>NC_047105.1:132070075-132670075 GCF_902500255.1 Thalassophryne amazonica
TTCCCGATGTGAATTCTCTCCTTCCATCTTTTAAAATCTGTAGCAGGAAGAATCTACCTCAAGAAATTCAGTTAATATACCTCTTCAAAATGAATTCTCCCGTTCCATCGGAATAAGAGAAAAAATAAAAAAATAAAACAGACTACACATTTTCAAGAAAGTTGCGTGATGAGGTTAATCCCAGCTCAGAATATCTTCGAGCCTTGCGTCTCTGTGGAAAATAGACGGTCTCCCTCCACCGCGTGCTGAAAAAAGAGAAAATCGTTAGTTATTAAATATTTAAAATAAATAAATACATAAACTCCGACTCCTTACCGTGTACATCCGCGGATCGTTTTACGGGTCTCTCCCACTGACCCGCTTCTCCATGGGCTGTGACAGAAAAAATCGGGTTATTCCAGAGTTTTAATCGTGATTTAATCTCGATCGCTGTACTTACATCTGCGTGGTGAAGTCGGGGCTTCCAGCCTTCGAACTTCTTCAGGGGGCTCTGACTTGATTTCTAGAATTAACATAAATAAATGAATACAAAGCATCACCCTCGCAAGCGGATATTCTGTACTATTTCAAATATATTACCGAGGACGGGTCCGAACGCGCTCTGGACCGTCTGCGTGGTTTTGTCTAAAAAAAAAAAAAAAAAAGACAGTTTCAGACGGCGTGCATCATTTAAAAACACTCATTTCTATCAAAACAGATTACTTAAATCACTTACCCTGAAAGCTGATGCGGTTTTCGCACTCTGCTCGAAGACAAGAAAACTTAATTAAACAACATGGTTTTCCAGGATTTTTTCCGCAAATTTATTCTATTTTATACCCATAGCTGGGGGTCCAGGCATCTTCACTCTTCACCGGTCGTAGTGGAAATGCTCGCTGACTCGTTCCCAGGGACGTAAGTGATAAGGAGCATTGTTTATTGTTCGGGCTCGGGGCAGCATCTCCGCTCAGCGGGTGTCCCGCGCCCCATGATCGATCGGCTAATCATCTGGCGTGAGTGATAAGGAGCATTGTTTATTGTTCTTCGGGTTCATCACCTCGGGGCAGCATCTCCGCTCAGCGGGTGTCCCGCCACACACACACACACACACACACACACACACACACACACACACACACACACACACACACACACACACGCACACACACACGCACTCACACAGACACAGCGTCTGCAACAGGTTTTACAGCCGTGGGGTCATGTTTCCGCGAGCGGCTCTATGCGTGGGTATTTGACCGTCTTGCTGCAAAGACTTACAGCCGAGAGAGACGGGTATTTGTTCCCCTTCTTTAATTTACGAATTAAAAAACAGAAAAGGAAACGTAATAATTTAAGAATTAAAGATATTAAAGGGGCATTAAATAATAGACAGTGATTTATGTTTAATTATTTCAGAATTAGTTAATTCTTTAATACATTAAAAAGATCTAGGTATTTTTAATCATTCTTTAATTCATGAAATAAAATGACATTAAAATATTAGACCCTGGGTGGGAGGGGAGGTATGGCTTGGAGGCGGTGCTTGGCCGGGGTTAGGGGAGGAGCTTGGGGGTGGGGCTAGGGGAGGAGCCAGGGGCGGAACTAGGGGAGGAGCCGGGGGGCGGGGCTTAGGGGCGGGACATACTGACGTCATCGACTCTGATTGGATGTGACGTCATAAGGGGCGGGGGGCTCGGAGGCGGGATCAGGGGCGGGGCTTAGGGGCGAGGCATAATGACGTCATCGATTATGATTGGCTGTGATGTCATAAGGGGCGGGGCTTGGAGGCGGGACTAGGGGAGGGGCTTAGGGGCGGGACATAGTGACGTCATCGATTATGATTGGCTATGACGTCATAGAGGGGGAGGGGCTTAGTGACGTGGCCGATTTTGATTGGCAGCTGTCACTTTTTTGACGAAAGGTGGGTCAGTTTTCTCTCTAGCCTACAAGAACATAGGAATACAGGGAAAGCTGGGGGATTACATATTAGGCAAAGCCATTAGCATCAAATGTGAAGAGGAGGGAACACTCAACATAGAGGTAATTTGTGATAAAAGAGGATGCAGGGAAACCAAGCAAGACATAACTGTTACAATACATGAAGCCACAAAATGGGTAAAAATCAAATCAAGGAAAGAGAGGACAATTAGAAGCCTAGAAACAAGCAGTCACTTAGGGAGATGGGATCCCAGTACAGACCTAGCCCGCACACAAGGGTTGAAGACCAATTTATTTTACCAATGGTTGAAATTTTCGGCTAGGCAGATCAGTGAAAAGCCTTGCATAGCCTGTCACCGGAAGGGTGTGATACCTCAGGCTAAACCCCTACCTGATATCAACAACTGTTATAGGAGTCCCCAACATAACTCAGACCAAGCAGAGTGCTATACACAATGTTTTACGAAAATGGCAGTAGGTGATGAAAAATATGCTGCCGACAGTAAACTTTGTCCAGTGCCTCTAAGTACAGAAGGAACCGTTCCACCTATGATTAAAATAGAGAAAGGGATGATACACCCATTTTGTATAGCTAAAGGCTTAGTAGCACAATACATAAGCGATTGGCAGGTAGGGACGACCCAGTCAAAACACCACATACAGTGTATGCAAAAGCAGCAAGAATATAAACCGGCCAAAGCATCATGGAACATCACCGTATGTCACACCCTGCCAGCAGCAGGCATACAGTGTGAACAAATAGTACCGGCCACAGGGGGGTCTGTAATTGGACTGAATCTCACCCATGCTTCATGGGTATCTACTCCAAATTTAGCTAAGGGAACGGTACCCTTAGCTGACATCTTTTGGATATGCGGACAAAGAAGGAAACTCCTGTCATCGCTGTCCCCGAATTGGAAAGGCCTTTGTGCTCCCGTGATGCTCACAGGAGCAATAACAGTAATTGAAATGCCAAATTCAATACAACCCATGCCACAGAAACTTCGTAAGAAAAGAGGAATAATGACATTTAAAACAGACTACAACGTCACAGTAAGAAACGGGATACCAGAAGGGATACCCCGGCAATTAGAAGCCATAGACAGTAGCAGAGTTAAAGCAGATGAAGACGGGGATAAATGGGGATGGGCATTGGCACTGTTTGGGGTTACTCCAAAAGTCCGTTCTAGGTTCCAGGAGGTGCAGTGGATTAATTACTTGTGGTATAATCAACAAAGATATTTGAATTGGACATTGGCAGCTGTAGGAGCCTTAACCGAACAACTGCACGCCACCTCGCTAATGACAATGCAAAATAGATTAGCTATCGAGATGATGATGGCTGATGAACAAGGAGTTTGTATTATGATCAAAGCCACCGAATGTTGCACAGCTATTCCCATGCGGACAGGGGAAGACGGAAATTTGACAGAGCTCTTAATCACACTTGAAGAGATGCAACAGGAACTATTAAGTAACTCCATAGGAGGGAGAAATGAAACTGACGATTCTGGATACATCGTAGGGAATGGAGTGAATATTGGCCCACTATTTACACTATTTGGGGCTCTAAGGAGAGGGTGGATATCATGGAAAGACTGGTTATATCAGATAGGTGTAGTCTTGGCACTAACAGGGGTGGCGGTCTTGCTGGTAATATGTTGTGGTATTCCCTTGATAAAATTTCTGGTCAATAAATTGATTGCATCCACAGTAGGACAGCTCCCACTGTTAGCCGTCCGAGCCCTAGAAGAAAGTACAAACGAAATAGACAGAGAACCAGAATATATGGAAATGGATGAAATACCAATTATCCTCCCCGACAGCCCCCAGCTACCTAATATTGTGGCGTATACCCCAGATAGGGAGGACTGGGATGGACCGTGCTTGGTGATATTGTAGACGAGGAAGAAGACATGCACGCACATTTACATTCACACACATGCACCCACAACAATGAGGGATAGGATAGACAATATCTGAAAGAATGACATGAAGCAGTAATAATGACCGTATATGTATATTAATAGGACACAGGAGTATGGCTGAGAGACCAGACTCCCCTGATCAGGGACTTATGCCTGATCTGCCTCTATCAAATCTGATTGGACTCTCAGAACTGTTTGGAGAAGAGGATATACTGGAGGGACGGTCGAGCCATGATTGGTCGCCACAGCCGCCATCCATCCAGCAGCTAAACCAGTTGGCAACAGAAAGATCCTCATCGTTCCAGCACCTGGCGATGACGGCTTCACAGAATCTGCCTACAGCAAGAGTCGGCCCGAGGACTCCACCATCATCTGAAGGACCCTTTGAACTCGGGAACACACCCCTTCCGCAGATGCCATGGAGACAGTCACATGTGCCAGTGGCAACGATACCCTCCAGGGGAGGCAGCCAAGGTCGGCCATATGCAGCAACCGCCCGAGTGCATCCTAGACCCAATTCACTGCTAGGACCTGTCCCCAGCTTTCCACCCCGAAGGCAGGAGAGATATTCCGATCAGCCCAGTGCCTCTGGAGGAGGATCAGCAGGGGTGGACCTTAGCCGAACTCACCCACCAGGACAGAGGGGAGCTTTGTACAGGCTGCTAAATGCCCAGAGTGTCCCAACCACTTGCCCGTGCGACATCAACAATACTCCCCCCACACACGAGATGCCTTCTCCCTTGTACTTCCTGTCCCTTGGACTGCACAACCTTAATCTGGTCATGGTCATCCCACTGGACATGGCAATCTTGGCTTGAGAGCTTCGTCTTCCACAAGAGTCTGCTCCAAAAACCTTGGAGCAGCTCCTGCCCCTCACAAATCACATTCCCCATGGGCTATTTGATGAAATCATGCCACAACTGAGTCAGACAGCTGCATACCTGTTAAGGATACACCGTGACAATGCCAACATCTCTTGTGCTCAGGAGGGCCTCCATACTCAACTGTGTTGTCTTCAGTCTAGTATGGACATGCTAGCCAGCATGATGGAGCATATGGAGAGGAACACCTAGGGCTGGCCACCACCACCCTGAATGTGGGCAAGAATTCTCTGGGGGCCCTGTACAACTTGGCCAAGCAGCACAAGGAGCTGGAAAGATCCATCAGAGAACTGCGCGACTGTCTGAAAGCCAGAATTCCTGATCCTCCCCCCACTATCCCTGAAAGGCCAACCTCCCCATATTCCCCAACTTCTCCCAAAACTTCAGACGCTGAGTAAATGCTGAGGAGCGCGGACTGACATAATGGCACTGAAAACAGACGATGACCTTGGTTCTTGAGTTTGAATTGCGGACTGGTTTCAGAAATCCGAGTGTAAATAAAAACAAAGAAGGATATATGTCAGTAATGAAGGTCAGGTAAATGTCTGTCCTTACCATCATCTGCGTAACACAGATAAAGCTAAATGCATACACATAGATATCACATTGCAAAGTTATAAAAAGGGGACCCTTACACGGCGTGTTTGGAGATTTAGTAGTAAAGATGCACCATAGGGACCCCTTTTTCTTAAATTATAGCATGCCTCAAGAGACATGCATCACCTAAATTTGGCGTCTGGCCAAAAAGGGCATTAGAAAACAAGCTGAAAAAGAAGAAAAACAAAGTGGAAAATGGTGAGAAATGGCCTATAATGAAAACCATTATATAATTGATTAAGGCAAATGACTTAAGGACGGACATGAAGGGAAACCATTTATTGTGTTTATCATTTAACTAGATATAGCTGCGCTAACCTTAGAATAGTTTCTTGATTGGTTGACTAAATAGTGGTAACGAAGGGGTTGTTTGATGCATTTAAGTAATAAATGTGTGACGCTTTAACAAAATAATATGTAGAACCAAGTATAATGGGTTGGAGCCTCTGGTTGAGTGAGACAATAGATGCCAGAAGATGATTGGTTGCACTGATGTCAATGTAATGCCTTTACTTTGCCATGATTAAGAGGTTGCTGTAACTTGTTTTATGTGGCCATTTTAAGTGCCTTGAATTACACCAAAACTCAATGTTTGAATGTCACCTTGCGTTGATATAATCCAGCTAATTGATCACCTTGTGCCTTAGTATGTAGGTTCACCTGCACTTAAATATATTTACCGTGTGTATCACTTATATTCATATCCGCACCAGAGTTATCAGTAATTCGAGTGATGTGTTTTTCTTTTTTTTTATTATTGCAATGCACAAATGAGGGTGTCTTGTCAGTAATGGGACTCTTTCGAGTCCCAGAGGAGGGACTGTAGAAGACTTTTTAGGTCCTTATTTGAACTATGATGAGCTATCAAGTGTCCTGATCTGAACTAGATGTCCTCTGGTTGAACTAGCAGGTGTTCAACCCAAAAAAAGGCTCTATTAGTCATTTGGTCTGTCAGGTACTTTCCAAGGCCTCTTAGGTACTTTCCAAGTTGGCTGATATCCCAGCAGTGATGAGCCCGCAGGCCAGGTGCAGTGGGCCTCAGGCCAGCTGCACCTGTGGCAGAAGGTGTTTTTTTTTTTAAAAATCAGTTGTAAATCCTTCAAATTTTAATGGGAGCGTTTGTCACACTGAAATAATGACCTAACACCTGCTTAGGGTTCACTAGAGGATGCTTCCAATAGAAAACCATGTCTTGGGAATAAAATAAATAAAAAAAGTCAAAGGAGGAGCGATGCCCGCTGGTCTCCAATATATAGATGAGCGCGGTCGTCGCATATTCAGTCTCTCTGGAGGACTCAGTTTGTATAAGCTCTGTGTCGAAGGCTTAAATAAACTTAAAAACTCTGTGCATTTTATCTTGCTTAAGGCTGAATTATTCCAAAGTGTTGTGTCCTTTTCTTGCAAACCACTTGCAATTAGTTTGTGTTATCTAAAGAAGACATCCTGAGACGACCAAAAAGAAGGACCATGACAGGACCCAGAGTGAACATCTGTAGAATTGCCGTCGAACATCCAATTTGAAACCAACTTCACTGTGGTTGCAGAAGTGCCAGCTAAAAGCTCTGGCGAAACGGAACGCTCCATGTCTCGTGGCACACACGCCGCGTGACTCGTCGTGGAGGGTTCAGGTGGCGTGAAATCTACTTCTGAATGCTGAGGAGGTGTGTAATTCTTAGCATGTGCTACTGACAGCATGGTCGGCTCTGCTAGGTTAGGAAGCGGGCATGCTGGGGAAGCCCTGTCAGGTGCAGCTGAGCGCAGGGGTGACGTAGATGTTCCCGATGGCTCTGGGGGTGATTCCGATGGCGTCATCCACCCAGAGGAGACGGGCAAAGTTTGCGCTTCAGCATTAGCAGCAGAGGAGTTAGCAGGGGCTGAGAGCTGGAGCTGAGGCGAACGCTTCATTCTTGGTGTTGGCACTGGAGCTTAACAAGGAGTTTGTGGTGTCGCCGTGGCTGCTGACCGAAGCACCTGTCCTCCCGGCTGCTGCGATCTGGGTGGCATCTACATCACTAAGCGTCGTGGGGCTGGTGTAGGCATCAAACTGGGCATGGACTGTGGGGCTGTTGGCAACAGCTGAAGAACTGATGTGGATGAATCAGGAAGTGTTATTGAGGCGTCAGAGAGAGTGATGCGAAGAGGCGGGGCTGAGCAAAACTCATGAAGATCTGATTCAAACAAAAAGTCCATTGGATCTTCCAGATAAGGAGAAAGTTGATCTTTCAAAAACAGTGATTTAATGTTCATCAACTCCGGATATGCAGACACAATATCAGGCTCGGCCGGCAGTATTTGATCTAAAGCCTCAAACACTTGTTGCCTGCACTGATCAGGGTGATCCAAAAATTCAAAATATAAATCTTGGATTTTGAAAAACACCGTGGCAGTGGTCTGGATGCCTGTGTTTCAGCCTCGGATGACATGTCACTTTCAATGTCCTCCCACTCGGTGTCCAAAGCTTGGTCGAGGTAACCAAACTTCTTCCCTGGTGTGAAGCAGGAGCGAAAACAATCAAAAAGATTGTCAATTTCAGAAAAAAATGTTTTTCATGGCTGCAAGGTCTTCAGTTGAGACAACAGGTGAAGAGCTCGCTGCGTCCATGTTTGGCCAGATCGTTCTATCAGGCATGGCAAACCAGATGGACACAAATGCAAGCTCACTAGACTTGGTAATGTCCAGATGCTTTAATAAGAGGCAGGGATTCGGTACACAGGAGGTCCAGCAGCGAGGCAAAGGTAGCAGAAGGCGAGAGGCTGAGACGTGGTACAATAAACAGGCACAGGTCAAAAAACACAGTATAGAGGGTTTTCATGTGACGTATCGGTCACGTCATTTTGTGTCCTGCGCCCATTCTGGATTACGACGCAGTGGCCGTTGTGATATGCTACGTGCATTTGGCGAACAATTGCAGAAGCTTTAACGTCGGTGTGAAGAAGCCTCATGGCACCGTGGCACTGAGAGAGATCCGCTACTACCAGAAATCCACTGCTCCCAGAATTTTATTTTATTTTATTCGGCAATAAAATTATATAAGAATACATAAAAATACTGCCGAGGATAACACAAGAATGCTTCCAATACGGATGCTTATTTACATTGTGGTCCTCGAGCACCAAGGTGCTGATCCGCAAGCTGCCCTTCCAGCGCCTGGTGAGAGAAATCGCTCAGGACTTCAAGACGATCTCCGCTTTCAGAGCTCCGCTGTGATGCTCTGCAGGAGGCCGGTGAGGCTGACCTGGTCGGCAGCTTCCTAGTTCACAATACTGCAGTGTGACACTGTCGGCCAGTTTGTTACATCACCACTAAATTCACTATCTGGTATAAGATACAGATCCACTGAACCAACTGCTACACATCTATATCACGATAAATAGCTTTATCTAGAGGATTTAAAGCATCATAATAACCGTACATTCTCTCCATTTTTCTATCACGCGCCAGCCTCCTTGTACTCCAGAATGGAGACGGCACCTGTCCTGAAGTAAATCGGTCACATGATTGAAAACCCTCTATAAGGGTTATCAGAGGCAAGGCAAAATCGAGGTAAAAAAAAAAACAAGGCGGAGTCAAAACACATGCAGGCAAAAATAGAGCAAAGAACAGGGCTGGAAAGTGTACAGAGACAACGATCTGGCAGTGAGCTGTGAGGGCTTAAATGACTGGTGGTGTAATCAGTGAAACAAGATGCAGGTGTCAGTAAGTGTTCTGGAATGCGTGTGACCAGGGAAGACAAAGATTGTGCACAGTGCAAGAAAGTGAAAGCAGGAAAACACAGAGTGGAGTGATGAAAGAGACAAAGACATGTGAGCAGGTGCAAGAGCCAGGCCCGGATCCAGACCGGTTTGGACCAATGCAGTTGCATCGGTCAAATTTTTTTTCGCATCATTTATCATCGGTAAAATAAAAAAAATCTTGAATAATCCCAAATAGTGCTGAACGTGTCCCCGCTGTGAACACAGCTTTTCGGTTGTTTTCATGTCAACCTCAGAGTCATACGGACATACAAATAAAGTCGGATATTTAGGGTTTGGTCTGCAGCGGCTCTGTAATCAGCCATTTCTGCAGCGTGACTCCACTTTGAAGCTGTGAACCATTGAAGCAATGCTTTGATCCACTAGTTCACTAGTCCACTAGTCCACTAGTAATATAGCACCTTCATCTGCACCACAGACTAAAACAGTTAAATGTGGTTTATTAAATATTAGGTCTCTCTCTTCTAAGTCCCTGTTAGTAAATGATATAATAATTGATCAATATATTGATTTATTCTGCCTTACAGAAACCTGGTTACAGCAGGATGAATATGTTAGTTTAAATGAGTCAACACCCCCGAGTCACACTAACTGTCAGAATGCTCGAAGCACGGGTCGAGGCGGAGGATTAGCAGCAATCTTCCACTCCAGCTTATTAATTAATCAAAGACCCAGACAGAGCTTTAATTCATTTGAAAGCTTGACTCTTAGTCTTGTCCATCCAAATTGGAAGTCTCAAAAACCAGTTTTATTTGTTATTATCTATCGTCCAACTGGTCGTTACTGAGAGTTTCTTTGTGATTTTTCAGACCTTTTGTCTGACTTAGTGCTTAGCTCAGATAAGATAATTATAGTGGGTGATTTTAACATCCACATAGATGCTGAGAATGACAGCCTCAACACTGCATTTAATCTATTATTAGACTCAGTGGGCTTCGCTCAAAATGTAAATGAGTCCACCCACCACTTTAGCCACACTTTAGATCTTGTTCTGACTTATGGCATAGAAATTGAAGACTTAACAGTATTCCCTGAAAACCCCTTTTTGTCTGATCATTTCTTAATAACATTTACATTTACTTTAATGGACTACCCAGCAGTGGGGAATAAGTTTCATTACAGTAGAAGTCTTTCTGAAAGCGCTGTAACTAGGTTTAAGGGTATGATTCCTTCTTTGTTATGTTCTTCAATACCAGAGTAGCTATCTAAACTCTGTGAGTGAGATAGATTATCTCGTCAATAGCTTTACATCCTCATTGAGCACAACTTTGGATGCTGTAGCTCCTCTGAAAAAGAGAGCCTTAAATCAGAAGTGCCTGACTCCGTGGTATAACCCACAAACTCGCAGCTTAAAGCATATAACCCGTAAGTTGGAGAGGAAATGGCGTCTCACTAATTTAGAAGATCTTCATTTAGCCTGGAAAAAGAGTCTGTTGCTCTATAAAAAAGCCCTCCATAAAGCTAGGACATCTTACTATTCCTCACTAATTGAAGAAAATAAGAACAACCCTAGGTTTCTTTTTAGCACTGTAGCCAGGCTGACAAAGAGTCAGAGCTCTATTGAGCCGAGTATTCCTTTAACTTTAACTAGTAATGACTTCATGACTTTCTTTGCAAATAAAATTTTAACTATTAGAGAAAAAATGATTCATAACCATCCCAAAGACATATCTTTATGTTCGGCTGCTTTCAGTAATGCTGGTATTTGGTTAGACTCTTTCTCTCCGATTGTTCTGTCTGAGTTACTTTCATTAGTTACTTCCTCCAAACCATTAACATGTCTATTAGACCCCATTCCTACCAGGCTGCTCAAGGAAGCCCTACCATTAATTAATGCTTCAATCTTAAATATGATCATTATATCTTTATTAGTTGGCTATGTACCACAGGCTTTTAAGGTGGCAGTAATTAAACCATTACTTAAAAAGCCATCACTTGACCCAGCTATCTTAGCTAATTATAGACCAATCTCCAACCTTCCTTTTCTCTCAAAATTTTTTAAAAGGGTGGTTGTAAAACAGCTAACTGATCATCTGCAGAGGAATGGTCTATTTGAAGAGTTTCAGTCAGGTTTCAGAATTCATCATAGTACAGAAACAGCATTAGTGAAGGTTACAAATGATCTTCTTATGGCCTCAGACAGTGGACTCATCTCTGTGCATGTCCTGTTAGACCTCAGTGCAGCTTTTGATACTGTTGACCATAAAATTTTATTACAGAGATTAGAGCATGCCATAGGTATTAAAGGCACTGTGCTGCAATGGTTTGAATCATATTTATCTAATAGATTACAATTTGTTCATGTAAATGGGGAGTCTTCTTCACGGACTAAAGTTAATTATGGAGTTCCACAAGGTTCTGTGCTAGGACCGATTTTATTCACTTTATATATGCTTCCCTTAGGCAGTATTATTAGAAAGCATTGCTTAAATTTTCATGGTTACGCAGATGATACCCAGCTTTATCTATCCATGAAGCCAGAGGACACACACCAATTAGCTAAACTGCAGGATTGTCTTACAGACATAAAGACATGGATGACCTCTAATTTCCTGCTTTTAAATTCAGATAAAACTGAAGTTATTGTACTTGGCCCCACAAATCTTAGAAACATGGTGTCTAACCAGATCCTTACTCTGGATGGCATTACCCTGACCTCCAGTAATACTGTGAGAAATCTTGGAGTCATTTTTGATCAGGATATGTCCTTCAATACGCATATTAAGCAAATATGTAGAACTGCTTTTTTGTATTTGTGCAATATCTCTAAAATCAGAAAGGTCTTGTCTCAGAGTGATGCTGAAAAACTAATTCATGCATTTATTTCCTCTAGGCTGGACTATTGTAATTCATTATTATCAGGTTGTCCTAAACGTTCCCTGAAAAGCCTTCAGTTAATTCAAAATGCTGCAGCTAGAGTACTGACGGGGACTAGAAGGAGAGAGCATATTTCACCCATATTGGCCTCTCTTCATTGGCTCCCTGTTAATTCCAGAATAGAATTTAAAATTCTTCTTCTTACTTATAAGGTTTTGAATAATCAGGTCCCATCTTATCTTAGGGACCTCATAGTACCATATCACCCCAATAGAGCGCTTCGCTCTCAGACTGCAGGCTTACTTGTAGTTCCTAGGGTTTGTAAGAGTAGAATGTGAGGCAGAGCCTTCAGCTTTCAGGCTCCTCTCCTGTGGAACCAGCTCCCAATTCAGATCAGGGAGACAGACACCCTCTCTACTTTTAAGATTAGGCTTAAAACTTTCCTTTTTGCTAAAGCTTATAGTTAGGGCTGGATCAGGTGACCCTGAACCCTCCCTTAGTTATGCTGCTATAGACTTAGACTGCTGGGGGGTTTCCCATGATGCTCTGAGTGTTTCTTTTTATTCACCTCTTTTTGCTCTGTATGCACCACTCTGCATTTAATCATTAGTGATTGAGCTCTGCTCTCTTCCACTGCATGTCTTTTTCCTGATTCTCTCCCCTCAGCCCCAACCAGTCCCAGCAGAAGACTGCCCCTCCCTGAGCCTGGTTCTGCTGGAGGTTTCTTCCTGTTAAAAGGGAGTTTTCCTTCCCACTGTTGCCAAGTGCTTGCTCATATGGGGTTGTTTTGACTGTTGGGGTTTTTCTGTAGTTACTGCCGCTTTAAATAAAATGACACCTCTTTAAAACGTTGTAATACAGATAAGAAACTACAATCGATTAAAATGTTTTTTCTTCCAAAAATGAAACGTGCTGTATTTCTTTACAAATTACATCCTGAAGTGAAGCACAGCAGCTGTAAGAGCTCATCTCAGATGTATGGAAATACATTTATGCCAATAATGCCTGAAAGGAAATGCTTTTGACAAAAACTACAGATTTTGTTTATTCCATTTATGTCCAGAGATCAAGGATCCACCATGTAGAGTTTATTAGGTCCAAAGTTTAAGGACCCAGTGACCAATTTCATAGTTATTTACTTTAAGACTCAATAAAATGTTCAATTTCAATTAAATTTCAATTTTATCGGCTTATAAAGTGCCAAATCACAACAAAATCTAAATATACTAAAACAAATACATCACAATTGTACACATATCACAGTTGTGATATGTGATTTAAAAAAAAAAATCATATATATGTAGCAGGATGAAAGTCCCGGGTCCCAATTGAAAAGACGTTCCTGCTAGCTTGGCTAACGGGGAGTTCCCCTTTGGCTGACCTGGTAGAGGAACGGTCTTTTGTGCGAGCCACGTGGGTTTGATCCCCCACCGTCGTCCCCGCCATGAAGGTCCTGCTGCTTCATATAGATTCAGGTATAATTGAAAGATTTTGGCAATTAATTTGATCCTGTTTACAGTCAATTTTTGTTATAGTGTTGTTTTTTAGGACATCATATTTAGACAAATAAGAAGTCTTCACTATGGTCCATGAAGTATAATAAATATATTAAAAGAAGTGTGACAGTGTATGTTGCACATGAATAAAAGAATGATTATTGAATAACAAGACGCGTATGATTTTTATTTTATCATTGGACAAAAATGCATCTGTCAGATTTTCACTCTGGATCCAGCCCTGAGAGCGGAAGTGGATGAAAACACAGAGCAGAATGAATCATAGTGAGAGAGATGAGGACACAAGGGCTGGTGCAGGGGCAATCAAATAAGAAGGGCAAAATCAGAGACCAAGGACAGAATGCAAAGCAACTATGACCGGGAATGAATTAAGCATAAACATATGAACTGAAAAGTGAATCATCAGAATAAGAACACAACTAAGATGGAAACAAATCATGACTGAAGGAAGAAATAAAAGATAACCAGGTGGCAAAACAACCTCTATGCAAACAGAGACTAAAACCCAGTGACTACAAGATAATGCAATAAATAAAACAAGATAACAGAAAATGCAATAAATAACATATGGAACAAAATCAGATAAGCAACACTGAAAGTAACAAAAACCTGTGACTAAACCATAATACAAAAAATGTGAAAAACACAATTAAACTAAAACTGGAATGACTAAGTGATCAAGAGTGAACAAATACAAGGATGATGAACAGAAAAAAAAAACAATGAAAACATGAGCAAGACATTGACAGACATGAATAAAATCACTGAAGGCTCAGGGCATGAGAACAGAAAGAGGTCCAGAACTATAACAACTGGCCATAAAGGGCCGGAACATGACAACCTTACTTGTGTGTAGCGCCTTGAGGCACCTCTGTTGTGATTTGGCGCTATATAAATGAAAATAAATTGAAATTGAAAAAATTATTATCAATGCCAGTTTTACTTAATAGTATGTGCCTACATGTAATCTGAATGATTAAAACAACATTTCCAGCAAATGACTCATTCAGCAGTGCATTTCCACCGACACAAGCAGAGAACGTATCATTTCTCATCTTGGGTGCTCACTCATCCGCCCTTGAAGCGCAGCGAAATGACAATTGTGTATGTTGCTAAGCAGATTAATAAATATTTGGCCAACCAGCATCGCCAAATTTAATGTCTTGTGGGCGCCAGAACTGGTGCCCATGGGGCCAATTGTGTATAGTTGCTGAGGAACAGGTTAACCTGCTGCCCGGGTTAACCTGTTTTAGACATAAGCCAAATGTCAATCATTTTAATCAAAACAATTGCCCAACATTTGTTTTTGTAATGCTGATGTCTTATAAATATAATAGTTAATGGGCTAAAGTTTGTCCAGCAGAACTATAAGAGGTGGACTCCCCAAACTAAGTGGAAATACTTGGTTAAAAGACAAACACATTTGAAGTCCTTCATGCAGACTTTGTTTTGCAATCAAATTTATAACAAAATTACACACAAAAGGTAGGTAACAGTAAATGTAAATATCAATGAATCAAAATTGAGGTAGTGGTGTATTTCACTGTTTTTACATTGCAATTTTACAAACATAAAATTAATGTATTCAGACAGGAAGGCAAACTGGGTTGTACAGGACAGTCAGGTGCTTAACAGTTGAGAACATAAAGTAGCTGAAGGAAGGACTTAAATAAACAGAGATGGCCAACACATATACAGGGCTGGAAATTTGAATCTGCCTGGTCATACCCACAGCGTCAGCCTAAGTATATTGTTGTTTTACTGAGTGTGCTGTGGCTGTGCTGACTGTGCTGTAGAAAGTGATTAAATAAATAGAGATGGCCAACACATATACAGGGCTGGAAATTTGAATCTGCCTGGTCATACCCACAGCGTCAGCCTAAGTATATTGTTGTTTTACTGAGTGTGCTGTGGCTGTGCTGACTGTGCTGTAGAAAGTGATTAAATAAATAGAGATGGCCAACACATATACAGGGCTGGAAATTTGAATCTGCTTCGTCATGAATCTGCCTCGTCATACCAACATCAGTTCAACTTAAAAAAAAAATGGTGCCAGTTTGTCCCCCATGTCATGACGATTCAGAATATATACGAGTTTATATATATATATATATTCAGAATATATGCGCCATGCGGCTCCACCGCGATGCGTGGAATTCCTCCGCACGCCTGTGTCAATGTGCCGAAAAAGTGCTGATGTCCACGTCTTCTGCAATTCCTGTGCAAGTCAGACGACGTCCCGGATCAACAGAGCATCCAGTTTGGAAATGAATGGCACATTCCACTGTTACAGGAGTTTTTGTCATGGAAAGAGGAGCGGAGGAATGCGCCACCGTGTCACTCATGGCACGGCACAAAACCACCTCCGTGTTGGTCTGCATGGCGCAAAGCAACGCCGTGATGAAACCTCACAGGACATGTTGGGGCATGTCCAACTCATGCACAATTTCTCGGATAGTCACAGGACTGAAAAGCCGTCTGAAAGCCGTCCTGTGAGACCAGCACGGAGGTGGTTTTGTCCCACGCCATGAGCGGCATGGTGGCACATCCCTCCGCTCCTCTTTCCATGAAAAAAACTCCTGTAACAGTGGAATGTGCCAAAAAAGTACTGATGTCCATGTCTTCTGCCATTGTTGTGTAAATCAGACGACATCCCGGATCAACAAAGCCTTCACGTTGGAAATGATCTGGTTGTTTCAGCCTGTCGATCGGCGCTCAGAGTGCGCCGTGCTCTCAGACACTGTGGGCAGTCTTTAAACTGGCTGGAGCACTCCTTAATCTGTGTAATCCCCATAAAATCATCCCTGAAAGCTATCTGAATTTTCCGAATGGTGTCCACCTGGAGGTCTCTCACAGTTTCTGGAAAAATTTGATGCAGCAAAGCTCCAAATCGTTCATTTTATTCGCAATAAAAATCCAGCGGGAGGGGTGGACCACTGCTCACACAAAGCCTGCTCACAGGCGAATGACACAATCGACAGGCGTGAAAAAACTCACGCATGCGCACGAAGGTTCAAGGTTGGCTGATGCAATCACACGTGATTCAAATCCATATGGTTTATATTATATATATATATTATATATATATATATATATATATACATGGTCAACACTGTATGGTCTTACATAAATGGCTATTTTTGGGGTAATTTTCAGTTCAACTTTTAAAAAATGCACCAGCTTGTTCCCCATGTCATGAGGATTCAGAATATGTATAGTTTTTAGGGCTACATATTATAGTTTGGGAGTTTATCCCGGACAGACAGACGTAGCCCTTTATGTATATAGATATATAATGTCTCCGTGTGTTTTGCTGTAGTAAGTTGAAAAACTTTGGGACTTTCCCATTGCTGCTCCTCCTGCTCGTTAGGTCCTCGGAAGTTTTCAGCTGCGGACTATGGCATCAGATCAGCAACAAAACCCCACTCGAGTAAAAAATGCGTTCACGCGTAGATATTGACTGCGCGTGCGCAAATATCACCTCATGCGCGCAAAGGTGATGTGCGCGAGGACCAGCGCTCCCCCCACCTGCTCAAACTTGATTTCTGCTTGTGCGAAGTTTATTTCTGCTTGTGCAAAGTTTATTTCTGCTCGCGCGAAGTTTATTTCTGCTCGTGCGCAGAGAATTCCTGCTCACTCGCTTGAGGCTTATGGCATTATGGGGGAGGAAACCATGTCGGCACTGGCTCTGCTGTGATTGGCCGTCTCTGTAGAGTGAGGTTTGATTGACAGCCCTCCTCTATGACACAGAAGTCAGTCAGAGACAATGGCGTTAAGCAATTATCACCTCATTTCTGCTTAAAACTTCACTTGAGTCATCATCTATCTCAGTGACAGCTCTCTGAAGCTTCTGTACAACAATAATTTCCACATAAATTCAGCATTATTTCATAACAAATTACAGAAAGTCCTAAAAATTACCTCCTGACACGCGTCTGCAGTCTGACTCTGTACACCCAAACCGATGAAAGAGAATAATGTGATTATTAACCATCATATGACAACTTAAAACCTCTTAAATCACATGCAAACCATGACGCTACCACCTACCTGAAGGATACAACAGCATCTCCTTAAAATAATAATAATTTATTTACCGTATTTCATGAATCAAATCCAAACAAAATAGGTCCTGTACAAAATCCTGAAATAGCTGCATACATGAAAATATAAATACAAGAACGTAAGGGGCTTACTGAATATTATTTACAAACTAGAAGCACTCAGAGAGTGCAAACCTCCGCCAAGGCCATGGGGTCACTGACGCCATAACATCTACACACCGTGGAATCATTGAACCTAAAAAAGTCTAACAATGATGTTTGCTCAGTAGTAAAAAAAAGTTTCGTTTGCTGTGACTGGACAGCATGTATCCTTAGCGCTTGGCATCACAGTTTATTGCAACTTGCACCTTTCCCAGAAGCTACTGTCATCTGAGCACTGATATTGATATTGCATGTGCTTATAGACAAAAACAAATAAGAGACAAAATTCAATTTATTATTCAACTAAACTGCAAATTTATGATTTTTTTTTAACATTTATGAAACACTTCTCTAAACAAGGCCACAGGGTCACTGACCCTAAAGAGATTCCCTCCTTGGCACAGTGATCTAATTCTTTTTGTCTCTTTCTCTAAAATTGTATATAATAATCATTAGATTATTAATATATAAACAAAAATAAATTTAAGAAATATTACAAGTTGAAAACAAATGCACCCGAACGTGATGACAGCTGCAACTGCTTAATGCTAACTTTTAACATTGAAAATGCCATAGACGTGCTAACGTCTTAGCATTGGGATCCAGATCGTGATCCGGATCACCACTAAAATTTAATCACTTGTTCCTCTTGTCATTTCCAACCACTCCACAAAATTTCATCAAAATCCGTTCAGAACTTTTTGACAAATCAAATTTGTCTATAAAAGAAACTACTTTTAAAACATTATTGGATTAAATCTATGATAGAGACTTATAATTAAGTTTAAACTCATTTTTCCAATGAGTAGTGTTTGGCTTTGTCTTGGAAAAAAAATGACTTTTGTGTATGTAATGTTTGCTTAGTAAAATTATATTATTAATACCAAAGTCATTACAGTTAATATTCCAGAATTGATGTCTGTGATGTTTAGATTGTTGATCCAAATTCCTTCAGAGACAATCCACTGCTGAAGGTCAAACCAAAAGCTTTGCACTGCTTCACACAAAAAGAAAAGATGGTCCAGCAGGTCTTCAGGTCCAGTCAGTTACCGACATACATTTGGAATCTCTGTTTTAAAAACTCCTCAGTTGGATAAATCTTGTTAGTAATTTTCAGTTGGTGAGCTTTTGTCTTTGGTGAGACTGTAAATGTTAAATATTTACATCTAATCTTTTGTATTTCCTCCTTTCCAAAATCTTGGTCCTCGCGCACAGAGATCATTTGTGCGTGCGGAGTGATTATTTTGCACGCAGTTAAATATTTACGCATTTTGAACGCATTTTTTTATGTGAGTGGGGTTTTGTCACTGATCTGACGCCATATTTGTGTGCTACAAATGATGTCACATTTACATAGTGATCTTGCTGAATTATAAACGGTTAATTTTTCACGCCCGTCAGTTTGGCTCTATCTTGTGTGGGTGCACATGTGCGTTTCCCCGTCATTCACAGGCAGCATATCAAATAAATCTGCAGAAAAAAGTGACATCACTGGACAGCTGACAGCCAGGAAAAATAAAACCACATGAAAAAAAAAACAAAAACAAAAAACACATGGCAGAGGCTAAAAAAAAGTCTTTTGACTGGAGCTCCACATGCACTCTGTGAGTCAAACTCATGGGAAAAAAAATGACAAAACTGAGGCCACAATGAACTTAATGTGTCTACTTGTAGCAAGATGAAGTCTGGATTGAAAAGACGTTCCTGCTAGCTTGGCTAAGGAGGAATTTCCCTGTGGCTGACCTGGTAGAGCTCTGTTCTTTAGTGCGAGCAGTCCAGGGTTCGATTCCCACCGCCGTCCCAGCCACAAAGGTCCTACGGTCACATTATATACGTATATAAAAACGTTCCATGCGAGGTGTTTCAGGCAGGTGCTGTCAGGAGCATGGCCGTGGAACAAACCCCGCACAGACACGCATAAACCAAACTGAATGTGCTCGTACAGAAATGCGGAAAAAGGGTTAATTTAAAGCTACAGGGATTTTCTACTGAAATCCCAGCATTGTAATGTAGGTTTATTTTTGTAACATGTTGCAAAATTACAGCTCATTTTAAGCAAGAAGATATATTTATCTGGGGTGCAAATTCCATAGTGAATATTGTCTTTCTTCATCACCGTCATGCAGACTAACTACAGGAGGAAGTGCGTGTGTACCTGCATGAAGTTTTATGATTACCTGTTACCCATGTTACATTAACATCCATAAGATTTCTTGTAAATCAAGTTTAAATCTACCAAATGTTGGTCATAGTATCTGATCCCCCGAATATCTCCCCTTCAGGGGTTGAATTTCTAAATTGTTTCCAGAAAACATGAATTTTGATCATATTGGCAATATCATATTATGAATCCCTTATCTAAATGCTAAGGAATAAAATTATAGTGTTGAAAAGAAGAAAAAAAATATTTTTATGAGTTAAATCTTTAAAAACCCAGTGGCACTATACCTTTAATATTTAGCTTGTTTTGTCATCATAACAGTAATCAGGATGCAGATTACTTGTCTGACATGGAGCGCTTTCGGTGACAGTCAAGCTGCATGTCCGCTTGTACTGAACTGACACCGGACCTTTCAGAAGCCCAGAATGAACCATCAGGTGCAGGAAAAGTACAAAACTCTCTTTAGATGTCACAAGACATAATTTCAACATTGATTTTTGGTTGAAAACTGGGTGATATCCATCTGAACATGTCATTTCATCCACTTTTAAACCTGCGAAAATGTGATTACATTATCAACGTGTCACAAAATGCAAATTTGTCTCATTTGTTCAGCTGAAACTTTAAACAGAGGTGATACAGATTATTGTGATGAAATTTCTCCAAATTCATTTTTCACTGGTCGGTGAAATCTGACTTACAAAAAGACGTCTTTTCAATGCATTTAATGTTTCACATAAAATGGCATGAATACAGAGCTGTGATAAGAAACATATTTCTTGTATCAAGCATTGAAGCAAAAGCTACAGTGTGGACCCTTAAATGATATAATGGCTCTTGTTCACATTTGGCAAACCTGGTTTAAAAACTGTGCTTTTGAAGCTGGTTTTGTGCATGATTAGTGGCGTCAAATTTGTGAGTGAATGAGCAACTTTTGTGCAATCCATCAATAGTGAAAATGCAGACTGCAAAAAATGTGATGTGATAGAGGACGTCTGAGCTCAGATTCAGATTTAGCACCCCAAAATGACCCTAAATCAGTTCTCAAAGTCCATGCAAGAATTTATTTTTAACCAGTGTTATTAATCAAAATGCCTCAAGCCCTCGTCACCACACATTTGTGTGTGCTGTTTGGTCGTTAGTGAAACTGGATTTATGACTGGCTATTTGTGCAGCTTCTAATATTTAATTTTTAGGCCATTTCACACCACATATACAGTACTGGAAGCTAAAGGTGCACAGCTTTGATCTGCACATTTGCAGACACTCTGCTGTGCAGGAGAGTAAACTCGTCTCACACTCCTTGCAAACTGATGTAAACTTGACTTTGTGCAAGTGTGCAAAGACAATTTTGAAATGTTCAAAATCTCCAACACACATTAATTACGTGAACGTCACATGAACATTGCGTAAACAATTCAAAAACACTGCGTGTGAATACGAGTGATTGCGTCAGTGCACTGCATCACAGCGCAGCTCATCTGAATGATTATAATATGTTAAATCTATCATAAACATACTTTTACAGCTGCTCACAACAAGGAAAGAACATGCAACTGTTTTACCAAGCCAATACAATATAAACATTACAAACAATTACCTTTTAGACTGTTCCAATGCGTTCTCTGCCTCATGAAGTGCACAAGAGAGAGTGAAAAAAGCAGCAGATGAAACAGTCCTCTGTGATTCCGGAAGTGATTAGAGGCCTTTAGCGTCCAGTGGCACAAAGCACAGCATCCAGCTGGGAACACAGTGGGTGGGATCGTTACGATGAAGTGCGTGCAAGTGTGTGGATCAAAGTCGTGCAAGTGTTCGGGTACCTTTACTTTACAAAAGTTTTTGCTTAATCTGTATGTTAAACTATAAACATACATAAACTGCAGCTACATTGAAAACTTGTTTTATTTAAGGATGTCCACCACATCAAACTTTTTCCTCCATCCAAAACAGAAGACAAAAGGAAAATATAAGTTCATAGCACAAGACACGTGTGGTTTGTTCATATTAAAAGGTATGTAGATGTCAATATTTGCTTATAAATATATAAGAGAGTAATATTGTCTGGAGCACAGTATGAAGTCAGATTCCATCTGTGTGTTTGTCTGATCCACACCACAGAAAGTCTGGCTTTTGGATGTTGTGATTTTTTTTTTACTTTATTCTGATTAATATGAGATTGTGAATTTTGTCCAGTTAACTGTCTTCATCTTTGACACTCAAGTTTTACACTGGATGTGCCTTTACTTACGGAATGATGTTGTATCATCATCATTCCACTGATGATACAAGCACCAAATTTGGTATCAATACTTCTGAGAAGCACTTTTCTTAAAAAAAGCTGTTAGCTACATACAATTTTAATGTTTAGGGGTATAACGTTGAAGTCATTGTTTCACCTGTCAGCGGGTATTAATTTTAACTACAGCAACTGTTTGTGTAGAACCACATGAGCGTTTTCCAAGGGGATGTGACATCATCACTTCTGTACTCAGCTTCTTTTTTTTTTTTTTTTTTTGCTCTGGGTTTCCACAGTGGGTACGATATGGGTCTGTAGATTGATTTGGCACAGGATGGCCTGCATGACGCAACTCCACGTTGTTGTTGTTGTTGGTGGTGGTGGCGGCGGCGGCTGCATGGTGGCTTATTGGTTAGCACTGTTGCTTTGAAGGTTGTGGGTTCATGTCCCACTTGGTTCCTCCTGTGTTGATGTGGGTTCTCTCTCGGTGCTCTGAATTACTTCCACTTCCAAAAACATGTAGTTGTGTGAATTGGAAACTTTAAACTGACTGTAGGTGTGAATGTGTTCGTCCGTCTGTGCGTGTCAGCCCTGCAGCAGAGGGCCAGGGTCTCCCCCACCGCCTGTCACCTCATTACAGGCTCCAGCGCTTGCACCCCCCCTTAACTGCAGTGACTGGGTTTAGAAAATGGATGGATTGATGGATGAATATTTTTAACTGCAGTTCTTTACAAGGAAAGAGGGAGTCATCAAATCATATTGCTAATAATGGAAATACAGAAAAATATTCATTATATATTTTTACGAAATGTTTTGCAAATCTAGTTGAATGTTGCTATCTATTTTGAGATGAAGTGAATTTCCTGCCTGTTCTTCATCTCCTGTCAGTCTCATCTGTGTTGCTCCTCTCATGAGAAATTTCAAAGCTGCCATTGAGATAAAAAGTGGAAGAAATCATTTGAATTTCAAAGGACTGGCAGAGCACACGACCTCTGTCGGCAGATTGAAGGTGCTGTTGACAAGAAAGTGCCCTTCCAGCATGATTCATCCCAAATGAACGGGCTGCTGGTTGATGTAACATGAAAGGTGAAGAATGCAGCTTGTAGAAGACACCCAACTTGACAGAACTCGATTCCTGCCACAAAGCCTCTGGTACCTCATCAACAGCCGACACATGGTTATCTCGTTTTTAACTGTGCTGTTATTTCGATTTTATTACTTCCGTTGTGCAAAACAAATCTCAGATTTGTAAAATGTCCCTAAATAAATGCAAAAAGGTGAAGGAACCATATTGAAAGCACATCTGAGAAACAGCACTGGTGAGCCGGAACCCGATTGGTCTCACTTTGATCAGCAGTCACTCTCCAGAACATGCAGACACAGTGTCTTTGCACAGTGTTGTGTACTTTGCACATTAAATGTTCACATAAAATGCATTTATGGCCATTTAGCTCCATATGTGATGTAGGAAGAGAACGCTGTGTGTAGTTCAGATGACATACAAGTGACATGAAAACTTCAGATTGGTATAAAGGTGTGAAAACAAGTTTTTGGTCACTGTGATGTAGTTGTGTAGACTCCCAGCTACACTGCAGCTACGTCAAGCAGTGACGTCGTGTTGGGATCATTACGCAACCTTCTCACAACCAAACAACGACATAAAAAGTTTAATCGGCTCTTTCCTTGGGGTCACCACAGCTGATATGTATCCGCATGTTGATTTGGCACAGGTTTTAGATTAGATTAGATTAGACAGAACTTTACTGATCCCTTGAGAAGACTCCCTCAGGGAAATTGAGGTTCCAGCAGCATTGTACAGCAGCACACAGGGTAAGTGTCACGGCAGGCAGCTGCCCGGCAACCGTAGCAGCTGGATCCGCAATGCAAACTCCCAGACTAGGCTTAGGTGTAGGAGAAAACATGGTCTTTATTCCAGGCTCTGGTTCGGTACACATGTGATCAAGCAGTGGAGCAGAGGCACAATCAGGATCACGCAAAAATGCAGTCATGGTTGAGCAGGGGTCAGAGGCACGAGCAAACAGACATCCGGGATGAGGCAAGAGGCATGGTCGAGGAAAACAGAGCAAAAATACAATACACACCAAGGCAAAAATCAGGACTGAAAAAGAGAGCTGGAATGTGTACGAGACAACAAATTGGTGCTGGTGTGGTGACTGGGAGGAGATTAAATAGGACAGGAGTTAACAAAGTGCCAGGAACAATCTAGAAAAGGGGGCGTGGCTAGTGAACAAAGATAATGCATGGTGCAAGACAGTGAGGGACGACAACACAAGGTGGAGTGAAGAAAAGACAAAGATAAGTGAACAGGTGCCAAGAGCGTGAGTGAATGAAAACACAATGCAGACAGAAACAAAGTGAAAGACACGGGGCCGGTGCACTGAAGTGGAGTGAGAACATAACCGGATGGGTGTGAGGAAAACAGGGAACTATGAACTGAGCTAAAACAGAAACCGAGGACAGAATAAAATATACAATGAACCGGACATAAGCATGAAAACCAATCAGAGAATAAATGGAAAACAAATACTAAAGCTAAACTAAATAGGAAAAGACTAAGAAGACAATGAGGTTAAACAAACTATAACAAAAACAGTTTCTCAGTGATTAACAAAACCCGACACAAAAGTGCAACAGATAATACAACAAATGAGAACAAAATAAACAAGTGATAAACAATGACAACACAAGCTGGCTGAACAAAACAAGAACAGAACTGGACAATGGCTAACATAAAAAGTAACAAAGAAAAGTGACAACGTAAAACAGAGAATAAACTAGGATGAAAATAAACAACAAATAAATCAAAGCTGGGGCAGAAAGAGAACAACAGAAAGGGGGGAAAAATGGGATCAACACCCTGATCAGGCCAAAATCATGACAGTAAGAAGCACACAGAGTATCAAAAGTGAAAGTAAAAAAAAAGTTTGCAAATAAAAAATATAAATACTGATCAATACTGGTTAACAGCTACTACTGTTCCTCTCCTTCTGGTCCTCTGTCTTCCTGTTATTCCTCCTCCCCGAGTGAATAGCTGTACAGTCCGATGGCCTATGGGACAAAGGAGTTTTTCAGTCTGTTGGTCCTGCATTTGGGAAGGAGCAGTCAGTGGCTGAAGACGCTCCTCTGATTCAATTTATTTATTCAATTTATTTCATTTATATAGCTCCAAATCACAACAAGCCTTGCCTCAAGGTGCTTCACACAAGTAAGGTCTAACCCAGGGGTAGGCAACCTGTTCCAGAAAGAACAATGAGGGTGCAGGTTTTCTTTGCAGCCACTGACTCCACCAGGTGATTTTACTGATTAATATCACTTTGAGCAGATGGAATCAGTTAATCAGTGAAATCACCTGGTGGAGTCAGTGGCTGCAAAGAAAACCTGCACCCTCATGGCTCTTTCTGGAACAGGTTGCCTACCCCTGGTCTAACCTTACAACCCCCAGAGCAAGCACACAGGTGACAGCAGTAAGGAAAAATATACTAAGGTGATCGCCGGCCACTAGCCCTAAACTTCACTAAAAGACCCAGAATTTAGATAAAGTTGAGCCTGCGGCACGCTCCGTTTCCTAATAAAATGAATTTAAAAGAGTAAAAAGCATAGTAACATACTATGCCAGTATGCTAGCCATACGAAGGGGAAAATAAGTGCATCTTAAGTCTGGACTTGAAAGTCTCTACAGAATCTGACTGTTTTATGTGGGAGTATGGGGTACTTGAACCACTGCAACACATGACCTGGTCTCTATGTGACCAAAGTAGGACCTGTGTTCACATCTTGGCATTACATCGGACCTGTTTTTGGTGAGTGTTGGACTCCGCCAGGGCTACCCCTTGTCATCAATCATGTTTGTAATCTTCACGGATGAGATTTCAAGGCAAAGTCGGGGACCAGAGGGTGTCTTGTTTAGTGACATCAGAGTTGCATCTCTGCTTTTTGCAGATGATGTGGTTCTGTTGGCTTCATCGGGCCTCAAACCTCCGAGCAGGTTTGAGGCCAAGTGTGAAGTGACTGGGATGAAAATCAGCACGTCCAATTCTGAGACCATGGTCCTCTGTGGGAAAAGGGTGGATTGTCCCCTCTGGGTCAGGGGAGAGTTACTGCCTCAGGTGGACCAGTTCAAGTATCTCAGGGGGCTTGTTCATGAGAGTGGAGTAAAAATGGGTCAAGAATATATTATAATATTTTCATTTTCATTTCATTTCATTTTCATTTTCTGAAATATCTGACTAGAAGATTATGGAATTTTTTCACAATATTCAAATTTTTTGAGGTGCAACTGCAGATGACTTAATGACATCAGCACTCTTCAGGCAGGAAAAAGACACTTCCAATTTAATGAATGAGTAATCTGAAGTAGCTGATCTACAGGGAGGATATACTGATGTTTGAATGGAAATTCTCCAACCCAGGACAAAGCCTAAAGTGATGCCACCATAGTGCAAAGGTCCCTGCACAAAACATCCAGAACTTGTCTGCTTATGGGATTTAAAATCTTATTACTATGGATGTTAAAGTCCCCAACAATTAAGATTTTATCAATGTGGGTCACCAAATCTGAAACAAAAATAATTAAATCTCACAATGTTGAAGAACTCATAAATATAAAAATCTGTTTCTGGAACATCAGCACATTACGTGTTCCATGGAATCAACATTTCATTCAGTTTTCATAAGAATGACCTTATGACAGTCGATCTGAGGGTGCCGTTTCTCATACTACCCACTGTGTCTTTGTGACAGGTTCTCATGTGTCTTGTTCCTCCATCCATCTTTTCCTAACTGGAATTTTGTGTGAGTGGGCAGGTGTTGGAGCTCAGCTCAGCATTCCTTCACAGAATGACAGCTCAGGCCAGGATCCCAGCCTCAGTGCAAAGGCTCAGTGCCAGTACCCTGACTGGACCCTTTTTCGTCCATTCAGTTCAAGGTTACAGCTGTGTAGCAAAGGTCAAGGAGATACGCTGGAAACCACCTACCTCATGCATATGGATGTCAGACGCTCCATCTGCTCCACTGCAAAATGTAAATGCACCAGCTTTTTTTCTCTGCTCTCTTATCTGACTCAAAGGACAAACCTACCAGACCTTACACAGCATCAGTTCCACTTGTTGGGCTGCACAGTGCTGATTTATGCAAAACCATACTAGAAATTCAAGTCATGCCTTGCAAAGGCCCCAAAGTACACTGCAGCTCCACCACAGCTGCTTCTTATTTATCCTTTCTGATAACATTTACTATCATCGCTGAAAGTTAAATCTGCATAATGGATCTTATTGCTCCACATTCTGACACAACAGCCACAGTGATGGATTGTTAATCATCTACTGCTCTACACATTCTCACTCCAGGGAGAAAAAAAATGCAAAACTTGCTGTTTGAGCTGAACATTTGAAGCAAGAATCTCCACAGACATCTGAACTAAGGCGCTTTACCCTGAATGCACCACTGAATCTTAATTCTTCTTCTTCTTCTTTTTTTTTTTAGGAATTTCATATTTCAGCAGATCTCACTGTGATGCACTTTCCACTTCTACTGTCGGGCCAAATGTATAATGATTAACATGAAGAATTAGTTCAAACTGGGCAGGATTAAAACTCAACCCAAACAAATTATACTGACACAAAAGTGTTTTCACAAAGGTTCTAGTGCCAGAAAAAGGGACCCTGATATTTGCCGGATATATACCAAGACTCACAGATTGAAATGTCAAGATTGGGCCAAGAAATATCTGAAGACAGGTTTTATGGACAGATGATGAAATGAGTGAGTCTTGATGGATGGACCC
Organism: Thalassophryne amazonica; assembly: GCF_902500255.1. Classification (NCBI taxonomy): domain Eukaryota; kingdom Metazoa; phylum Chordata; class Actinopteri; order Batrachoidiformes; family Batrachoididae; genus Thalassophryne; species Thalassophryne amazonica. The sequence goes on from NC_047105.1 coordinate 132,097,890, forward strand.
ATGGCTGGATCACTAGTTGACACACAGCATCACTTCCAGTCAGACACCAGCAAGGTGGAGGAGGAGCCTGCTGTTATTAAAGGATAAACTCAGTCCAGGGTCTGTACTTGCAGAAGCACCTAATAATAACAATTTCCTTTATCATCATTGGAATTTCTTTTACCAAAACATCAAATCTTGGCTTGCAGCTCAGATGTAAGTTCTGACAAATTGTAGCTGAACTTTCAGGTCTTCTTTTTAAGAAAATCCACCTCTGTACCACTTCATCATGAAGCTGTTATAACTCTGGATACAAAATGCAAAACATGCACTGTGCACGATTTCTCCAATCACAGCCACAGAAACCTGTAACTTCTTCTGGGTGGCTTTCCTCACTCTTCTCCTCCTTGCACAGTCACTCAGTTTTTGAGAACTGTCTACTCCACACAGATTTACCATAGAGTGCCATACTGTTTGTATTTCTTCATAATTGATGTAAATAAAGTCCAAGACATACTCAGGGACTTGGAAATGTACATGTATCCATCCTCTGACTTGTCTGAAGAAAACTGGCAATAAAACTGATTATTATCAATCAATCAATCAATCAATTTTTTATATAGCGCCAAATCACAACAAACAGTTGCCCCAAGGCCCTTTATATTGTAAGGCAAGGCCATACAATAATTACGTAAAAACCCCAATGGTCAAAACGACCCCCTGTGATATATGGCTACGACGTACGTGTGCTCTGATTGGCTGATTTCTGGTGGAATATTTTCCTATATCAGACCGTTACCATGACAGTCAGTCCACATTGTGTAGCAGATTTGCAACTTTGTTTACAATTTAAAATAAAACAAAAGAAAAAGCGAACAAAGAAATCATGAGCAACGAAGAGGACCATTCTCTGAGTGAATTACATATATTACACTGTCAATCAATCGATCAATCAATCAATTTTATTTATATAGCGCCAAATCACAACAAACAGTTGCCCCAAGGCGCTTTATATTGTAAGGCAAGGCCATACAATAATTACGTAAAAACCCCAATGGTCAAAACGACCCCCTGTGAGCAAGCACTTGGCGACAGTGGGAAGGAAAAACTCCCTTTTAACAGGAAGAAACCTCCAGCAGAACCAGGCTCAGGGAGGGGCAGTCTTCTGCTGGGACTGGTTGGGGCTGAGGGAGAGAACCAGGAAAAAGACATGCTGTGGAGGGGAGCAGAGATCAATCACTAATGATTAAATGCAGAGTGGTGCATACAGAGCAAAAAGAGAAAGAAACACTCAGTGCATCATGGGAACCCCCCAGCAGTCTAAGTCTATAGCAGCATAACTAAGGGATGGTTCAGGGTCACCCGATCCAGCCCTAACTATAAGCTTTAGCAAAAAGGAAAGTTTTAAGCCTAATCTTAAAAGTAGAGAGGGTGTCTGTCTCCCTGATCCGAATTGGGAGCTGGTTCCACAGGAGAGGAGCCTGAAAGCTGAAGGCTCTGCCTCCCATTCTACTCTTACAAACCCTAGGAACTACAAGTAAGCCTGCAGTCTGAGAGCGAAGCGCTCTATTGGGGTGATATGGTACTATGAGGTCCCTAAGATAAGATGGGACCTGATTATTCAAAACCTTATAAGTAAGAAGAAGAATTTTAAATTCTATTCTAGAATTAACAGGAAGCCAATGAAGAGAGGCCAATATGGGTGAGATATGCTCTCTCCTTCTAGTCCCCGTCAGTACTCTAGCTGCAGCATTTTGAATTAACTGAAGGCTTTTCAGGGAACTTTTAGGACAACCTGATAATAATGAATTATAATAGTCCAGCCTAGAGGAAATAAATGCATGAATTAGTTTTTCAGCATCACTCTGAGACAAGACCTTTCTAATTTTAGAGATATTGCGTAAATGCAAAAAAGCAGTGTTACATATTTGTTTAATATGCGCTTTGAATGACATATCCTGATCAAAAATGACTCCAAGATTTCTCACAGTATTACTAGAGGTCAGGGTAATGCCATCCAGAGTAAGGATCTGGTTAGACACCATGTTTCTAAGATTTGTGGGGCCAAGTACAATAACTTCAGTTTTATCTGAGTTTAAAAGCAGGAAATTAGAGGTCATCCATGTCCTTATGTCTGTAAGACAATCCTGCAGTTTAGCTAATTGGTGTGTGTCCTCTGGCTTCATGGATAGATAAAGCTGGGTATCATCTGCGTAACAATGAAAATTTAAGCAATGCCGTCTAATAATACTGCCTAAGGGAAGCATGTATAAAGTGAATAAAATTGGTCCTAGCACAGAACCTTGTGGAACTCCATAATTAACCTTAGTCTGTGAAGAAGATTCCCCATTTACATGAACAAATTGTAATCTATTAGATAAATATGATTCAAACCACCGCAGCGCAGTGCCTTTAATACCTATGGCATGCTCTAATCTCTGTAATAAAATTTTATGGTCAACAGTATCAAAAGCAGCACTGAGGTCTAACAGAACAAGCACAGAGATGAGTCCACTGTCTGAGGCCATAAGAAGATCATTTGTAATCTTCACTAATGCTGTTTCTGTACTATGATGAATTCTAAAACCTGACTGAAACTCTTCAAATAGACCATTCCTCTGCAGATGATCAGTTAGCTGTTTTACAACTACCCTTTCAATAATTTTTGAGAGAAAAGGAAGGTTGGAGATTGGCCTATAATTAGCTAAGATAGCTGGGTCAAGTGATGGCTTTTTAAGTAATGGTTTAATTACTGCCACCTTAAAAGCCTGTGGTACATAGCCAACTAATAAAGATAGATTGATCATATTTAAGATCGAAGCATTAAATAATGGTAGGGCTTCCTTGAGCAGCCTGGTAGGAATGGGGTCTAATAGACATGTTGATGGTTTGGATGAAGTAACTAATGAAAATAACTCAGACAGAACAATCTGAGAGAAAGAGTCTAACCAAATACCGGCATCACTGAAAGCAGCCAAAGATAACGATACGTCTTTGGGATGGTTATGAGTAATTTTTTCTCTAATAGTTAAAATTTTATTAGCAAAGAAAGTCATGAAGTCATTACTAGTTAAAGTTAAAGGAATACTCGGCTCAATAGAGCTCTGACTCTTTGTCAGCCTGGCTACAGTGCTGAAAAGAAACCTGGGGTTGTTCTTATTTTCTTCAATTAGTGATGAATAGTAAGATGTCCTAGCTTTACGGAGGGCTTTTTTATAGAGCAACAGACTCTTTTTCCAGGCTAAGTGAAGATCTTCTAAATTAGTGAGACGCCATTTCCTCTCCAACCTACGGGTTATCTGCTTTAAGCTGCGAGTTTGTGAGTTATACCACGGAGTCAAGCACTTCTGATTTAAAGCTCTCTTTTTCAGAGGAGCTACAGCATCCAAAGTTGTCTTCAATGAGGATGTAAAACTATTGACGAGATACTCTATCTCACTTACAGAGTTTAGGTAGCTACTCTGCACTGTGTTGGTATATGGCATTAGAGAACATAAAGAAGGAATCATATCCTTAAACCTAGTTACAGCGCTTTCTGAAAGACTTCTAGTGTAATGAAACTTATTCCCCACTGCTGGGTAGTCCATCAGAGTAAATGTAAATGTTATTAAGAAATGATCAGACAGAAGGGAGTTTTCAGGGAATACTGTTAAGTCTTCAATTTCCATACCATAAGTCAGAACAAGATCTAAGATATGATTAAAGTGGTGGGTGGACTCATTTACATTTTGAGCAAAGCCAATTGAGTCTAATAATAGATTAAATGCAGTGTTGAGGCTGTCATTCTCAGCATCTGTGTGGATGTTAAAATCGCCCAATATAATTATCTTATCTGAGCTAAGCACTAAGTCAGACAAAAGTTCTGAAAATTCACAGAGAAACTCACAGTAACGACCAGGAGGACAATAGATAACAACAAATAAAACTGGTTTTTGGGACTTCCAATTTGGATGGACAAGACTAAGAGTCAAGCTTTCAAATGAATTAAAGCTCTATCTGGGTTTTTGATTAATTAATAAGCTGGAATGGAAGATTGCTGCTAATCCTCCGCCTCGGCCCGTGCTACGAGCGTTCTGGCAGTTAGTGTGACTCGGGGGTGTTGACTCATTTAAACTAACATATTCATCCTGCTGTAACCAGGTTTCTGTAAGGCAGAATAAATCAATATGTTGATCAATTATTATATCATTTACTAACAGGGACTTAGAAGAGAGAGACCTAATGTTTAATAGACCACATTTAACTGTTTTAGTCTGTGGTGAGGAAGAGGTCATACTTGAAGAGGTCATGTTGCCTTATGCTGAAGAGGTCATGCCCTTGAAATGGGTATTTCAATGACCCCAAGCACACTAGTTAACGAGCAAAATCTTGGTTCCAAACCAACAAAATTAATACCTCACAGATGTGAAGAAATCATGAAAAACTGTGGTTATACAACTAAATACTAGTTTAGTGATTCACAGGATTGCTAAAAAAAAGCAGTTTGAACATAATAGTTTTGAGTTTGTAGCATCAACAGCAGATGCTACTATTATTGTGAACACTCCCTTTTCTACTTTTTTTTTTTTTTTTTTTTTTTACTAATAGCCCAATTCCATAGCCTTAAGAGTGTGCATATCATGAATGCTTGGTCTTGCTGGATTTGTGAGAATCTACTGGTACCTTGTTTCCCATGTAACAATAAGAAATACGAGGTCTATTAGACAATAAACCGATCCTTTTATTGTTTTTTTTAACTATATGGATTTGAATGACGTGCGATTACACCAATCATGCTTGAACCCTCGTGCGCATGCGTATTTTTTCACGCGTGTCGGTGACGTCATTTCCCTGTGGACAGGCCTCGAGTGAGATGCGGTCCCGCCCTCTCGGCTGAATTCCTTTCTTTCACACGCTGCTCGTTGCTTTATCAAAATTTTTTCTGGACCTGTGAGGAATATCCGAGTGGACACTATTCGAGAAATTAAGCTGGTTTTCGGTGAAAAGTTTAACGGCTGATGAGAGATTATGGGGGTGTTTCTGTCGCTGTAAGGACTTCCCACGGAGCGGGAACATCCTAATTTAAGGCTTAATTCACCCAGGACGTCGTGACAGAACAGAGAAGATTCAGAAGAGGCCGGCATGAGGACTTTATGCGGACATTCCACTGTTTAAGGACATTTTGTAATGAAAGACGTGCAGGCAAATTCATCTGTGTGCGCCGCGACAGGAAAAACACCTCCGTGTTGAAAACCATTTGTAAAATTCAGGCGGCTTTTGATGGCTTTCAACAAGTGAGTAACTGAGAAATTGTTTAACAGGTTGGGCATGTTCCAACTTGTCCGTTAAGGTTTCCAACGGAGGTGTTTTTCCTGTCGCGACCCCCCGCGGTCGGGTCCAGCCCGACATGCGACTCTGCCCGCACGTTCTTTCATTACAAAATGTCCGTTAACAATGGAATGTCCGAATAAACTCCTCATGCCGACTTCTTCTGAAAGTTCTCTGTTCTCTGACGACTTCCTGGATCAACAGAACCTGAAATGTGGAAGTTTTCAACTTGAAACGGCGAGAAGCTGCCGCCTCGAAGCGCAGATTGCCGTCAGGCGCCGTGGACCGTCCTTAAAGTGACACTACCAGACCAAAATCTCTCATCAGCTGTTAAAATTTTGGCTGGTGGGTGGAGCATGTGCACGTTTCCAGGCAGTAAAATCCCTGAACCGCCCCCAGACGCGCTCCTTTGTTCTGATCACAACAGGCCCGAGCAGATGGCGCTGTGACGGACAGCCGCTCTCAGCCAATCAGCTGCCGGAAAATCATCTGACAGCTCGCCTCGCGCCAGGTGTTTGGATCGTTTTTGTCTTCCATCCTGACGAGGAGCTGCGACGGTGAAGGTCCGAGCGGTCGGATCCAGGTCGGAGCTGTCGGCGCCTCCTGTGTGGGACTGAACTCCGGCAGGAGAATGTGCGAGTTTATGTGATCATTTATCGTCTTCACGTCAGGACGCGCGCGTCTGGGAACAGAAGGTGAGAGAAGAATATCAGGAGGCGCTGCAGACTGTCTGCTTTTGTGAATGTTCGAGGAGAAATATATATATATAGTCTGAGCTTCCGAACTTTACCTGGTTTTACGTTATGTGACAAAAGACAGTGCACGCGCAGATATTCCGCAGAAAACTGATCTGGTTGTGGTTTTTGCTGAAGAAGGTGCGTGTGCGTCGTCGCGCATGCGTGATTTGCATATTAATGCTGAAGCGTGTCAGCAGATGTCCTCCATTATCAGGACAAATGCGGAGTCTTATGTGGGCCCTGTGTGAGCGGGGGGGCTTTGTGATGCGCTGCTTCTGGCGCTGCAGCTGTTGCGCTTTTGTGATGAGATTCTGAAGCCTAAAGATCCACAAATACAGCCTTCCTCACTTATAATAATGATAAAACTACATTTTATTTGCAAGAAATCTCAAAGTGTTAGATACGACGGCGTATCAGGGCCATTCAAAGACAGGAAAAAAAAAATTACATTTTTGAGTTTAAAGTCACAAATATACAAGAATAAACATGCAGCTTTACGAGAAATAACAAGCAAATTTGCGAGATTAAAAACATGCAAATCTGCAAGGAAAAAGTAGCAAATTTGCCACAATTAAACACGCAAATTTGCAAGATTAAAAACATGCAAATCTTCAAGAAAAAAGCAGCAAATTTGCCACAGTTAAACACGCAAATTTGCGAGATGAAAAACATGCAGATATGTGGAAAAAAAGCAGCCAATATGCAAGAAAAATATAGCAAATTTGCCACATTAAACGCGCACATTTTCGAGATTATAAACATGCAAATCTGTGAGGAAAAAAGTAGCACATTTAACGCTATAGCTACATTAATTTAGTAATTTGATAGCCAAATTACCTGCATTTGCATTAACTGCAAGCAAAAGCATTATAGCATTATTTCTCTTATCTCTCAGACATTAAATATTGAAACCGCTGTCCATATATTAATTCTTTTTGACTGTAAAAATGTACATGACGAAGCCGTTGTCACATCTCATTCCATCACCTAAGGCGCCAATAGGCTGCATTTGCATGTGCATTTATGTACCTGTAATTTTTCGTGTTCTAATCTCGCATTGTCTTTTTCTTGCAAATATACAGGTTTATAATCTCACAAATTTGCATGTTTAAATCTCGCAAATTTGCGTGTTATTTCTCATAAATGTGCATGTTTATTCTTGTATATTTGTGACTTTAAACTCGAAAATGTAATCTCCATTTTTTTCCCCCATCTTTGAATGGCCCTAATATGCCGTCGTAGTTTGAAGATAAAAAACGTAATTAAAAAGGCAGATAAATACTACTAAAAATGTTATGAAAACTAAAACCTCAACCAGCAAGGTTAATGAAAGTATTCATAAGTCCTTAAAAACATACGTACAGAATATCAAGATTAATGTGCGGGTAAATGGACTGTATTTATATAGTGCTTTTCCATCTGCATCAGTCACTCAGTGCTTTACAATAATGCCTCACATTCACACAGATATTAGGGTGCTGCCATACAAGGTGCTCACTACACAGTGGGAGCAACTAGGGGAATAAGGACCTTGCCCAAGGGCCCATAGTGATTTTCCGGTCAGGCTGGGATTTGAACCAAGGATCCTCTGGTCTAAAGCCCAACACTTAACCACTGGACCATCACCTCCCCTAACAATTTCAGGATATTTGAGATATTTGTACAGATATTTGCACAGAAAAACAATAGTGTGTTGCCTGTGGGGATCCACGGGCTCTAGATTGGGTTGTGTTTATAAAATAGGTAGCTGACATTTTTCAAGGGTGGTAATAAATTAAGCAAAGCTTGTATCATGAGTTGGAATGGTGTTTAAGTCCAGAATGTTTTAGAACATTAGACCTCAAAATATTTAGAAGAGGAACTCAACCCTTTTATATGCTGTTAATTGTGTAATTTTTTTAATGTTACTGTTTTAATGTATTTATAAATTGTTTAGGTTCTTGTTATATACACACATTATTATTATTATTATTATTATTATTATTATCATCATCATCGGTATTATTATTATTTTATTTGATTATTACTTCTATTTTGTCATTTGATTTTTAAATGGACCACAGTGGAAATAAGTGTTTTCACTTTCTTGTGTCATCCATGTATTTTTAATGTATTTAGTTATACATATATGTACATACATTGAACTTACTAAATAAAATCAGGCATGCACGCATGCACTCACACTTTTAATATAAAGATGATTTATGAGTCCAGAGTGTAGTTAGCAATGTTAGCTATTATCTGTAGCGTCTCCAAAAATATTAGTCTTATCAATGTTCCATTTTGACAGCGTTCATCTTTGACCCAAAAGACATAAGCATGCCAAACGGCAAATGTCAGTTCTCTCCAGTTTCTCCGTAGTCGAATTTACACTCACACAGGCAGGCATGCATGGAGAGGTTTTTGTCTCTCAAGCACGTGCTTCTAATTATAGACAGACCAAAACAGAGATGGGGCGGAAGACATCAAAAGCAGTATACTTCTCACTCATGGTACCGGTGTCGCAGACCGAACAGTCCCCACCTAGAAATTGGTCTGCACCGGTTTCTGCATGATTGAAGCCACACACACAGGCCACTTGGCTATTATAATATAGATTGTACAATTCAAAGCAAACCTCCAGTATGCAACATAAAATGTATCAAAAGGCTTGCATGTTTTAACACTACATTGAGAAAAAAAGTTTGCTAATTTTGAATGAGCTTCAGAATATGCCCTTTTTCTGCATCCCAGATGGAAATGTGGGTATTTGAGCATCATATTAATATTTTTACAATGTATTCTTACATATCTCAAGATGATGTGTAGGAAATGTGGTGTTGAGTCTAAGCTTTCTTACACCCCTAGGAAATTTTGGTGAATTTTTCACATTTTGCGAAAACGGTCTTTTGTACCAACTTTTGATATTAATAACTCACTTGTGTGATCTCCTAATGAAAATGGTAGCAAACCCAAATTTTGCTCAACTTTTGACATATTGTTCATATTTCCGATTGCTCAAAAATTAAAGAAATATACAAGATATGGCAGTCAAATTTTTTTGCGGTATGATTTATGGTGTGTTAGCGCATATCTATACAGTCAAATCATAAATCAGGTTGTTCGGAGCAAAATCTATAGTTGTTGGAAATATGCTAACTTTGAACAATCTTCAAAATATACTAATTTTCTGCACCCCAGATGGCAGTGAGGATAATTGAGCATCATATTTATATTTTTTTACTATGTATTCCTATATATCTCAAGATGATGTGTAGCAGATGTAGTGCAGAGTTTAAGCTACTTCCTAAATTAACATTTTACTCTCGAAGGGCACACACCAAGACGAGTTATATTTCCTTGGTGTAGAGGTCATATCATCATACCTTATTGTTGACTGGGCTCCGTAGGGGCACTCTGTCCTTTCATTACCATGTAAGGCAGCAATGCCTCTTCCTTCCACCAGTCTGGAGGGCACTACAGTGATGCCTTATCCAAATACGGGGCTTTGTCGGTGTCAGTCAAAGCCTTGAATTTGAGGCTGTTCTCACACAGTCTCATAGCTTATTATCAATAATCTTCCTAATGTAAACATCTCTGAATATTTGTCTCATGCATGTGGCTCTGTATTAACCATAGCGAGTTGTCATGGTGACATAATCTAAAATGAAGTGTTTCTGGCAGAAGTGTATGTTAAACACATGGACAATTTGAAGATGACAAAATTGCACAAAAGGCAAGCAAGTCGTGAGTATTCCTGGATTTTCCTTTTTAAGGCCTCTGAGTTTATTCTAATATAAACAATTGTTTTTTTTTTTTGTTTGTTTGTTTTTGGACAAATAGTTGATTCTAATTTAATGATCCAGTTTAGTTTCCAAGTGCATGGCTGAGCACTCTGTTATGATGAGCTGCTCCAGGTTATACTGTACAAACACACAAGAAGTTTAAATCTGACTGTATGTGACAGGTGTGGAAATGCTCCAATTCATTTTATGGCGCATGTCAATGCCATTTGAGAAACTGTTGTTTGATGATTTGAATCCAATTTCTTAATTGGCATGTTGAGTGATGGCATATCCACAAAAGATGACATTTCCAAAACACAAACTTAAAAATGTCACACCAGCACAAATATGATTTAGCCCCCGTCACCCACCGTCACACTGAAACTGTCTCCTCTGGTCACATTATATTCTAGTGTTTTGTGTGAATCAAGGATGGAGGGACTAATAGTCCAATAGGTATTTGGACAGTGATTTTATCATCATTATTTGTACTTTTGCCTCTGTATATCTTAACAGAGATATGAAGATGTTTTCTTTTAGTAGAGTGTGAGTCTGTGCTGTCCAATAGCCTTCAAGCAGAGCATGTGATCCTTCTTTGTGTCTTTGTGGTTGGTGGGTCCACATGGAGGTGATGTTGTTCAGCTGGGTGAAGGCCGACCGAGCCCCAAGGTTACAGACCGGGCCACCAGGCGCTCACCTGTGCCCCCCCAGCCCCCCAACAACCAGGCATAAATCCACAAGGAAAATGTGTTGTAACATGTTGCATTTGTTTAACAATATATCTTAACTGAACATTTAAACATCATCTCCACTAGTGAATATGAAATTGCTGCTAGTCGGCCCAAGTACTTAAGTGTTATAACGGCTGACTATGTAACTTTACATACTTTAACTTGAATGGGAGGGTGCGGGTGGAGGCTGCAGATGAGATTATATCAACATATGAGATATTAGATATCTCGTAAGGGGTGGTCCTTACAAAAATGATTGAAAGGTTTGTTTGTGGCCATAAACTGTATTCTGAATGTAACCAGTGTTTGAGAGATCTTTTCCAACCCTAGAGTTTTTGTCACTAGAGGACATGTTGGCAGTTGGGGACTGTAGGACACTATACTATGTTTTTCTTTTTTCTTTACTGGATTCAAGGGTTTGGAAGACACTTGGTCATGTTTTCTCACTTTTAAGAGTATAGGCCCATCTCAGAGGACATTTCATGCAGGTTTAATCAAGGATGAAGTTCAGTTTGTCAAAGGTGATGCACCATAAGGTTTTTGTGCACTGGTGGGTCATTGTCGTGCAAACTACCATTCTTTTTTTTTTTTTATTAATTTCTCCCCTGCACTTTAAACAGGCAGAGTCGACCACTGTTGACTGATGTGCAGATAGAAGGGTCTAATGGGGAAGTAGGGGCTGGATTACAAACAAAGCAAAGGGGAAAAAGAAATCTGACAGAGGTCAAGGCGAAGGTGGAGACAGAATGAATAACGTCTATAATGTAAAACCTGTGGAGGTGCAGACGGCGGTTGGTCAGGTGAAGGTTTTTGCAACAACTGAGATCACTTGAAGCGATGCACAGCAGCTCTGAAACTGAAGAGAGGTTATTAAAGTGAATAATATGACATCCAAACAAGGCTGTGATAAATATCCGGATGCTGCTGTTTCCAGTTTGTAGCTGACCTTGATTTCAAATATGTTTTTAGGTTCAGCGGTGGCTGGGATTGGTTTGCTCGGGGTGGGTGTTGCCTTCCTTCCTTTTGGTGTTTTGATGTTTTTTCCACCTGCTGTCTGTTTCCAGGTCTCCTGTGGATGTGTCAGGATGTAAAGACAACTTGGCTAAAGTAACATGATGCTGCCAATCATTTTTTGTTTTCCCCAGTTTTATCCACTTGTATCACTAGAAGTGTATTTCGAAATATTCAACAAAAACACTTCACAACTTTGTCAGACTTGTGTCTGTGGGATTAAGTGACAACCAAAATAGAGCTCTAAAGTGATGATGTCACAGCACAGTTATTGTTAGGGGTCCAAGCCCGAATGGACTAGAAACGGCGTTCCTTTGCAACTGCTGTTTCCAGTCCAGTAGGACTGGAATCCCTGTTGTTTACGGTCCGATTTTAATTTTTTTCCTCCATTGAATGCAAAACTGCAGCCCAGACCATAAAAGCTGTGGAGGTGACATTTTGATACAACTGATACAAAATCCTGCAAGTAACTCAGACACAAAAACTTGAAACTAAGCTGCCTATAGGGGGCACTACAGCAACACATTTGCACTTTGGCTTATAACTTCGAAACTGTACATCACACATTGAAGTGCCTGATATGGAAGCTTTCACTGGTTTGTGCTGAATCTCCTGAAATAGGCCCCACCCAATTTGCATCAAGGTAGTTTTTTCACAGTTTGCAAAATATACAAAAGCTACTTTTTTTTTTTTTTTTTTCAGACGCAGCCCAGACCTTTGCTCTGATCAGCACCAAACATTGCACACAGAGTGCACTGGCCCTCAGAAGCTTAAGTTATTAAAATTAGCTTGATGGGCCTTAACCTACCTGAGAAATAAAGCATGAACTTCCTGTTAGAAACATATGACATAGGAGGTTGGACTTCCCTTTGTAATGATAACTCTGATCTGCACAAAACACATGTGGCTGATGTAGAATAGTACAGAGAGGGAGTCTTCAAATAGTTTTGATTGGACACTATGTGGCTTGCAGCTGCCTTCAGAGTACTCCGGAGGCAGTTGCAAGATACCGATAGGTCCAAAGGGCGACATCTTCTGCTGTAAGGGAGGTAAAGTGGCTCATGTGGGAGGAGCTTGGAGTAATCATGGAGAAGGACTTTCAGTTGGCACCAAGGTACTTCTGGCGGACCGTGAGGTGCCTCGGGAGAGGAAAACTGAGGAACCATCCAAGCTGTCTACAGTAAGGATGGGACTCTGTTGATCTCAGCTGACGATGTAATCCGGCACTGAAAGGACCATTTTGAGGAACTCCTGCATCAGATTGGAGCATTCTCTATAGTAGGAGCAGAGCTGGAAGTTGATGGGGGATCATCTACAATTTTCCTGGTGGAAGTCACTGAGGTAGTCAAACAACTCTGCAGTGGCAAGGCCCCGGGGGTTGATGAGCTCTGTCCAGAAATGCCGAAGGCTCTGGGTGTGAAGGGACTATCTTGGATGAGACGTCTTCAACACTGCGTTGAGGTCTGGGGCAGTGCCTAAGGAGTGGCAAACTGGGGTGGTGGTCCCCATTTTGAAAAAAGGGGACCAGAGAGTGTGTGCCAATTACAGGGGCATCACACTACTCAGCCTCCCCGGTAAAGTCTTCTCTAGCGTGCTGGAAAGGAGCAATTGCTCAGGCAATAGTTAAACCTCGGATTGAAGAGGAACAATGTGGGTTCCGTCCTGGTCGTGGAACAACCAACCAGCTCCTCACTACTGCAAGGATTCTGGAGGGGGCCTGGGAGTATGCCCATCAAGTATACATGTGTTTTGTGGACTTGGAGAAGGTGTACGAGGTCTATTAGAAAAGTATCCGACCTTATTTTTTTCAAAAACCATATGGATTTGACTCACGTGTGATTACATCAGACATGCTTGAACCCTCGTGGGCATGCGAGAGTTTGTTCACACCTGTCGGTTACGTCATTCGCCTGTGGGCAGTCTTTGAGTGAGGAGTGGCCCACCCTCTCGTCGATTTTTTTTTTTTTCTTTTTTTTTTCATTGTTTAGGAATGGCTCAGACTGCTGCTTTGTTTGATCAAATTTTTTTCAAAACTGTAAGGCACAACTGAGTGGACACCATTCGATAAATTCAGCTGGTTTTCGGTAAAAATTTTAACAGCTGATGAGAGATTTTGGTCTGGTAGTGTCGCCGTAAGGACGGCCCACGGCGCCTGACGGCGATCTGCGCTTCGAGGCGGCAGCGTCTCGCCGTTTCAAGTTGAAAACTTCCACATTTCAGGCTCTGTTGACCCAGTAAGTCGTCAGAGAACAGAGAACTTTCAGAAGAAGTCGGCATGAGGAGTTTATTCGGACATTCCATTGTTAACGGACATTTTGTAATGAAAGAACGTGCGGGCAGAGTCGCATGTCGGGCCAGACCCGACCGCGGGGGGTCGCGACAGGAAAAACACCTCCGTTGGAAACCTTAACGGGCAAGTTGGAACATGCCCAAACTGTTAAACAATTTCTCAGTTACTCACTTGTTGAAAGCCATCAAAAGCCGCCTGAATTTTACAAATGGTTTTCAACACGGAGGTGTTTTTCCTGTTGCGGCGCACACAGATTTGCAGAGGCATCACGGAAATGACTCGGCGAATTTACGCGCACGTCTTTCATTACAAAATGTCCTTAAACAGTGGAATGTCCGCATAAAGTCCTCATGCCGGCCTCTTCTGAATCTTCTCTGTTCTCTCACGACGTCCTGGGTGAATTAATAAGCCTTAAATTAGGATGTTCCCGCTCCGTGGGAAGTCCTTACAGCGACAGAAACACCCCATAATCTCTCATCAGCCGTTAAACTTTTCACCGAAAACCAGCTTAATTTCTCGAATAGTGTCCACTCGGATATTCCTCACAGGTCCAGAAAAAATTTTGATAAAGCAACGCGCGCCGTCTCGAGCAGCGTGTGAAAGAAAGGAATTCAGCAGAGAGGGTGGGACCACATCTCACTCAAGGCCTGTCCACAGGGAAATGACGTCACCGACACGCGTGAAAAAACTCACGCATGCGCACGAGGGTTCAAGCATGATTGTGTAATCGCACGTCATTCAAATCCATATAGTTAAAAAAAAATATAAAAGGGTCGGTTTATTATCTAATAGACCTCGTATGATCAGGTACCCTGGGAGATACTGTGGGACGTGCTGCAGGAGTATGGAATGAGGGGATTCCTTCTCAGGGCTATCCAATCTCTGTACTCACAAAGCGAGAGCTGTGTTCGGGTGCTCTGCAGTAAGTCGGACTCGTTTCCGGTGGAGGTTGGCCTCCGCCAGGGCTGCGCCTTGTCACAATCCTGTTTGTGATATTCATGGACAGGATATCGAGGCGTAGTTTTCAGTTTGGTGGGCTCAGGGTCTCATCACTGCTTTTTGCAGATGATGTGGTCCTGTTGGCTTCATCAGCCTGTGACCTCCAACACTCACTGGATCAGTTCGCAGCCAAGTGTGAAGCGGCTGGGATGAGGATTAGCACCGTTAAATTTGAGGCCATGGTTCTCAGCAGGAAACCAATGGCCTGCCTGCCCAGAGTATAGAATGAGGTTTTCCCTCAAGTGAAGGAGTTCAAGTACCTCAGGGTCTTGTTCATGTGGGAGGGGACAATGGAGTGTGAGATTGGCTGGAGAATTGGGGCAGCAGGGGCGGTACCATACTGTTGTGATGACAAGGGAGCAGAGCCAAAAGGGCAAGCTCTTGATCCACTGGTCAGTCTTCATTTCTACTCTCACCTATGGTCACAAGGGTTGGGTCATGACCAAAAGAACTAGATTGCGGGTACAAGCAGCCAAATGGGTTTCCTCTGATGGGTGGCCTGGGAATACCTCAGTATCCCCCAGTCAGATGTGGTTAATGTGGCCCGGGAAAGGGAAGTTTAGGGGCCTCTGCTGGAGCTGTTGTCCCTGCGACCCGATCCCAGATAAGTGATTGAAGATGAGTGAGTGATGAGAGTGGACACTAGGGGGTGCCACCAGCCTTTTTTTAAATCTCAAAACTGGTTAATCAGAATTGTACCAAATTTGACATGGATAATTTGGGGACAGGTCTTACTTGAAATGCATACATACATCATGATTGTGGAAAGAGGGCATGGCCTGTTGGCTTTTTAATTAGTGGGTGTGGCTCACATGATTCAACCTATCAAGTTGAAATTTTTAGGGCTGATACAGACCAGCACACAGTAAGGTCACAGCAAAATTGGCATTTTTGTGTCTCCAGGTGGTGCTGTAATGAAGAAAAATGTATTTTCTTAACTTTTTTGACCAGAACTCCAAAATGGTTCATCACACAATCAAAATTCATACAGTTGTGGATTGAGTTGAATCCAACAGTTTGGTGATGACTGTATTTAAATGGGTGTGCCTCATTACGCATATGACACCCCTCTTTTATGCTGTTGTGTGTGGGGGGGAAAAATGGCCTAAAGAAAAGTGACACTGGATGAGTGGACAGCCTTGTGAGGAAGATGGGTTGTGCTGTTGACACTAAACTGGAGGGTCTCACAAGAGGGGCAGAAAGAAGGACCCACAACAGGATGCTGGCATGGTGGACCGTGGGAGTCACAGCTGCTGTTCATTGGATGCGTTGAAAAAGAAAGGCCATCTTGGTTGAAGTTTGTCCTCTTGGTGTTAAACTTGGAATGATAGTGCCATTGCCTATGTGGATCTGTGGGTCAGGCCCACATCCCAACATATGAAACGTAGGGCGCCACGTGGGCCTCGCAGGGTCTCAGGAGGCGGTTTGTGTATGTACCACAACCTACACATACATTCAGTGGACACTTGCGTGTTTAAGTCCAGTAAACATGAACGTGGTCCAGTGAAACAGAAAAATGAACAAAAAGCTGCCTGCCAAAATTTGTAGTCGTCGGTCACAAGCTGTTGCCACATGTGGGGAAGTAATAATCTGAAATTAGATGTACAGAAAAGCATGACATTTATATTGCAACAATTCATATCGCATCTAACAAAGACCAGCATCGCTCAATGAAGAATTTTTCATAATTTTTTAGTGTGAATAGCTTTAAATTGCACAGACTGGGCACTGCAGATGCAATATTTGACAGTGAGTGCTCTTGGAGAAGTGTAAAGAAGGCCAGAAGGCGTTGCATTATTTGTTTGTGGACTTAAAGAGAACTTATGAGCGTGCCCAGAGAAAAGGGTGTGGTAATTAATGTATGAGGATGTGGCAGAGAAGTACAACCCCTGGCAAAAATTATGGAATCACCAGCCTCGGAGGATGTTCATTCAGTTGTCTAATTTTGTAGAAAAAGCAGATCACAGACATGACACAAAACTAAAGTCATTTCAAATGGCAACTTTCTGGCTTTAAGAAACACTATAAGAAATCAGGAAAAATAATTGTGTCAGTCAGTAACGGTTACTTTTTTAGACCAAGCAGAGGGAAAAAAAAACATGGAATCACTCAATTCTGAGGAAAAAATTATGGAATGAAAAACAAAAGAACGCTCCAACACATCACTAGTATTTTGTTGCACCATCTCTGGCTTTTATAACAGCTTGCAGTCTCTGAGGTATGGACTTAATGAGTGACAAACAGTACTCTTCATCAATCTGGCTCCAACGTTCTCTGATTGCTGTTGCCAGATCAGCTTTGCAGGTTGGAGCCTTGTCATGGACCATTTTCTTCAACTTCCACCAAAGATTTTCAGTTGGATTAAGATCCGGACTATTTGCAGGCCATGACATTGACCCTATGTGTCTTTTTGCAACGAATGTTTTCACAGTTTTTGCTCTATGGCAAGATGCATTATCATCTTGAAAAATTATTTCACCATCCCCAAACATCCTTTCAATTGATGGGATAAGAAAAGTGTCCAAAATATCAACGTAAAGTTGTGCATTTATTGATGATGTAATGATAGCCATCTCCCCAGTGCCTTTACCTGACATGCAGCCCCATATCATCAAAGACTGTGGAAATTTACATTTTCTCTTCAGACAGTCATCTTTATAAATGTCATTGGAACGGCACCAAACAAAAGTTCCAGCATCATCACCTTGCCCAATGCAGATTTGAGATTCATCACTGAATATGACTTTCATCCAGTCAGCCACAGTCCACGATTGCTTTTCCTTAGCCCATTGTAACCTTGTTTTTTTCTGTTTAGATGTTAATGATGGCTTTCGTTTAGCTTTTCTGTATGTAAATCCCATTTCCTTTAGGCTGTTTCTTACAGTTCAGTCACAGACGTTGACTCCAGTTTCCTCCCATTCATTCCTCATTTGTTTTGTTGTGCATTTTCGATTTTTGAGACATTGCTTTAAGTTTTCTGTCTTGACGCTTTGATGTCTTCCTTGGTCTACCAGTATGTTTGCCTTTAACAACCTTCCCATGTTGTTTGTATTTGGTCCAGAGTTTAGACACAGCTGACTGTGAACACATCTTTTGCAACATTGCGTGATGATTTACCCTCTTTTAAGAGTTTGTTTCAATTGATACCTTTCGTGTTGGAGCCATGATTCATGTCAGTCCACTTGGTGCAACAGCTCTCCAAGGTGTGATCACTCCTTTTTAGTTGCACACTAACGAGCAGATCTGATTTGATGCAGGTGTTAGTTTTGAGGATGAAAATTTACAGGGTGATTCCATAATTTATTCCTCAGAATTGAGTGATTCCATATTTTTTTTTTCCCTCTGCTTGGTCTAAAAAAGTAACCGTTACTGACTGCCACAATTTTTTTTTTCCTAATTTCTTATAGTGTTTCTTAAAGCCAGAAAGTTGTCATTTGAAATGACTTTAGTTTTGTGTCATGTCTGTGATCTGCTTTTTTCTACAAAATTAAACAACTGAATGAACATCCTCCGAGGCCGGTGATTCCATAATTTTTGCCAGGGGTTGTATATGAGAGAAGTGCAAGATATGTGCAAGGACAGTCACCACACTGAGTCTGGTGTGCTTGAAGTTCCTTGCTATAATCAAAATTCATGAGGAAGTTTTTTTTTTTTTTCTCAACACTTCCCAATGTATTTACTCATGGTTTGGGTCAGGTTAAACCCTATTCAGAAGAAGCACCCTTATGTGACTGATATTGTGATTGCCATATTTAAAAAAGTATTCAACTCAGTCCATTGCCCAATCACCTCTGACCTTTTTGTGAACCTAAAAGAGCATATTTCTTTCATTGTTGTTGCTATTTGCAAGAACACCTTTTTGTACAGATATGAAGGTAAATTAGATTTTAAATATTGATAAATATAGACTGGCAGACTGCATTACAGCATAGATAAATGGACTCACAACACTTCACGCACATGTACAGAAAAAAGTGTGTTCAAAGCACAAATTAAAAAAAATTATAAATACGTAATGGCAAAAAAGAGATTGTTTATATAAAAAAGAGAAAAACGTACCAAACTGTGGATATTTCAGTGGCAGTGGATATTGCACATTCACAAATATTGCACTCATTTCAAGTGTGGCATGTAATATGGCTGTTTGGTTCCAGTAGCATTCATAGCTCTAACAGCATTGTGTAAAAACTGTTTTTCAGTCTATTTGTACTTGTTTTAATGGCCCTGTACCATCTGCCTGATGGCAGTAGCTCAAACAGAGCTAGGGGCCAGGGTGGGGTGGGTTATTTAGGATGACGTTGAGACAGTGGCGCTGAAACATTAAGAGTCGTGAAGGTTCCCCAGTGTGGGTCGAGGGCACCCATTGAGCTTCTCTGCCATTTTCATAATCCTCTGGAGCTCTTTCCTGTTTGCCACTGTGCAGCTGGCAAACCATGTACAGAGGCAGTATGTGATGATGCTCTCCATGATAGAGCGGTAAAAAGACACAAGCAAACTCTGGTTTATGTTATTTTTCCTGAGGATTTTCAGAAAGTGGAGACTTTGCTGTGCTTTCTTTACCAAATGTGTGGTGTTCCTGTCCCAGGTCAGTTTCTCCTCTATGTGGACCTCCAGGAAACGGTGGGTGGGTGATAATGGGCTGAATGTCTATGATTAGTTCCTTGGTGTTAGATGTGTTCAGGAGCAGGTTATTTTCTCTACACACCATCAGCTGTCCCACCTCCTCCTAATAAGCGGACTCATCTCCTCCAGTGATACAGCCTACCACTGTGGTGTCATCCGCATACTTAATGAAGGTGTTGCTGGTGTGCAGCTTTGGCTGACATTGAGAATTCATGAGCTCCTCACTAATTTACTTGACATCATGACCAGCCTATATGCATGCACTGTGATTGCAGTGCAAAGTGCAGGCCAAGTCTCTGAGCTCTTCTCAGTAAATTCTGGGGTTCTTCAGGGATGTATTCATCTCTGTTGAATGGTTGCATAGACTGAATGTTGGATAATGTCATAGATTACAGTGAGCTGGGTGCCTTTGTCGCTGTCCTTGACTGTGTAACGTCAAGGACAGTGAACCTTGTTCTTGACTAGGGATGGGTATTGATAAGATTTTATCTATCGATGCCATTATCGATTCCCTTATCGATACCTCTTGTGAATTTTGTACTAAAAGTAGGCTTTACAGGTTTTCTATGTATTTCATTGAGTCTTAAAGTAAATAAATATGAAATTGGTCACTGTATCCTTGATCTCTGGACATAAATAAAAATAAACAAAACAGTGTTTCCCTTTGAAGTTATTAATTCTGACTGGATTCTATCGTTCTAACTTGACTCGGCAGAGAGCCGCGCAGCGTTTGGAGCTGTGTGAACAGAACGGAGGACGATTCTCGTTTCTAAGTAAGAGTCCCAGTTAGTAACTTTTAATCCGCACAAAAGTGACTCAAGATTTCACATATTCAGGGATGAAAGTGATGAAAAACAAAAAAAGCTGAAACCCAAAATTACCTCCCAACACCACGTGCACGAAAATGTTTGAATTCTAGAAGCTCTGATATGCAATCTGGGACTATTCCAGACAATAAACTGTAGTGAGTGCAGCATCCATTTAGTGAGGAAACCCCCCCCCCCCCCCCAACTTTCCTTAATTAAATTCATTCCAGTAGAATTCTGCTCTTACTAGGATGCAGCAGTTTTCTAGTTTGGCAGATAGTTCTGGAAGAAATCACTGAAGAAATTAACACATTGAAAATATGGTTTGACTGAAACAAATTGTCATTACACTTAAATAAGACAGGGATGAAATGGAGGTGTAAGAGTCACTAGGTGTTCACAGGAAACACTTATTTATTTCTGTATGTATGTATGTTCATTGTTAGTTAGGGCCCGAGTAGGCAACGTCCTACGAGGACCCTATTGTAATTGCGCTGTTTATTATTATTATTAAAGTAAGTCCCTTCGGCTGCTCCCTTGTTTGCACTTGGGGTCGCCACAGCAAATCCAAGGTGGATCTGCATGTTGAATTGGCACAAGTTTTACGCCAGATGCCCTTCCTGACGCAACTCCACATTACATGGAGAAATGTGGCAGGGGTGAGATTTGAACCCGGAACCTTCTGAACTGAAACCAAGCGCATTAACCACTTATTTATTATTATTATTATTATTAGGGCCCGAGTAGGCAACATCCTACGAGGACCCTATTGTAATTGCACTGTTTATTATTATTTATTATTATTATTCTCACTCTTGAAATCGAAATTTCGGCCTCTTCCCATGCTCAAAAACTCACCAAACTTTCCAAAGTCGTCCGGCCGGATCCGAAATTCGATATTTTGGGGGCGTCGCACATGGTCGCAGAAAAATCGCAAAATAGCGCCCCCTAGAAATTTTCAAAAACCCCTCCGATTTGGGCTTTTTTCGTCGTAGCCTCACGAAATTCGGTACACATATGAATGTAGGCGATGAACGCGTGTCGAATATTGCCCATTTGTCATGAAATTACGTTCTTAATTTTGACGGTTTTAATTTTGTCACATCATCATGAAAATTGACACACAGGTCGAGCATGACAACCTCTTACAATTCATAGGGGCGTCGCCCATGGGCGGGGCAAAATGCCTCAATAGCGCCCCCTTGAAACTTTCAAAAACCCCTCCACATAGGGGTTTTTTTTGGAGTAGGGAGATGAAAATTGGTACACATGTGTGACTTTCATAGACGTACAAAAAAGTCTCTTGCACTATGAGTCTACTCCAAACAGGAAGTCAGCCATTTTGAATTTTATTCTCATTTTGAAATGATTTCCACATGTTGTATTTGAACGAACTCCTCCTAGGAATTTTGGCCAATGCACTTCAAATTTCTTTGACAGCATCCGAAGATGATACTGACCAAAAGTTATCCAAAGCTTTTCTCTATGTTGAAGGGTGTGGCTGCTATGGTGCCGCCATTTTGACCCTTTGCCATGGAACATCAAGTCATGATAACTCCTTCATGCTTTGCCTGATTGACTTGAAACTTCACATGTATGATGACGGTTGGCCCCTGAACACACCCAGCCCCTCTGTTTGTACACTGAGCGCCCCCTAGTGGATGAACAATCAACATGTCATAACTCCTTGATGCATTGTGTGATTTGTTTAAACTTTTAACTGTGTGATGAGTGGTTGCCCCTGCATGCACATGCCCACATGTGGTCACAAGGGCACCCACTGGCCTGGGTAGGCGGTTGCGCGGAACGAGGGCCCGTATATGACTGCTTGCGGTCCTAGTTGTTATTATTATTATTATTATTATTATTAGTATTATTATTCTCACTTTTGAAATCGAAATTTCGGCCTCTTCCATGCTCAGAAACTCACCAAGCTTTCCAAAGTTGTCCGGCCGGATCCGAAATTCGATATTTTGGGAGCATCGCACATGGTCGCAGAAAAATCGAAATTCGGTACACATATTTACCATGCCAGGACGCACGAAAAAGTCTCTTACTGTCATGGTGAAATATCGACAGGAAGTCAGCCATTTTGATTTTAAGTTTCGATTTTGAGCAAATTTTTGCAATTTTTGGCCATTTCCACTACTTACATTTGAACGAACTCGTCCTAGGGATTTCATCCGATTGTCTTCAAATTTGGTCAAAATCATCACAACACAATGGTGATCAAAAGGTATCAAAAGATTCTAATTAAGTCAAAAAGCGTGGCTGCTAGGGGTCGTCAAACTTTGGCGAGCTTTTCGGAGCACGCCATTTCACTTCGAACGGCTGTCACGCCCACATACTTCATCGTAGATCCTTCAAACTTGCTGAACATGAGGGCTCCGCCCTGAACGTCTACATATCTTAGGTTCCCACCTGTGCCATAGCACCCTCCGGTGGTGGCGGGAAATGTCCTATTTTTACTTTAAGAGGTCCTGATGTCACATGCTTAACCCAATCAACTTCATTCCACTTCTAAAACATGCAGAACAAATTGGTGAACGTAGGCGATGAACGCCGTGAAGTTACGAGTAACGGCGCCCGTGTGGCGGCGTGCCAAATATTGCCCATTCGCCATGAAATTACGTTCTTCCTTTTGACGGCTTTAATTTTGTCACATCATCATGAAAATTGATACACAGGTCGAGCACGACAACCTCCTACAATTCATAGGGGCGTCGCCCATGGGCATTGTAAAATGCCTCAATAGCGCCCCCTTGAAACTTTCAAAAACCTCTCCCCATAGGGGTTTTTTTGGAGTAGGGAGATGAAAATTGGTACACATGTGTGACTTGCATAGACGTACAAAAAAGTCTCTTGCACCATGGGTCTACTCTAAACAGGAAGTCGGCCATTTTGAATTTTCTTCTCATTTTGGCGTGATTTACACATGTTGTATTTGAACGAACTCCTCCTAGGGATTTTGTCCAATGCACTTCAAATTTCTTCCACATCACCCACAGACGATACTGACCAAAAGTTATCGAAAGCTTTTCTTTATGTCGAAGGGTGTGGCCGGTATGGCGCCGCCATTTTGACCCTTCGCCATGGAACGTTATACTTAATACCATCAACTTCCTTCCACTTCTAAAACATGCTGAACAACTTGGTGAACATAAGCGATGATTGCCATGAACTTACGAGTAACGGCTTCTGTGTGGTGGCATACCACACGCCATGAAATTACGTTCTTCCTTTTGACGGCTTTAATTTTGTCATATCATCATGAAAATTGATACACAGGTCAAGCATGACAACCTCTTACAATTCATAGGGGCGTTGCCCTTGGGCGGGGCTAAATGCCTCAATAGCGCCCCCTTGAAACTTTCAAAAACCCCTCCACATAGGGGTTTTTTTGGAGTAGGGAGATGAAAATTGGTACACGTGTGACTTGCATAGACGTACAAAAAAGTCTCTTGCACCATGGGTCTACTCCAAACAGGAAGTCAGCCATTTTGAATTTTGTTCTCATTTTGGCGTGATTTCCACATCTTGTATTTGAACGAACTCCTCCCAGGGATTTTGTCCAATGCATTTCAAATTTATTTAACAGCATCCACAGATGATACTAACCAACAGTTTTCGAAAGTTTTTCTCTATGTTGAAGGGTGTGGCCGCTGTGGTGCCGCCATTTTGACACTTCGCCATAGAACATCAAGTCATAACTCCTTCATGCTTTGCCTGATTGACTTGAAACTTCACATGTATGATGACGGTTGGCCCCTCAACACACCTGGCCCCTCTGTTTCTACACTGAGCGCCTCCTAGTGGATGAACCATCAACATGTCATAACTCCTTCATGCATTGTGTGATTTGCTTGAAATTTGAACTGTGGGATGAGTGGTTGCCCCTGTACGCACATGCCCACATCTGGTCACAAGAGAACACACTGCCCTGGGTAGGCGGTCACGCGGAACGAGGGCCCGTATATGACTGCTTGCAGTCCTAGTTATTAGGGCCCGAGTAGGCAATGTCCTACGAGGACCCTATTGTAATTGCGCTGTTTATTATTATTATTATTATTATTATTATTATTTATTTGTTGTGAAAGTGTAGTGACACGGACCCACAACAGGGGGCGCAAATGAACGGCCAATAGATGAGCCAAAAAGTAACAATTTAATGTTGTGAAATGTGCACAATGAACATACAGACAATCTCAGAATATAATTACAGTCAAATTACAAAGGTGACGTGTGGGCAGGCTCGAGGATAGAAGACGTCTGTCCTGAGAAGAGCCGGAACCACACGATTTCCGCCGCCACAGAACCTGGTGAATACTGGAGCTGCCAAGTCCCGAATTCCCAGGTGATCACCGTCCCCGACTGTTGGATCTGGTACTGCTGGCCAGAACAAAGACAGTCAAGTGTGGGTGTGTGCACACCCAGTAACAACAACGGTGGGAATGCCACCTCCACCTCTCACTCAGTATTCTGTAGAGTACCGCAGTGATTCCTCAGGGGAAAAGAGTGCCGTCCTGCACTCACTCAGCTTCCACAGAAAGAGGAACCGGTACTCCTGCAAACACTCACAATATACAGATATATTGCAAAACAAACAGCTGAGGATATTACCTCCAATGAAGTACGATATCTCGGCGATGAGGTGGAGATGACGTCTGGGTTTTATGGAGTGCGATGATGAAGAATGTGTGACAGCTGTCAGGAATTAATGAGTGACAGCTGTCACTCCTGGCTGTGTCCGTGGCGGCAGCGCCCTCTCGTGCCTGAAGCCTGCACTTCAGGCAGGGCGCCCTTTGGTGGTGGGCCAGCAGTACCTCCTCTTCTGGCGGCCCACACAACATTATTATTATTATTCTCACTCTTGAAATCGAAATTTCGGCCTCTTCCCATGCTCAAAAACTCACCAAACTTTCCAAAGTTGTCCGGCCGGATCCGAAATTCGATATTTTGGGGGCGTTGCACGTGGTCGCAGAAAAATCGCGAAATAGCGCCCCCTAGAAATTTTCAAAAACCCCTCCGCATTGGGCTTTTTTCGTCCTAGCCTCACGAAATTCGGTACACATTTACCATGCCAGGACGCACGAAAAAGTCTCTTACTGTCATGGTGAAATATCGACAGGAAGTTGGCCATTTTGATTTTAAGTTTCGATTTTGAGCAAATTTTTGCCCATTTCCACTACTTACATTTGAACGAACTCATCCTAGGGATTTCATCCGATCGTCTTCAAATTTGGTCAACATCATCACAACACAATGGTGATCAAAAGTTGTCAAAAGATTCTAATTAACTCAAAAGGCGTGGCTGCTAGGGGTCGTCAAACTTTGGCGAGCTTTTCGGAGCACACCATTTCACTTCGAACAGCTGTCACGCCCACATACTTCATCGTAGATCCTTCAAACTTGCTGGACATGAGGCCTCCGCCCTGAACGTCTACATATCTTACGTTCCCACCTCCGCCATAGCGCCCCCCGGTGGTGGCGGGAAATATCATATTTTTACTTTAAGAGGTACTGATTTCAAATACTTAACACCATCAACTTCTTTCCACTTCTAAAACATGCAGAACAACTTGGTGAACATAGGCAATGATCGCCGTGAACTTACAAGTAACGGCTTCTGTGTGGTGGCGTACCGAATATCGCCCCTTCGCCATGAAATTACGTTCTTCCTTTTGACGGCTTTAATTTTGTCATATCATCATGAAAATTGATAAACAGGTCAAGCATGACAACCTCCTACAATTCATAGGGGCCCCGCCCATGGGCGGGTCAAAGTGCCTCAATAGCGCCCCCTTGAAAATTTCAAAAACCCCTCCCCATAGGGGTTTTTTTGGAGTAGGGAGATGAAAATTGGTACACGTGTGACTTGCATAGACGTACAAAAAAGTCTCTTGCACCATGAGTCTACTCCAAACAGGAAGTCGGCCATTTTGAATTTTCTTCTCATTTTGAAATAATTTCCACATGTTGTATTTGAACGAACTCCTCCTAGGGATTTTGTCCAATGCACTTCAAATTTCTTTGACAACATCCAAAGATGATACTGACCAAAAGTTATCGAAAGCTTTTCTCTATGTTGAAGGGTGTGGCCGCTATGGTGCCGCCATTTTGACCCTTTGCCATGGAACATCAAGTCATGATAACTCCTTCATGCTTTGCCTGATTGACTTGAAACTTCACATGTATGATGACGGTTGGCCCCTGAACACACCCAGCCCCTCTGTTTGTACATTGAGCACCCCCTAGTGGATGAACAATCAACATGTCATAACTCCTTGATGCATTGTGTGATTTGTTTAAAATTGTAACTGTGTGATGAGTGGTTGCCCCTGCATGCACATACCCACATGTAGTCACAATAGCACCCACTGGCCTGGGTAGGCGGTCGCGCGGAACGAGGGCCTGTATATGACTGCTTGCAGTCCTAGTTGGTTTTGTATTTTGTTGTTTTTATTCAGGTTCTTTTTCTCTTTCTCTAAAATTGTATATAGTCATTAGATTAGTTATTATTACTATTATTGTTGTGCTTGCTATTATTATTAATATATAAATAAAAATAAATTTAAAAAATATTACAATTTGTAATACATTTGACTCTTTTACGACAACAAACGCTTGACAGCTACAACTGCTTAATGCTAATTTTAACATTGAAAATGCCATCGACATGCTAACATGTTAGCATCGGTCCCATTTTTGTTATAAAAAACATCTATCAACTGTTTCAGAAGACCATAACAGGTCGGCTTAACATAAAAAAGGTAAATAATACTCACAACCATATGCTCTTTGGGGTTTTAGTGGGGGAAAGCGAAAGAAAAAAAATTAATCAATGAAGCAATGATCGAAGCACTGCTTTGATGGCTTCGGAGCCCAAAGTTGGAAACAGAGTTTCCCACAGAAACACTGAGCACAGGTGTATGATGCTAATCCCAGAAGGATGACGGTCCAAATCTTGAGTTGTGGGGCTTCTAGTCTTACTATATGCATGTGAGAGTTCAGCAATAAACAATGACCTAAGAAGACAAATGGCTGCCTGTGCTATAGGTCTCCACAGAGAATCCTTCAATACTGCTGGAATGACATTTTCCAAAATGAGCAGTTGCTTAGCCAGACTCAGATGAGGTGTACATGTATTCTTTGGGAGCAGCTATAACACTGCTGCCATGTGGCATGTTTCTCTGACCAAGATTCAGTACTGAGGAACACAGCAAGTGGTGAACGCCCCATATTACCTGGAGAGACCAGAAAGACCGTTACTTTGGGGAGATTGTTCCCCATGGTTGTGCAACTTCAGGGCATGCTGTGTGACCTGAATCAACCTGATAGTGTTTGAACTGAAGTGTAGTTTTTGTGTGCAACAATCGTGATGAAGACATTTGACCTGTGGAACCCCATGACCAGCATGACCAGGACCGCCTCTGATCCAGTTAAATTGATGCCTGTTCCTTTGTGCAAATTCAGCCCCATTCACATGTACACTCTGAGTACCTGTTCCTGAACAGGAACAACTCAGTGGAACATAAGAAAGAACAATATAAATAGAAATTAAGAAGTTAATAATAGACATAAAGACATGATATAAATAGAATTGGTTGTGATTCAAAGTGCATCCATCATAATTTTTTTTTCTGTGAAATGGAAAATTTTTCATAAAAAAACCTGCAATACTTGACTGTTCATTGCTGCATGTCCGCTGTTTCGCTGCTGAAAATAGAAAAAACTGTCAGATGGCAAGGTTGATGAGACATTAGAAGAATTCAAAGTAAGTCTGATTCAGACACATAGAGCAGGTGGATAAGGAGCTGACTTGCCAACATATGGAACTTGGCTTGAATCCTGCTTTATGCTACCTGTCTGGGTTTTTGGACAAGACACTTAATCTACATTGTCTCAGGCCACCCAGCTGTAAATGGGTATCTCATCGGCTGGGGAAGTAACTTGTGTTGGACTGACGTCTCATCCAGGGGATGTTGTACACTCTCATCCGCTTGATGCTAAGGAATATGAAAATAAACACCAGCACCAACACACTTCAGGGCCAGTGTAGAGCTTACTTCTGGTTCAGACGTGATGTGTCACCTTTAAAGGCTTTGTGTGCGAAGTTAGAGATTTTTGTGAGAGGGAAGGAAAAAAATTGAGACACTGATCAGCTTCAGCATGAGGAAACAAAAAGATCACACAGACTGACTGATGGTTTTTTCGCTATATGTATGTATTCTAAAACAAATATTGTTGTGTTGCTGTATTTATGAGATCATCTATGAATGGGGTGCTTAAGGCCCGGTCACACGGCACTTAACAAAGCCCAAAACAAAACAACATATCTGGACTTTTGTTGGCATTGTTTAACCTCATCAAACCTACTTTGCTTTTTATGCCTTCTGCCACACGTCTGGGGCACTGTATATTGAATGCAAATTGCTTTTTTTTTTTTTTTTTTGAGCAGCTTGGCAGCCAGGTCCCTTCTGCTGGGGTGGGGTTGAGCTCAGCTCCGCACAGCTGCTTGACTGCTGCAAAACACATGACAGATATGAACTAACATGCATGATTTTAGGGTTTACAAACATTTTTGACCGATCGGCTTTACTAACTATGCCAGCAAAGAAACATTAGCGGACTAAAACTAAATTTAGCGCAAGCTAATTGGTCCGTTGATGGTTTTCAAAGTTAGGTGAAAAGCTAATCCGCTAACAAAAAAATTAGCTTCACTAATTAGCGGTTAGTGCATTAGTGGAACTGTGCCCACCACTGCTTACAATATTCCCACAACAGGAAGTTCTGATTCGTTCAGATATGCTTGTGAACGTGGCTTTGGGCTACTAGTGACTGAAGAAGTTACTTTAACCCTCTGGGGTCCGAGGGCATTTTTTTTGACAGTTCACTCGCCTGGCATAAATGATTTATTGTTGCTGTTAACAGCTCTCCCTGCATCCCATAATCAGGTTTATGTCTTTTTTTTTTTCAGGACAACCTGTGCTTTCATAATACATATGCTTTTGTTGTGTTTTATAAATGTAATAAAGGTTTACAATCAAAAATAAGGAAGGAAAAAGTAAAGCGGATAATTTTCCACACACATTTATTCAAAACACACAACAAACTATAACAACTGTTTTGACACTTTATAAAGGTAATTTGAGGTCTTGTGTGAAAGAATGTACAACAAAAAGGTTCAAACAATAAACACAAATGCACATTTTGAACAATATATACAAAATGGTCTATGCGTTTGTTTTTTGTTTTTTTTGTTTTTTTTTTTGTCTTCATGGTAAAAGCAACAGAGTTATCCAGTAACATTCACATGCAAACTAGTGGAGCAATCCTGGTAGTTACACACTCTTTGTTTGAGCAGGTGAGATTGTCATCAGAGGCTCTCCGTCTGCTTTCAGTGATCGCTGTGTGTAATGGCGCAGGGCGCATTTGGAGTATGTATTCATTGG
Organism: Thalassophryne amazonica; assembly: GCF_902500255.1. NCBI lineage: Eukaryota > Metazoa > Chordata > Actinopteri > Batrachoidiformes > Batrachoididae > Thalassophryne > Thalassophryne amazonica. The sequence goes on from NC_047105.1 coordinate 132,127,589, forward strand.
AGCACCCAGGGGGCTATTCAAACAGGCCAACTAGTAACATATCACTCCTGAAAATGATCTTTGGCTTTTCACGTGATGTGAATCTGCCCTACAATTGGATTTTGGAAAACCATGTGACGGTGAACCAATTCCGATTGGACACTCACATTGCGTACGTCATCACACATATCTCTAAAATCAGAAAGGTCTTGTCTCAGAGTGATGCTGAAAAACTATTCATGCATTTATTTCCTCTAGGCTGGACTATTGTAATTCTTTATTATCAGGTTGTCCTAAAAGTTCCCTAAAAAGCCTTCAGTTAATTCAAAATGCTGCAGCTAGAGTACTGACGGGGACTAGCAGGAGAGAGCATATCTCACCCGTGTTGGCCTCTCTTCATTGGCTTCCTGTTAATTCTAGAATAGAATTTAAAATTCTTCTTCTTACTTATAAGTTTTGAATAATCAGGTCCCATCTTATCTCAGGGACCTCGTAGTACCATATCACCCTAATAGAGCGCTTCGCTCTCAGACTGCAGGCTTACTTGTAGTTCCTAGGGTTTGTAAGAGTAGAATGGGAGGCAGAGCCTTCAGCTTTCAGGCTCCTCTCCTGTGGAACCAGCTCCCAATTCAGATCAGGGAGACAGATACCCTCTCTACTTTTAAGATTAGGCTTAAAACTTTCCTTTTCGCTAAGGCTATAGTTAGGGCTGGATCGGGTGACCCTGGACTATCCCTTTGTATGCTGCTTTAGACGTAGACTGTGGGGGGGTTCCCATGATGCACTGTTGCTTTCTCTTTTTGCTCTGTATGCATCACTCCGCATTTAATCATTAGTGATCGATCTCTGCCCCCCTCCACAGCATGTCTTTTTCCTGGTTCTTTCCCTCAGCCCCAACCAGTCTCAGCAGAAGACTGCCCCTCCCTGAGCCTGGTTCTGCTGGAGGTTTCTTCCTGTTAAGAGGGAGTTTTTCCTTCCCACTGTTGCCAAGTGCTTGCTCACAGGGGGTCGTTTTGACCGTTGGGGTTTTTCATGATTGTTGTATGGCCTTGCCTTACAATGTGAAGCGCCTTGGGGCAACTGTTTGTTGTGATTTGGCGCTATATAAAGAAAGGGTTGATTGATTGATCACACAGCTTCTATGAAGAGTACAAAGATGGCCGATGGCTGGCTCGAAAGTCCGCGAAGTTAACTTTTCAGCAAAAAAAAAAAAACGTTTCTATCTCATATCATTAAAAAGTTACTTATAATTTATTAAAGCTTGGTCTTAGCCGTCGTATATGATGTAAACGTATACTATGTAAACATGTGAGAAGCACAGGTTGTTCCACCGTTATTTTCAGTGGGAATACCTTAGTATTTCTTCTGTTTTTCTTGTTGATTAATGCTGGCAAATTATACAGTATTTTTTGTCTTTCTGATGCCTGATTCTGTTTTTTCCTCTGTTTAAGGTGCAGCTCCATCCAGAGATGGGAGTTGTTTGTGTTGGCGACCCTCCTGTCCTGTGCACCAACAGCAATTCTTGTATTTTTGTCTGTGAATTGTTGTGTGAATTATTTCGGTAATTTATGTTTGTAGCATGGCCCAAGCAGAGGGTCATCCCTTTGAGTCTGGTCTGCTTGAGGTTTCTTCCTCAGAGGGAGTTTTTCCTTACCACTGTTGCTCTGGGGGTTGGTAAGGTTAAACCTTACCTGTGTGAAGTGCCTTGAGGCAACTCGGTTGTGATTTTACATAATTATTGTATGGCCTTGCCTTACAATATAAAGCGCCTTGGGGCAACTGTTTGTTGTGATTTGGCGCTATATAAAAAAAATTGATTGATTGATTGATTGATTGATTTGGCGCTATATAAAGGAAAATAACTTGAAAATAAATTGAAATTGTATATTGTGCCTAAAACTGTTGTGAATATGTGATCTGGGATTTTAGATGTTGCTATTGTTTGTTTTATGTAAACGTGAGACGCACAGGTGTGAGCCGCGATCACTTCCTGTTCATCTCATTCTGGGGGGAACTGACATTTGCTCTTTAACACCCTGCTTATTGTCCTTTACAGCATTGTTTGTCCAGTTTGTTCCAGAGTAATATATATAAAATATCTGAAATTCGGTTTGCCTTTATTAAATTCCAAGCAGATTAAACGTAGCAGACACGGAGTATTTGGAATATTTGTTTTAGCAAGTTTTCAGGGTGTTATGCAGCAGTCTCTTATTAACATGATGAAAAGCATCAAAAAATTACAGTTAGATAGATAAATACTTTATTAATCCCCTCACGGAGAAATTCAGTTGTCGTACAGTAGCAAATCTGGTTTTAAAAGACAAAAAGACAATAAATATATAAAAGTAGTTTAAAAAAAAAAGTAACATCCCCCCCCCCCCCCCCCCCACACACACACACACACACAGCTAAATCGGTGATAGTCATTGTGGGCTCGAATACTAGCAGCAGGAATGAAGGATCTCCTGAAGCGAACGGACAGGAAGCGCTCAGATCTATTACTCCTCTGGACGGACAGAGTCTCATGCAGAGGTTATCTGTTGTTATTGAGGATTGCCTGCACCTTCCGCCTCATACACCTCTCCGCAGCTGCCCCCACAGTGTCCAGTGATCCCCCGATCACTGACTGGGCCCTCTTAACCAGCTTATCCAGCTTCTTGCAGTTTCTGGCAGAGATACTATCGCCCCAACACACCACAGCAAAGAAAAGGACAGCAGTGACAACAGAGTGATAGAACATAGACAACAACTGGTTACACACATCAAATGACTTAAGCCTCCTCAGAAAAAAGAGCCTGTTGAGACCCTTTTTATAGAGGCTGTCAGTGTTAAAGTTCCAATCCAGATTATTGTCTAGATGGACACCAAGATATTTGTATGTGTGCACACACTCAATGTCCTGTCCATGGATGTTTATTGGCTGCATAAAAGTCTTTTTCTTGCCAAAGTTGATAATCATTTCTTTAGTCTTTTTTGTGTTCAGAATGAGTGAATTTTTGTCACTCCAGTCATGAAAAGCAGTGATTAGGTCTCTGTACTCACCCTCCTGGTTGTTTTTAACACAAGCCACAATGGCTGTGTTGTCTGAATACGTCTGAATGTGACAAGTGTCAGAGTGATATTGGAAGTCAGACGTGTAGATGGCGAACAGGAAAGGTGCGAGTCCGAGATGGTACTGCCCAGCCTCACGAACTGAGGCCAATCCGTCAGGAAGCTGTGGATCCATGCTGTACAGATTGAATCCACCCCTAATCCCTCCAGCTTTTGTTTAAGAAGGACCGGTTGGAGGGAGTCGAATGCACTTGAGAAATCAAAGAACATAATCCTCACATATCCACCGGGTTCATTCAGAAAGGAGTAGATGCGATGTAAGAGGAACAAAATGGCGTCGTCCACACCTATTGCATCCTGATAGGCAAACTGCAGTAGATCTTGTGCATGCTGTACCTGCGGTGTGAGAAGGTGCAGGACTAGCCTCTCCAGAGTCTTCATGATGTAAGATGTGAGAGCCACTGGTCTGTAGTTTTTTTTTATCTCAGTAGCATGTGCTTCTTTAGGCACCGGGACGAGACAAGATGTTTTCCACAGAGCAGGAACTCTACCAGTGTGAAGACTGAAGTTGTAAAGTGTCTTGAGGGGAATGGCAAGCCTGCTCCGCACAATCTTTCACAGACGAGGGCTCACACCATCAGGGCCAGGACCTTTACACGGCTGTAATTTCCTCAGTTCAGCTCTCACTTCATCAGTTGTAAAATTGGAAGTAATGGAGGCAGAGGAGGAGTCAAGAGGATGTGATAGTCAGATGATAGTGAAGATGAGGGTGGCGAAGGTGAGAGTGGAGGAGGGGCAGGAGATGGGCCTGAAGAGAATGTTGTGTTAAATCTGTTATAAAACAGATTAAACTCATTTTGCACGGTCCCTATCCCCTGCTGGCAGAAACTGTCTTCCTTCATGCCTGTGATGATTTGCATTCTTCTCCACACTTCCTTGATGTTATTACTTTCAACCTACTCTCCAGCTTCTGTTTTGTAATTCCTAGGGTTTGCAAGAGTAGAATGGGAGGCAGAGCCTTCAGCTTTCAGGCTCCTCTCCTGTGGAACCAGCTCCAATTCAGATCAGGGAGACAGATACCCTCTCTACTTTTAAGATTCGGCTTAAAACTTTCCTTTTTGCTAAGTCTTATAGTTAGGGCTGGATCAGGTGACCCTGGACCATCCCTTGGTTATGCTGCTTTTAGACGTAGACTGTGGGGGGGGTTCCATGATGCACTGTTTCTTTCCTCTTTGCTTTGTATGCATCACTCTGCATTTAATATTAGTGATCGATCTCTGCCCCCCTCCACAGCATGTCTTTTTCCTGGTTCTCTCCCTCAGCCCCAACCAGTCCCAGCAGAAGACTGCCCCTCCCTGAGCCTGGTTCTGCTGGAGGTTTCTTCCTGTTAAAGGGGAGTTTTTCCTTCCCACTGTAGCCAAGTGCTTGCTCACAGGGGGTCGTTTTGACCGTTGGGGTTTTTCATAATTATTGTATGGCCTTGCCTTACAATATAGAGTGCCTTGGGGCAACTGTCTGTTGTGATCTGGCGCTATATAAAAAAAAAGTTGATTGATTGATTGAACTTGGACTTCCTCAGACTCCTTTTCACCTCCGCTGTATCTCCTTCCGCTTATCCCAATCACCAGCTTTAAATGCCCTCTTCTTTTTGTTTAGAAGATGCTTCATGTCAGCTGTGATCCAAGGTTTATTATTGGGAAAGCATCTGACAGTTGTAAAAGGCAGGACGACATCCATGCAAAAATGTATGTAGTCTGTTGTGCTTTCCACCATTCTGTCGATGTTAATATCAGTTTCAGTACTGCAGTTGTTACCCTCTAAATTCTGCACAACCCTCCAGTCTGTGCGCTCAAAGCATTCTCGCAGGGATTCAGTGGCCGCAGAAGTCCACTTCCTGAAAATCCGTGTTGTTATTGGCTGTGCGAGTACACGAGGCTTATATACAGGTCTTAGATAAATCATGTTGTGATCAGATTTACCTAAAGGTGGGAGTGCAGAAACAGCATAAGCCTCTTTGACATTAACATAACACAAGTCAAGACTTTTCTGCTCCCTTGTGGGGCAATCCACATGTTGCGAAAATCCAGTCAGATGGGGGGCAATATTTACATGATTAAAGTCGCCAGAAATAACAAACAGAGCTTCTGGATGTAATGTCTGCAATCTCGCGACAGTTTTGTGAATGACGTCACACGCAACTTGCGCCTCGACTCTCGGGGGGGATGTAAACAATCATGGCGACGATGCTGTTAAATTCTCTCGGGACATAAGGTCTCAATCCAACTGCCAGGAGCTCAGTGTCTCTACAACACAGTTGCTGCTTAACAGAAATATGACTGGGATGACACCATTGCTTGTTCACATAAAGTGCAAGACCCCCGCCGTTACTTTTCCCGCTTGATTTCACATCTCTGTCCGCTCGTACCAGGGTAAAGCCCGGAAGCTCCACAGCACTATCAAGTATATTGTCCGTGAGCCAAGTCTCTGTAAGTCCGATCAGGCAGCTTTCTCGGAAGGCTCGTTCATGCTTGACAAGCGCCAACAGCTCATCATATTTGTTCAGGTAGGAGTTAACATTACCCATCATGATCGAAGGCACCGTGGGCTTAAACCTCCGATTCCTAGCCTTTAGCTTAGCACCCGCACGGCAGCCTCTGAAGGGTTTCTTAACATCCAGAGGAATAGTATGTTTAATTCCATGCCTGGATCGGCGCAATGAAAGAAGCGCTTCTTTGCTGTAGACAATTCCACACATGACAACGAACAAAAAACAAAACTATAAAACATCCGGAGCTACTGTCAGACGTGCTGCTTGCGAGAGCGCACTCCACCGCAAAATTTAGTTGTAACAATGGAACTTTGGAAGAAGACCTTCAGTCTGACAACAGTGATCAATCAATCAATCAACTTTTTTTTATATAGCGCCAGATCACAACAGACAGTTGCCCCAAGGCGCTCTATATTGTAAGGCAAGGCCATACAATAATTATGAAAAACTCCAACGGTCAAAACGACCCCCTGTGAGCAAGCACTTGGCTACAGTGGGAAGGAAAAACTCCCCTTTAACAGGAAGAAACCTCCAGCAGAACCAGGCTCAGGGAGGGGCAGTCTTCTGCTGAGACTGGTTGGGGCTGAGGGAGAGAACCAGGAAAAAGACATGCTGTGGAGGGGGGCAGAGATCGATCACTAATGATTAAATGCAGAGTGATGCATACAAAGCAAAAAGAGAAAGAAACAGTGCATCATGGGAACCCCCCCACAGTCTACGTCTAAAGCAGCATAACCAAGGGATGGTCCAGGGTCACCTGATCCAGCCCTAACTATAAGCCTTAGCAAAAAGGAAAGTTTTAAGCCTAATCTTAAAGTAGAGAGGGTATCTGTCTCCCTGATCTGAATTGGAGCTGGGTTCCACAGGAGAGGAGCCTGAAAGCTGAAGGCTCTGCCTCCCATTCTACTCTTGCAAACCCTAGGAACTACGAGTAAGCCTGCAGTCTAAGAGCGAAGCGCTCTAATGGGGTAATATGGTACTACGAGGTCCCTAAGATAAGATGGGACCTGATTATTCAAAACCTTATAAGTAAGAAGAAGAATTTTAAATTCTATTCTAGAATTAACAGGAAGCCAATGAAGAGAGGCCAACACGGGTGAGATATGCTCTCTCCTGCTAGTCCCCGTCAGTACTCTAGCTGCAGCATTTTGAATTAACTGAAGGCTTTTTAGGGAACTTTTAGGACAACCTGATAATAATGAATTACAATAGTCCAGCCTAGAGGAAACAAATGCATGAATTAGTTTTTTCAGCATCACTCTGAGACAAGACCTTTCTGATTTTAGAGATATTGCGTAAATGCAAAAAGGCAGTCCTACATATTTGTTTAATATGCGCTTTGAATGACATATCCTGATCAAAAATGACTCCAAGATTTCTCACAGTATTACTAGAGGTCAGGGTAATGCCATCCAGAGTAAGGATCTGGTTAGACACCATGTTTCTAAGATTTGTGGGGCCAAGTACAATAACTTCAGTTTTATCTGAGTTTAAAAGCAGGAAATTAGAGGTCATCCATGTCTTTATGTCTGTAAGACAATCCTGCAGTTTAGCTAATTGGTGTGTGTCCTCTGGCTTCATGGATAGATAAAGCTGGGTATCATCTGCGTAACAATGAAAACTTAAGCAATACCGGCTAATAATACTGCCTAAGGGAAGCATGTATAAAGTGAATAAAATTGGTCCTAGCACAGAACCTTGTGGAACTCCATAATTAACTTTAGTCTGTGAAGAAGATTCCCCATTTACATGAACAAACTGTAATCTATTAGACAAATATGATTCAAACCACCGCAGCGCAGTGCCTTTAATACCTATGACATGCTCTAATCTCTGTAATAAAATTTTATGGTCAACAGTATCAAAAGCAGCACTGAGGTCCAACAGAACAAGCACAGAGATGAGTCCACTGTCCGAAGCCATAAGAAGATAATTTGTAACCTTCACTAATGCTGTTTCTGTACTATGATGAATTCTAAAACCTGACTGAAACTCTTCAAATAGACCATTCCTCTGCAGATGATCAGTTAGCTGTTTTACAACTACCCTCTCAAGAATCTTTGAGAGAAACGGAAGGTTGGAGATTGGCCTGTAATTGGCTAAGATAGCTGGGTCAAGTGATGGCTTTTTAAGTAATGGTTTAATTACTGCCACCTTAAAAGCCTGTGGTACATAGCCAACTAACAAAGATAGATTGATCATATTTAAGATTGAAGCATTAAATAATGGTAGGGCTTCCTTGAGCAGCCTGGCAGGAATGGGGTCTAATAAACATGTTGATGGTTTGGATGAAGTAACTAATGAAAATAACTCAGACAGAACAATCGGAGAGAAAGAGTCTAACCAAATACCGGCATCACTGAGAGCAGCCAAAGATAACGATACATCTTTGGGATGGTTATGAGTAATTTTTTTCTCTAATAGTCAAAATTTTGTTAGCAAAGAAAGTCATGAAGTCATTACTAGTTAAAGATAATGGAATACTCAGCTCAATAGAGCTCTGACTCTTTGTCAGCCTGGCTACAGTGCTGAAAAGAAACCTGGGGTTGTTCTTATTTTCTTTCAATTAGTGATGAGTAAAAAGATGTCCTAGCTTTACGGAGGGCTTTTTTATAGAGCAACAAACTCTTTTTCCAGGCTAAGTGAAGATCTTCTAAATTAGTGAGACGCCATTTCCTCTCCAACTTACGGGTTACTGCTTTAAGCTACGAGTTGTGAGTTATACCATGGAGTCAGACACTTCTGATTTAAAGCTCTCTTTTTCAGAGGAGCTACAGCATCCAAAGTTGTCTTCAATGAGGATGTAAACTATTGACAAGATACTCTAACTCCCTTACAGAGTTTAGGTAGCTACTCGCTCTGTGTTGGTATATGACATTAGAGAACATAAAGAAGGAATCATATCCTTAAACCTAGTTACAGCGCTTCTGAAAGACCATCTAGTGTAATGAAACTTATTCCCCACTGCAGGGTAGTCCATCAGGGTAAATGTAAATGTTATTAAGAAGTGATCAGACAGAAGGGAGTTTTCAGGGAATACTGTTAAGGTCTTCTATTTCCATACCATAAGTCAGAACAAGATCTAAGATATGATTAAAGTGGTGGGTGGACTCATTTACTTTTTGAGCAAAGCCAATAGAGTCTAATAATAGATTAAATGCAGTGTTGAGGCTGTCATTCTCAGCATCTGTGTGGATGTTAAAATCGCCCACTATAATTATCTTATCTGAGCTAAGCACTAAGTCGACAAAAGGTCTGAAAATTCACAGAGAAACTCACAGTAACGACCAGGTGGACGATAGATAATAATAAATAAAACTGGTTTTTGGGACTTCCAATTTGGATGGACAAGACTAAGAGACAAGCCTTCAAATGAATTAAAGCTCTGTCTAGGTTTTTGATTAATTAATTAATAAGCTGGAATGGAAGATTGCTGCTAATCCTCCGCCCCGGCCCGTGCTACGAGCATTCTGACAGTTAGTGTGACTCGGGGGTGTTGACTCATTTAAACTAACATATTCATCCTGCTGTAACCAGGTTTCTGTTAGGCAGAATAAATCAATACGTTGATCAATTATTATATCATTTACCAACAGGGACTTAGAAGAGAGAGACCTAATGTTTAATAGACCACATTTAACTGTTTAGTCTGTGGTACAGTTGAAGGTGCTATATTATTTTTTCTTTTTAATTTTTATGCTTAAATAGATTTTTGCTGGTTATTGGTGGTCTGGGAGCAGGCCACCCAGACCACCAATAACCCACTCATTACCCCATCCTACAGGGATGGGGTAATGAGGGGATGGCAGGGGGAGAGAAGCTGCAGAGAGGTGTATAAGACCACAGCTCTGCCTCCTGGTCCCAACGCTGGACAGTCACAGTTTGGAGGATCCAAGAAAATTGGCCAGATTTCTAGAAATGAGAGCTGCTCCATCCAAAGTGGGATGGATGCCGTCTCTCCTAACAAGACCAGGTTTTCCCCAGAAGCTTTGCCAATTATCTATGATGCCCACCTCATTTTTTGGACACCACTCAGACAGCCAGCAATTCAAGGAGAACATGCGGCTAAACATGTCACTCCCGGTCCGATTGGGGAGGGGCCCAGAGAAAACAACAGAGTCCGACATTGTTTTTGCAAAGTTACACACCGATTTAATGTTAATTTTAGTGACCTCCGATTGGCGTAACCGAGTGTCATTACTGCCGACGTGAATTACAATCTTACCAAATTTACGCTTAGCCTTAGCCAGCAATTTCAAATTTCCTTCAATGTCGCCTGCTCTGGCCCCCGGAAGACAATTGACAATGGTTGCTGGTGTCGCTAACTTCACATTTCTCAAAACAGAGTCGCCAATAACCAGAGTTTGATCCTCGGCGAGTGTATCGTCGAGTGGGGAAAAACGGTTAGAGATGTGAACGGGTTGACGGTGTACACGGGGCTTCTGTTTAGGGCTACGGATGTGAACGGGTTGACGGTGTACACGGGGCTTCTGTTTAGGGCTACGCTTCCTCCTCACAGTCACCCAGTCAGCCTGCTTTCCCAACTGCTCGGGATCTGCCAGGGGGGAACTAACGGCGGCTAAGCAACCGTGGTCCGCACCGACTACAGGGGCCTGGCTAATTGTAGAATTTTCCACGGTGCGGAGCCGAGTCTCCAATTCGCCCAGCCTGGCCTCCAAAGCTACGAATAAGCTACACTTATTACAAGTACCGTTACTACTAAAGGAGGCCGAGGAATAACTAAACATTTCACACCCAGAGCAGAAAAGTACGGGAGAGACGGGAGAAGCCGCCATGCTAAATCGGCTAAGAGCTAGTAGCTATGCTAACCTAGCGGATTCCTAAAACACGCAAAGTGAATAATGTGTAAATAATTTAGAGGTGATTCAGCAGAAGGAGTGCTTTAGTTAAGGCACCAGACAGACCATAAAGCAGCACAGGTAACGCACGGCAACAGCGCCAAAAAACAAAATAAAATAAAAATCCACCAGACAGGCCATGAAGCAACACAGGTAATGCAGGGCAAGAGTGCTAAAAAATAAAATAAAATAAAAATCCACCAGACAGGCCGTGGAGCAGCACAGGCAACGCACGGCAGCAGTGCTAGAAAATAAAATAAAAATCCACCAGACAGGCCATGAAGCAACACAGGTAACGCAGGGCAAGAGTGCTAAAAAATAAAATAAAATAAAAATCCACCAGACAGGCTGTGGAGCAGCACAGGTGACGCACGGCAACAGTGCTAAAAAACAAAATAAAATCCACCAGACAGGCCATGGAACAGCACAGGTAACACACGGCAACAGTGCTAAAAAATAAAATAAAAATCCACCAGACAGGCCATGGAACAGCACAGGTAACACACGACAACGGTGCTAAAATAAAATAAAAATCCACCAGACACGCTGTGGAGCAGCACAGGTAACGCACGACAACAGTGCTAAAAAATAAAATAAAAACGAAAGCGTTAGCAAGCTAGTTAGCTTGCAAACGCTAACGAAAGTTAGCTGATAAAAGTGCCCCGTCGCGACGTTTCGACCGTTAGAGGTCTTCTTTAGGCGTTGGAGCACGGTGAAAAAGTAAAAAAGTAAAAAAGTCTTGAAAAAGACTGTTAGTTCAAAGTCCAAAGCAGCAGGTAGCAGTCTCTGTGTAAACAGTTCCAACAGAGAGCCAAAATTCTGATGCAACGTCATGAAACCCAAGTTTCACCCAGATCACTTTAACCCAAGTTTTTTGTACTTTGTAGCGGCGAGCCCACAGCTGAAAAGACTCACGACCATCATTGAGAAAGGGTGGCGGCAAAAGAATGCCCTGCGGCACTCCCTGTGCACGGCTGGACTGCGGTAAAGCTGCCACTGAAGCTCCAAGTGAGCTTGTGCTGGCTGGCTGCTGCTCTCCAGCAGGGTGTTCCTCCTCAGACTTTTCTTTCCTTTTTTTCTTTTCTGGCAGAGATAGACAACTGGAACACTGTTTCTAAACTCTTTGAAGCTAACAAAACAATAAAAGGTGGACGATATGGCGCGCTAGCTCACTGTACTGAAGCTTAATCAAAGATAGCGGCTAGCGCGGCTAACGTTAGCTTCTGGTGTCAGAGACTCACAAAGTTGAGAACAATCCTAATAGGCAATTTTCCACAGCGAGATCATCCCACCGCTGCCACCAGTGTAAGCGACGTGGGTGTGTGTGAATGAATAAAGCAGTCAACACAGGTTTAAGGTCTTTCTCAGGTTTAAGTGATGATATTGGCAGAGTTCAGAACACAGAATGGTGATTATTCAAAAAAAAAAAAATTTAATGCAGGCGATTTCGGCATGCGGTGGAGATGATAAACTGTTTTGTTTTTTTTTTGTTGTTGTTGTTTTTGCCAGCTCTTTGGTCATAATCGACTGATTTTAAAAAATAGTTTGTTTTACCATCCTTGACATCAGAAAAAAGTGACGTGCAGATTTTTTAATTTGTTTTTTTTGTTGTTTTTTTTTTCTTCTTAGAAACAGGTACATACATTTCAGATCTGAAAAATGATACAGCACCTGCCAGGGACTGAAAATATCAGCTATTTTTAAAATAAATCTTGTTTCCTCCTTGAATACAGTTAGTGTATTATACGTTAGTAGTGTGACAAACATGCTATTAATAAATATTAAAACCATTCACAGAAGGAGTAAATATAAAGTCTTACCTGTTCATTTTAGTAAGGTCATCTTCACAGTCTGACGAAAACGTATCCACATAAAGCCTGATTTCGGAAAACAACGTTTGAAAATAATTTAATTCCTTGTCCTGGCTGAAGAAAAGTCCCTCTGTGACACCGGCAGTTTGTGCCACAGTTGCTCCAATAGGTTACAGTGCCAGCTATAACCTATTGGGGTTCCTCTTAGAACTTATGGGTGTGACACAGCTCAGAGTTGTAGCAGAAGTCTGAGGTATACTGGGTGAAGAGGGGCCAGCACTGTTATCTGTGGCGCTCCAGTGCTGCTGATCAGTGTCAGACATGGTGTCCCTCAGCCTGACATACTGCAGCCTGTCAGTGAGGTAGCTGGAGATCCAAGTGACCAGACAGGAGTCTACTCGCATCCTATTTAATTTGTCCTAAAGCACAAAGGGCTGAACGGTGTTGAAGGTGCTCAAGAAGTCCAGCAAGAGAATCCTCACTGTGCCACTTCCGTTATCCAGGTGTGATTGGGCTTGGTGTAGCAGGTAGAGGATGGCATCTCCACACCAACACCTTCCTGATGTGCAAACTGCAGACTATCCTAGGCATGTTGCAGCTGGGGTTGGAGGAGGCTAAGGAAGAGCCACTCCAATGTCTTCATCAGGTGTGAAGTGATTGCCACTGGTTGGAAGTCATTCAGCTCGCTGGGCCAGTTTTTCTTAGCAGCTGTAATGATGCATGATGTCTTCCAGAGGGTGGATACTCTCCCTAGCTGCAGGCTAAGGTAGAAGATATGTTGTAGCAGTTCTCTCAGTTCAGCTGCACAGGTTTTCATTAGTCAGGGACACACCTTGTCTGGGCCTGCTGCTTTCCTGGGAAGAAGGAGAGATGGCTGTAGTGAGGGAGAGGTGGGGGTGGTGGACTGTTTGAACCAGTTGAGGAAGTCATTAAGTTTGTTTGCCTTCTCCATTGTCCTTCCTATGACTCTGGTCTTTGTTTTATGGCCTGTTATGGATTTCATGCCTTCCCAGACCTCACTCATGTTTTCTCTCAAGCGTCTGTTCCACCTTTCTCCTCTAGCTGTCCTTTGCTTCTCTCACACAGTGTTTTACCTCCCGCTATGCTACCTTCATTGCCTCCATGTCTCTGCTTCTAAAGGTGGCCTTCTTCCTGTTGAGGACAACTTGGACTTCCCACATTACCCATGGTGTGTTGTTAGGATAACAGTGGCATAACTACTACATAAAACTGAAGTGTAAACTAAAGGAGCACTCAAAACACAACCTAAGTATAACGTGACCAAACATTCAATAAGTTTGAAATCAGTGTCACTCAAATGTCACTTAAAATGGCTTGTATTTGCAAGGCCTATACATGGGTGATTCTTAGACTACAGGCACTTATGTCCTTTGATCATATTGTATGAAAAACAGAAAAAAGGGGAAATTTCACACTTTTATAGTTATCTTTACAATGAAAGTGTTTTAAGAAATTTGTTCTAGTAGTCTATGATGACTTTTTCACCTTTTTTCAGCATCATTATATGCAAATATTGCCGTTTTGTGCTTGTCCCACACCCAGACTTTTGATCTTCAATGATAAAAATGAATGGTAAACGTTTTTCTAATGTTTTAAAATATCTCTGAATAAAATATCAGTAAAATAATCAAAACATAAATGGGGTATTCAATGTCATACAACTGTTGTGATTTTTTTTAAACAAAATGTAGTTGTCCCACACTTGCCGTAATTTCCACCACAACACTGTAATGTCCCTTTAAACAGTGTGTATGAAAGATTGTTTGGGTAGTTTCTATGGAGATAAACAGTGACATCAGAGCACATGTATATAGCGCCAAATCACAACAAACAGTTGCCCCAAGGCGCTTTATATTGTAAGGCAATGGTATGGTGGAAATTACATTTACAAGGCCAATAGTGCCCCTAGTTAAAGAATCACCCACATAGCTGATGCTGCCATTATGGAAACATCACCACGATGATTGAAGAAGGCACTAGGCTTTGCACTCACTCCTGTACCTTGTCAAAGTTCTATTTGTCCCTGTTCTACCAACACATGATCATGCTAGGGACAACCCAATCACACCGTCTTGTACAGGTGTGTACTGCTACTATAAACTGTAAACGTGCAGGACATGTACGCAAGGGCTGAGTTTGGGAACCACTGATGTATCCTTTTCAACACTGTTGATGCAGTGATAATACATTTAGATTTCAGGCAAAATAATATAATATTGCTTCCCTAAGTGTGGACTGTATCATTTCAGATTTGCATGTTGTTGTTTTAATTAATATGCAAAAATTCCTGTTTGTCTCCATCCAATGTAGACCTGCTATACAGTGCTATATTTTAAAAGGAGATGCACTGTGGTCAGTGTTTCACCAAAACTCCACCCTGTCCTGCATCCCCCCCCCCCCCCCCCCCCAGCACAGGAGGGGCACTGCCTTGTTGTATCACCACTACCGTTTGCCAGATAGTTTGCTTTCAGATTAAATAGTCAGCTCTCTTCTTTAAAATCCTCTTAAGAGTTGTTTTGCTAAGCTGGCAGTGATCATAAATCTGGGTGGATGAAGGTCACGGTGCTGTAAGGCTTTGTCATGGGCTCGGTGCCTCCCTCAGGAAACATACTTAACTCGTTAATGTGGTCTCTTAAATATTGCTGCACTGGCTGTATGGGTTTATTCGGGAAATGATTGCAGTAAAATCTAGCTACAAAAAAAACTTACAACCCCTCCCAAAAAACATGCTGCCGCCTACGGTCGCCTCTGTGTTTTGGTGTGCATTTCTTTGTTCGTTATTGTGCATTACTCTTGTGATATGCAACGTTTCCGGGATCTCTTTCACCTGCACAGAGCTCTTGAAGATCAGGGGAATAATGCCATCAGATTTGTTTCCCAGTTTTTTCGAGCCTTCAGAGGATTTATTGGGCATGTTGGCCAAAGGTCCTCTCACCTTGGCCCATGCAGTGAAACGCCAGAGGAGGGGGGGACACGCCGACGCGCTCGCATGGCTCCACGGTCACTGTACACCACTACCAGGAATATTCCTCTCCAATGTGCGCTCTCTGCAAAATAAAAAGGGATGAACTCCAGCTACTGTTGGGGAAAAGCAGAGATTTCACCACATCTGCTGTTTTGTGCTTCATGGAGATGTGGCTCTGTTGCTTGATTCCAGACTCTGTGCTGCAGCTGGCAGGCTTCTAACATTTCAGAGGGGACAAAGACGCAGGATTTTCTGGCAAAACATTCCGGAAATTCTCCTCATTCACTCTGGTCTGTCAGTGGTGGGCACAGTTCCACTAATCCCCTAACCACTAATTAGCGAAGCTAACTTTTTCATTTTCAGCTAACTTTGAAAATCATCAGCGGTCCAATTAGATTCTACTAAATGTAGTTCTGATAACTTTCAGTCCGCTAACATTTTTTTTTTTTTTTTTTTTTTTTTTTGCTGGCATAGTGTGTAAAGCTTAATGGTCAAAAACATCTGTAAACCATAAAATCATACATATTAACTCCTGTCAGATGTGTGTTTTGCAACAGTCAGGCTGCTGTGATGAGCTCAGCCATCCCCCGGCAGAATGGGGCGGGGTGGCTGCTGACTGCTGCTGCTGCTGCAAAAACGAAAAATTACACACAAGACAGATGTGGCAGAAGAGATCAAACACAAGGCACTAACAACACAACCTGAACTATCAAAACACAACAAATCTAACACTAACAACACTGCTAAACCAACATGTACTACAATAATAATTAACATAAGACCCAAACCCGAACTCCCATAATGCATTGCCGCAGCGATTGACAGTGTGTCTGCTTCAAAGACAGCATGTACATGCAAATCTTTACCTTTTTTTTTTAAAGTGAAAAGATGCTTATTTTTGGAGTTAAATTTGCAGACAGGAAGGCACAATATCACACAATCCAGATGGGCACACAGAGTGCATTAATTAATTCCACATGGTCCACATTAATTAAATCCATTTTTGTTTCATACTGAATAAATTCAGCTTTGAATAAAATTCTAGGTGGTTACAAAATCCTCAGATTTGGTACACAGGCCAGATGCTTTACACCAGTTTATTAATAAGTAACAAGAATAACCAAAACTGCTTACTTAATGGAAGGAAATGTTGTCTCTATTCTTCCTCCGTCAGTGGCTTTGCCAACGTGCAGGTTTCTGGCATTTTCACTTGTTTCTTGTTGAGATTCTTTGAGTGTATGTGCACGCTGCCCACTGAGCTACCCTGATATAAAATGGCCACCGCGCCTCCTTGCCGAGACACCATCCTCTGCTGCTCTGTTGGGCTGAACCACTATTAAGATTTTGAATATTCTGTGCACATCCGCGCTCTGGACTCATCACCAAGAAGCAATCACTACACCTAAAGTAGTCCCACAGAAATGAATAACTGTGATGCAAAACAACGCATGACTTAATGTGTGCATGTATTAATTTGACAATGTTTTATGTCACATGAATGGCAAAAATTTCAACTAAATCATAATTAATTACCCTCTCACTGATGCATGTGTGTGGCTTTGCATCATGTTGGATGCCTTCTTGTTTACATCGGAGAAACCTCAAAAGTAGTCCAGCAGCCTTCCCATAAGCTGACATTGCAGTGATGACCTGCCACAGTCAGAAGCTGGGGCAGTGTGGCCGGCACACATCTCAGTGCGACTATTTACTCTACTACTCATATACGGCTCTGTGGCTCCATCTTGCATTGACTTAATCATGAATGAATGCTTTCTGTAACTTTAACAGTGCCCTCTATTGACCAGTCTACAGTCATGATGAATATAACATAGGCTACCTTTTGTACACACGTGCCTGCACCCAGTTAACCTGCCAGCTACCATTTAGGCCTGTATTTACAATAATTACAGCACCCTTAAAATTTTTGCAAGTGCTGAGCCCATGTAAATTACTCTAAAGATTTTAGTTGTCATGTAAGGAATTTCACTGTTTTTCTAAGCCTACCACTATGTAAATGTCCTTCTAATCAGGCGTTGTTGTTACTGTTATTATTAAGAAAGTACACCTCAAATATTTTATTCAAACCAGGTGAGAAAAAAAGTTCAAATACTGTGGCAAAGCTAGCCACATTGCCACACAATACTTCCTGTTTCTTGCACAAGAGTCTTGGGCTCCTGGGGCCTTGGCCCAGTAGGCCCATTCAGGAATTCATCCTTAGTCGTCATTACTGATAACCTCAGCAGGTGATTTCACAGATGATCAGGACTTTACATTGAGAGGAGGAACTCATAAATACACTTAAGTAATATTTTCTTTTGATCACTTATGTATGTTTTTGCTTTCATTTGCAGATCCTACCTACTCTGAGATGCGGCTGCATAATACCAAACATCTCCTGACCACTCGCCTGGACTGAAAGAACTAGTTAGTCCGGATAGTCTGGCTGATGACTGTAACAAACTCTCACAAATTCATCTGGCTTCACCTGACCTTCCCCATGATGGCAAGACAGAGGTCAGACAGCTCTTTCTTGGGCCAGATGTTTGTTGCCCAAATCTTGTTATCAGCAGGACTATCCTCATTCCAGAACAATGAGTGCCCCCAGCTCTGTGTGTGCGAGATCAGACCCTGGTTTACCCCACAGTCCACCTACCGAGAAGCCATTACAGTCGACTGCAACGACTTGCGTCTAACACACATTCCAGGGAACTTGTCCAGTGACACTCAGGTTCTCCTCCTGCAGAGTAACTACATTTCAAGGACCAATGAAGAGCTGGAGCAGCTATTTAACCTGACAGAGTTGGACTTGTCCCAGAACAACTTTAGCACCATTCAGGATGTAGGCCTGAATAACATGTCTCAGCTCACCACACTTCATCTGGAAGAGAACCAGATCACACAAATGCCAGATTTCTGTCTACAGGACCTCAGCAACTTGCAAGAGCTCTACATAAACCACAATCAAATCAACACCATATCTGCAAATGCCTTTAGTGGTCTTCATAACCTGCTCAGGCTTCACCTCAACTCCAATAAGCTCAAGGTCATCAATAGCCAGTGGTTTGACTCTACACCCAATCTGGAGATCCTGATGATTGGGGAGAACCCTATTTTTGGAATAATGGATTTTAATTTCAAGTCCCTGGGTAACCTAAGAAGCCTGGTTTTGGCTGGTATGGATTTAATAGGTATCCCTGCAAATGCGTTTGCAGGACTTGACAATCTTGAAAGCCTCTCGTTTTATGACAATAAGCTAATCAGAGTTCCTCAGAGAGCACTTCAGAAATTACCTAACCTCAAGTTCTTAGATTTGAACAAAAACCCAGTGCATAAGATTTTGAAAGGAGATTTCAAGAATATGCTGAGACTGAAGGAGCTGGGTATAAATAACATGGCGGAACTGGTCTCCATTGATCAGTACGCTTTGGTCAACCTTCCTGAGCTCACTAAGCTGGAGGCTACAAACAACCCCAAGTTCTCCTACATCCACCACCGGGCTTTTCATGATGTTCCAGCTTTGGAGAGTCTAATGTTGAATAACAACGCCCTGAATGCGCTCTATCAATCCACAGTGGAATCGCTGCCTAACCTACGTGAGATCAGCATCCACAGCAACCCTCTTCGATGTGACTGTGTTATCCAGTGGATGAGTGCCAATAAAACCACCATCCGTTTCATGGAACCTCTGTCGATGTATTGTGCCACACCAACAGAGCTCAGGGGGGAGCGTGTCAGGGAAGTTCTACAAAAAAACTTAGCAGACCAGTGTTTGCCCATGATCTCCCATAATACCTTCGATAGCCACCTCAACGTGGACATTGGCATGACTGTGGACTTAGATTGTAGAGCCATGTCCAAGCCTGCACCGGAAATCTACTGGGTTACCCCAGTGGGTACAAAGGTAATGTTAGACATTGTATCAGACAAGTACAGCCTCAACAGTGAAGGAACCTTGAGAATTTTTCATATTCAGGTTGAAGACTCTGGCAGATACACTTGTGTTGCCCAGAATTCAGAGGGAGCTGACACACGAGTGACAGTCATAAGAGTGAATGGCACACTTTTAGATGGCACTCAGCTGATGAAGATCTCTGTTGTACAGATAGAATCTCACTCCATCTTGGTCTCCTGGAAAATAAACTTGAATGTAATGACTTCTAACCTCAAGTGGTCATCAGCAACCATGAAAATTGACAACCCACATATTAGCTACACTGCCAAGGTACCCGTGGACATCCACGAGTACAATCTTACACATTTACAACCAGCAACCGAGTATGAGGTGTGTCTCACAGTGTCAAACATTCAACTACAAACACAAAGGTCATGTGTAAATGTGACAACAAAGCACGTGACATTTGCTGTGGAAGTGTCTGACCAAAGTACCAACACTGCTCTTGCAGCAGTTATGGGAACGATGTGTGCATTCATCAGTCTGGCCTCTCTGGGTGTATACCTCAGTAAGAGGTGGAAGAGGAAAAATTACCATCATTCCCTGAAAAAGTACATGCAGAAGACGTCATCCATCCCACTAAATGAGCTGTACCCTCCACTTATAAACCTTTGGGAGGCTGACGGCGAGAAGGACAAAGAAGGTTCCTCTGAGACCAAGCCCAGCCAGGTGGACACAACACGTAGCTATTACATGTGGTGAGACGTTTGTTTCTGGAGCACAAATACAGTTTTGCTTCTTTATGTTAAAGTAAAACTGCTTTTTGTGATTTTCTGTGTTTTTCTTACACAAACCTTTCCTGGACAGAGTAGAGAGCGTGCATTATTTTTACTACTCGTTTGATGAACACAGCATGTGCGTTGTCATAGATCCAGTATGCTGCAGTCCAACTCATTTGGACTCGTTCCTCTGGCAGAACTGTTTGAGACGCTTTGTTTCCCCTCTTGTATAAACAGTTTCACTGTTGACTATTGTGCACTGAATTTGTTATCACCACACTATAAGCTGACAGTTAATATAGACTTGACATACTGTCTCTTGAATAATGTAGCAATTCTTCTGTAATGTTGTATCAGCTGTGATTCAAATGATTGTTTCTGTATATTAAAGACTGTTTAATTTAGAACTCGGGCACCGTAAACCAGCAATAGAAATATGAATGTTATTAACAAGGCAAATAGATGAGACTTCTTAAATTTCTGATTTTTTATTTTTTTTATTTTTTAACTAAAATGTGTCCACAATTATTGGATTTGTTGTAGTGTAAACACACAAACATGTTTATGGAGGATCAAGTAAAATAAATACTACTTTACTCATCTTTTATACAAATTTTCAAATGCAAGCTTCATTTTTAAACAGACCACACACTGGGGTTGTCAAACTGGTAAAAGGGTGGCTGGATTGGGACTAGAAACCATTGTTTGAGGTTCATACAACCTGTGTGGGACTCTTGTGTCTGTGCAAGAAAGTACAGACGTTTATCTGCATGACAATATGGAAAACTACCGTCTTCCATGGGAAATCTACAGACATATTTCTAAAAACTAAGATAAAGCAGTAAGATAAGCGAGACATCATGTTGTCATTATGTCAGAATGGATACAGTGTTGCTTTGATTCTTATTTTACGTCCGCTAATGACGTAATAAAATCATCAGCGTTTGTTTATGTATTTATTTCTGTTTGTATTAGCAAGATTATGTTAAAACTACTGTACAAATTTTGACAATTTTCACCACAGATAAATATTAAGGCACGGAAGACTCCATTTTGGGGATGATCTGGATCTGGATTTTGGATCAAGATTTCACTTTCTGTAGGCTTTGAAGGATTACATCAAAATTACTTCATGGATTCTCACCAAATGTGCACCGCAGATAGGGCATGGAAGACTACTGGATTTTGGAGGCGATCCAGATTTGGATCTGGATTCTGGATCAAGATTTCACTTTATATAGGCTTTGAAGGATTACATCAAAACTACTGCACAGATTATGAAATTTGTACCACAGATACAGTGGGGTAAAAAGTATTTAGTCAGTCCCTGATTGTGCAAGTTCTCCTACTTAGAAAGATGAGAGAGGTCTGTAATTTTCATCATAGGTACACTTAAATTATGAGAGACAAAATGAGAAAAAAAATCCAGGAAATCACATTGTATGATTTTTAAAGAATTTATTTGTAAATTATAGTGGAAAATAAGTATTTGGTCGCCCACAAACAAGCAGGATTCCTGGCTCTCACAGACCTCTAACTTCTTTAAGAAGCTCTTCTGTCCACCTGTTACCTGTATTAGGGTGATTCTTAGACTACGGGCACTTATGTCCTTTGGTCATATTGTATGAACAACAGAAAAAAGGGGGAATTTCACACTTTTATAGTTATCTTTACAATGAAAGTGTGTTAAGAAATTTGTTCTAGTAGTCTATGACGACTTTTTCACCTTTTTTCAGCATCATTATATGCAAATATTGCCGTTTTGTGCTTGTCCCACACCCAGACTTTTGATCTTCAATGATAAAAATGAATGGTAAAGAAACGTTTTTTCTAATGTTTTAAGATATCTCTGAATAAAATATCAGTAAATTATCAAAACAATTGGGGTATTCAATGTCATACAACTGTTGTGATTTTTTTTTAAACAAAATGTAGTTGTCCCACACTATTGCCGTAATTTCCACCACAACACTGTAATGTCCCTTTGCCCCAGTTTCTATGAAAGATTGTTTGGGTAGTTTCTATGGAGATAAACAGTGACATCAGAGCACATGTATATAGCGCCAAATCACAACAAACAGTTGCCCCAAGGCGCTTTATATTGTAAGGCAATGGTGTGGTGGAAATTACATTTACAAGGCCAATAGTGCCCGTAGTTAAAGAATCACCCATTAATGGCACCTGTTAGAACTCGTTATCTGTATAAAAGACACCTGTCCACAGCCTCAAACAGACTCCAAACCAGGGGCGTGCTGGGAACATTTTTCAGCCCGGGAGTTTCATATCCAACCGACCCACAAACCGCCTGCGCACAGAGATAATAAGAGTTCTGCTGTGGCATTAAAATCCAGCATTTATGTGCTGACTGACTGTGAAAATTGGGTGGCTTATAATAGAAAGAAAAAGTTAGTTAAAACAAGAACGGTATTGTTAACTCACCAGTGCACCACCTGGGCTTACACTGTGCGATTTTTGGCCTTTTCAGCCGATTTTTCACTTGTGCAAGAATTTCTGGGATCGCGCCGAGTTTCAGTGCGTCCTGCATCGTGCAGTCTACATGGAGTAACGAGCTGCGTTTAACATCTCACGACCACCTCCCGATGGGGAATCATATGGTCGGATAAAAATCAAACCTGTTTGATATTATGGTCGGCCGTCGTGACTCGTGAGGGTTCCGCGCTGTTGAAGCAGCGGTAGAAGCGTCTACGCCAGGGGTGGGCAATCATGTGCCATAAAGGGCTGAGACATTGCAGGTTTTCCTTGCTACCACTCACCTTCGCAGGTGATTTCATTAATGTTCAGGTGTCTCAGCAGGTGATTTCATTGATGACCAGGTGTTTATATGCAGGGGAGAAGCTCATCAGCAACCCACCAGGTGAGGTGATTGGTTGCAAGGAAAACCTGCAGTGTCTCGGCCCTCGTTGCCCACCCCTGGTCTATGCGCTGATTACGTCGCGCACTGTGCATGTGCAAACACCGGAGAGAGCAAACAGTGATCTCATGTAAAGTCTTTTTTTTAATTGCGTTCCCTCAGAATAACCTAATATATTAAAGTTCATGCCTATCAGCGCGCACAGTGAGTGGAATCAGGTGGGGGGCAGACTGAACGTATATGCATGCGCGCATGTGCACACACACACAAAACAGGATTTACGACAGATGAGGGAATAGTTGCTACACCTTGCGCAGCTGTAACACTCCGTATGAAATATAATTTATACAACAGTATAAGTACCAACACCTGTTATGAATGTTTTTCTTTTTTTTAACGTCCTCTCATGAATCATGTTGCTGTGTGCGCTCGTGCATGTATGTTCAGTCTTCCCCCACCTGATTTCACTCACTGTGCGCGCTGATAAGCATGAAATAATTTATTTATTTTTTTTTTTTAAAGAAATGCAACCCCGACGTGTGGTTTTTGAACGTACAATGTGAACAGTCAGATCGCATCAGAGCATATTGTTGTTGCTTATTATTCCTAACTGTAAATAAATGTAACATTTTTGAGGAAGTCCCTTGGTGTAATATGGTGCTCCGGGTGTGTTTTTTGTCCTGCTGGTGCTTTGTCCAGCGACTGACAAAAACGAAAAAAATAATTCATTTTAAAGCTGAAAAAGCTTTATTAGCATCACAGTGCTCCATTTATTCACGGTCAGTGTTCACATCTGGTGGTTGGCTCTCACTGCGGTATTGTATCACTTCCTGTTCCGGAGCACAGCGGTGTTTTGCTGTATCTGTTTAATCTGCGCAGTTAGATTGATCTAGTTACCTAGATAACGATTTGTTTCACAGTGTAATCTTCACGTGCCTTAACTAAAGCACTCCCTCTGCTGAATCACCTCTAAATTATTTACACATTATTCACTTTGTGTGTTTTTAGGAATCCGCTAGCTTAGCGCAGCTACTAGCTCTTAGCCGATTTAGCATGGTGGCTTCTCCTGTCTCTCCTGCACTTTTCTGCTCTGGGTGTGAAATGTTTAGTTATTCCTTGGCCTCCTTTAGCAGTAATGGTACTTGTAATAAGTGTAGCTTATTCGTAGCTTTGGAGGCCAGGCTGGGCGAATTGGAGACTCGGCTCTGCACCGTGGAAAATTCTACAGCTAGCCAGGCCCCTGTAGTCGGTGTGGACCAAGGTAGCTTAGCCGCCGTTAGTTCCCTTCCAGCAGATCCCGAGCAGCCGGGAAAGCAGGCCGACTGGGTGACTGTGAGGAGGAAGCGTAGCCCTAAACAGAAGCCCTGTGTACACCGCCAACCCGTTCACATTTCTAACCGTTTTTCCCCACTCAGCGACACACCCGCCGAGGATCAAACTCTGGTTATTGGTGACTCTGTTTTGAGAAATGTGAAGTTAGCGACACCAGCAACCATAGTCAATTGTCTTCCGGGGGCCAGAGCAGGCGACATTGAAGGAAATTTGAAACTGCTGGCTAAGGCTAAGCGTAAATTTGGTAAGATTGTAATTCACGTCGGCAGTAATGACACCCGGTTACGCCAATCGGAGGTCACTAAAATTAACATTGAATCGGTGTGTAACTTTGCAAAAACAATGTCGGACTCTGTAGTTTTCTGGGCCCCTCCCCAATCGGACCGAGAGTGACATGTTTAGCCACATGTTCTCCTTGAATTGCTGGCTGTCTGAGTGGTGTCCAAAAAATGAGGTGGGCTTCATAGATAATTGGCAAAGCTTCTGGGGAAAACCTGGTCTTGTTAGGAGAGACGGCATCCATCCCACTTTGGATGGAGCAGCTCTCATTTCTAGAAATCTGGCCAATTTTCTTAAATCCTCCAAACTGTGACTATCCAGGGTTGGGACCAGGAAGCAGAGTTGTAGTCTTACACACCTCTCTGCAGCTTCTCTCCCCCTGCCATCCCCTCATTACCCCATCCCCGTAGAGACGGTGCCTGCTCCCAGACCACCAATAACCAGCAAAAATCTATTTAAGCATAAAAATTCAAAAAGAAAAAATAATATAGCACCTTCAACTGCACCACAGACTAAAACAGTTAAATGTGGTCTATTAAACATTAGGTCTCTCTCTTCTAAGTCCCTGTTAGTAAATGATATAATAATTGATCAACATATTGATTTATTCTGCCTTACAGAAACCTGGTTACAGCAGGATGAATATGTTAGTTTAAATGAGTCAACATCCCCGAGTCACACTAACTGCCAGAATGCTCGTAGCACGGGCCGAGGCGGAGGATTAGCAGCAATCTTCCATTCCAGCTTATTAATTAACAAAACCCAGACAGAGCTTTAATTCATTTGAAAGCTTGACTGTTAGTCTTGTCCATCCAAATTGGAAGTCCCAAAAACCAGTTTTATTTGTTATTATCTATCGTCCACCTGGTCGTTTCTCTGTGAATTTTGAGACCTTTGTCTGACTTAGTGCTTAGCTCAGATAAGATAATTATAGTGGGCAATTTTAACATCCACACAGATGCTGAGAATGACAGCCTCAACACTGCATTTAATCTATTATTAGACTCAACTGGCTTTGCTCAAAATGTAAATTAGTCTACCCACCACTTTAATCATATCTTAGATCGTGTTCTGACTTACGGTATGGAAATTGAAGACTTAACAGTATTCCCTGAAAACTCCCTTCTGTCTGATCATTTCTTAATAACATTTACATTACTCTGATGGACTACCCAGCAGTGGGGAATAAGTTTCATTACACTAGAAGTCTTTCAGAAAACGCTGTAACTAGGTTTAAGGATATGATTCCTTCTTTATGTTCTCTAATGCCATATACCAACACAGTGCAGAGTAGCTACCTAAACTCTGTAAGTGAGATAGAGTATCTCGTCAATAGTTTTACATCCTCATTGAAGACAACTTTGGATGCTGTAGCTCCTCTGAAAAAGAGAGCTTTAAATCAGAAGTGCCTGACTCCGTGGTAAAACTCAGAAACTCGCAGCTTAAAGCAGATAACCCGTAAGTTGGAGAGGAAATGGCGTGTCACTAATTTAGAAGATCTTCACTTAGCCTGGAAAAAGAGTCTGTTGCTCTATAAAAAAAGCCCTCCGTAAAACTAGGACATCTTACTACTCATCACTAATTGAAGAAAATAAGAACAACCCCAGGTTTCTTTTCAGCACTGTAGCCAGGCTGACAAAGAGTCAGAGCTCTATTGAGCTGAGTATTCCTTTAACTTTAACTAGTAATGACTTCATGACTTTCTTTGCTAATAAAATTTTAACTATTAGAGAAAAAATTACTCATAACCATCCCAAAGACGTATCGTTATCTTTGGCTGCTTTCAGTGATGCCGGTATTTAGTTAGACTCTTTCTCTCCAATTGTTCTGTCTGAGTTATTTTCATTAGTTACTTCCTCCAAACCCTCAACATGTCTGTTAGACCCCATTCCTGCCAGGCTGCTCAAGGAAGCCCTACCATTAATTAATGCTTCGATCTTAAATATGATCAATCTATCTTTATTAGTTGGCTATGTACCACAGGCTTTTAAGGTGGCAGTAATTAAACCATTACTTAAAAAGCCATCACTTGACCCAGCTAGCTTAGCGAATTATAGGCCAATCTCCAACCTTCCTTTTCTCTCAAAATTCTTGAAAGGGTAGTTGTAAAACAGCTAACTGATCATCTGCAGAGGAATGGTCTATTTGAAGAGTTTCAGTCAGGTTTTAGAATTCATCATAGTACAGAAAAAGCATTAGTGAAGGTTACAAATGATCTTCTTATGGCCTCAGACAGTGGACTCATCTCTGTGCTTGTTCTGTTAGACCTCAGTGCTGCTTTTGATACTGTTGACCATAAAATTTTATTACAGAGATTAGAGCATGCCATAGGTATTAAAGGCACTGCGCTGCGGTGGTTTGAATCATATTTATCTAATAGATTACAATTTGTTAATGTAAATGGGGAATCTTCTTCACAGACTCAGGTTAATTATGGAGTTCCACAAGGTTCTGTGCTCGGACCAATTTTATTCACTTTATACATGTTTCCCTTAGGCAGTATTATTAGACGGCATTGCTTAAATTTTCATTGTTACGCAGATGATACCCAGCTTTATCTATCCATGAAGCCAGAGGACACACACCAATTAGTTAAACTGCAGGATTGTCTTACAGACATAAAGACATGGATGACCTCGAATTTCCTGCTTTTAAACTCAGATAAAAACTGAAGTTATTGTACTTGGCCCCACAAATCTTAGAAACATGGTGTCTAACCAGATCCTTACTCTGGATGGCATTACCCTGACCTCTAGTAATACTGTGAGAAATCTTGGAGTCATTTTTTATCAGGATATGTCATTCAATGCACATATTAAACAAATATGTAGGACTGCTTTTTTGCATTTGCGCAATATCTCTAAAATTAGAAAGGTCTTGTCTCAGAGTGATGCTGAAAAACTAATTCATGCATTTATTTCCTCTAGGCTGGACTATTGTAATTCATTATTATCAGGTTGTCCTAAAAGTTCCCTGAAAAGCCTTCAGTTAATTCAAAATGCTGCAGCTAGAGTGCTAACGGGGACTAGAAGGAGAGAGCATATCTCACCCATATTGGCCTCTCTTCATTGGCTTCCTGTTAATTCTAGAATAGAATTTAAAATTCTTCTTCTTACTTATAAGGTTTTGAATAATCAGGTCCCATCTTATCTTAGAGACCTCATAGTACCATATCACCCCAATAGAGAGCTTCGCTCTCAGACTGCAGGCTTACTTGTAGTTCCTAGGGTTTGTAAGAGTAGAATGGGAGGCAGAGCCTTCAGCTTTCAGGCTCCTCTCCTGTGGAACCAGCTCCCAATTCAGATCAGGGAGACAGACACCCTCTCTACTTTTAAGATTAGGCTTAAAACTTTCCTTTTTGCTAAAGCTTATAGTTAGGGCTGGATCAGGTGACCCTGAACCATCCTTAGTTATGCTGCTATAGACTTAGACTGCTGGGGGGTTCCCATGATGCACTGAGTGTTTCTTTCTCTTTTTGCTCTGTATGCACCACTCTGCATTTAATCATTAGTGATTGATCTCTGCTCCCCTCCACAGCATGTCTTTTTCCTGGTTCTCTCCCTCAGCCCCAACCAGTCCCAGCAGAAGACTGCCCCTCCCTGAGCCTGGTTCTGCTGGAGGTTTCTTCCTGTTAAAAGGGAGTTTTTCCTTCCCACTGTTGCCAAGTGCTTGCTCACAGGGGGTCGTTTTGACCGTTGGGGTTTTTCCGTAATTATTGTATGGCCTTGCCTTACAATATAAAGCGCCTTGGGGCAACTGTTTGTTGTGATTTGGCGCTATATAAATAAAATTGATTGATTTGATTTGATATATTTAAATGATTTCACATCGATCTGTCATTTAGCTTCCTGCTCATGACAAAAATAAATCTCATTAACGATATACCGACACACACACACAAAAGGATTTTTAAGTAGCTGTGCACTGTGCTGACGTGATCAGTCTGGCCTGGCCTGACTCATTGAGTAGCCATGTTGTAGATGGCATCAGGTGGTCCTAAGCCACCACAGAGAACCATCCTTTGGACATGTTTTAGATGAATATGTAATTAATGCTTTGCCCTGCACATCAGCAACAGATTTTGGAGTTCATGCTTAGTCCCGTGACATATGGATGGATGAATGGATGAGATTTATTGTCATTGTCATTACACAAGTGCAACAACAACGAGATTACGTCCACACTCCAATTACCACAGACAAGATACAGCAATGAATCCACAGTTATTACTTGTTTACTGTAATAATGGCACACATCAGAATTAAAGACAACACATATACATTTGATATTGTTTATGTGCAGTAAACTTTGAAACAGTCTGTTTTCCAAATTGAGGCGATGTGAGAGTGTGTGTGTGTGTGGGGGGGGGCAGCAACATGTGGTCGCGCCACTGCCAGCTGGGGGGCTACAGCAGCTAAAATTGCGCAGCACCCCGGACTGGAGGGGGAAGGGAGTGGCGTGAGCGGGGGCTGGGATGGGGTGGGAGCATGCTTTCAGTCTCTGTCCATGTGTGAGTAGCAAATGAGTCAGTTTCTCTCTGTGTGTGCAATACGCACTGCTGCGCATGCGCACTCAGAATGTGACAACAGTTGATTAAAGTATTTCCAGACACTGTTTTCCAAAATAAGGACACTTTATGTTGATATGTTTTTTTTTGTTTGTTTTTGTTGTTTTTTTTTGTCAGGCTGTGATGATGAATCCAACTGAAACAATATAACAGGTAAGATTAACACTCCAGTTATTTATTTATTAGACTTTATTAAGACTGTATTTATTAACCATTCACACAATTCCCAAAATTTTGGAAAATAAAATCAGCTGTGTAGGATTGAAGCGACTTAGTTAAAGTTTGGGAGGTAGGCAAATTTATTGTTCAGTCCCATGTACAGTGAAACTCGCCTAAACCATCATTGTATAAACTGGATTTTGTATGGTTTTCCATGTAATAAACACTGTATATTACGGATTTTGTATAACAGATTTTCTCTCACATCAGACAAAAGTAACATCCTGTCCGTCCACAATGTATTTCCATTAAAAACCCCTCGTGTATACCGGACAGAGTAGTCTGTAACAGAGGTACGAAATTAAACATCAGTGCTGACATTCGCCATGATTAAAAGCCCAACTGTTTATTTTTTGTTTGTCTTTTTTCCAAACTGTGCTCAGACATGGACCTGCATCCTGACATACACGTGCTCAATCAGACACCACTAATGGTTGTGATTTGACACTTTCTGGTTTCACTCTTTCCTCTCATATTTTGATAGTTTTTGCAGTGCACACACTGATTACATTTTGATAATTGATCAAATACTTTTGGCAGAAAAGTCCACAAATTTACAGTTGGAAAAATAGGAAATTGTACACCTACCTTTGAATTGGAGGTAATGATTGTAGAAAGAAAAGTTTGTTGAGGAACAAAATAATCCAGAATAAAGAACACAACACACACACACTGTTAGAACAACAGAGGTTTTCTGCACTACTTTATATGTTTTCAACTTTTTCATCAAAGTACATTGTTTATAATTTAACCTTTATTTAACCAGGTTAATCCCATTGAGATCAAGATCTTTTTTACAAGACAGAGCTGGACAAATATAAAGTTTCCAATCCACCTAACTTGCATGTCTTTGGATGTGGGAGGAAGCTGGAGAACCTGGAAGGAACCCACGCAAACACAGGGAGAAATATGCAAAATCTACACAGAAAGGCCACAGGTGGAAATTGATCCCATGACCTTGCTGTGAGGCAAGAGTGTCAACCACTAAGCCACTGTGCTGCCCACGCTGTTCTTTTGAACAATGTCTGGAATGACCGATTTTACTCAGATTTTCAGAGAAATGCACAAGCAGGACGTACAACATGTGCTGCCTTTGTCCTTAAATAAGGACCACCTGTAAGGATGTAATAAGGGTCACAGAAAGAAAAATGCAGACACTGCTATTTTATTTTTTGAACAGCCTTATATTGTTTTTTCTACACTTTCTGTAAAGTACAACAAATTTAATGATTTTTTTTTTTCATGTTTTGATTTGCAATAGAAAGTGCAGTGTTCCCAATGCATTTGTGTACATAGAAATGTAAGATTGACTCACTTTTTCAACACACTATTATTTTTAACACAACTGTATAGATAGTTTTCCTATTCTGCCCAAGCAGTCGGATCCTTATCAAGGCACTGGCAGACAGAACAGCAATGAAAGAAGCTCCAGCACACCAGCCTTCTTGAGTTGATATTTTACTGAAGACCTTTGCTGTTACAACTCACTTGTCTGTTAATTTGTAGTCTCTTTTTTTCCCCTCATTGTAAAGCTAAAAATAAGTAAAATCAAATATATAAATACTAAGTAACCAAACTGCTGTACTTTCTGAGTACACAAGGATACATCTGAATGAACTGTCCATTTCACCAAAACCACATTCATGCATATTTACTGAACAATGTGCTTTCATAGCAAGGCAGTTTAGACAGAGATAACATCAACAGGCTAGTCAGGCTAAAATATAATTTCTGCCAAAGTATTACATAAGCATTAACTAAAGTATTAATCCACTATACATCTGGATAACAAATGAAAACAACTGACCATACAACCTACTCGCACCCATCTTGTAAGTTTTTTAAGAGCTAACATAACGTGAATTTCTCCACCGTGAGATCAATAAAGTCTTATCTAACCACTAGAAGTCCTCCACGTATGTAATGGATAAGGGTTAACCAAACACAGAACAAACACAAGATATCAAAACTCAAAAAAACGAGGAGCAAGAGCATTCTGTGCAGTCATATCCTGTCAAGGTAAAAACTGTACCTGAGTTTGATTAAATTGGACAAATCACCATAGCTGTGAAAATGTAGTGTTTGTCACATCAGTTCAAGAATGTAAAACACACTCCTGATGTACATTTCTATACTCTCGGTTCCATCAGTTTAAAACCTTGCTGTAGTCAGGTTACACTCACCACTGCAGCTTTGTCTTATTTTAATGAATGTTGTACCAAAGTTATGGATTTAAATGATTCTTTGCAAACAATCAGCAGTTGTTGCTGATTAAAGAAGAAATTCTCCCCAAACTGCAGGAGTGGAATCTGAGTGTTGACCAGAAGAGCATTAAAGAAGGAATTCTGGATAAGTCAGCGGGGACAACAGCTTCACCAGCTGGAGGAGGCTGACATCCAGGGTCGGACTGGGAACAAATTTCGGTCCTGGCATTTTTCCTCTGGACCAGCCCACTATTGGCCCGACGAATCCACCCCCAAACACGCACACCCACCCGTCCATACCGAACCCCCAATGAACAAATACTATACACCTAAACACCATGAACACACACCTAAACACACACTTTCACTGTCATTTCACCTTGATCATAGTACAAAACGCGGACCTGGCGCCACGAGGGGGCGTCCTGATAACATTAAAGGCAATTACATATTTTGACGAAGTTACAAGTTTAAATGACTATATATATATATATATATATATATATATATATATATATATATATATATATATATATATAAAACATCATGAGGTTTATGTCACAGAAATCCTACTTTACAATCACACTACAGTCATTGTTAAATTATTTCCTTTTGCATTTATAATAAACACTTGTATTTATTTAGTGTTTGTTTTTCTGGTTGAAATAAGATATAAATAATCTACCAGACTTCAAAAAATATACAAGTTTCCATGTTATTTTATTTGTCTAAAAATAAATGTCTGAGGTTCCTTATGTTAAACAAGAAATTATCTAATCTGAAATAACAGGTGGTTTTAATACAGATGAAAGGTTTCTAAAGAACCATTTATTGATTTATTTACCTATTTTAATTACAAGTGTTCTAAAAATTTTTTTAACAGTAATCAGAAATTTTGAGCTAACAACAACAAAAAAAACATTTCCAATGATTTTTCTTCTGCTCTATAAATGAGCAGTCCTGTGACACGTTAATGTTTTGTACAGATCAGTGGTTTCTGCACCAATCGGATTGGTCCAATCCATTTTGTAGAGATCAGTGGTTTCTGTCACGAGTCTTCCGTGTTTTGGCCCGACGTGTCGTTCCTATTGGACAATGCCAAGGTACATCACAGCTCAGAGTGTCGAAAGTTGGCGCACCTCATCTCGACAGAACACCGGCTCTGTGGTATGCAGGAGATCACTTGACCGAGCGTCTATACATTCAAATAATAATTAAAAAAAAAATACTGTCATCACTCTTATCATCGTTAGTTTCCCTCTGGCAGATCCTGAGCAGCCGGGAAAGCAGGCCAACTGGGTGACTGTGAGGAGGAAACATAGCCCTAAACAGAAGCCCCGTGTACACCGCCTGTTGTGTGGGCCACTGAAGAGGAGGTACTGCTGGCCCACCACCACCAGAGGGCGCCCTGCTTGGAGTGCGGGCTCCAAGCACGAGAGGGCGCTAGACCCAGAAGAAGTGACAGCTGTCACTCATCCTCTGCACCAGCTGTCACTCGTTCATCATCACCACCATAAAAGCCGGACTGCAACTCCACCTCCCCGCCGAGAAATCGACTACCATTACCAAGGTAATTTCTCTGTGAACTTAAGACTGTATATCTGTCTAAACTCTTCTTTGCAGCCGTTTTTCCTGTCGGTGAGACTCGTCTGTGGAGGTGGCGTTTGAGGTGTTCAGCGACGGCTTCGCAACACCTCCCACCCAGATAAGTGCTCAAACAGGAGCTGCACGAGTGTGTGCTTGGAGGTGGAGGCGCTTCCTCCCTCGTTAACTGTGGATTTACTGAGTGTGCGGACTCACACTCACTCATCATATTTCTGCTTTCTGCCAGCAGTACCAGGGTCGACAGCCGAAGACAGAGGCCACCTGGGGACTCGGGACTTGGCGGCTCCGGTGTTCTTCAGACCGTTGGTGGTGGAAGCCGTGTGGGACGCGGCTTCTCTCTCGTCGGGGGTCTTCTATCTTCGAGCCTGCCCACACGTCACCTGGTGTTAAATTGACTGTGCAGATTACAGTACGTTTCGTTGTGTATTATCGCAACATTAAATTGTTACCTTTTTGGCTTATTCATTGTCCGTTCATTTGCGCCCCCTGTTGTGGGTCCGTGCTACGACACCTTCCCAACACCGCCAACCCGTTCACATTTCTAACCGTTTTTCCCCACTCAACGACACACCCGCTGAGGATCAAACTCTGGTTATTGGCGACTCTGTTTTGAGAAATGTGAAGTTAGCGACACCAGCAACCATAGTCAATTGTCTTCCGGGGGCCAGAGCAGGCGACATTGAAGGAAATTTGAAACTGCTGGCTAAGGCTAAGCGTAAATTTGGTAAGATTGTAATTCACGTCGGCAGTAATGACACCTGGTTACGCCAATCGGAAAGCTTGACTGTTAGTCTTGTCCATCCAAATTGGAAGTCCCAAAAACCAGTTTTATTTGTTATTATCTATCGTCCACCTGGTCGTTACTGTGAGTTTCTCTGTGAATTTTCAGACCGTTTGTCTGACTTAGTGCTTAGCTCAGATAAGATAATTATAGTGGGCGATTTTAACATCCACACAGATGCTGAGAATGACAGCCTCAACACTGCATTTAATCTATTATTAGACTCAATTGGCTTTGCTCAAAATGTAAATGAGTCCACCCACCACTTTAATCATATCTTAGATCTTGTTCTGACTTATGGTATGGAAATTGAAGACTTAACAGTATTCCCTGAAAACTCCCTTCTGTCTGATCATTTCTTAATAACATTTACATTTACTCTGATGGACTACCCAGCAGTGGGGAATAAGTTTCATTACACTAGAAGTCTTTCAGAAAGTGCTGTAACTAGGTTTAAGGATATGATTCCTTCTTTATGTTCTCTAATGCCATATACCAACACAGTGCAGAGTAGCTACCTAAACTCTGTAAGTGAGATAGAGTATCTCGTCAATAGTTTTACATCCTCATTGAAGACAACTTTGGATGCTGTAGCTCCTCTGAAAAAGAGAGCTTTAAATCAGAAGTGCCTGACTCCGTGGTATAACTCACAAACTCGCAGCTTAAAGCAGATAACCCGTAAGTTGGAGAGGAAATGGCGTCTCACTAATTTAGAAGATCTTCACTTAGCCTGGAAAAAGAGTCTGTTGCTCTATAAAAAAGCCCTCCGTAAAGCTAGGACATCTTACTACTCATCACTAATTGAAGAAAATAAGAACAACCCCAGGTTTCTTTTCAGCACTGTAGCCAGGCTGACAAAGAGTCAGAGCTCTATTGAGCCGAGTATTCCTTTAACTTTAACTAGTAATGACTTCATGACTTTCTTTGCTAGTAAAATTTTAACTATTAGAGAAAAAATTACTCATAACCATCCCAAAGACGTATCGTTATCTTTGGCTGCTTTCAGTGATGCCGGTATTTGGTTAGACTCTTTCTCTCAGATTGTTCTGTCTGAGTTATTTTCATTAGTTACTTCATCCAAACCATCAACGTGTCTATTAGACCCCATTCCTGCCAGGCTGCTCAAGGAATCCCTACCATTATTTAATGCTTCGATCTTAAATATGATCAATCTATCTTTATTAGTTGGCTATGTACCACAGGCTTTTAAGGTGGCAGTAATTAAACCATTACTTAAAAAGCCATCACTTGACCCAGCTATCTTAGCTAATTATAGACCAATCTCCAACCTTCCTTTTCTCTCAAAAATTCTTGAAAGGGTAGTTGTAAAACAGCTAACTGATCATCTGCAGAGGAATGGTCTATTTGAAGAGTTTCAGTCAGGTTTTAGAATTCATCACAGTACAGAAACAGCATTAGTGAAGGTTACAAATGATCTTCTTATGGCCTCAGACAGTGGACTCATCTCTGTGCTTGTTCTGTTAGACCTCAGTGCTGCTTTTGATACTGTTGACCATGAAATTTTGTTACAGAGATTACAGCATGCCATGGGTATTAAAGGCACTGCGCTGCGGTGGTTTGAATCATATTTATCTAATAGATTACAATTTGTTAATGTAAATGGGGAATCTTCTTCACAGACTAAGGTTAATTATGGAGTTCCACAAGGTTCTGTGCTAGGACCAATTTTATTCACTTTATACATGCTTCCCTTAGGCAGTATTATTAGACGGCATTGCTTAAATTTTCATTGTTACGCAGATGATACCCAGCTTTATCTATCCATGAAGCCAGAGGACACACACCAATTAGCTAAACTGCAGGATTGTCTTACAGACATAAAGACATGGATGACCTTGAATTTCCTGCTTTTAAACTCAGATAAAACTGAAGTTATTGTACTTGGCCCCACAAATCTTAGAAACATGGTGTCTAACCAGATCCTTACTCTGGATGGCATTACCCTGACCTCTAGTAATACCGTGAGAAATCTTGGAGTCATTTTTGATCAGGATATGTCATTCAAAGCGCATATTAAACAAATATGTAGGACTGGTTTTTTGCATTTACGCAATATCTCTAAAATTAGAAAGGTCTTGTCTCAGAGTGATGCTGAAAAAACTAATTCATGCATTTATTTCCTCTAGGCTGGACTATTGTAATTCATTATTATCAGGTTGTCCTAAAAGTTCCCTGAAAAGCCTTCAGTTAATTCAAAATGCTGCAGCTAGAGTACTAACGGGGACTAGAAGGAGAGAGCATATCTCACCCATATTGGCCTCTCTTCATTGGCTTCCTGTTAATTCTAGAATAGAATTTAAAATTCTTCTTCTTACTTATAAGGTTTTGAATAATCAGGTCCCATCTTATCTTAGGGACCTCATAGTACCATATCACCCCAATACAACGCTTCGCTCTCAGACTGCAGGCTTACTTGTAGTTCCTAGGGTTTGTAAGAGTAGAATGGGAGGCAGAGCCTTCAGCTTTCAGGCTCCTCTCCTGTGGAACCAGCTCCCAGTTCAGATCAGGGAGACAGACACCCTCTCTACTTTTAAGATTAGGCTTAAAACTTTCCTTTTTGCTAAAGCTTATAGTTAGGGCTGGATCAGGTGACCCTGAACCATCCCTTAGTTATGCTGCTATAGACTTAGACTGCTGGGGGGTTCCCATGATGCACTGAGTGTTTCTTTCTCTTTTTGCTCTGTATGCACCACTCTGCATT
This sequence comes from Thalassophryne amazonica, assembly GCF_902500255.1. NCBI lineage: Eukaryota > Metazoa > Chordata > Actinopteri > Batrachoidiformes > Batrachoididae > Thalassophryne > Thalassophryne amazonica. The sequence goes on from NC_047105.1 coordinate 132,164,075, forward strand.
TAATCATTAGTGATTGATCTCTGCTCTCCTCCACAGCATGTCTTTTTCCTGGTTCTCTCCCTCAGCCCCAACCAGTCCCAGCAGAAGACTGCCCCTCCCTGAGCCTGGTTCTGCTGGAGGTTTCTTCCTGTTAAAAGGGAGTTTTTCCTTCTCACTGTCGCCAAGTGCTTGCTCACAGGGGGTCGTTTTGACCGTTGGGGTTTTTACGTAATTATTGTATGGCCTTGCCTTACAATATAAAGCGCCTTGGGGCAACTGTTTGTTGTGATTTGGCGCTATATAAATAAAATTGATTGATTGACTCTTCACTCTTAGTCAGTCTCTTACAACGGTGCAGCGTAAATACACGAGCTTTACAGGAGCGCACGTCTCCTCCGGTGCGATCCCGCCCACTGTGATAAACTCATCGCCCCCTTAATTTTTTGTTTTTTTTTCTGGCGCCGGGTCTGACAAAACGGAAGCAAAAGCACACAAGCGGAAAAAGTTTTTGTGTCTCCAAAGTGTGTGTGTGTAAGAGTGAGTGAGAGAGAGAGAGAGAGAGAGAGAGAGAGAGAGAGAGGGGTAATGTGTAACCACTGCTAGGATTCACACAGCAGCAAATTAAGGAGCTGAAGTCCGTAGCTGTTGCATTTAAAGATTAACAAAAGTAAAGCACAGTTAATTAAGATAAAAGAAACGATTCCAACCTTGTATCAGTAGAAGAGCGGAGAGAAGTCCAGGCGCCGAGGACTCAATCCATTCACAGGGGCGGGAGCGGCCGCCTGCTCTTCCTGCAATCTGATTGGCCACCCTGTATGCTTCTCCATTGTCATTGGCTGTTGGTCATGTCAATCATTGTGCTCGATGTAAGTCTCCATTATGTGATCAAACGGAAACAAAACTGAAACCTAGAATAAGACTGCGCCGTGTATGAAACACTACAGAACTTTTATTTTGACACAAATTCAGGAAGTGGCTCTGCAGCTGCACCGATTAAATGCTGTAGCTTCACCGATCACGGACTTTCCTCGTGTTGACAGCAGCGCGCGGTTCGAGAACACTGTATATTTCCATAATCTCTATAAATATGGGAGGGCCGGCCCATTGCACTCTGTAAAAAATAAATCAAAGAGAAATTTAAAAAAAAAGGAGAAACCATTTGTTTGTGCTGAGTGTGGAAAAAGATTTGGACCTAAGGGTCATAATGTCAGACACATTAGGATTCATACTGGGAAGAGACCATTTGTGTGTCCTGATTGTGGTAAAAGATTTGGGCAAAAGAGCAATCTTATTTTACATAAAGAAATCACACAGGAGAGAAAACATTTATCTGTTCTGAGTGTGGGAAAAACATTTGGACAGAAGGTTGAATGATCTAATAAAACACAGGAAATTCATACAGGAGAGAAACCATTTGTCTGTTCTGAGTGTGGTAAAACATTTGGACTGAAGATGAACCTGGTCACACACATGAGAATTCATACAGGAGAGTTTTGGGGCCCATTACACTCTGTAAAAAAGAAATCTAAGAGAAATAAGAGAGAACCCATTCATCTGTTCCAAGTGTAGTAAAAGATTTGGACACAAGGGAAGTCTGATTAGACACAGAGAGAATTCATACTGGCAGAGATACCACAAAATGCTCAGTGATGATTCTGTCAAACAGCTATCGAGAGTGTAAACCCTCTAATATCAGCATGCCAGACCCTCATGGACATTATTATGGGTGCTAGTCTTCCGTTATATGACAGATTCTCATCAAAATCATACTTCAGATCCCATTATTTCTGTCACAAGATGCCGCTTGCATCTTGGAGTAGCAAGATGTAGCCTGTGTTTGGCTGTGCTGCTGCTGCTGTCTGTGTACGTGTTGTGTGTATTGTGTTGTTGTTCATCATCTTGGTGGGCTACGATGGTCTTACTGTTCACTGGGTGTATGGCCATCAGGCTCTGTTTAATATCTGAGCTTCTATGGAGAATTATGGGGCTCTTTCGGTGGCCTCTGTTTGTGCCATTTATTGGTGATGCTAGCGCCAGTCAGTGCTACAGGAGCCCCTGCGGATGCAGATGGAGGAGGGGGACAAGAGCTGGTGTCCAGTTGAGGCTGTTGTGGAAATGCGGAGTTGTGGGAAAACTTTGTCCTTCCCATTTGATCGACCTGCTTTCTCTGGACGTGTGGATGTATGGTTTATCTCCCTTGCTGTGTCATCACTGGAGGCCCTGCTGTTTCTGTCAGGTGTTTCCTGATATTCCCACGGCTGTGATGCCACCCCAACCCCACCCCCCGCGGGTGTGTGAAACTTACAGGTGTAGAGGTTCACCTTTGCAGGTCCTGCGTGCCGACTCCAGGCAGTCCGCTGCGGAGAATCCAGCTACAGCTTCTCTCAGGATGGTGCTTTTAAATGCACGCTCCATTACAAATCAGACTTTTATCTTGAATGATTATATTCAATCCAAGGAAATGGACTTTTTGTTTCTGACTAAAAATTGGCAGAGTGAAATGGAGTCTTAAAAGTTAATGATTTCTCAGCTCGCGGTGCTTGTCAGTGCATGGTGGAGGACTTTCTGCAGATTGTCAGATCAGCTTTGTGTGCCGACAGGTGAGCTCAGTCATTTTCATCATTTGAATAAAAGATTTTAACAGTTGAGAGAATTAATCCTTTTTGTTATATCTTAATATATTGTCCATCCGGTCAATGCAACTCCTTCCTCAAGGAGTTTAGCGACTTTTTAGCTGCAACTCTCAAGGTGTCGACGCTTTAATTGCTAGTATAAATCTGCACTTTGATGGAATCGTTTAATTTGATCCAACATGTGTCGGATCCCACACACAGCAAAGGTCATGCATTAGATCTTGTTTTTGGGTGATTCTTAGACTACGGGCACTTATTATGTCTTTTGATCATATTGTATGAAAAACAGAAAAAAGGGGAAATTTCACACTTTTATAGTTATCTTTACAATGAAAGTGTGTTGAGAAATGTGTTCTAGTAGTCTATGATGACTTTTTCACCTTTTTTAGCATCATTATATGCAAATATTGCCGTTTTGTGCTTGTCCCACACCCAGACTTTTGATCTTCAATGATAAAAATGAATGGTAAAGAAACGTTTTTTCTAATGTTTTAAAATATCTCTGAATAAAACATCAGTAAAATAATCAAAACATAATTGGGGTATTCAATGTCATACAACTGTTGTGATTTTTTTAAACAAAATGTAGTTGTCCCACACTATTGCTGTAATTTCCACCACAACACTGTAATGTCCCTTAACAGTTTGTATGAAAGATTGTTTGGGTAGTTTCTATGGAGATAAACAGTGACATCAGAGCACATGTATATAGCACCAAATCACAACAAACAGTTGCCCCAAGGCGCTTTATATTGTAAGGCAATGGTGTGGTGGAAATTACATTTACAAGGCCAATAGTGCCCGTAGTTAAAGAATCACCCTTTTACACTTTTGATACAATCAGAGATACTGTTACACCTGCATCTCCTGCTGCAGCCACTCAGTCGCATGAACTGAGGCAGTTTTTGTCCTTTTTTTATCCCTTTCTTCTCCTGTCACATACCTTATCCGGCCGTCAGTTCTGAATAGTTTCACACCAAGAGCTCACTGGTCTGGTTGACAGGATGACATCTTCCTGGCATTTCTTAAAGCTACAGCCAATCAACAATTTCAAACAACATTTTCATTCTCCGTGGCCCAAAATTAGTAAAGTTTGACTATCTTTATTTCAAAAGCATTTTGGCTGTAGACCAGTGTTATGTAGGATGGCATCCTTTGACTGGCAAAGTTTGATCCAGATTTCAAATTTTGTGGCCATTTAAATTTAACATTGAAAATCCCAGTTAATGTCAGTTAATGTATATTTTATATTATATGTTCCTCAAACATACCCCAATCATTCTCATATTTGAAAGTGCAGTGCAAACTGGCACGCACTATCAGCTGACAAAGTTTGATCAGGATCTGATCCAGATTACAGATTTTGTAGCCATTTAAATTTATCATTGAAAACCCCATTTAACACAACTTTATTTATAGAGAACTTGGGAACACCTAAAACAAACAAAGTGCTGTACATGAGGGTCATAAAACAACAATAGCAACAATAAAGCAACCCAACAATAAAAACAGTACTGAACAAGCAAAACAACTAAAACAGCGACGTGTCTCATACTGTGTTCAAAGCCACTGAATAAAAGTGGATTTTAAGATCGGTTTTAAAAACAGACAGTGAAGAGGCCTGCCTAATGTGCACAGGTAGATCTTATCAAATTTTTTGGAGCTGCAACAGAAAATGCTCGATCCTCTCTGAGCACTCGCTTGGACCTCGGTACCTCAAGAAGCAGCTGATCAGCTGACCAGAGGCACCGTGCAGGGGCGTAGGGGTGAAGAAGCTGGGGGGGGGGGGGGGGGGGGGGGGCATTTAAAGATTTAAAAACAAATAAAATAATTTTAAAAATCAACCCGTTAAACATTAAAATGAATGAAATGTATATTTTACGTTATATCCCTACTTAGCTGACCTAATTAAACCCTACGTACCGGCCCGTGCTCTGTGTTCTCAGGGTGCAGGACTACTTTGTGCCCCTAGGGTGAATAAAAAGTCTGCGGGTCACTTTCTCTTATCGTACCCGTTCTGTGGAATGATCTCCCTTTGTCAATTCTGTAGAGACATTCAAGTCCAGACTTAAGACACTTATTTTCCCTTTCGTATGGCTAGCATAGTATGTTACTATGCTTTTTACCCTTTTAATTTCATTTTATTAGGAAACGCAGCGTGCCGCAGCCTCAACTTTATCTAAAGTCTGGGTCTTTTAGTGAAGCTTAGGGCTAGTTGCCGGCGATCTTAATATTTCTTCTGTTTTTCTTGTTGCTTAATGCTGACAAATTATACTGTATTTGTTGTCTTTCTGATGCCTGATCCTATTTTTTTGAGGTGCGGCTCCATCCAGAGATGGGTGTGGTATCTGTTTTTGTAACCCTCCTGTCCTGTGCACTGGCAACATTTCCTGTATATTAATTTTGTAAATTGTGTTGGTAGCATGGACCAAGCAGAGGGTCAACCCTTTGAGTCTGGTCTGCTTGAAGTTTCTTCCTCAAATCATCATAAGGAGTTTTACCTTATTTGGCACTATATAAAAGAAATAAATTAAGTATGTTAATCAAACGTGCCCCAATCACACTCATATTTTAAAGTGAGGTGCAGACTGGCACTCACTATCACCTGACAAAGTTTGATCAAGATCTGATCCGGATTGTGGATTTTGTGGATATTTGAATATACGTAATATTGAAAAGCCCATCTGATGTACATTTTGCATTATATCTTAATCAGAAGTGCCTCAATCACTCTTATTTGTGACACTGAGGCACAAACTCGCACTCTCAATGAATAGACTAAGTCTGAGCCGCATCTGATCCGTATTGTGGATTTAACGGATATTTGATTCTTTTTAACATTGAAAAGCCCCTTTTATCTATATTTTGGATTCTAGCTTATGAAAAGCCACTTCTAACAGAACTTTGACGTTGAAAATTTTTTCAAAGGTAAATGTTTGTGTAATTGGAAACTGGTGTTGGTGGAAACTGTCACACACCCCCCCCCCCCCCCCTATCTGTCAGTTGTTGTAGTACAGGTAAGTTGAACGGTCTGAAGGCCGATGGTTAGATATTTAATATCAAGGATTTGAGAAACACAGGATGATTATAGAATAGAGCCTTTAGATGTAGATAGCTTTTATTATAATTGTCATAACAATGACAAAATGTCTGCACTCACATTCCACATACAAACAGCAATTGATCTACAATTATTACTTGTTTACCGTAATAATGGCACACATCAGAATTAGGACAACACATATACATTTGACATTGTTTATGTGCACTAAACTTGAAACAGTCCATTTTCCAATTGAGGCGATGTGAGTGTGTTGGTAGCCGCTGCAACTGTCAAGTCACGCAGCCTGCCAGTTTAGGAAAGAACAGAGAGGCCTGCCGCAGGAAGGGAGGGGCAGGAAGAGAGGTGAGAGGAGGAAACTGGAGCATGCTTCAGTCCATGTGTAAGTCTGTCAGTTTATTGTCCTTGTGGGTTGAGATAAGAATGGAGCCAAATAATCTCACCAGAGCCTGGATAAATTCCTCTGGAGGTAAACAGTGGCCAATTGACCTTGATGCTAGATAGCCTGTAGTGTTGCAGCCGAGCAGTGAAAAACACTTAACAGTTTCCACTCGCACAGCCAAATCCCAATTATGAATTAAGAATATTCCCAATTATGAATTAAGAATATTCACCAGCCTCTGAAACCTTCAGCTTCAACTGCAAGGCAGGCATCAGCTCCAAGATGTCATCGTCTGAGTTCAAGAGTCAACGCAGTCTGAGAATGCACTGCCTTGCCTACCTCGTTAATCATGACAGACAAGCGAGGGCCCGTAGTTCTTGATGCCGCTGTCTTGCCAATTTTCCGGTAGATCAGGGCAGCACATAAGCCAAAAAGTACCAGCCTGCTACCATGAGACCAAAAATGAATAAATCCTCGACATCCTCAACGGAGAAAGGCGCCAAGCATGCAACATGCCAGGAACTCCAGGAATCGAGGACATAGCCCGCAGGATACGTTCCATCTGGGCAAGCAGGATTCCCCGGTCCTGACCTCCTTGTAGAACAAATGGTGTCAATAGCGTTCAGAGACCAGCTGATCAATTCCATGGTTAATCCAATAGTAGTCCAATAGATCCAGAATCCAATACAGTTTTGAGGAATTCACAGTCTGGTGAAGTAGGGACTTGAAGGTTAAGGAGAGATAAGGGAGAGTGGAGGAGATTCGACCACTCTCGTTGGAGTCCCAAGCTATAATAAGGCTTTTCTTAAGGCTATGAAACTGGTCTATTAGTAAAAGGTAGAAAAGGGGGTGTTCATAATTAGTAGTGTGGCATTCAGTCAGTGAGTTCGTCAATTTTGTGGAACAAACAGGTGTGAATCAGGTGTCCCCTCTTTAAGGATGAAGCCAGCACCTGTTGAAAATACTTTTCTCTTTGAAAGCCTGAGGAAAATGAGACGTCCGTAGTTTGATTAAAAAGTTGATTGGAGAGGGGAAAACTTATACGCAGGTGCAAAAAATTATAGGCTGTTCATCTACAGTACAATGATCTCCAATGCTTTAAAATGGACAAAAAAACCAGAGATGCGTGGAAGAAAACGGAAAACAACCATCAAAATGGATAGAAGAATAACCAGAATGGCAACGGCTCACCCATTGATCAGCTCCAGGATGATCAAAGACAGTCTGGAGTTACCTGTAAGTGCTGTGACAGTTAGAAGACGCCTGTGTGAAGCTAATTTATTTGCAAGAATCCCCCGCAAAGTCCCTCTGTTAAATAAAAGACATGTGCAGAAGAGGTTACAATTTGCCAAAGAACACATCAACTGGCCTAAAGAGAAATGGAGGAATATTTTGTGGACTGATGAGAGTAAACTTGTTCTTTTTGGGTCCAAGGGCTGCAGACAGTTTGTGAGACGACCCCAAACTCTGAATTCAAGCCGCAGTTCACAGTGAAGACAGTGAAGCATGGTGGTGCAAGCATCATGATATGGGCATGTTTCTCCTACTATGTGTTGGGCCTATATATCGCATACCAGGTATCATGGATCAGTTTGGATATGTCAAAATACTTGAAGAGGTCATGTTGCCTTATGCTGAAGACCACATGCCCTTGAAATGGGTGTTTCAACAAGACAATGACCCCAAGCACACTAGTAAACAAGCAAAATCTTGGTTCCAAACCAACAAAATTAATGCCACGCAGATGTGAAGAAATCATGAAAAACTGTGGTTATACAACTAAATACTAGTTTAGTGATTCAAAAAAAGCAGTTTGAACATAATAGTTTTGAGTTTGTAGCATCAACAGCAGATGCTACTATTATTGTGAACACCCCCTTTTCTACTTTTTTTTTAACTAATAGCCCAATTTCATAGCCTTAAGAGTGTGCATATCATGAATGCTTGGTCTTGTTGGATTTGTGAGAATCTACTGAGTCTACTGGTATCTTGTTTCCCATGTAACAATAAGAAATGTACTCAAAACCTGGATTAATCTTTTTAGTCACATAGCACTACTATTATTCTGAACACTACTGTATATACAGTACATTATCATCCTTGTTTATGCATAGCACAACTGTTATACCATATTACTGAGGTCTTAGTACCTTACAGTGTTTTCTCTGCACTTAACCTGAAAATAAATGTTTTGCCATAAATTACGTTACGTGTCTAAAATCATTCATCATGCACTCAAGGACATGCACAGAAGTTAATGTCAGAAAAAAAGCCATCTTTAATAGCTTTAATATGCTAGCACGCAAAATAAATTTTTCCCCTGAAAATTCTACTCACAACAACCCCATAATGGCATGATTTTTTTTTATTATTGCAATAAATAAATAAATAAATAAAAAACTAGGAAATCACAAATCAGCATTCACCACCTTTGCGCAATACTTTCCTGATGCACCTTTGGCAGCAATTACAGCCTCAAGTCTTCTTGAATATGATGCCATAAGCTTGGTGCACCTCTCAAGCTTCACCAGGTTGGATGGGGAGCACTGGTGCACAGCCATTTTCAGATCTCTCCAGAGATGTTCAATCAGATTCAGGTCAGGGCTCTGGCTGGACCACTCAAGAACATTCACATAGTTGTCCTGAAGCCACTCCTTTGATATCCTGGCTGTGTGCTTAGGGTCATTGTCTTGCTGAACCACGAACCGTTGCCCCAGTCTGATGTCAAGAGCGCTCTGGAGCAAGTTTTCATCAGGATGTCTCTGTACGTTGCTGCATTCATCTTTCCCTCAATCCCGACTAGTCTTCTAGTTCCTGCCACTGAAAAACTTCCCCAAAGCATGATGCTGCCACCACCATGCTTCACTGTAGTGATGGTGCCAAACATGACGCTTGGCATTCACGCCAAAGAGTTCAATCTTTGTCTCAGACCAGAGAATGTTGTCTCTCATGGTCTGAGAGTCCTTCAGGTGCCTTTTGGCAGACTCCAGGGCCCGTATCCACGATACACCTTAAAGCCCTTTTCAAGAGCTCATAACCTACCCAAAAATTTCCTGGCAAGGAATCTTAGCCGAAGAGCGATCCAAGAGGTGTCTGAGAGAAACTCTCAGCAAGGAGGGGACAGAAATTTTTATCTTTGTGTGAAAATGTTTTGAATGTACCTCATTTTTTTAATTGCACATTTTAATTTTTGCACATTTTTACTGTCAGTTATTCAGTGTTTAATGTATATTTATGCAGAGAGTACAGCTCAAACCAGAGCTCAAATTCATTGTCTATTATCTATATATTAAAAGCGTGTGTGTTGTTTATTTATTAAGTTAAATGTCAGTACATAATATGAGCAAAGGGCCGCGCATGGCACACTTAGCATGGAGTCCCAGAGTCCACAGTAAAGCAGGAAATGTCAATGTTGAACACTTCCTGAATCGACAACTTCCTGGATTGACAGTAGACAAGATCTCATGGGATCTCACAGGAATTCAGAGGCAAGCTGAGACTGAACCAGAAAGTGCCAAATTTTGAGTACACAGTGAAACAGGAAATGTCAAATGTGTTTAACTTTGGAAAGTGTTTGTTGTTTTTTTTGTTTTTGTTTTTTTAATTAACCTGTTCTTTAGTATGTTGTTTTTTGGTGGTGTATTTAATCCTCTGTAAGGTTTCTGTGTAACGTTTTGTTTGTCTCATTAAATAATAAAAAAAAAAGTCAAATGTTGAACACTTCCTGGTTTGACAATAAACAAGATCTCGCGGGCTCTCTAGGGAATTCAGTGGCAAGTTGAGACAAACAGGAAGTGCTAACTTTTGAGTCCACAGTAAAACAAGAAATGACAAATGTTGAACACTGCCTGACATGGCTATAGCTGGGTTGCATTGGACTCCCCTGAAATCTGATTGGACAACCCAGGTGCCACCCAGATGATTGACATGTCACAGCACTGCACATCTGGTTGAAAAGAGTCATTTTGAAATCTGTGACACATGCTGACTGCTAGGTCCCTGCTGTACAGTAGTTGATGCTGTGTTCCACAAAAAAGTTCTAATCCACCTTAGTAGAAGAAGAAAAATGTTGGTGCAAGATTTAAACCTGAACACATTGTCTGAAGCATGGAATCCTAGTTATATTGGTGAGTAAACGGCTGTATTTTATGCCAGAAATGAGGTCCAGGTTGTCAAAAGTGGGATTTCTCCTTTAATTCGGGTTGCCTTAAGCCTGGCTGACACGGCAAGATAAATAGGCTGATATCAGACCCGACCTTCCCCTTCCGACAATCTTAAGGACGCTCCCGACAATCGTGATGCTAAAGATAATCTCATCAGATATTCCTGCCATGTGTGTTAAGAGCGCTCTGATCTGCTCGGAAGGACGTCAGGAGAACTATCCAACATGTTGGATTGTCTTGGCCCGATATCGCAGTGTGTTCTGTCCCCTGACCACAAACGAGCACACAGCCTGCTAAATGTGATGTGTAGCCAATCAGAACGCAAGGTGACAGACCTACGGAGCGGAAAATAAAATCAAAACAGCTGTTCTGACTTACCAGAAAGTCCAGTGGTCGCGCTGTCTTCGCTCCTTTAAAGAACGCCTTTTCCTTTTGTATTGTTTTTTCCCTCTGTTTTAAATAGTCCACAAACTATCTCCGTCTGTTTACTCTGAAGTCACTTTTAATCTCGAGAGATTTTGCAAGATTTCCTGTCTGACCTGGGAATGTTCGTGTGTGAAATCTGTTCGTGTGTGGTGTGTTGACTTCACCGTGTGGCTGAACATCACACACAATGTATGACCAAACCTTAGATCTATGATTTTTTTTTTCCTCCAGGTCTTTTTATCTCTCAGGTTTTGGAAACCTACAGATAATTTTAAAATCCTGCCGTGTGAACCAGGCATTGTATACAGGTGCTGGTCATATAATTAGAATATCATGAAAAAGTTGATTTATTGCAGTAATTCCATTCAAAAAGTTAAACTTGTATAATTATACATTCATTCCACACAGACCGATATATTTCAAGTATTTCTTTTAATTCTGATTATTATAACTGACAACTAATGGAATCTAATGACAGGTTTATTTTCCAGGTCAGTGTTTTACATTAAATAATAAAGTTTGATAGTAGTTTTCATGAAATTTATTGTAACTCCCATGAGAAAGTGGCTTTAAAGCCCATCAATAAAAAATAATGATCTGCAATTGCACTAAAATGTACTTGGTGCTCAGCGCATAAAAATACAAAAGCCTTTTTCAGCTGGAAGGCAGTGAAATAGAGACACATTTTTGCCAACACCCCCCCCCCCCCCCCCCTCCAAAAAAAAAAAAAAAAAAAAAAGAAACAAAACAAAAAACCAAGAGTGCTCTGACAGCACAATGTCCCTGCTGGCAAAAGCTGCTTTGGCACAAGTGCTTGTTACACTCTGATAACATTCCAAGGATTTGTATCAAGTTTCACGAAATTTGTACTAAATATATCAAGAGTTGATTTCAGAATGTAGGCACCAACTCATAAAACTAACAAAGTCTAGCTTTGTAAATCAAGGGTGGTGACTCTGGTAAAATGGACCCAACTCCATACGAAAATATGCGTATTACCAACTTATAACAAGGATTTGTACCAGGTTACATGAAACTCCTACTAAAAATGCGAGAGGAGTTGATTTCAGAACGCATATACCACGACATAATCCCCCTTCAGCCAGCAGGGGATAAAAACTGATCACAGATTCCTGCAATAAATACGCAATTGAGACATTCTGAACCTGACCCATGAAAACTAGGTCCTGGTTCTCCATCGTGTGCATTCTGAGAAACCAGCATTTCTCAACATTGCACCTAGCAAGTCAAAACTTAACACATTCTCAAGAAATGTATGGTATGAAAAAGTGAAGTGTGGAAAAAAACAAAGTGGGAGGGACAAAACACCTGGGGCCTCATGTACAAAGACTTGCGTGGATTTCCTACTGAAACATAGCGTACGGTAAGACCCCAGAAACTGCCGTAAGGACAAAAATATCCAGATGTATCAAAGTGTGCGCATGCATGGATCCAAGCACATTCCGTTTGTACATCCCACAGCTAGCATGGCTCGGCTCAGTGTTCACTGGCAAAGTCCTGACTGATCGGCTAGCTCACGCTGGAATGCCCCAATTGGCAGGAAGCCCAGCGTGGCCAGCACTTGTGTGGGCACAGACAACCTCTGGCTCCTCGCCGTATCTGGGCTGCCCGCAGTTCTGTGCACAACTCCAGCAACAGTGGCCTTGGTACACGAAATCAGTTTATGAGCCAATTATCATCATTTGCAAGTAAATCCTCATGTTCCCTGAATACACGCTCACATCGGATTGCACCATTTGCAAGGTTCTCTAATAACGCTAACACAGCCACCGTTAATCCCATTTTCTTCATCACTTTGCACATCCTTTTATATCCACTCATATAATGGCAAGCACGTTGGTGTGTAAATTGTTCATCAGTGCGTCTCTGGTGTGCACATCACTCTGATGACTTCTTGTTTTCACACTATTAACGGTTCCCAGCATCAGCCGTATGTGCCTGCAGCGCTGTAGAAACGTGTGTACACCAGCCCTTTCCAGTCATTTCGCTTTTGATACATCTGAACGTTAGCGTGGAGACGGCCATACACGTTTTATGCATACACAGCCTTTGTACATGAGACCCCAGAATTTTTGTTGAAGATATCTGTGGGCAGTGAACCTCGGCTGTGTAATTTGTAAAATCTACATGCATTCTGGTGCACTTTGGGAGCAAAATTCTGTGAACAAGTACAATTCATTTCATTTGGTCAAATGGCTGCCATGGGTGACATATTGAAAATTCATGATGGCCCAAATCCCAGTTTTACTTGGAATACCTTTGGCTATATGCGTACCAAATTCTATGCTTTTATCACAAAATGCACAATTGTTATGCAAACCTTAGCTAAGCTGCACCACTATTTAGTAAATCAAGTTTAACTGACTAATCAAAAAATGCCTTTATCGGGCTGATCCTTACTGGATTTGATCAGTTTTGATCTGTATGACAACAGGTAAGAGTGGATTCATCAGTGTAGCTTTTGAGGAAATCAACACAGAAAGTCGTACTCCACAACCCAGGGATCATCACTGAAGTGGAGCAGAAGGCTGTTTTGGCAGGCTTTGTTCACAGCTGAATGACATGCACACACAGCTGCAGTTCCTCCACTCAGTGTGATTTTACTGCAACTGTCTCAAAATGAATGCAGTTATCACCTTAAAAACAAGTCACCATGACACAAAATCACACCTACATCAATTTTGCTAATAATCTGCAAATCACCTTCATGCCGAACCATGGTGGCGGTCCATATAGATCATAGACCAGCTATGATCCTTTACATCTCTAATGTAAACCGAGGACTCGTCAATATTTTCTGGGAAAACAAATACAACCCCTGGCAATAATTATGGAATCACTGGCCTCGGAGGATGTTCATTCAGTTGTTTAATTTTGTAGAAAAAAACCACATCACAGACATGACACAAAACTAAAGTCATTTCAAATGGCAATTATGGTGCTTTGTTGATTCAGTATTTATTTTCACTTAATCTTAATTTTTCCCCACTAAAACCCCAAAGAGCACATGTCTGTGAGTAATATTTACCTTTTTATGTTAATCTGACCTGTTTTGGTCTTCTGAAACAGTTGATAGATGTACAACCCCTGGCAAAAATTATGGAATCACCGGCCTTGGAGGATGTTCATTCAGTTGTTTAATTTTGTAGAAAAAAAGCAGATCACACACATGACACAAAACTAAAGTCATTTCAAATGGCAACTTTCTGGCTTTAAGAAACACTATAATAAATCAGGAAAAAGAATTGCGGCAATCAGTAACGGTTACTTTTTAGACCAAGCAGAAGGAAAAAAAATATGGACTCACTCAATTCTGAGGAATAAATTATGGAATCACCCTGTAATTTTTTAACCCCAAAACTAACACCCGCATCAAATCAGATCTGCTCATTAGTCTGCATCTAGACCAAGGAAGACATCAAAGCGTCAAGACCGAAACTAAAGCAATATGTCTCAAAAATCGAAAATGCACAACAAACAAGTGAGGAACGAATGGGAGGAAACTGGAGGAAACTGGAGTCAACGTCTGTGACCGCACTGTAAGAAACCGCCTAAAGGAAATATGATTTACATACAGAAAAGCTAAACGAAAGCCATCATTAACACCTAAACAGAAAAAAAACAAGGTTACAATGGGCTAAGGAAAAGCAATCATGGACTGTGGATGACTGGATGAAAGTCATATTCAGTGATGAATCTCGAATCTGCATTGGGCAAGGTGATGATGCTGGAACTTTTGTTTGGTGCCGTTCCAATGAGATTTATAAAGATGACTGCCTGAAGAGAACATGTAAATTTCCACAGTCATTGATGATATGGGGCTGCATGTCAGGTAAAGGCACTGGGGAGATGGCTGTCATTACATCATCAATAAATGTCCAAGTTTATGTTGATATTTTGGACACTTTTCTTATCCCATCAATTGAAAGGATGTTTGGGGATGATGAAATCATTTTTCAAGATGATAATGCATCTTGCCATAGAGCAAAAACTGTGAAAACATTCCTTGCAAAAAGACACATAAGGTCAATGTCATAGCCTGCAAATAGTCCGGATCTTAATCCAATTGAAAATCTTTGGTGGAAGTTGAAGAAAATGGTCCATGACAAAGCTCCAACCTGCAAAGCTGATCTGGCAACAGCAATCAGAGAAAGTTGGAGCCAGATTGATGAAGAGTACTGTTTGTCACTCATTAAGTCCATACCTCAGAGACTGCAAGCTGTTATAAAAGCCAGAGGTGGTGCAACAAAATACTAGTGATGTGTTGGAGCGTTCTTTTGTTTTTCATGATTCCATAATTTTTTCCTCAGAATTGAGTGATTCCATATTTTTTCCCCTCTGCTTGGTCTAAAAAAGTAACCATTACTGACTGCCACAATTATTTTTCCTGATTTCTTATAGTGTTTCTTAAAGCCAGAAAGTTGCCATTTGAAATGACTTTAGTTTTGTGTCATGTCTGTGATCTGCTTTTTTCTACAAAATTAAACAACTGAATGAACATCCTCAGAGGCCAGCGATTCCATAATTTTTGCCAGGGGTTGTACATTGATCAACCCAATAATAATAATAATAATAATAATAATAATAATAATAATAATAATAATTTAGAAAATGGAATTCCAGGAATAACCTGAAACTTCTATCTTTGCTTCAAGATTGTAACAGTTTCCTTGATTACTGATAACTGCACCTCATGGAGCAACCACTTGGGTGACCAGGAATTGCCTCTATCTATTTCTTCATAAGTCCTGTTGCCCCAACCACCACTGGTATATTCATTTCTTTCAATGACCATGTGGTTCATAGGTCATTTTGAGCTCTTGGCATTTGATTTTTTTTTTCTCCTCTTTCAGCTCTATTGAGCCATAGTCTTGGGGACTGCAACTTCTATAATTTTGTCAGTTTTTTTTTCTTGCTTCTTGAAAATAACAATATCAGGTTTTATTGCACCTCCTTCAATATTTCTTCCTACTGGGGTCCATTTCATTTCTATTGGAATTCTTTTTAAAAGTGTGCAATGTGCCCCAGACTCTGGGTCCATATTTGCACCCAAAACATTGCTGGCATTGTATCAGAGGGCTCTCGTCAAGTGACCGCTCCCTTAATTACAGATGGTGGCTGTATCTCTTTGATTAGGATGTAACTGTAGACCCCAGGGTTGGGGCCCATTGCATTCTGTAAAAAAATTACAGAGTGCAAAAATTAATTACAGATGGTGGCTGTATCTCTGTATGAATTCTCATGTGTACGTTCAAATTGCCCTTTTGGCCCAAATCCTTTACCGCACACAGAACAGCGAAATGGTTTCAGTCCTGTATGAATTCCCATGTGAATATTCAGGTCACTCTTTTGACGAAAATCTTTTCCCACAATCAGAACAGACAAATGGTTTCTGTCCTGTATGAATTCTAATGTGTCTGTTCAGACTTGCCCTTGTGTCTAAATCTTTTTCCACAATGCGAACAGACAATGGTTTCTGACCTGTATGAATTCTAATGTGTCTGTTCAAACCTACCCTTGTGTCTAAAATCTTTGATCACATTCAGGACAGACAAATGGTTTCTGTCCTGTATGAGTTATCATGTGCATGGTCAAATAGCCACTTGTGGCTAAATTTTTCACCACACTCAGTGCAGACAATATGGTTTCTCTCCTGTATGAATTCTCATGTGTATATTCAGAACGCATTTGTGTCCTAAATCCTTTACCACACTCAGTACAGACAAATGGTTTCTCTCCTGTATGAATCTCCATGTGTCCCTTCAAAATGCCCATATGTGTCTAAATTTCCACCACACTCAGAACAGACAAATGGTTTCTCTCCTGTGATGAATTCTCATGTGTACATTCAAATGGCCCTTTGACTAAATTTTTCACCACACTTAGAACAAGGCAAACTGATTTCTGTCCAGTATGAATGCTCATGTGTATATTCAAAGGGGTACTGGCATTCAAATCTTTTACCACCCTCAGGGCAAACTAAATGGTTTCCCTCCCCTGTGAATTCTACTGTGTACACTCAGAGTGGCCCTTGTGTTCAATCTTTTCCCACACTCTGGACACACAAATCGTTTTTCCTCTCAATATGAATTCTCATTTGTCTGTTCAGAGTGCTCTTTTGTCTCCATTTTTTACCCTGAATGGGGCAACTAATAGTTTCTCCTTTGCTGGCCTTTTGTGTTGCTCCTGAATTGTTCATGTGAACACAAACGGTTTCACCACTGAAAAGCAGTTAAGCTGGTTTTTAGCTGTGTTGAAGCTGCACAACTAACAGAGACATTCCTTTTTTCTGACAGTTAACACCTGAACTAGAGCCCTCTGGTCGTTTTCCAGTCATGACTGTCATCATCTCATTTCAGAACTGTCTGAACCCCTACCTTGCTATATGGTTGTAAATGACTACATAGGTCTGAGTTAGTAGTTGGTTGTGGTCCTTCGCAGCTGTCTCCATCAGCTTCTGTTGTCAGTGTTCTGTGTACAGTTGAGCTGCTGGCTGCAGGCTCAATTTCTGTGCTCTCATCACTTTGGCTTCGATGAACCTGTAAAGATGGTGGTGTTTCATCATCATTTTCACTCTTCACAGTGACAGCAGTGAAACAGAACATGGTATCAGCCTCCTCGAGCTGGTGAAGCTGTGGTCCCTGCTGACTGATCCAGAGTTGCTCTTGTTCCTCTTTGATGTCCTTCTGGTCAAGATTCAGACTCACCATGTGGTGTTCAGAAATAATTCCTTCTTTAATCAGTAACAACTGCTGCATGTCTGCAAAGAATCAATGACATAGATAGCATTTAGAACAACATTTATTAAAATAAAGATAAAGCTGTGTGTATGTGACCTGAATATATTTCAGTCAGACAACAAATGTTCAAGCACATTTATTGCCATCCACAGTATATTCTTTAAGTTTCGCACTTTGGCTCCTACCTAGTGACTCCCACAGATGCTTGCTTGTGGTATTCGCAAGTGATGATTAGATATACACGTTTGTCCCTAGTCAGAGTCTACAGGTGGATGCTGCAGTGGATGTGGGGCTGAGCAACAATAGTGATGTGGATGCAGCAGTGCCAGCTTGACAGGCAGAGTGGAAGCTGGGAAATTACATAGTCCACCTGAACTGGACAAAGTGTGAGTTGATCATTTTGCAGGAAACGTGGTAATTATGTGGCCTGCGGTACAGTATGTCAGTATATTTTTTGAAGAAAGCAGCTCCATATACACTGATAGAAGTATTTGTTTTAGAATTATTTTTGAAAATCCGATGACCTACCACAAGGCCACAGCGTCTCATGCCATCATGGTTCACAGTATAAAGTTCTCATGCATACCAGCAGAGAAACTTTAAGCTTAATTAAAAACTTAATACCCAACCAATCATTTTACCATAACCCACAACTATAATCCCTAACAAGTAGGGGTGTCGGAAAAAAAATCGATTCACGTCCGAATCGCGATTCTTATTATTACGATTCTGAATTGATCCAAAATGTCCAAGAATCGATTTTTTAAAAGCATTTTTAAACATAATCTTGCTTACTCGCTGCGTGTACTGTTTGTCAGGCAACGGCTTCCGTACTACAAAATCGAAAATCGATTCTGAATCGAATCGTCACCCCAACAATTGGAATCGAGTTGAATCGTGAGTTGTACGATTCACATCCCTACTAACAGGCTGTACTATGTGCAAATAGAATTTGGAATTTATAGGTATTCGTTTTTATTTTAGTTTTTTTTTTTATTGGAGAACAAAGGCATCTGTTGACTTGGTAAATGTTTTTCTTAAATCAGCATTATGGAAGTATTTGCTCCAGGTGTGAGGTGCATGGCACAATAGATGTGTTTGTTTATTTTAGGTCACAAGAGGTTTGTTTCTGTGTTTGACAAAATTATAACTATACAACAGTCTTACCATTTCACCAATAACTGAAAATGGAATGAATAGACCGAATGAAGCTTGATAAAGAGCATGCAGGCTTTTTTTTTAATTTTATGTTAAGTCACTCAAACATTTTGACAATATACAGTGACTGACAGCATTTTCACTCAATATTTGAGAGTACATATTTTTACTTTGGACATTTATGAAACTGATACAGTGAGGAAAATAAGTATTTGAACACCCTGCAATTTTGCAAGTTCTTATGCTTAGAAATCATGGAGGGGTCTGAAATTTTCATCTTAGGTGCATGTCCACTGTGAGAGACATAATCTAAAAACAAAAAATCAGGAAATCACAATTTTAATAATAATAATATTAAATATAAAATATAATTATATAAAATTATAAAAATATAATATTTTAATAATAACAATAAATAATAATTTTAAGAATTTATTTGTATGTTACTGCTGCAAATAAGTATTGAACACCTACCAACCAGCAAGAATTCTGGCTCACACAGACCTGTTAATTTTTCTTTAAGAAGCCCTCTTATTCTGCACTCTTTACCTGTATTAATTGCACCTGTTTAAACTTGTTACCTGTATAAAAGACACCTGTTCACACAATCAATCACACTACAACCAGTCCACCATAGCCAAGACCAAACAGCTGTCTAAGGACACCAGGGACAAAACTGCAGACCTGCACAAGGCTGGGATGGACTACAGGACAACAGGCAAGCAGCTTGGTAGAAGACAACAACTGTTATGATTATTTATTAGAAAGTGGAAGAAACACAAGGTGACTGTCAATCTCCTTCAGTCTGGGATTCCATGCAAGATCTCACTTTGTGGGGTAAGGATGATTCTGAGAAAGCTCAGAACTACACAGGAGGACCTGGTCAATGACCTGAAGAGAGCTAGGACCACAGTCACAAAGATTACATTAGTAACACATGATGCTGTCATGGTTTAAAAATCCTGCAGGGCAGCAAGCTCCCCCTGCTCAAGCCAGCACATGTCCAGGCCCCTTTGAAGTTCACCAGTGACCATCTGGATGATCCAGAGGAGGCATGGGAGAAGGTCATGTGGTCAGATGAAACCAAAATAGAGCTTTTTGGAATCAACTCCACTTAGCATGTTAGAGGATGAGAAGAACCACAAGAAAACCATCCCAACCATGACGCATGCGGGTGGAAACATCATACTCTGGGGTGCTCTTCTGCAAAGGGGACAGGACGACTGCACCGTATTGAAGGGAGAATGGATGGGGTCATGTATTGCGAGATTTTGGCAAACAACCTCCTTCCCTCAGTAAGAGCATTGAAGATGAGTCATGGCTGGGTCTTCCAGCATGACAATGACCCCAAACACACAGCCAGGGCAAATAAGGAGAGGCTCCGTAAGAAGCATTTCAAGGTCCTGGAGTGGCCTGACCAGTCTCCAGATCTGAACTCAGTAGAAAATCTTTGGAGGGAGCTGAAACTCCAAACCTGAAAGATTTGGAGAAGATCTGTATGGAGGAGTGGACCAAAATCCCTGCTGCAGTGTGTGAAAACTTGGTCAAGAACTACAGGAAACGTATGACCTCTGTAATTGCAAACAAAGGCTACTGTACCAAATATTAACTTTGATTTTCACAGGTGTTCAAATACTTATTTGCAGCAGTAACATACAAATAAATTTATTTAAAAAAAAAAAAATCATACATTGTGATTTCTGGAATTTTTTTTTTAGATTATGTCTCTCACAGTGGACATGCACCTAGGATGAAAATTTCAGACCCCTCCATGAGTTCTAAGTGGGAGAACTTGCAAAATCACAGGGTGTTCAAATACTTATTTTCCTCACTGTAGCTGGTCTCACTACTGTCTTGTAAACTTTCCCCTTCACTCCTGCTGATATTCTTCGGTCACAAATCACTCCTGCCACCTTTCTCCACCCACTCCACCCTGCCTGCACTCTTTTCTTCACCTCTTTACCACACTCTCCATTACTTTGAACAGTTGACCCCAAATATTTAAACTCATCTACTTTCACCACTTCTACTCCTTGTAACTGCACTATTCCATTGGACTCCCTCCCATTCACACACATGTACTCAGTCTTGCTTCTACTGACTTTCATTCCCCTTCTCACCAAAGCATATCGCCAGCTCTCCAGACTAGACTCAACTTGCTCTCTACTTTCACTACAGATCACAATGTCATCTGCAAACATCATAGTCCATGGGGACTCCTGTCTGATCTCATCCGTCAACCTGTCCATCACCACTGCAAACAAGAAAGGACTCATAGCTGATACTTGGTGTAATCCCACCTCCACCTTGAATGAGTCTGTCATTCCGACTGTGCATCTCACCACTGTCACACTATTCTTGTACTGCACTACCCTAACATACTTCTCTGCCACTCCAGGCTTCCTCAAACAATACCACAGCTCTTCTCTTGGCACCCTATCATAAGCTTTTTCTAAGTCCACAAACACACAATGTAACTCTTTCTGTCCTTCTCTGTACTTCTCCAACAGTATTCTCAGAGCAAACATTGCATCTGTAGTGCTCTTTCTCGGCATGAAACCATACTGCTGCTCACAGATCTTCACCTGTTTTCTAAGCCTAGCTTCTACTACTCCTTCCCATAACTTCATGCTGTGGCTGATCAGCTTTATGCCTCTGTAGTTACTGCAGTGCTGCACATCACCCTTGTTCTTGAAAATAGGAACCAGCACACTTCGTCTCCACTCCTCAGGCATCCTCTCACTTTCCAAGATTTTATTAAACAATCTGGTTAGAAACTCTACTGCCATCTCTCCTAGACATTTCATGCCTCCACTGGAATGTCATCTGGACCAACTGCCTTTCCACTCTTCATCCTCTTCATAGCAGCCCTCATTTCTTCCTTGCTAATCTCTTGTACTTCCTGATTTACTCTCACCACATCATCCAGACTTTTCTCTCGCTCATTTTCTTTATTCATCAGCTCTTCAAATATTCCCTCCACCTTCTCAGCACACACTCCTCACTTGCCAGCACATTACCATGTGCGTCTTTTACCACCCTAACCTGCTGCACATCCTTTCCAGCTTTGCCCCTTTGTTTGGCCAATCAGTACAAGTCCTTTTCTCCTTCCTTACTATTCAACTTCTTGTACAGCTCGCAATATGCCTTTTCCCTTTGCTTTTGTCACTTCTCTTTTCACCTTACAACCGCATCTCTTGTACTCCTGTTCTACTTTCTTCATCCTCTCCGACCATCTCCTTATGCTTTCCTGGACCTCTTCATTCCACCACCAAGTCTCCTTGTCTTCATTCCACTGTTCAGATGTCATACCCAGTACTGTCCTAGCTGTCTCCCTCACCACATCTGCAGTACTTTTCCAGTTGTCCAAAATTGCTTCCCCTCCAACCAGTGCTTCTCTCACCTGCTCGCTAAATTTTACACGTCTTACAGCGCCACATACAGGCCTAGCATATGTACTACAGCTTTAAATGAAGCCTCGAGGCAAAGAATTTGCCTCGAACATTTTTTGTAATTGAATTACTCGGTAAATTGTTTCAGCCCTAATATCTACCCATTACTTCCTCATCACCTCTGTTCCCGTCACCAAGAAGCCCATTGAAGTCTGCTCCTATCACCACTCTTTCATGCTTGGGCACCCTCTCCACCACCTCATCTAACACACTGCAGAAATCTTTCTCCTTCATCTCACAACCTAACTGTGGGGCATATGCACTGATGATATTCATCATCACCCCTTCAATTTCCAACTTCACACTCATCACCGTGTCAGACACTCGCTTAACCTCCAACACACTTTTAACATACTCTTCCTTTAAAATGACCCCAGCACCATTTCTCTTCCTGTCGTCACCATGGTACAACAACTTGTACCCATCACCGATGCTGCTACTCTTACTTCACTTCCACTTGGTCTCTTGCACACACAATATGTCTACCTTTCTCCTCTCCATCATATCAGCCAGCTCTCTCCCTTTACCAGTCATACTACCAAACATTCAAAGTCCGCACTCTCATTTCCACCCTTCTAGTTTTCTTCTTCTCCCGCTGTTTGTGGCAAATGTAAGTACTCATATTTGTACTCAGTCTGGGAAAAAGTGGTATCAGTGCATCCCTATTCTTGGGTGATGTAAATTATGTGTCAATGTTTCCTTTTAATCTTAATTTTAGCTTTTAATCAGTGTTTCCACCTTTACATTAGCATACATTAATTCCATATACGAGGTCTATTAGAAAGTATCCGCCCTTATTATTTTTTTAAAAAAACCATGGATTTGAATCACGTGTGAGTTGCGTCAGACAAGCTTGACCCTCGTGCGCATGCGTTAGTTTTTCATGCCTGTCAGTTGCGTCATTCGCCTGTGAGCAGGCTTTGAGTGAGGTGTGGTCCACCCCTCTCGTCTATTTTTTAATTGCGAATAAATGTCTGAACGATTTGGAGCTTTGCTGCATCAATTTTTTTCCAGAACTGTGAGAGACCTCCAGGTGGACACCGTTCGAAAAATTAATATGGCTTTCAGGGACGTTTTTATGGGGATTACACAGATTAAGGAGTGATCCAGACGGTTTAAAGACCGCCCACAACTGCTGAGAGCGCGCCGTGCTCCGAGCGCCGATCGACAGGCTCCAACCCCGCTGGAACAACCAGATCATTTCCAACGTGAAAGCTTTGTTGATCTGGGACCTCGTCTGACTTTCACAAAAAGGCAGAAGATGTGGACATCAGCACTTTATCGGCACATTCCCCCATTACAGGAGTTTTTTCATGGAAAAAGAAGCAGAGGGACGCGCCACCGTGTCCAGCTCATGCACAATCACAATCGGATATTCACACGCCTGGAAAGCAACCGGAATCCGTCTGAAATCCACCTGAAAGCCGTCCTGAGATACCAACACCGAGGTGGTTTTGTGCCGCGTCCCTCTGCTTCTTTTTCCATGAAAAAACTCCTGTAATGGTGGAATGTGCCGATAAAGTGCTGATGTCCACATCTTCTGCCTTTTTGTGAAAGTCAGACGAGGTCCCGGATCAACAAAGCTTTCACGTTGGAAATGATCTGGTTGTTCCAGCGGAGTTGGAGCCTGTCGATTGGCGCTCGGAGCGCTCTCAGCAGTTGTGGGCGGTCTTTAAACCGTCTAGATCACTCCTTAATCTGTGTAATCCCCATAAAATCGTCCCTGAAAGCCATATTAATTTTTCGAACGGTGTCCACCTGGAGGTCTCTCACAGTTTCTGGAAAAAAATTGATGCAGCAAAGCTCCAAATCGTTCAGACATTTATTCGCAATAAAAAAATAGATGAGAGGGGTGGACCACACCTCACTCAAAGCCTGCTCACAGGTGAATGACGCAACTGACAGGCATGAAAAAACTCACGCATGCGCACAAGGGTTCAAGCTTGTCTGACACAATCACACGTGATTCAAATCCATATGGTTTTTTAAAAAAAATAATAAGGTCGGATACTTTTCTAATAGACCTCGTATCATCAGTCTGTGGTTGTAAATGACTGCACGGACCTGAGTTGCTGGCTGGTTCTGATCCTCCATTAGCTTCTATTTTCAGTGTTGTGTGATGAGTTGAGTTGCTGGTAAGAAGCTCCTCTTCTGTGTCTGTGTCTCCTCTTCTTAGTCTTTGATGAAGCTGTGATGACTGCGGTTTTTCTTCATCTTCACTCTTCACAGAGACAACAGTGAAAAGGAACTTAGTGAGATCAGCCTCCCCCCCAGACCATGAAGCTGCTTTCCCTCCGGACTTACCCCCAGTTTCACCTGCTCCTCTTTAATGTTTGGAGGCCCCGAGTCCTTTTGGTCCACACTCTGATTCCACTCCTGCTGCTCAGGAAGGACATCTTCACTCACCAACATCCGCTGCATGTCTGCAAGAATTTAAATGGATAAAATTCTGAACATTCATTATAGCAAAGATTAAAGCAGTATAGTGGTGTGTGCCCTGATGACATGTTATTGTACTGAGGAATTAAACTCAGGTCTGGGATCATGCGCTGCTGCTGCATGTTGCTGCATCCAGCACACTATGGAACTGAGCTGAGTCCTGGTGGACAACAAAAAAAGACAACCACCACTCCACCTATAAAAAGTAGCCATCAAGGTGGTACTCGGGAGTGTCTTTGGCCTTGTTCCAGTTGCTGGTGTCCTTAACAGTGAGGTACCTGCACTCTAGCTCACACTCGCTGCTTCACATGGATGCAGCGTGTAGCTGATGTTACCTCACAAAGCAAGTGGTCCCTGTCATCTGAGTCTCCCAAAGTAACCTTTCATTAAACACAAAGTCAAACAATGGTAGCCAAAGATCCTCTTAAGCACCATAAAACTTTTTTTTTTTTTTTTACTAACATATGGTGTCAGGTGTTCCTCATAAGTGTATGCCTGACAGGTGGGGTTCACTGCAAAAAATGCCAAATCTTACAAAGAGTATTTGTCTAATTTCTACATTTAAAACAAGATAAAATCATGTTAAATTTCAGTCACATATGATTACTTTATTGTATGTTTTGGGGGGAGGGGGTTGAGGAAAATACATTTTTAAAATCTTAATTTAAAGAGTCTTAGAAACATCTTGTGTTGAATCATATCAGAGACAAGCTTTTTTTTTAAATTCGCCAGAAGACAAGCTGCTGTGTTATTTGTAAATGATGTAACACTTCCTAAGTTCCTTCGGCTGCTCCCTTGTTTTTCCACTTGGGGTCACCACAGCAGAACCAAGCTGGATCTGCATGCTGAATTGGCACAAGATTTACACCAGATGCCCTTCCTGACACAACGCCACATTACATGAACTTTACTCACATTACATCGGTCTATTTCACGAGATCGCAAATGGGATTCCTTTGCACAATGCCTATGTTTCTAAATCTTAATCAGATTTTACATTGTTTGCAATGTTACTATGACCAAGATGATTGTACTTTATTTATTACCTACGTTCTCATGTTGACCTGACCCTGTCCACTATGACGTGTGCTGCTGCCTTTTGTGGCCACGTCATCCTTATAAAAAAGGTTTTGATCTCAATGGAATTCTACCTGGTTAAATAAAGATTTTATATATATATATATATATAGCGTCATCAGCCTGTTTCAAGCTTAAAACCTCCACATTTCAGGCTCTGTTGATCCAGGACGTCGTGAGAGAACAGAGAAGTTTCAGAAGAAGTCGGTTTCAGCATTTTATCTGGATATTCCACTGTTAAAGGAGATTTTTTTAATGAAAGACGTGCGGGCGGATTGCAGCGTCGGCTCGCAGCCGCTGCAATGCTCCGCCACAGGAAAAACACCTCTGTTGGAAGCCTTGAGGACAAGTTGGAACATCTCCAGCTGATAAACAATTTCTCATATACTCACTCCACTGAAAGCCATCAAAAGCCAACTGGATTTTAACAAATGGTTATCAACACGGAGGTGTTTTTCCTGTGCCGCCGCGCCGCGTCGGCTGCGTCCTGACGCGCGGACCCGTCCGCACGTCTTTCATTAAAAAAATCTCCTTTAACAGTGGAATATCCGGATAAAATACTGAAACTGACTTCTTCTGAAACTTCTCTGTTCTCTCACGACGTCCTGGATCAATAGAGCCTGAAATGTGGAGGTTTTAAGCTTGAAACAGGCTGATGACGCTGCCTGAGAGCGCTGCACGACGTCTCGCACCGTGAAAAGTCCTTAAAGCGACAGAATCACCTCAAAATCTCTCATCAGCTGTTAAAATTTTCACTGAAAACCAGCTTAATTTTTCGAATCATGTCCACTTCGATGTGTCTCACAGGTTTAGAAAAAATTTTGATCAAACAAAGCGCCAGTCTCTCAGCAACTTCTCAGACAAAAGGAATTCCGACGAGGGGCTGGACGACTCCTCCCAAAGGAGTGCTCACAGGCGAATGACATCACCGACAGGCATGGAAAAACTCACGCATGCGCACGCGGGTGCAAGCATGTCTGACGTAAAAACATATGAATGAAATCCATATAGTTTTTGAAAAAAATAAAAAGGACCTATACTTACGGACAGCCCTCGTATATATTAATATATATATATATATATATATATATATATATATATATATATATATATATATACACACACATATGAAGATACATATGAAGAAATGTGGCAAGGGTGGAGTAGAACTGGCAACCTTCCACAATGAAACCAATTGCAGTAACCACATGGCCAGAAAACTAAAGCTCAAAATTACTTTTCTAAGCTTAAAAAAAAAAGAAAAAAAAAAAAAAAATCTTGTTCCAGTGGCTATTTCTAAAAGCTTGTCACAGATGTTTATAGCTTGAAAAATGTAATTATATCTTACTGAAATTTGGCTTTTTTGAGATTCCTATGTATTTGACAAGGAGTTAAACTCACCTGGTTAACTCACCTGGTTGGCCCTTCCAGTTTTGCAGAACAACAAGGATTCAAGGCAAGAACAGCTGACACTCAGCCGACAATGGTGCAAGTGTTTTTGCAAAATAAGCAATACGTAAAGGGCTGGAGAAGTGTGCCATAAGCACTATATTTGTGCTTAATCTGCAAAATCATATTGTTCATCATGTAAGCACATATGCAAAGCGGCCTTAAAAATGTCAAGGGAGTTCAAACTCATCACTTCATCAGGGAGTGAGTTCCAAAGTGCAACACACTGACTGGCAAAAAAAATGAGATCTACACTTACTGTAGGAATATTGATGTAGAATTCTAAATCTGAGACCTCGAGTAATAGCATGTAGCGGCAATAAAAAAAGATCAAGAGGATCTATCATGGACTGATTGTGAAACATTTTCCAACATTTAATTAGATCTGGGCTAATGAGCCTTTCCTTGATAAAATGTAAGACAGTGGCTATCCGTACGTGCTGTATTTGGATAGTGAACTTCTATTGGTATGTAGCACCTGTCTCATTGGTTAACATAGGTCACGTGATCATGAGGCTACATACTTCTACGTGTATTTTTTATCGATATGAAGATTCCTAAACTACATTAACCACAACCACTAACCCTAACCATAACATGGCTGTGTCATGTATGAATAGAATTTGGGATATTAATACAGCTACAGAGGAATAGTCAATTCCACAGGGAGTAGGATAAAAATTCAAGACCTGACACCTACTTGGTCCATGTCAGTTAAATGATTTTTAGTAATCTAAAATGTCCTCTGTACTGGGTAAAGCATATAGATGAAGAAAATTCAAAAACAGGTCTAATATGTGTTTTTTTTTTCTTTTTTTTTTGTGATCAACACAACTATCATAAAGGATGCAGTGCATCAGGAAAGTATTCATAGCGTTGCACTTTTTCCACATTTTGTTGTTATATTCTTTTTCCAAAATGGATGAAATAGATTTTTCTTCCTCAAAATTCTACACACAATACCCCATAATGGTAAATGGACTGCATTTATATAGTGCTTTCCATCTAAATCAGAAGCTTAAAGTGCTTCACAGTGAAGCCTCGAATTCATCCATTCACACACCAATATCAGGGTGCTACCATGCAAGGCGCTCACAACACACCATGAGCAACTATGGGATTAAGGACCTTGTCCAAGGGCCTTTAGCGATTTTCCGGTCAGACTAGGGTTTGAACCGAGGAGCCTCTGATCATAAGCCCAATGCTATGCCCAATCAACTAGACCATCACCTCCACTACAAATGACATGTGAAAAGTTGTTTAATACTATGATAGTTGTTTGAAACTAAGAAATCACATGTGCATAAGTATTCACAGCCTTTGCCATGAACTTCAAAATTGCGCGGAGGTGCATCCTGTTTCCACTGATCATCCACTAATTGGAGTCCAACTGGGGTACATTCAGTTGACCGGACATGATTTGGAAAGACACACACCTGTCTACATATAAGGTCCCACAGCTGACAGTGCATGTCAGAGCACAAAGCAAGAATGAAGTCAAAGGAATTGTCTGTAGACCTCTGAGACAGGACTGTCTTGAGGCACAAATCTGGGGAAGGGTACACAAACATTTCTGCTGCTTTGAAGGTCCCAATGAGCACAGTGGCCTCCATCATCTGTAAATGGAAGCAGTTTGGATCCACCAGGACTCTTACTGGCTGGCTGCCCATCTAAACTGAGTGATTGGGGTAGAAGGGCCTTAGTCAGTGAGGTGACCAAGAACCCGATAGTCTGTCAAAGCTCCAGCATTCCTCTGTGGAGAGAGGAGAACATTCCAGAAGGACAATCATCTCTGCAGCAATCCACCTGTGTGGTAGAGTGGCCAGACAGAAGCCACTCTTTTGTAAAAGGCACATGGCAGCCTGCCTGGAGTTTGCCAAAAGGCACCTAAAGGACTCTCGGACCATGAGAAACAAAATTCTCTGGTCTGATTTGACAAAGATTGAACTCTTTGGCTTGAATGCCAGGCATCATGTTTGGAGGAAACCAAGCACCATCCCTACAGTGAAGCATGGTGGTGGCAGCATTATGCTGTGGGGATGTTTTTCAGTGGCAGGAACTGGGAGACAAGTCAGGAATCAGGATTGAGGGAAAGATGAATGCAACAATGTACAGAGACATCCTGAATGAAAACCTGCTCCAGAGCGCTCTTGACCTCAGATTGGGGTAACGGTTCATCTTTCAGCAGGACAATGACCCTAAGAACACAACCAAGATATCAAAGGAGTCCTTGAGTGATCCAGCCAGAGCCGAGACCTGAAGCCGACTGAACATCTCTGGAGAGACCTGAAAATGGCTGTGCACCGACATTCCCCATCCAACCTGATGGAACTTAAAGTGGATATGACACCTAAAAAATGAGGTAAAACTGATATAAATATCAAAATATACATACAGTATAGTAAGTTGAAAGTGGTTTTAATTATTATCACTGAGAAATAAAGTTTGTACAGTTTCTCAAAAGTGTGTTTCTTGGAAAGCGCGCTGGCAGCGTTCCATCAGCGGTCACGTGATGCCGTGACGTCACAACGTGTAGAGTCCCGTCTTTGTTTGATTGACAACAGGAACAGATGGACCTCAGCATGGACAGTGACGAGATCAAGAACTTTTCTGACTCCTCTTCAAGTGTGGATTATTTCTGACTCGGATCCTGAGGATGTCGCAGCAGTGATTAGACCCTACAGATTGGAGCCGTGTATTTCGACGAACATTCAAACCAGGAGCATTCTGGCAGCGAAAATAATGCCGACGGTGTTTATGGCGGAGCCGAAGCAGAGGCAAGAGACGTGCCAATTCCGATGGATTTTGAAAGGCTGCAGAATATGGAATGGTAAGGGAGGCTTTGATTTTGTTGCTGCTGTTTATAACACTCTATTTATAGCATTTTCGATTCTAGCGTCTGTTTACTGCCTTTGTTATTGTTCCGGAGCCACGATAGTGTAGCTATTACTTGCGGACCACCGTCATTACCTTCAGGTTTTTGCCATTTCTGAGTGCCTGGCATTGCATTCATCCGTGTTTAGTTACGTTATTGTCATGAAAGAATAGGAAATAAACGGCGAAATATTCAAAAAAAGATCGCCGAAACAACAGCGAACATGCTGCCGCCGTGTTTACTACTATTGCACTGTGATTTTACAAGTTCCTTGACCATTTCAGATTATTGTGGACATATTATTTGGGTTGACATTTTAGGTGTTCCTGTGAGCGGTGCGAAAACATGGAGATGGTAGAGGAAAGTGTCTGCTGTCGGGAGCAAATGCGGGTGTGCGAGTGGAGCGAGCGGCAGCCGGACATTTCGTGCATCGCACAACAGCGCAGCTTTCTATCAATCTGCCTGGACTTGAAAAGGCTAAAACCTTTCGCCCTTGTGTTTGTGCAATATGCTGCGACACACTGGTCAGGCATATCGACAAACAAGTCCCTGAGAGCTGTGTTTAATCAAAGTTTCTGCCGCTAAAAAAAGTGTAAACAACGGCCAACAGGCGTGCAAGCCGATACGGTATACAAGTAGTGACATATTTCAGGTTTGGTGCTCAGCGGGAAGCTGGTCACGGGGCGTGCACATTTTTTCAGTGGCGGACGTTCAAATGTTATATATACGGGAGAACCGCGTCCATTTTCCCAAAACGCTTAGGTTGACCGAATTATATAACCTTTGTTACATGTAATAAGACTATGTTGTCTTTAAATGTCATATCCACTTTAAGAGGTACTGCAAAGAGGAATGGGCAAAACTGCCCAAAGATAGATGTGCCAAGCTTGTGGCATCACATTCTTGAGGTTGGGCATTACCCCAGCACTCTCTGATGGACATTTTTGTCAGTGAAAACATTGCCGAAGTCAGTACAAATGCATGTAATTTAGTCACTTTCAAAGGGGTCAGACGCGTCAAGAAAGGCAAGTTAATGTACAACGGTTTATTCAGGTCAATTTGGTGTGTAAATCTCATTGTTCCAGGCAATGACAGCTATCAGCTGGCTGATAGAACCATGCCAGACATACCAAACCAGCTGATTTCAATACAACAGCATATAGTCTAAGCGTGTTTTCACCAAGCAACCAGCAACCAGAAGTACGGATTCTCGTCTTCGACTGGCCACTTTGCCGGAAGTGACGTGGCATCGACCTCGAGAATTCAAGAAGACTTGAGGCTGTAAAGGTGCATCAACAGAGTATTGAGCAAAGGCTGTGAATACTTACGTACACGTGATTTCTCAGTTTTTTTTATTTTTAATAAATTTGTAAAAAAAAAAAAAAAAAAACTTTTTCATGTTGTCATTATGGGGTGGTGAGCAGAATTTTGATGGGGAAAAAATTAATTTACTCCATTTTGGAATAAGATGTGGAAAAAGTCAAGGGCTGTGAATATTTCTTGGACAGACTGTAGTCTGAGTGTCAAAGTAAATTGGAAGCCAGTCCATTAGGCCCCATAAAAAAAAAAAAAACTCAGTAGATTATCATCTCCACGGTTGCCAACTCTTATGCAGCTGGTGTGACACTCGTGCTTTCAGCATCAATCTCACGCTCTCATGCTCAAGTAAGAAATGTCACGCCAAAATAAAAATCTCTCATTTACTTTCTGTTGATGACTAGATTAGACCAGACCAGAGCGAACCTATTCTTAATGAAAAATGAGGAGTGTAAGGTGCACACCCGAAACAGCTGTTAACATCTGCTGACAACATTCTCACTGCAGTATTCTCTGATCACTGATTCACTGAAAACCTGTCACCTGATATGTCAGCTGCCTCGTGAAGACTTTATACAGAGTTCGAGCAAAGCTTCGGAGCTTATGGTTCTGATTGAGTCAGCCATTGAGGCGGCATAAAAAGTTTTGGATAACAAGGTAAGCCCATCAAAATCCTAACTTTGGGTCCCTTGCCACTACAGACAGAGCCTCATCACACTAATTCTATGTTGAGACAGTCGGCTACAGACTTCAAGTAGTGCAAACTAGGTAATTTAAAGGACTATTGTACGTTATTTAATGTCCTGGTTAGCAAGTATTAATGATTGTAAGTCTATCTGTGCACATGCTCTGAAAACATGTGGTTGCTGATGTATTTTATTGATAATTATACTGACGGTGAAAATGAAGCATTTTGAACCAATGAATCAATATGAAGCAATTGTGCTGAAATGGTTCAGTGTTTGAAGCAATTAAATATGGCGGCATCTGCTGGCCAAATGTTTACATAGCACTTGAATAGAACAATTTGAATTCAAATAAAATGTAAACATGCAAAAAATAATACAAAAATGTATTAACTAAACACATAAATACATAACATACAGGGTAACACAAAAAAGCAGAAAAAAGCTTGTTTCCATTGTGGCCCAACAAAATACTCAGACAAAAGTATGTTCATACATACACAAAACCCATAACAGTTAACAAAAAAATAAAAATATAGTATTTTTTTTTCTCAATAATAAATAGATTGTTCTCTTGTTGAGACAATTCTTGGAATAAAAACTGACCCTGTTTTAAAAAGAGGCTTCGATTCACAAACTCTAATTTGACGAGACGGACCATTAAATAGTTTAGCTCCAGTGTACTTCATCTGAGGAATGACCAGAGACAAGGTACTCGACCGAGCAGCTGTAAATTTAAAACAAGTGACCAGGTAATTTGGGGCTTGCTTATTCACTATAGTAAACATATGATTTAATTTTAATTGTTGAACTCTGAGCTCAACAGGCAACATACTGACCATTATAAATTCAGCCGGCCTATGTGGGTCCAGGGTTGTGCAGAGAAGAGAAAGTGAATGATCTTGTTCTGCATTATCTGCAACCTCCTTTGATTACGCTTGGTCAGGCCAGAGTACCAGGCTACACTGGCACAGTCCATGTGAGAGTGTATCAAGGCTGATGGAAGACGTTTTCTCATATACAAATACAAATCTTTGGCCTGTCTGTATAAGAACTTTAATTCTGCATTTGACTTGCTGATCACTTTGTCAGCTATAAGATCACCAGATAAGGTCTGATCTAAGTCAAGACCAATATATTTTACACAGGATTTACTCATAATTTTATTTTACCAGCATTGTCATTCCCTAGGATGAAACAGTCAGGTGTTTAAAGACATTAATAATACACTTGTGTTATAATGTGATTGTGCCATTATAAAATACCGTATGCAATAGAGATATAAATTGTCAAATGTTTGTTCAACTATGGACTGTTATGACCATATTGTACAAAATGAAGGAGATTTGGGGGCTTCAAAGGGTTTATTAAAAACAAGATCATTCAGCTGTGTCTGTTCCTCTTCTCCTCCAATTTTGGAGAAGACTCACACGGGAACAGACGCTGCTGGCATATGAAGATAGATTTTGTCCAGCTTGTAAAAAGTTGGATAAACTTCTGCCTCCATCCTCCCTAACTCTCTTTGCAAATTCACTACAGAAAATGGTTCTGGGAGCATTACTATGGCTAAAACCCTTCAGCTTCCCCAACCAGGGCCCTTTTCACCCCCAGCCATTTTAAGCATTTTCATTATTTGCCTCTTACATGATGGAAGATGACTTACTGAAATATTTTGGAAAAAGGAAGGATCATGGACATGGAGAGGAGAAGAATCAACAGTTTCCCTTCTATTATTATTTTTATTAGTAAAGGAGGAGTGTTTTTTTTTTTAATTAGGGTTAGGGCGACAAAAAAAATTTCTTGCACACGCGGTGCGTGGGCAGTCTCACTCCAGCCAAGATCCCAAAGTTGGCAACCCTGCATCTCTGCCCACAAACCGAAATCAGCCCGCATCAGTTTTTTGTTTTTGGTGAATTTCATCTATAATGGTACAGCTGGTGAACGTCTGCTAGGTGATGAGTATGTTTTGGTCAAAGACGGCCGAAGTTTACAGAGCTGGGTCCGGTGTCAGGTCTCACCACTCCAGTAGTCTGAGCGATCCTCTACTGTGCACGTGCAAACCCGGTGTCGCAGTCTGATTGGTCCCCCTGCCTTCATGCATCATGTCAGAGCATTAGCAGCGGTGAACAGATTATCACCTTGTTTCTGCTTAAAACTGACATTAGAATGATTTAAGAGGTTTTACTTAGTCATCTGATGTTAATAACATTATTTCCTTTGATCAGTCGAGAGTCGGACTCAGAGAGTTAGTCGCCCCTCCAATGATCTCTTATTATGAAATAATGCTGAATTTATGTGGAAATGATTGTTGTACACAAGCTTCAGAGATCTTAGCTTTGCACACAATGAAGCACACGTTGTAATGAAAGCGTAGTGAAGAGTTAAGTAGTTATTCCCAGACCTAAATGTGAATTTACAAATTTGGTTATTTATTTTTGTCTACAAACACGCTTGGTAAGATTTTGGGCAGCCACATGGGGTGTGCAGCCAGTACATTCTGAGTGCCGGTCCCAAGCCCGGATAAATGAGGAGCGTTGCGTCAGGAAGGGCATCCGGCGTAAAACAAGCCAACCCAACTATGCAGACTCAGAATCGAATTCCCATACTGGATCGGTCGCGGCCAGGGTTAACAACGTCCGCCACCAGTGCTATTGCCCAACAGGGTGCCGGTGGAAATTGGGCTACTGCTGGGCGAAGATGACGAAGAAGAGGAGGAAAACGTTGCCACGAACAGCGGGAGAAGAAGAAAACTAGAAGGGTGGAAATGAGAGTGAGGACTTTGAATGTTGGTAGTATGACTGGTAAAGGGAGAGAGCTGGCTGATATGATGGAGAGGAGAAAGGTAGACATATTGTGTGTGCAAGAGACCAAGTGGAAGGGAAGTAAGAGCAGGAGCATAGGCGGTGGGTACAAGTTGTTGTACCATGGTGAGGACAGGAAGAGAAATGGTGTTGGGGTCATTTTAAAGGAAGAGTATGTTAAAAGTGTGTTGGAGGTTAAGCGAGTGTCTGACAGGGTGATGAGTGTGAAGTTGGAAATTGAAGGGGTGATGATGAATATCATCAGTGCATATGCCCCACAGGTAGGTTGTGAGATGAAGGAGAAAGAAGATTTCTGGAGTGTGTTAGATGAGGTGGTGGAGAGTGTGCCCAAGCATGAAAGAGTGGTGATAGGAGCAGACTTCAATGGGCATGTTGGTGAAGGGAACAGAGTTGATGAGGAAGTAATGGGTAGATATGGTATCAAGGATAGGAATGGGGAAGGACAGATGGTAGTTGATTTTGCAAAAAGGATGGAAATGGCTGTGGTGAATACCTACTTTAAGAAAAGGGAGGAGCACAGGGTAACATATAAGAATGGAGGAAGGTGCACACAGGTGGACTACATTCTTATAGGAGATACAAGCTAAAGGAAATCACAGACTGTAAGGTGGTAGCAGGAGAGAGTGTCACTAGACAGCATAGGATGGTTGTTTGTAGTATGACTTTAGAGGTAAAGAAGAAGAAGAGAGTGAGAGCTCAACAAAGGATCAGATGGTGGAAGCTGAAGGAGGAAGACTGTTGTGTGAAATTTAGCGAGCAGGTGAGAGAAGCACTAGTTGGAGGGGAAGCAATTTTGGACAACTGGAAAAGTACTGCAGATGTGGTGAGGGAGACAGCTAGGGTAGTACTGGGTATGACATCTGGACAGTGGAAGGAAGACAAGGAGACCTGGTGGTGGAATGAAGAGGTCCAGGAAAGCATAAGGAGAAAGAGGTTGGCGAAAACGTTTTGGGATAGTCTGAGAGATGAAGAAAGTAGACAGGAATACAAGGAGATGCGGCGTAAGGCGAGAAGAGAAGTGGCAAAAGCAAAGGAAAAGGCATATTGCAAGCTGTACAAGAAGTTGAATAGTAAGGAAGGAGAAAAGGACTTGTACCGATTGGCCAGACAAAGGGACAGAGCTTGAAAGGATGTGCAGCAGGTTAGGGTGGTAAAAGATGCACATGGTAATGTGCTGACAAGTGAGGAGTGTGTGCTGAGAAGGTGGAGGGAATATTTTGAAGAGTTGAAAATGAAGAAAATGAGCGAGAGAAAAGGCTGGATTATGTGGTGAGAGTAAATCAGGAAGTAAAAGAGATTAGCAAGGACGAAGTGAGGGCTGCTATGAAGAGGATGAAGAGTGGAAAGGCAGTTGGTCCAGATGACATTCCAATGGAGGCATGGAAATGTCTAGGAGAGATGGCAGTAGAGTTTCTAACCAGATTGTTTAATAAAATCTTGGAAAGTGAGAGGATGCCTGAGGAGTGGAGATGAAGTGTGCTGGTTCCTATTTTCAAGAACAAGGGTGATGTGCAGAGCTGCAGTAACTACAGAGGCATAAAGCTGATCAGCCACAGCATGAAGTTATGGGAAAGAGTAGTAGAAGCTAGGCTTAGAAAACAGGTGAAGATCTGTGAGCAACAATATGGTTTCATGCCGAGAAAGAGCACTACGATGCAATGTTTGCTCTGAGAATACTGTTGGAAAAGTACAGAGGACAGAAAGAGTTACATTGTGTGTTTGTGGACTTAGAAAAAGCTTATGGTAGGGTGCCAAGAGAAGAGTTGTGGCATTGTATGAGGAAGTCTGGAGTGGCAGAGAAGTACGTTAGGGTAGTGCAGGACATGTACAAGAATAGTGTGACAGCGGTGAGATGCACAGTCGGAATGACAGACTCATTCAAGGTGGAGGTGGAATTACACCAAGGATCAGCTCTGAGTCCTTTCTTGTTTGCAGTGGTGATGGACAGGTTGACAGATGAGATCAGACAGGAGTCCCCATGGACTATGATGTTTGCAGATGACATTGTGATCTGTAGTGAGAGTAGAGAGCAAGTTGAGTCTAGTCTGGAGAAGTGGAGATATGCTTTGGAGAGAAGGGGAATGAAAGTCAGTAGAAGCAAGACTGAGTACATGTGTGTGAATGAGAGGGAGCCCAGTGGAATAGTGCAGTTACAAGGAGTAGAAGTGGTGAAAGTAGATGAGTTTAAATATTTGGGGTCAACTGTTCAAAATAATTGAGAGTGTGGTAGAGAGGTGAAGAAGAGAGTGCAGGCAGGGTGGAGTGGGTGGAGAAAGGTGGCAGGAGTGATTTGTGACCGAAGAATATCAGCAAGAGTGAAGGGGAAAGTTTACAAAACAGTAGTGAGACCAGCTATGTTGTATGGTTTAGAGACAGTGGCACTAACAAAAAGACAGGAGGCAGAGCTGGAGGTGTCAGAGCTGAAGATGTTGAGATTCTCTTTGGGAGTGACAAGAATGGACAAGATTAGGAATGAACATATCAGAGGGACAGCTCAGGTGGGACAGTCAGAGAGGCGAGATTGAGATGGTTTGGATATGTGCAGAGGAGGGACCCAGGATATATAGGGAGAAGGATGCTGAGGATGGAGCCACCAGGCAGGAGGAGAAGAGGGAGACCAAAGAGGAGGTTCATGGATGTGCTGAGAGAGGACATGCAGGTGGTTGGTGTGACAGAGGAAGATACAGAGGACAGGGTGAGATGGAAACGATTGATCTGCTGTGGCGACCCATAACGGGAACAGCTGAAAGACAAAGAAGAAGAAGAAGAAGCCGGTGTTAGTCAAAAATAAAGTATAGTGAACAAAACTTACTCTCTATCAGTGAACTTCGGGCTTGAAAGCAGCATCCAGCACTTTGTTTCTTGTCTTCTTTTAGACCACTGATTTCTTCTTGATGTCTCTTCATTAGCAGCAGTTAGCCGCTGTTTAAACGACCTGCTGCTCAGCTGTTGGACCTTTTGTTAACTTCGTCTTTTGTTCTTCCTCGGTATTAGCGTTAGGGGTTTTTTTGGGGGGAGGCTCCGGAGCTCTTCAAAAAACATAATAAACATATGAAGTGAAGTTTTATCGGTCCGACGGACAGTTTTCAGTATTTCTAGCTAGCTGTAGCTGTAGCTTCGGTCAGAAACCATGGAGAACGCAGGACGTTCTTCTTCTTCTTCTGTCGAGTTTATTGGCAGTTTGCAAACCAACACGATGCAATACCGCCACCAACTGTTTAGGCGTGGAGGGAAACGGCGGCGGAAATGACGCTGTACTGTATTCTGTTGAATAACACCGTTCCCTTATAAATATTTCAATACATGCCTCTAAGCTGGTGGTGTAATTGTAGAAAAAGAAAGTCATCCTTGAAGCATTAAACTGCTCTGTCCTAGTGCTCTGTCTGTTGTGTGCTTGACACTCCAGTAACACGTGCTCCACCTTCTCCCCCCCCCCGCTGCATCTCAAACACTGACCGGTTTCACGTTTTCCAATGATGTCGGGTGTCTGATTTAAACGTGTGACCAACGTCTGATGACGTCTTCATCTCCCCTCTCTCCTGGATACAACCTGCCCCTGAATTATATGTAAAAACTGACACTTGTTCATTTCTGTCTTGATGATCGTTTTGACTTCATATTTACTAATGGTCTTGTGGTTAAGGTGTTGGGCTTGAGTCCAGAAGATCATGGGTTCAAATCCCTGCCTGACTGGAAAATCACTAAGGGCCCTTAGGCAAGGCCTTTAATCCCTATTGCTGCCGGTGTGTAGTGAGCGCCTTGTATGGCAGCACCCTGACATCAGGGTGAATGTGAGGCATAATTGTAAAGCGCTTTGAGCATCTGACGCAGATGGAAAAGCGCTATATAAATGCAGTCCATTTACCATTTACTAAGTGGAATGTTGATCTGTGTTTCTGAGTTCAGAGCTGCTTTGGCCAGTTGATCTACTGCTTTATGACCCTCAATTCCAGACTGAGATGGAACTACTACTACGGCATTTAACGGCAACTGGCATTGTTATTGCTGCATTGCTGCCACCTTCTGCATCAGTCCGTTACACAACCCCTGGCAAAAATGATGGAATCACCGGCCTCGGAGGATGTTCATTCAGTTGTTTAATTTTGTAGAAAAAAAGCAGATCACAGACATGACACAAAACAAAGTCATTTCAAATGGCAACTTTCTGGCTTTAAGAAACACTATAAGAAATCAGGAAAAATAATTGTGGCAGTCAGTAACGGTTACTTTTTTAGACCAAGCAGAGGGAAAAAAATATGGAATCACTCAATTCTGAGGAAAAAATTATGGAATCATGAAAAACAAAAGAACGCTCCAACACATCACTAGTATTTTGTTGCACCACCTCTGGCTTTTATAACAGCTTGCAGTCTCTGAGGCATGGACTTAATGAGTGACAAACAGTACTCTTCATCAATCTGGCTCCAACTTTCTCTGATTGCTGTTACCAGATCAGCTTTGCAGGTTGGAGCCTTGTCATGGACCATTTTCTTCAACTTCCACCAAAGATTTTCAATTGGATTAAGATCCGGACTATTTGCAGGTCATGACATTGACCCTATGTGTCTTTTTGCAAGGAATGTTTTTACAGTTTTTGCTCTATGGCAAGATGCATTATCATCTTGAAAAATGATTTCATCATCCCCAAACATCCTTTCAATTGATGGGATAAGAAAAGTGTCCAAAATATCAACGTAAACTTGTGCATTTATTGATGATGTAATGACAGCCATCTCCCCAGTGCCTTTACCTGACATGCAGCCCCATATCATCAATGACTGTGGAAATTTACATGTTCTCTTCAGGCAGTCATCTTTATAAATCTCAGTGGAACGGCACCAAACAAAAGTTCCAGCATCATCACCTTGCCCAATGCAGATTCGAGATTCATCACTGAATATGACTTTCATCCAGTCATCCACAGTCCACGATTGCTTTTCCTTAGCCCATTGTAACCTTTTTTCTGTTTAGGTGTTAATGATGGCTTTCGTTTAGCTTTTCTGTATGTAAATCCCATTTCCTTTAGGTGGTTTCTTACAGTTCGGTCACAGACGTTGACTCCAGTTTCCTCCCATTCGTTCCTCATTTGTTTTGTTGTGCATTTTCGATTTTTGAGACATATTGCTTTAAGTTTTCTGTCTTGACGCTTTGATGTTTTCCTTGGTCTACCAGTATGTTTGCCTTTAACAACCTTCCCATGTTGTTTGTATTTGGTCCAGAGTTTAGACACAGCTGACTGTGAACAACCAACATCTTTTGCAACATTGCGTGATAATTTACCCTCTTTTAAGAGTTTGATAATCCTCTCCTTTGTTTCAATTGACATCTCTCATGTTGGAGCCATGATTCATGTCAGTCCACTTGGTGCAACAGCTCTCCAAGGTGTGATCACTCCTTTTTAGATGCAGACTAATGAGCAGATCTGATTTGATGCAGGTGTTAGTTTTGGGGATGAAAATTTACAGGGTGATTCCATAATTTATTCCTCAGAATTGAGTGATTCCATATTTTTTTCCCTCTGCTTGGTCTAAAAAAGTAACCGTTACTGTCTGCCACAATTATTTTTCCTGATTTCTTATAGTGTTTCTTAAAGCCAGAAAGTTGCCATTTGAAATGACTTTAGTTTTGTGTCATGTCTGTGATCTGCTTTTTTTTTTTTTTTTTACAAAATTAAACAACTGAATGAACATCCTCCGAGGCCGGTGATTCCATAATTATTGCCAGGGGTTGTAACAGTACTAAATCCTCTCAATGAGTCCAGTGTCTTTCAAGTACTTAAAAAACCAAGATCTTACTTACTTGATCTTATGTCTAAAATACTTTTACAGAAATTTCTTTCAGGCCTATTCTTGTAAATTCTGAGAGAAGCTCTTGCTTTTCTCTGGAATATTTTTTACAATACCTGAGAACATGCTGTTCTGTCTCTGTCTGTGGACATTCCCTGCTTTCCAGGGAGGAAGAGAATACTCTTAGCTTCATAGTGGAGTAGAGCAGAGAAGGATTTTCTTTCACCAAAACAGATCAAATCCAGGCTTGCATCTCAGATGTACTTTCTGGCAATTTCAGGTCTTCTTTCTAAGAAAATCCTCCTCTATACCACTTCATCATGAAGAAGGATAACTGGTGATACAAAATGCAAAGTTTGCACTGTGCATAATTTCTCCAATCACAGCCACATAAGCCTATAACTTCTCCTAGGTTGTCTAGGTGTCTTGGTGGCTTTCCTCACTCTTCTACTTCTTGCACAGTCACTCAGTTTTTGAGAACTGTCTGCTCCATGCAGGTTTACCATAAAATGCCATACTGTTTGTATTTCTTTGTAACTGATGTAAATAAAGTCCAAGACATATTCAGTGGCAGCTTTTACCGTCAGAGAGCCTCGTCCACAACCACCACAAAAGACTCCAAGCTGTCAGTGATGTTAAAGGGGGCGACACACAGTATTAAGAACAGGGGTATGTAAACGTTTGATCAGGGTCATTTGGGTAGTTCTCTTGTCATTTTATTTTAAAAACAGGAAACACAGTTGTTTGACAATAAATGGCTTCACCCAACCACAAACCATGACTGACAAAAAGTTTTTGTGTTGTCATTCATGTTCTCTTAAAAACGGACAAAAAAGCAAAAATTCAGCCGAGGTATGTAAACTTTTGAGCACAACTGTAGATAATGGTTTTTGTTTGTTAAGTATATATAACGGATTTCGATTATAACGGACAAAATTTGCTGGTCCACCTGAATCCATTATATGCGATTTTTACTGTATATATATATATATATATATATATATATATATATATATATATATATATATATATATATATATATATATATATATATATATATATATTAGTATACAGTACATATTTCATATTTTAACTTTTTTGTGGTGTATAAGATGTCATTTCTTTTGTGGTATACAGTAGTTCTGCGGAAGCACCAACAATTTCATTCAGACCTCAGTGATTCACAAAAACAATCTGTCTTAAGTGTGATTTGCACTGTTCAGATTCAGAAAAAAACTTGGCTCTAGCTGGATTTGGGTCATGTCCACCTTCAGCTGGACTGTTGACCCCAGACTGAACTGGATGTCACGGTCTGATCAGTTCCCCTGCCTTCACTGCGCATGCATAATTTCGGAGCACCAGCAGCCTTTAACCAATTATTGCCTAGTTTCTGCTTCAAACTGACTTTAGAATGATTTAAGAGGTTTTACTTTGTCACCTGATGGCTAATCAATCAATCAATCAATCAATTAATTTTTTTTATATAGCGCCAAATCACAACAAACAGTTGCCCCAAGGCGCTTTATATTGTAAGGCAAGGCCATACAATAATTATGTAAAACCCCAACCGTCAAAACGACCCCCTGTGAGCAAGCACTTGGCTATAGTGGGAAGGAAAAACTCCCTTTTAACAGGAAGAAACCTCCAGCAGAACCAGGCTCAGGGAGGGGCAGTCTTCTGCTGGGACTGGTTGGGGCTGAGGGAGAGAACCAGGAAAAAGACATGCTGTGGAGGGGAGCAGAGATCGATCACTAATGATTAAATGCAGAGTGGTGCATACAGAGCAAAAAGAGAAAGAAACAGTGCATCATGGGAACCCCCCAGCAGTCTACGTCTATAGCAGCATAACTAAGGGATGGTTCAGGGTCACCTGATCCAGCCCTAACTATAAGCTTTAGCAAAAAGGAAAGTTTTAAGCCTAATCTTAAAAGTAGAGAGGGTGTCTGTCTCCCTGATCTGAATTGGGAGCTGGTTCCACAGGAGAGGAGCCTGAAAGCTGAAGGCTCTGCCTCCCATTCTACTCTTACAAACCCTAGGAACTACAAGTAAGCCTGCAGTCTGAGAGCGAAGCGCTCTATTGGGGTGATATGGTACTACGAGGTCCCTAAGATAAGATGGGACCTGATTATTCAAAACCTTATAAGTAAGAAGAAGAATTTTAAATTCTATTCTAGAATTAACAGGAAGCCAATGAAGAGAGGCCAATATGGGTGAGATATGCTCTCTCCTTCTAGTCCCCGTCAGTACTCTAGCTGCAGCATTTTGAATTAACTGAAGGCTTTTTAGGGAACTTTTAGGACAACCTGATAATAATGAATTACAATAGTCCAGCCTAGAGGAAATAAATGCATGAATTAGTTTTTCAGCATCACTCTGAGACAAGACCTTTCTGATTTTAGAGATATTGCGTAAATGCAAAAAAGCAGTCCTACATATTTGTTTAATATGCGCTTTGAATGACATATCCTGATCAAAAATGACTCCAAGATTTCTCACAGTATTACTAGAGGTCAGGGTAATGCCATCCACAGTAAGGATCTGGTTAGACACCATGTTTCTAAGATTTGTGGGGCCAAGTACAATAACTTCAGTTTTATCTGAGTTTAAAAGCAGGAAATTAGAGGTCATCCATGTCTTTATGTCTGTAAGACAATCCTGCAGTTTAGCTAATTGGTGTGTGTCCTCTGGCTTCATGGATAGATAAAGCTGGGTATCATCTGCGTAACAATGAAAATTTAAGCAATACCGTCTAATAATACTGCCTAAGGGAAGCATGTATAAAGTGAATAAAATTGGTCCTAGCACAGAACCTTGTGGAACTCCATAATTAACTTTAGTCTGTGAAGAAGATTCCCCATTTACATGAACAAATTGTAATCTATTAGATAAATATGATTCAAACCACCGCAACGCAGTGCCTTTAATACCTATGGCATGCTCTAATCTCTGTAATAAAATTTTATGGTCAACAGTATCAAAAGCAGCACTGAGGTCCAACAGAACAAGCACAGAGATGAGTCCACTGTCTGAGGCCATAAGAAGATCATTTGTAACCTTCACTAATGCTGTTTCTGTACTATGATGAATTCTAAAACCTGACTGAAACTCTTCAAATAGACCATTCCTCTGCAGATGATCAGTTAGCTGTTTTACAACTACCCTTTCAAGAATTTTTGAAAGAAAAGGAAGGTTGGAGATTGGCCTATAATTAGCTAATAATGACATTATTCCCGTTGATCGGTTTGTGTGTAGTGTCAGGTGATCTTTAGGACTTTGTAGACTTTATTATTAAATAATGATTACTTTATGTGGAAATGATTGTTGTACGAAAGCTTCTGTGAGAGATGATGACTGGATTGCTGTTTTAAGCAGAAATGAGGCGATAGTCGGTTAATCGCTGCTGAAGCTCCGAAATAACGCATGCAGGGGCGTGGGACTGGGGGGTAAAGGGTACTATGTACCCAGGGCCCAAAGCATTAAACTGGCATTAAATACATTTTTGTGTTGCGTGTTATTAATGTCTATACAATTCATGTTGTAAAAGAATATAACTAGAATGAATGTATAAATGTTGCAAAACATAATTCTGCTCTAACAATAATATTGACAGATCTGTGAGGGCCCTTCCACCTTTGCACAGTTGTACGATGGTTTAGTCCAGGTGCACAGGCGGCACGCACACACACACACACACACACACACACACACACACACACACACACACACACACACACACACACACACACACACACACACACACACACACACACACACATCCCAAACGGGATCTGACAGAAAGAGGAGGTGTTCAGTAGTGCTGAAACAACTAATCAATCGATTTAATCGATTATTAAAATAGTTGTCAACTAATTTAGTCATCAGTTAATTGTTAAATAACTTTGTTTTACTGCAAATGTTTCGTTTCTTCCATATAAATCAACTGTTTCTGCAGCGCACATGTCTGTGAGTAATATTTACCTTTTTATGTTAATCTGACCTGTTTTGGTCTTCTGAAACAGTTGATAGATGTACAACCCCTGGCAAAAATTATGGAATCACCGGCCTCAGAGGATGTTCATTCAGTTGTTTAATTTTGTAGAAAAAAAGCAGATCACACACATGACACAAAACTAAAGTCATTTCAAATGGCAACTTTCTGGCTTTAAGAAACACTATAAGAAATCAGGAAAAAAAAGATTGTGGCAGT
Organism: Thalassophryne amazonica; assembly: GCF_902500255.1. Lineage (NCBI taxonomy): Eukaryota > Metazoa > Chordata > Actinopteri > Batrachoidiformes > Batrachoididae > Thalassophryne > Thalassophryne amazonica. Next base: position 132,208,748 of record NC_047105.1, read on the forward strand.
CAGTAACGGTTACTTTTTTAGACCAAGCAGAGGGAAAAAATATGGAATCACTCAATTCTGAGGAAAAAATTATGGAATCACCCTGTAAATTTTCATTCCCAAAACAAACACCTGCATCATATCAGATCTGCTCATTACTCTGCATCTAAAAAGGAGTGAACACACCTTGGACAGCTGTTGCACCAAGTGGACTGACACGAATCATGGCTCCAACACGAGAGATGTCAGTTGAAACAAAGGAGAGGATTATCAAACTCTTAAAAGAGAGTAAATCATCACGCAATGTTGCAAAAGATGTTGGTTGTTCACAGTCAGCTGTGTCTAATCTCAGGACCAAATACAAAAAACATGGGAAGGTTGTTAAAGGCAAACATACTGGTAGACCAAGGAAGACATCAAAGCGTCAAGACAGAAAACTTAAAGCAATATGTCTCAAAAAATCCAAAAATGCACAACAAAACAAATGAGGAACGAATGGGAGGAAACTGGAGTCAACGTCTGTGACCGAACTGTAAGAAACCGCCTAAAGGAAATGGGATTTACATACAGAAAAGCTAAACGAAAGCCATCATTAACACCTAAACAGAATAAACAAGGTTACAATGGGCTAAGGAAAAGCAATCGTGGACTGTGGATGACTGGATGAAAGTCATATTCAGTGATGAATCTCAAATCTGCATTGGGCAAAGTGATGATGCTGGAACGTTTGTTTGGTGCCATTCCAATGACATTTATAAAGATGACTGCCTGAAGAGAACATGTAAATTTCCACAGTCATTGATGATATGGGGCTGCATGTCAGGTAAAGGCACTGGGGAGATGGCTGTCATTACATCATCAATAAATGCACAAGTTTACGTTGATATTTTGGACAATTGAAAGGATGTTTGGGGATGATGAAATCATTTTTCAGGATGATAATGCATCTTGCCATAGAGCAAAAACTGTGAAAACGTTCCTTGCAAAAAGACACATAGGATCAATGTCATGGCATAGGGTCAATGTCAACGAGCAGATCTGATTTGATGCAGGTTTTAGTTTGGGGGATGGAAATTTACAGGGTGATTCCATAATTTATTCCTCAGAATTGAGTGATTCCATATTTTTTTCCTCTGCTTGGTCTAAAAAAGTAACCGTTACTGACTGCCACAGTCTTTTTTTCTTGATTTCTTATATTGTTTTTTAAAGCCAGAAAGTTGCCATTTGAAATGACTTTAGTTTTGTGTCATGTCTGTGATCTGCTTTTTTTCCACAAAATTAAACAACTGAATGAACATCCTCCGAGGCCGGTGATTCCATAATTTTTGCCAGGGGTTGTATTTTATAACTTAAAAACGGGACCGATGCTAATGCGTTAGCATGTCTATGACATTTTCAATGTTGAAGTTAGCATTAAGCTGTTGTAGCTGTCAGCACATTTGTTTTCTGTATAATAATTCATGGCTCAGCGTTTGTTGTCGTAAAAGAGTCAAATGTATTACAATTGTAATATTTTATTCATTTATTTTTATTTATATGTCAATAATAATAATAGAAACAACAACAATAATAGTAATAATAACTAATAATGCCACAATACAGTTTTAGAGAAACAGACAAAAAGAATGTGATAAAACAAAACAGAAAAGATTAAACCAACTAACAATGAACATAAATAAATATAGAAATAACTGTTTCCTGTGAACACCTAGTGACTCTTAAACCTCCACTTCATCCGTGTTTTATTAAGTTTAATGACAATTTGTTTCAGTCAAACCACATCTAAGCTGTGTTTTTACACAAGTAAAAAAATGAAATGCAGTAAACTGCTTATTAAATATAACATATTATGCTTTCGTCAGGCCTTTAAAATACTTTTGTGGACTCTTGCTGTAATATGTTGTCAGTGGTTGAGATAGTTGCTGTAGGCATCTAAACCTGATGGAAATCTCTTTGTGGTGTGTCGGTGATGTATGTATGTGCAAAATAAAACAAAACACTACTCCAGGTATGTTTTTGACGACAATATAACATAACTTTGTTACAAGGTCAAATGCTGATGTTGCGTGATAAAGGCCTTTTAATAATAACTCACTTAAAGAAATAATGGCAAAACTCACATGTAAGTAAAAAAAAAACAAAAACAAAATGATTAATCGAAAAAATAATCGACCAATGACCTGATTAGTAAAATAATCGTTAGTTGCAGCTCTAGTGTTTAGGCTGAAATCAAATATGTCTTTCCTAAAAAATCAGATTTCAAAAAAGAAGAGAAAAAGGACAGGGAAAGAAAACTAAATGAGGGAAAGCAGCTGCTAACCAAATTCTTTGAAAAGAGAGGTGAGCTTGAAAGCTAGCGATACTATTGAGTTGGGGGGTTTGGGGGACCAAATTGCACCATTTTCTAGAAAAATGGTGCAATTTGGTCCCCCAAACCCCCCAACTCATTATTGCTCCCCCAATTTTAAAAAGGGTTCTGACTTCCAGGTGTGTTGTAAGGTATACATGATTTAGACCTGGTTTGACTACGCATTAGAAATTTGGTGTTTGCGTTAATAAAAAAGAACATAACAGTGTGTGTGTGTGGGGGGGGGGGGGGGGGTCTTCAATATGGCTAGTACCTAGGGCCCAAAATTTGGTGCTACGCTCCTGGACGCATGCACAGTGAAGGCACAGGAACTGATCAGACCGCGACAGGCCTTATAGCACTGCATTGATACTGACGAAGGGAAAAGATGCTACGCTACTCTTCGGAGCTTTGATGACCTGTTCTGGGTTGGAGTGGACTTCACACCGAGCGCCCTCTGGTGGCCATTTTTGGCCAATGAAAACATCGTAGAACTCAATACAATCACATGTAATTTGGTCACTTTTCAGTTTTCAAAAGGGTCAGACTCGTTAATAAAGTCAATTTAATATAGAATGCTTCATTTCACGTCAGCTTGGTGTATAAATCTCATTGTTCCAGGCAGTGAGAAGCAAGATAGATGATTTCAATAGACAATAAATACACCCTGAGGTGGTGTTCATCAGGCAGCCAGTCATGGAAGTACAAATTCTCGCCTTCAGATTTGCCACTTTGCTGGGAGTGACGTGTGTCCGCTCCAACGCATACATGCAGCCCGACAACCAGCCCTGAATTGGCCTCCATTTTGGTGTGGGAATTCCCACTCCTAAACCACCAATAGGAGAGCAGCGCTCACACCACATCAAAGTGAGGCTGACGTCAGCATCTTGGCTGCCAACCAATCACAGGCTAGGAGAGAGAGGGGCCAATTCAGGGCCGGTTGTCGGGCTACCATACATGATGATGACCTCACAGCATGCTGTGAAAGGGTTTATTTATGTATTTTGTTTGTCTCCATACATTTACTACTTTTGAAGCTGGTTTATTTATTTCTTATGCAGTGTTTATTTGTATCATGGTTTGTATCTGCCATTAGAACAGCAAATAACTCCACTGTGACCATATTCAGGAAATCTGATGTTCTCTTGCATGACTCAATATTCCATCCTTGGACTACAAAAGCTGCTCCGGTAATAATAATAATGATGATGATGATGATTTGGATTTATAGAGCATTTTCAAGACACCCAAAGCACTTTACAAGTTGCATTATTCATTCACTCCCACATTCATTGGTGGTGGTAAGCTACTAGTGTTGCCACAGCTGCCCTGTGGCAACCTGACGTAAGCGTGGCTGCCACTCTGCGCCTACAGCCACCCGACCACCACCTGTTTCAGGGTCCTTTAACCCATCAGTGAAAAGTAAAACGATCTCATGAAATGCATTGACTAGAACTCCATTATTATTCTCTGCCTTAAGTTCAAGTAGTGCAAGGTCAATCTTGAGTATCTAACTGCCACAAAGGAACAAGAGGTCATGCAACTCCTGCACAGAAGACTTTGACATTCAGTGTTAATTCCTTTGCTACTTACTCTCCTGACCATCCAAAGCTTGACAGTTTTGCCTCGTCTCTCCCAGCTTGGCTGAATCACTACTTTAACTGGGTGATTGTCTCTCTGACCCCTCAGGTTGATCCATTAATTAGACTGAAGTTACTTTCTTCACAAACTAAGTGGGATTTCTCCTGTTTCAACCTGCAGAGCACACACTGGAGATGATCACACCGCTCCTGTACATATCCTGAGAGCCTTAGCTTGAATTATCCATCTAAGAGAAAACGGTCTTGGAGGCAGATACAAACACCAAGCTACCATATTCCATTCGTGATCTTATCAAATCACATGAATTTGCTGCCATATCTGCTCCCCACTCCGTTCCAGCAAGACACCTCATTACGTTCATCACCTTTTTGCATTCATCAATTACTTTCATTTTATGATCCCTCCATGTAAGTCTTAAATCAAAAAAACTCCCAAGAATGTAAACCTTGACACTTTGTCCAAATTCTTACCATACAGCTTCAGTTTTGTATTTTCTCCAGTTTTCTTTCTTTTTAAATTTTTTAAATTTTGTCCAAGCTGTTCAGACAGCCCTTCTGTGTATTATTACTCTGTTCGGCTAAAGTAGTTGAACCATCCAAAATTAGCAGTGTAATAGACCACGGTTCAGCATACATGTGAACCACGGATTAATTGCCAAGTGTCAGGATTCGGCCCATTCAGGGTCTGATTGTCTTGCCGGGGTTCTGTTCCTGATTATCCATTGTGGTTTCTGTTTATCTTCTCTTCTGTGTTTTTTTCATCTGGTTATATTCCTTTAGTTTTTGGTTGTTTTCTTGGTTTTGTTATTTATTCTCCGTTGTGTTATCCGTTTCGCTTCATCTGTTGTCCACAGCCTCTGGTTTTGTTATTTATCTTCAGTGTCTTTTGATCTGTTTGTGTTCTGTTTGTCATTTTGCCTGTTTGCCACTTTATCATTTATTGTATCACCTTTTATTCTGTAGTCTTCATCTGTTCCATTCTAGTTTAGTCCAGCCTGAGTGTGTTTTCAGCATGTATCATTAGTGTATCACTTGTTGTGTGGGCCGCTGAAGAGGAGGTACTACTGGCCCACCACCACCAGAGGGCGCCCTGCCTGGAGTGCGGGCTCCAGGCACCAGAGGGCGCTGCCGCCTTATGGGAGCAGCCGGGGTGACAGCTGTCACCCATCACTGGACACAGCTGTTCCACTCAGCACAGAGGTATATCAGGAGGACGGCGTCTCCACCTCAGTGCTGAGATATCGCCTAAGACTGAGGTAACATTCTCTGCATTCATATTCTGAACAACCAGCTAAAACTTGTTAAACCTTTTCAGGACTGTTGACTACTGGTAGCTACATTGCTTGGATAGTACTCACCTTCCTGCTATACATTGACAAGAGGTGGAGGCGGCTTCTCCCCTCTCCGTTACTGGGTGCTGTCGCATCCACACCTGTGTGTTGTTGCTCTCTCCCGCCAGCAGTACCGGATCCGACGAGCGGAGGCAGTGGCCACCTGGGAATTCGGGACTTGGCGGTTCCAGTATTTCCAGGGTTCGGTGGCAGAGGAGATCTGGGTGGTTCCGGTTCGACTGAGACGGACGTCTCCTACCTTCGAGCCTGCCCACACGACACCAGCGGATTCGACCCCAAATTGTGATTGCTGTATTCATTGTGCTTGTTTCACAATAGTAAATCTTGTTATTCACCTTCCTCCATTGTCCGTTCATTGCGCCCCCTGTTGTGGGTCCGTGTTCCTACACTTTCACAACATCACTTATCTGTTTTGTTTGGATCATATGTTACATTATTTGTTATTCTATTTTTTGCCACCAGTGAGTTCAAGTTTAGTCTTTGCTTTTTATTTTCTTATTGTGTTTGCACCCTGCATTACACTGTAATTGTTGTGTGGGCCGCTGAAGAGGAGGTACTGCTGGCCCACCACCACAAGATGGCGCCATGCTTGAAGTGCGGGCTTCAAGCACGAGAGGGCGTCGGAGCGACCGGGAGTGACAGCTGTCACCCATCATCCGTACCAACTGTCACTCATCCACTACTCATCACCACCACCATAAAGGCCGGACTGCAACTCCACCTCCCCGCCGAGAAATCAGCTACCATTCAGGTAATTCTCTGCTGAACCTTAATTCGAGCATTAGTCTGATCTCTTTTGCAGCCGTTTTCCTGGGACGGATACCCTGTCTGCTGAGTTGGCGTTTGGTGTGGACTGCGACAGCTTCACCTCCCACCCCACCCAGATAAGTGGTTATCTCGGGAGCTGCATGAGTGTGTGAATCGGAGGTGGAGGTTCTCCCTCCTAACTAAACACAGACTGTGGGATTACTGAGTGTGCGAACTCACACTCATCAGGACTATCTCTGTTCTCTGCCAGCAGTACCGGGTCTGACTGCTGAAGACAGTGGCCACCTGGGGCGCAGGGCTTGGCGGCTCCGGTGTTCTTCAGTTCCGTTGGTGGTGGAAGCTGTGTGGGATCCGGCTCTTCTCTCGCCAGACGTCTTCTATCGTCGAGCCTGCCCACACGTCACCTTGTGTATATTTGACATTCCACCATATTGTTATTGTCTGTACTGCGTTGTGCGATTCACAACATTAAATTGTTACTTTTTGGCTTATCCATTGTCCGTTCATTAACGCCCCCTGTTGTGGGTCCGTGTCACGACACTTTCACAACAGTAATCATTAGTTGTTTTTCCTTTTATACTTTAGCCACTTGGTGAGTTCTGTCTTAGTTCATTCTCTATTTTCTGGGTCCTGTCACATGTCTGATCTGCAGCTTTCACAGAATGTGCAGGTATATATGGCGTCAGAATAGTGCCAAAAGCACTCACGCAATAAAACATGCATTTGGGCGTATCATTTCACACACTTAAATATTAACAGCAAGCACGCAAATTATCTCTGCGTGCTCGCACACTCAGAGGAGACTGCTCCCCGAGTGAAGAAAAACGTGCTGTGAATGAGGAGGAATATGTCACCAGTGCGCCCCCTGTTGTGTGGGCCGCCCAAAGAGGAGGTACTGCTGGCCAATGCCAGAGGGCACCCTGCCTGTAGTCGGGTTTCAGGCACCAGAGGGCGCAGTTACTACCCAGGAGCCAGGACTGACAGCTGTCAGTAATCATCATCACTGCACCATAAAAGCCTGGAGGAGACACCACATCTCTGCCGAGATATCAGTTTACCACACAGGTAATTCTCTCAGCCATTTTTCTGTGCCGAACGCACGTACCTTGTCTGTTCTGAACTGTTTGCAGGAGTACCTGGAACTCGCAGCTGGGAGCTGGGTTTGTGGACGGTGGAGGAGTGACGACCTTCACTCCTCGCTCCACATATGATAAGTAGTGGTTCAGGCTCTGCCGTTAAATTGTTCCTGAGTTGGAGGTGTTCCCTCCAAGTGGATAAGAACTGTGAGTTTGCTGACTGCTTACTGGGTGTCCACACACCCACCATTAACCTGTTTTTGTTCCTGCCAGCAGTACCGGATCTGACAGCTGGAAGCAGAGGCCACCTGGGGACTCGGGACTTGGCAGCTTCAGTGTACTGCAGGTCTTCGTTGGCGGCGGAACCTTGTGGGCCCCGGCTCTTCTCTGGATAGGCGTCTCCTACCCTCGGGCCTGCCCACACGTCACATATTGTATTTTGTGATCGACTGTCTAAAAGCAGTATTTGACCTGTTGTGCACATTTGCCACAATAAATTGTATTTATTGGATTATCTATTGACCATTCATTTGCGCCCCCTGTCTCGGCCAACGTCATGGATCCCGAGGGGCAAAACCCACCCGTTGAACAGTCAATGGAGACGGAAGGTGCACAGGCTTCTGCAGGAGGAATAATGGGTGAGTTGCAGCAATTTTTGGCCACCTTCACTGCTCGGTTGGATTTGGTAAGCGAGCAGAATGTACTACTCAATTGTAGGATGGAGGCTCTCACCGCACAGGTGGAAGCACGTGCACAGGGCGCGGCTGCCGCTCCTCCTCCTGCCGACCTGTTGCAGAACAGGGACCCTCCAGTGGTCGTTCAACGGACCCCCCCCCCCCCCCCCATCCCCTGAAGCATACTTAAGTCCCCTGGAGCCGTACGGAGGCTGTGTTGAGACGTGCGCGGACTTCTTAATGCAGTGCTCGCTCGTCTTCGCTCAGCGTCCAGTAATGTACGTGTCAGACTCCAGCAAGGTGGCTTATGTTGTCAATTTGCTTCGAGGTGAGGCCCCGTCCTCTCGAAGTTTATTTCTGCTCGCGTGCAGCAAATTTCTACTCTCTCATCTGAAACCTATGGCAGTATGGAGATGTTACCAGGTCAGTATAGGCTCTACCATGATTGGTCGTTTCTGACGAGCGAGATTTGATTGACGGCCCTCCTCTCAGACACAGAAGTCTGATGAAATGAAAAAGACAGTGGCATCTGAGCAGGGGTTCCTTCAGGTAAGAAATGTTAACTTTGAAACCAAGACTGGTTTTTGTTGGATTTTGGGGAGATGATGGTCTAGTGGTTAAGCATTCCACTATCAAAGCACTGTCAAAGAGTCCAAAAGAGAGTATTTGTCACACATTGTAACGGAAAATTACAAGAACCCCCATGTATTGTTCAGAACAATTGACTCTGTCCTGAACGTACCACAGCCTGTTTGTCTGGAAACATCCACTGACTTATGTAACAGTTTTCTACATTTTTTTATTGACAAGGTTGCTTCTGCAAGAGCTCTCATTTCTCCACCCAACTTTGACCCCTCTGTCTCTGCTCCCTGCCCTGCGGTTTTTAACAGATTTGAACCTGCGACTCTGTCACAGTTAGAGGATGTGGTGGCTCATTTGAAACCATCGGGTTCCCCTCGTGATGTGGTCCCCCCCCCACTTTATTAAAGAACTTTTTCCTACCTTAGGGCAGTCTGTTCTGACCATTATAAACAGCAGCCTATCCTCCGGTGTTGTCCCTGTTAGTTTTAAACACGCAGTCATTCAGCCTTTGTTGAAGAAGCCTGGCCTCGACAACACTGAACTATCAAACTTTAGGCCTATCTCCAAGTTGCCATTTGTCTCCAGGATCCTGGAGAAAATTGTCTATGCAGAACTTTTAACTTACCTTGATGAACATAACATTTCAGAGGTTTTTCAGTCTGGTTTTAAAATGTTGCATAGCACAGAAACTGCCCTTTTAAAGGTTTTTAATGACATTTTAATGGCAAATGATAGTGGTAACCATGTCATTCTTGTCCTGCTTGACCTGACTGCTGCTTTTGATACAACTGACCACAACATACTGATAAATCATTTGCAGCAGCTTGTGGGTATCGGTGGTAGTGCCCTGGACTGGTTCAGGTCCTACTTAACTGGTAGGACTATGTGCGTTGGCCTCGGGGTTTGTGAGTCCTCCTCCGCTCCACTTTTATACGGGGTCCCACAGGGTTCAATTCTTGGACCCCTACTCTTCTCCCTGTATTTGCTTCCCCTGGGGTCCATTCTCAGAAAGCATGGCATCAGCTTCCACTGCTATGCTGATGACAGCCAGCTATATGTCCCCCTAAAGAAAAATGATGCCTCTTCTCTTCAGTCCCGTTTGTCCTGTCTTGAGGATGTTAAAGCCTGGATGGCATTGAATTTTCTTAATTTTAATGAAAACAGAGGTGATTGTTTTTGGCCCTAGCAGCTCCTCTTCTTCCTCACCTGTCGATCTGGGGCCTTTGTCAGCCTTTTCGAAATCTGTCACAAACTTGGGTTTTAAGATGGACAACGATTTTAAACTGGACCACCAAATCAGTGCAGTAGTCAGATCAAGTTTCTTTCACTTAAGGCAGCTTGCTAATGTTAAGCCTTTTCTTGCACATCAGCACTTTGAAACAGCAATCCATGCTTTTATTACCTCCCGGCTGGATTACTGTAATGCACTTTATTATGGAATTAGCCAGTCCTCCCTTGCACGTCTCCAGCTAGTTCAGAATGCTGCTGCCCGTCTGCTAACTGGTGCATGTAAGAGGGAGCACATTACACCTATCCTGGCTTCCCTCCACTGGCTGCCTGTGCATTTTAGAATTCATTTTAAGATTCTTTTATTTGTTTTTAAATCTTTAAATGGCCTTACCCCACCCTACCTCTCTGAGCTGCTTCATTGTTACGCCCCTGCTCGCCACCTCCGGTCAGCTGATCAGCTCCTCCTGGAGTTGCCGAGGTGCAAGCGTATGCTCAGAGGGGACCAAGCTTTTTCTGTTGTGGCTCCAAAGATGTGGAAAGAGTTAATAGAGAAGAATTTTAGCCATGTCATTGTATATTTCATGTCACTTTACTTAAGGTGTAGTAAATTGCATTGCATCTTGTGTTTGTTGTCATCACTAATTTTCATAGAACATTTTGTGACATTCATGAGACTCAAGTGAATGATGATAAAAGGTGATAGCATTATCATGTCATATTACTGCAATGCTCTGGCATGCACACACAGCAGGTACATTTTAATTAAAAAATAAACGTGCACCTTAACTCACATGCGGCACACCCTGACCCGTTCGGATTGTAATTAAAGTGTGCCATAGCCAGCCACTACTATGTAGTAAGTAAAGTGTGATGCTTGTTACCTGACCTGAGTGCCACGTGAACTGCAAAAATAAGGGCTCCAGTGAGCGGGTTGTGATCTAATCTAAGGCTGATTGTGTGTGTGTGTTTGTACATGTACGCTTTCAACCTAAGGGCCCCCAGTCACCATCACATGTTTGGTGTTGATTGCTTAATTACCGTGGCTGTGCATAGCGAACACACACGGTCAACTTTATATGATACGTATTTCTAAGTTATATATTAACACCAGCTTTTCCCAAGAGTTTCAGGGAGGGCCCACTGATCGAAATGAACTCAAAACAATGAGCAGGACTAATGTATTTATCCTGAAAGAGTTATAAATGAAATTATTGTTCCCCTCTCACCAGACAATGTAGACATCCTCATCTGTTTGAAAAATAATTTGAAGTTATAAACTAAAATACACTTTGCTCCATTTCTTATTCACCCCCCCCCCCCCCCCCCCTTCATTTTCTACCTCTTATCCTTGGTCTGGATTGCACTGGCAGTAGACCAAGCAGCTCAACCCACACTTCCCTAGCCTGGGCCAAATTTTCTAAGTCTTCCTGTGGGATTCCAAGGTGTTCCAAAGCCACAGGATTTTGACAAAGACAATTTTTATTCACCAGTGCTGTTCATATTGCATTTATTACAACAATTAAGTCTTTTATTTTAAAATATGATGTAAAATATTGGACATCACATTTCACTTTTCATTCAGGACCACAGACAAAAGTGGTTTTCATTGCCCATTCAGTTATTTTTTTTTAAATGTCGAGCAGTCTTCTTTTTTTTTTTGATGATGATGATCTGAAAAATGATCTGATCCATGGCTAAAAAATCCATATCCAATCCAAACTGTAGATTTTATCTGTGACACCCTTAATGGAAATGCTCTAAAATGTACCATTTTGATAAAATTGTCTCTGTTGACCAAGTTGTCCAGCAACGTTATTGTAAATCACAATGTGGATCAATACCAGATCTGCTGTGGTGCCTCCAACAGTGGAGCAGATTAAGTTTGACTTTTGGCCAGAATTGTTCAGTTAGTGCTGCAAGCATCAGATTTGGTGTGAATGTTCTTCATACATTAGTTGTATTTGAGAAAAAAGTCCTGGCCACTTGAATATCCAAAATGGTGGCTAGGTAGGGGTCAATCAAGAATTATGCAGGGGTCAAAATTTAAAAACGTTCCAATCATATTGACAAGTATGTATAACATATTATTTGTCTGAGAAATATTCCAAAAATGATATAATTTGGACTATCTATGACTGAATTTTATGGAGTTATGGGGCAAAAACTGTTGTGTGGGCCGCTGAAGAGGAGGTACTGCTGGCCCACCACCACCAGATGGCGCCCTGCTTGGAGTGCGGGCTTCAAGCACGAGAGGGCGCCGGAGCCACTGGGAGTGACAGCTGTCACTCATCCTCAGCACCAGCTGTCACTCATTCATCTCATCACCATCACCATAAAGTCCGGACTGCAACTCCACCTCCTCGCCGAGAAATCAGCTACCATTCAGGTAATTTTCTCTGCTGACTCAAAAAATTGAGTATTAATCTGAACTTCTTTGCAGCCGTTTTCCTGGTGTGTCCTTATCTGTGGGATTGGCGTTTGGTGTGATCAGCGACGGCTTCGCCTCACATCCCAAACCAGATAAGTGGTGAAACAGGAGCTGCATGAGTGTGTGATTGGAGGTGGAGGTGCTCCCTCCTAACTAAACACTGACTGTGGGATTACTGAGTGTGCAAACTCACACTCATCAGGACTGTCTCTGTTTTCTGCCAGCAGTACCGGGTCTGACTGCTGAAGACAGCGGCCACCTGGGGCGCAGGGCTTGGCGGCTCTGGTGTTCTTCAGCTCCGTTGGTGGTGGAAGCTGTGTGGGATCCGGCTCTTCTCTCGCCAGGCGTCTTCTATCGTCGAGCCTGCCCACACGTCACCTGGTGTATGATTGACAGTCACTATATTGTTATTGTCTGTACGTTGTTGTGCGATTCACAACATTAAATTGTTACTTTTGGCTTGTCCATTCATTAACGCCCCCTGTTGTGGGTCCGTGTCACGACACTTTCACAACAAAAACAGCAAGAATGGTGACAAAGGTTGAATTCAGTTTGTACAGGGGTCAAAAGTTAAAGTTGCTCCAATTTCTGAAAAATGTGATGCAAATTATTGGTTAACAGGGTTTTAAAAAGGAACAGTTTGGACTATGTATCATGCTTAGTTATCACGTTACAGGGTAACATATGTCGCATACCACAGAATCCAATGTACATCAACATTTTTTGACATTTACTTTGGAGACTAAGCATTCAACACTGTCGAAACTATTCCATTTATTAATCCTATTAGTTCAACCAATAATTTGCACCACTTGTTACCAAAATTGGAGAAACTAATTTTTGACTCCTGTACAAACTGAATATGACCTTGTTTTTCAGTCATAGATAGTTCAAACTTTACCTTTTTTGGAGTCTTTGTGATCAGTCACATACAGGTGCTGGTCATATAATCATCAAAATTAAAAGAAATAAACATTTGATATATATCAGTCTGTGTGTAATGAATGAATATAATATAAAAGTTTCAGTTTTAGAATGGAATTACTGAACTAAATCAACGTTTTCATGATATTCTAATTATATGACCAGCACCTGTAATGTGGTAAAGCTTTCAATATGATTGGAGCATTTTAAAATTTTGACTCCTGTGTAACGTTTCTGTGTAGGCTCTCAGTTGTCCAGGTGGTTTCCATAGTAGAGAAGCTTGAATCTTCGACTGGACTGGGTTGTTTGACGCGAGGATGTTTCGCTTCAAATCGCAGAAGCTTCCTCAGCTAAAATTCTTGCTCTGGTGGTCTGACTTCTGTCTTGACTCTTATAGAGAAGAATAATCAAGAAGTCACAAAAGCTGGAGTTCACTCTAGCAAGAATTTTAGCTGAGGAAGCTTCTGCGATTTGAAGTGAAACGTCCTCGCGTCAAGCAACCCAGTCCAGTCGAAGATTCAAGCTTCTCTACTCCTGTGTAATTCTTCATTGACCCCTACTCAGCTGCCATATTGGATTTTCAAGTGGCCAGGACTTTTTTCTCAAACAATGATTTATGAAGAACACTCACTCACTCACTCACTCACTCACTCACTCACTCACTCACTCACTCACTCACTCACTCACTCACTCACTCACTCATCCTCAACCGCTTACTCCAATTAAGGGTCGCGGGGGGCTGGAGCCTATCCCAGCAGTCACAGAGCGCGAGGCGAGTTACACCCTGGAGAGGACGTCAGTCTGTCGCAGGGCCACATATAGACAAACAAACACATTCACACGTGCATGCACACCTACAGACAATTTTTAAAGTTTCCAATCCACCTAACCTGCATGTCTTTAGATGTGGGAGGAAGATTAAAATGGCCAAATGCCCACTGGCTGCATTTCTGTGTGGACGCTTAAAACCCCGTTATAATCACAGAATGTATAGTTGTAATGGTTGTTTCATCTATTTTATGTGCATGTACATTCATTGCCAAATTAAGTGGAATGAAAAAAAAAATCAAACCTTGGCAAAGTGGTACCACATCTGACTAACTTATGGGTGATTCTTTAACTACGGGCACTATTGGCCTTGTAAATGTAATTTCCACCACACCATTGCCTTATAATATAAAGCGCCTTGGGGCAACTGTTTGTTGTGATTTGGCGCTATATACATGTGCTCTGATGTCACTGTTTATCTCCATAGAAACTACCCAAACAATCTTTCATACAAACTGTTTAAAGGGACATTACAGTGTTGTGGTGGAAATTACGGCAATAGTGTGGGACAACTACATTTTGTTTAAAAAAATCACAACAGTTGTATGACATTGAATACCCCAGTTATGTTTTGATTATTTTACTGATATTTTATTCAGAGATATTTTAAAACATTAGAAAAAACGTTTTTTTTACCATTCATTTTTATCATTGAAGATCAAAAGTCTGGGTGTGGGACAAGCACAAAATGGCAATATTTGCATATAATGATGCTGAAAAAAGGTGAAAAAGTCATCATAGACTACTAGAACAAATTTCTTAACACACTTTCATTGTAAAGATAACTCTAAAAGTGTGAAATTTCCCCTTTTTTCTGTTTTTCATACAATATGATCAAAGGACATAATAAGTGCCCGTAGTCTAAGAATCACCCTTATACGTGCAAACAATTGTTTGAACTAATGATCTTGCAGTCTGCAGTTGTTTATAATTTGAATTAATTGGAACATTTTATTTGCAGTTCCATGCATTGCACAGTGACTAAAAGTGCTTTGTGTCTGCAGCCTGTGTGCTGTTGTGCACAAACGTCTCACCCATATAAGTGAGAGTGTTTGTGTGCTTAACAGGAAAAACAAAACAAAATCTAACTTAAAGAAACAAGCACAAAGTTCCTTATTAAATACACTCAACTTCTGACTTTCTTCTTTCCATTTACAATAATCTAATAATGGAGGTTGTGGCATCTGTATTTAAGCCTATGGATAAGGCGCTTTGCGTGGTTGCTGCACACAGAACAGAAGGGTTTTCACCGTTCGGCTGCTCCCTTGTTTTTCACTCTGGGTCCCAACAGCAGCATCCAAGGTGGATCTGCGTGTTGATTTTGGCACAGATTTTATGCACAATGGCCTTCCTTACCACTCATCAAGGAGGACAGAAATCCTAGTTTTTGCCAGTAGCACTGCCATAATTTTTATTTATTTATTTTTTACATCTACCAAGGATGTAATAAAATCGTCGCCATTTATTTATTTGTCTGTGTCTTTTAGCAGGATTACGTCAAAACTACTGCATGGATTTTGATGAAATTTTCACCACAGATAGGTACTAGGCCATGCCATCCACTCCATTAAATTTTGGAGGTGATTTGGATTCTGGATCAAGATGTCACTTTATATATGCTTTGAAGGATTACATAAAAAAAAAAAACCTACTTCACAGATTTTCACCAAATTTGCACCACTGATAGATATTAGTGCATGGAAGACTCCACTGAATTTTGGAGGTGAATGAGATCCAGATTGGTGGACGTCAGAAATATCACATTGCTTTTTGTTTTGTTTTTTAAATTCACCATTGTGGTAATTCACAAGCTAACTTAGCTCACCACTTCATGCAATTAAACAAACAATGTTATGTACGATAAGATGCACTATTAGCATGCATGGTGGAGTTACATACTGTATATATCTAAAAGCCAAATGGTTTTGCTTCTTTATGATTAGTGATGTGTCTGATCAGACTTCCCTTATGTACAAATTTTTTACCACACTCAGAACATGGAAATTTTTTATTTGCCTTGAATTTCCTTCTACTAGAGTGCAGTGGGCCCCAGACACGGGGTCTAAAGCTGCACCCTTAACATTACTGACTTTGTATCCGAGGGGCTCTCTTCAAGATGGTAACCTTTCCTCTCCTCAAATACTGCCTTTGATCTCTTGCCCCACTTCTCATGTTTGAGTAAGCGAAGCAGTGAGAGATCTTTTTCTTCTCCCTAATGGACCAATTTACAATGATGCCGTTTCACTGGATTCTTTTAGCCCTTTGATGGTGTTGTTGCTGGGGTCCAGGATCAGAACTATCTGGTGGGTGACACCGCTGATCTGGTGGATGACCCAGCTGAGTGCTGCTACAGAGGAGATGTCCTCTGAAGTTGCACCATTTTCTTCATACGCCCTGGTGCCTAGGCACTTTGTGGAGGTTTTAGCTGGGGTTTGTTTCTTTTGAGACATCCTCATACCAAGATCTCTCCTGGCAAACCCCTTCACAGTGGGACCGAGGACACTCGAGGCTCGTGTCCAGTAGGAACTCCAACCCACCTGTCCAGTATGAATGTGTGTAGTCAGATTACCCTTGTCTCTAAATTTTTTACCACACTCGGAACACAAAAATGGTTTCTCTCCTGTATGAGTTCTCATGTGTTTTATCAAATGGCCCTTATGTCCGAATTCCCTACCACACTGAGAACAGCCAAATGGTTTCTCTCTTTTTTTTTTTTATTTCTCTTCAATTTCTTTTTTTACAGAGTGCAATGGGCCCCAACCCTGGGGTCTACAGTTGCATCCTAATCATTAATCATTATTGGCATTGTATCCGAGGGCTCTCTTCAAGATGGTAACTGTTCCTTTAACTGCGGATATCTGCACCTCATGGGCACTTGGGTGACCAGGGATTGCCTCAAGATATTTCTTCAGGTTCTTCTTCATAAGCCCTGTTGCTCCCACCACAACTGGTATGATATCAATTTCATTCAATGACCACGTTATTCGTAGATCATTTTTTAAGGTCTTGGTATTTCGTGATTTTCTCCCTCTCAGCTCTATTCAGGCCATAGTCATTGGGGACTATCACATCAATAATTTTTGCTGTCTTCTCTTGCTTGTTCCAAATGACAATATCAGGTTTTACTGCACCTCCTTCGATATGTCTTCCTGCTGGGATCTCTTTGTCATAAAAGACAGTCACTTTTCCATTGGATGAGACTGGTGCTGGCTCATACTCCCAAACGTGTCCCTCTACTTCCACCTCCAGTTCCTTGCATACTTTCCAATGTAGATATTTACAGATCTTGTTATGCCGGCTTGTGTAATGTCCGTCTGCCATGAGGATCTGACATGCTGATACTAAGTGGTTTACACTCTCAACAGCTGCATGACAGAATCGGCATTGATCATTCTGTGATATTCCTGCCATTTTTTTGAAGCCATTTGTTAGTAGTCCTTGATCTTGTGCTCCAACTATAATTCTTTCTCCATCAAAACCAAGTTCTCCATTTGTAAGCCACCGCATAGATCCTTCTTTGTCTATGTATTCCTTTTCGAGTTCTTCTTGGAATCGGCCAGCCCTTTTGTGCTGTTTCCATCTGATCATTTGATGTTTTTGTTCTCTTTTGCTGTATTTTTCCCTAGCCTGTCTTGCTAGTGTCGTTGCAGGTGTCAGCTCATTGCTTTCTCTCTCTTGCAAGAGATCTCCGCCAAAGTTTTCTGCCAATTTTATAATAGAGGTCTGTTGTGGCATAGTCTTAATATGGTGTTGCATAACCTTTTTCATAACTTCTTCTTGAGAGCTCTTTAAGTACTGCCCAATACTTATTATAGATGCTCTATAAGCCTGATTGATCTCCATAAGACCTAAGCCGCCTTCTCGACGGGGGAGATATATTCTATCCATGCATTGGTTTCTGTATGTAATTTTATGCAGGGTGAGCATCTTCCTAGTTTTAGTATCTAACTTGTTAAGCTCACCCTGTGGCCAGTCTACTATGCCAAAGCCATAGCTCACCACAGGCAACGCAAACTGGTTTATGGCTGTGATCTTGTTCTTTGGTGTCAATTCTGATTTACAGATCTTCTTTAAGTGGTTTAAGTATTCTTGTGTTACTTTCTCTCTCATTTTTTTATGCTCTTTGGTAGTATTTTCTTCAATTCCCAAATATTTGTATCGTGGAATCCTCAGCCAAATCATCAATAGTGTTCCCCTCATCCATCTGTATATTTTCTGTGACCTGGTTCTTAGCACCTCTGATTGTACATTTAGAGCATTTATCCAGCCCAAACTCCATACCGATTTCTTTAGAAAACGTATGGAGTGCCTCCACTAATCTCCTGAGTCCCCTCTCTGAATCTGCAAATATCTTTAAGTCATCCAAAAACAGAAGGTGGCTCACCACCTGTTTATGTTTTCTTCCTCTACCTCCATCTAAATCATACCTGATGTCAAATTCCTTGAGGATCTTGCTTAATGGATCAATACTAAGACAAAAAAGGAGTGGAGAGAGACTATCTCCCTGGAATATCCCTCGCTTCACTTTTATGTCTGGAATTATTATCTGCCCCTCTGTATGGTTTAGAGCAGGGGTAGGCAACCTGTTCCAGAAAGAGCCATGAGGGTGCAGGTTTTCTTTGCAGCCACTGACTCCACCAGGTGATTTTACTGATTAATATCACTTTGAGCAGATGGAATCAGTTAATCAGTGAAATCACCTGGTGGAGTCAGTGGCTGCAAAGAAAACCTGCACCCTCATGGCTCTTTCTGGAACAGGTTGCCTACCCCTGGTTTAGAGTGATGGTGGTGTTCCACTTATTCATTTGTGTTTTCAAGAGAGATCTTACTTCCTTATTGATGTTATAAAGTTCTAGGCATCTCATAATCCATGAATGTGGGACATTATCAAATGCCTTTTTGTAGTCAATCCAAGCCATGCTGAGGTTTCTCCTCCTTCTTTTGCAGTCCTCCAGGATAGCATTGTCTATCAATAACTGGTCTTTAGCGCCTAATCTTTTTCTGAAACAACCTTTCTGCTCATTCTCCAGGTAGCCACCAGTGTCCAAATGTTCATAAACGGCATCGGCTATAATTCCTGTCAGCCATTTATAAGTTGTTGTTAAGCAACAGATGGGTCTATACTTGTTGGGAAGCTGCGTTTCCTTGGTCTTTGGGAGTAGGGTTGTGTTCCCAGTCGATAGCCAGTCTGGTGTGTCCTCTTTTCCGTTCAATATTTTTGTGAAAGCCGCGGCATAATGGCGGTGCAATGCTGTCAGTCTTTTTAACCACAAATTTGGAACTTTATCAATGCCAGGTGCCTTAAAGTTACTATATTCATGAATTTTATTTCTTATCAATTCTTCAGTTATGATCATTGCTGGCATTTGCTGTTTGTCTTTGTTTTTCCGTTTTATTATTTCAATCCACTCAGCCTCTTGGTGCTGTTTAGGGTCTTCAAACAGTGGTCTCCAGAACCTCTCAACTTCTTCTCTCTCAGGTGGCTGTTGTACTTCTACTGTATTATTTGCCATATTTCTATAGACTAGTCTAGGGTTGTTTGCAAACTGCTTGTTTATCTGTTTGGCCTTTATTTTCTTATCTTTATTTCTAATTTGAGCGGCTAATGCTTTCACTATGGCTTGGTGCTCAGCCAGCCTCGCAGCCAGTTGTTTATCTTCAATATTGTATTTTCTTTTAATGCGATAGACTTTTCGAAGAAGGTTCCTTTTATGACTTTGGCCTCCCAGAAATATCGACATCTGGGAGATCTCTGCTCTGAGGAGACTAATTTTCTGTTGTAATGTCTTTTTCCACCGCGGCACGCTATTCCTTTTCCTGATTTTGGTTGTTCTGTCCGAATAATGGGGGACTAATTTACTTTGTATGTACCATGCCGCTCCATAAATTTCTTCTTCTTCTTCTCTCTTTTTTTTATTTCTCTTCAATTTCTTTTTTTACAGAGTGTAATGGGCCCCAACCCTGGGGTCTACAGTTGCATCCTAATCATTAATCATTATTGGCATTGTATCCGAGGGCTCTCTTCAAGATGGTAACTGTTCCTTTAACTGCGGATATCTGCACCTCATGGGCACTTGGGTGACCAGGGATTGCCTCAAGATATTTCTTCAGGTTCTTCTTCATAAGCCCTGTTGCTCCCACCACAACTGGTATGATATCAATTTCTTTCAATGACCACGTTATTCGTAGATCATTTTTAAGGTCTTGGTATTTCATGATTTTCTCCCTTTCAGCTCTATTCAGGCCATAGTCATTGGGGACTGTCACATCAATAATTTTTGCTGTCTTCTCTTGCTTGTTCCAAATGACAATATCAGGTTTTACTGCACCTCCTTCGATATGTCTTCCTGCTGGGATCTCTTTGTCATAAAAGACAGTCACTTTTCCATTGGATGAGACTGGTGCAGACTCATACTCCCAAACGTGTCCCTCTACTTCCACCTCCAGTACCTTGCATACTTTCCAATGTAAATACTTACAAATCTTGTTATGCCGGCTTGTGTAATGTCCGTCTGCCATGAGGATCTGACATGCTGATACTAAGTGGTTTACACTCTCAACAGCTGCATGACAGAATCGGCATTGATCATTCTGTGATATTCCTGCCATTTTTTTGAAGCCATTTGTTAATAGTCCTTGGTCTTGCGCTCCAACTATAATTCTTTCCCCATCAAAACCAAGTTCTCCGTTTGTAAGCCACCGCACAGATCCTTCTTTGTCTATGTATTCTTTTTCCAAGTTCTTCTTGGAATCGGCCAGCCCTTTTGTGCTGTTTCCATCTGTTCATTCGATGTTTTTGTTCTCTTTTGCTGTTCAACTGGCCACATGGTTTACCACAATGACAGGAATTAAAGTGTTTCTCAGTAACATTGCACCTGCTATGATAAACAGAGTCATTGTTATTTGTCTGACAGTTAAAACCTGAATGAAGTTCGTTGGTCTGTTTCCATTCACAGCTGATATTTGTTTCAGTTTTAGAACCTTCTGAGCTCCTACCAGTGGTACCTGGTTGTAAATAACTATTTGGACTTGGGATGCTAGCTGGACGTGACCCACCATAGTCCTCTCCAACAGCTTGTGCTATCAGCAGTGTTCTGTGTGTAGTTGAGCTGCTGGCTACAGGCTCAACCTCTGTGTTAACCTGTGATGATTGTGGTTTTTCATCCTCATTTTCACTTTTCACAGGGACAGCGGTTGAAGGTAAATCAGTGACATCAGCCTCCTCCAGCTGTTGACTGATCCAGAGTTTCTCTTCATCATCTTTAATGTCCTCCTGGTCAACAATAACATTCCAATCTTGCTGTTCAGAGAGAATTTCTTCTTTAAACAACAACTGCTGCATGTCTGCAAAGAATCAATGAAATTGATATAATTAAGAAAAACATTAATTAAAAGTTAATGTTCTAAAGACAAACCTGCAGAGTGGCGAGTGTAAGTTAATGCACTGATGCAACTGATAGTATGTCAGGGTTCATATCCCCTTTCCCAGGTCAAATTCAAGCACTTTCACGGTGCCTTTTCCAGCACCTTATAGCTGTGATTAGTTACATATTTATATGAGTACACACATACTCAAAATAATAATAAAAGCCATATTAATAGGCTTAAAACACCATAACCAAATAAGAGTGTTTCAGAAATGACATATGTATTTGCAGTAATTTGAAATGAGCATTTTTCCCAGCTGAATGAAGTGACACCACCTGGGTTTGTTTACCTCGGTCAGCCCCGCCTCATCGTTCAGTGGGGGGAGGTCTCGCGATAATCTACGGCGAGACGTGAAAGGTCTCGCCTTCTTCATTCCAAGATACTCATCATTTGAATCCGTGTCTTTACAAATAACTGGACCAACACTGATCATAGTAGCCACTGTGTATTGTCCACCCAAAAACAATAAGGACTTCATCAATGAATTCTCTTCGCTTCTCCCCCACCTCTACACTCACTCTCCAAATGTCATTGTACTCGGCAATTTCAATAGTCACATGGACAATCTGAATCATTTACTTGCTATGGATTTCACATCATGCCTGGACAGCTTCGGTTTTCAGCAATATATACATTTTCCAACCTATTCAAAAGGTCACATCCTTGACCTCGTGTGCCGCTCCGGCTGACCTCCATTCTCAAGAAACCTGGCTCAGATTCAAATAATTTTAGCAACATTCGTTCTATTTCCAACTTGCCTTTCATTTCAAAAATCCTGGAAAATATGGTTGCATTTCAAGCCCATTCACATCTTTCTAATAACAGTCTGTACGAACAGTTCCAGTCTGGTTTCTGTCCCCACCACAGCACAGAAATGGCTGTAGTTAAAATAATCAATGAACTATCCATCCTCATCCTGCTTGACCTGAGTGCAGCTTTTGACACCATTTCCCATTCCATCCTCCTTCATAGACGGGCATCTACTGGTTTATCATGCACTCCCTTTGACTGTTTTTCGTCTTATCTCTCTGGTTAATCAAAATAATTGCCCTATCCCTTAAATACAGTTGCACTGACTGATCAGGAGAGAAGGAGATCAACACGGCCAGCAAACTTAATATCACAATAACAAGTGAACAAAGAGTGTGGCTAACTGTTTGAAAGGGGGCCCTTTCATCAAGGGAGGCTTCCCCCCTCAGCGTATCTGGAGAATGTTCTTCAGACTTTGGAGGTCTTTTTGTGTTATAGTTTTCATTTTGTATTAATACAATAACATGCTTTTGGAGGGCGGTATGCATTTTCAAAGGCCGACGTCCATGCCCAGTCGCCCAAAATGACTGATATTCACCCGAGTTTGACGAGGGCGAATATCTGTCATTTTGGGTAACTGGGCATAGACGGAGGGACTCTGAAAATGCATGCCGTACGACAACTGCATGTTATTTGCATTATTATCACTTACTGAGATACACAACATGTGGAATCACATTAACAATATTTAATGTCATTTCAAAACGTACGACACCCAACAAACCCGTACATAAAAAGTTGGCTCACTTTAACTTTTGTTGTGTTGGCTGGTACCGCGCTGCTCTCCAAATTTGGCAGGGTGTCCTCATCAAGCTGACTGCTTTGGTTGCTGTTCACTGTCGTACTATCCATGATAAAATTGTCCAGAATATCCATATTGAGACCAACACACACTTCTCACTTTTTCATGTTATCGTCTGCGGACAGTTCTTGGGTTGTGTATGCTATGACGTCATCATTTTATGCACAGTGGGAGGGTATTGGGATACCCGCCCGCTACTGCGGGCAGATATGGACAGGTACTGTAAATGTAAATATATGCTACCGGCCCAGCAACGCCTCAGTAAGTGATAATAATGTAGATTAATGTCTCAGTTGGTTAGTACTGCAGTTTTCTTCCTCTTTTGTTTTCTTTTTCATTTTCTTTCTTTTTTCAGCAGGTGGAAATATAAAGTTGGAAGATTTTTCAAGTCAAGATACAGCAGGAGTTTGTAAAATTACTATCACTGAATGTTAATGGTTGGGAAACCCAACAAAAAGGGCAAAAGTGATGGCAAAACTGAAGAGGGAGGCGATGTATATTGTTTATCTGCTGGAAATTCATCTTTCTAAACAAGAACATGAAAAATTAAAAAGGTTTGGATATAAAAAACATTTTCTATAGCTCATATTTGCATTCCCATAGAAGAGGAGTTGCCATTATTATTTCAAACAAGGTTAAATTTGAAGTCCTCAAAGAAATAAAAGACAAAGAGGGTAGATACATAATTGTTAAGGGAAAACTTGAGGACAGTATAGTGATTTTGTTAGATATCTATGCACCAGCGATAAACACTTTTTTAAAATCATTGTTTGAGGTACACTGCATTGAAATCAGAGGGTGTCTGTATATGTGGTGGAGATTTTAATGTAATACTAAATCAGGATTTGGACACAACTAGTCTTAAAAATAGTAGAAGTAATTTAACCAGACTAATTAATACAGTCTGCGAAGATATGGGTTTTTTGATGTCTGGAAGTATGTTCATCCTTTGAAGAGGAATTATACTCAGTACCACATTCAACATATTCAAGAATAGACTATTCTTTTATGTAAAAAGGAGATTTTTATAGGGTTAAAAAAACGTCATATTGGCGTAGCAGATGTGTCAGATCAAAGTTCTTTGCAGCTATCAGTTCAGCTGGAGGGGAGGAGGAGGAACATGATGTGGAGAATGAATGTAGGTATTTTAAATAATAAAGCAGTGGTAGAACAAATTAAATTGGAAATAAAGGAATATTTGCAGTTTAATGATAATGGGGAAGTTGATCCATCTATATTGTGGGTCTCTTTAAAGGCAGTCATATGTGGGAAAATGATTGCTTTATCAGCATCCATTAAAAGGGGGAGGACTGTGGAATACAATAAATTAGTATTAGCTCTATCAAACTTAGAATTACAACATAAAAAAATAATACAGACCCAAAATTGTTAGCTCAAAAACAGCTGAGAACTCAAATTAATGATATATTAGAGCAAGAGATTGAGAAAAAGGCACAGTTTATAAAGCAGACATATTACGAGGTAGGATCAAACACTACAAAATTGCTTGCTCTGCATCTGCAAAAACAAGTAGAAAGTAAACATAACAACATTATATGTGAAATCCAAATGGGAAGGTGAATTAAATGTGGAAATATCGACAGAGGAATGGTATATTTGTTTACTTCAACATACTTCTGCTAGTTCAAATCAATGGAGATTGTTCAATTGGAAAGATCTGTTCCATTTTTTAATTACACCTAAGATTCAAAGTAAAAAATCACAATCATTGCAGTTCTGTTGGAGACAGTGTGGCTTTTTAAATGCTCACCATACTCCATATATTTTGGAGTTGCGAAAAGTTAAAGCCGTTTTGGAAAAATATACATGCTGTTATGTGTAAGGTGCTTGGATATGCTATTCCTTATGTAGGTACTATTTTATATTTAGGTTGCATTACACCAGTAGTGCAAGTGGAGGATCGCCATGTGGTGAAGATACTGCTTACAGCGGCCAGGAAAGCCATTATGCAAAGTTGGTTACAAACCTGAATCTCCAACTCAGTATAAATGGTTTGACATTATAAAGGAACCGGGAACAATGGAAAGAATGACTTATAGGTGCTGGGATTGAAAGAAGATTTATATGAAAATAGATGGCAGAAATGGACTCTTTATCAAAAACTAACTTGTTGTTGTTGGTGGTGGTGGAGATAGGTACTCCGTTTGTCCAAATCGGCTTGCTGCTTTGGGTGGGGCACTTCGTCTATGGCCACACAAAGTATTCCCCCACTGCTTTTAAAAGGAGGAGAGGTGGGAAAGAACGAGAAACCAAACTTTCAATGTTACTATACTATAAGCTGGTTTTCCACGAGCAACGCATTTATCTTATGTTTTTTGTCATTTTTTTCTTTTTGTTTATTTATTTTTAGCTTTTCCTTATTTCTCAGTAATTAGATGTTCTACTTTGTCTTGTTCTTGGTAATAATGATATTGGAATTTAATAAAAATTAAAGTATATCAGAGCTTTGATTCCAAGGAGTGCTTCATACCACAACTGCACAGAAAAACCTGTAGTTCTGCTCACAGTTTAAAGTACAGATGTCCGCTACAAGTGGCTTATCCAACGTTACCTTGTTATCAAACATTAACAATTGATAACTAGACATAGTAAATGGTAGTTGGTAAAGATTCAATTCACAGCACACTTTGAAGACTCCAGTGCTTCAAGGTAAAATCTTTGCTTCAAATAATGTGACAGCATTGTGGTTCAAAAAACTATGCAGACAAAATAAGATGTATGCATCTGGACCACAAGTGTACAACAGTTTTCAGGGCCTTACGGGCAGAGTGAGGGCCATGAGATTCCTCAGCTGGAGCAGTCACAGACACACACAAAACTTAATTTTCAAGCTTTTAAACATTTAATTGCCATCTTTTATTCTTTCAAATTTAAGAGTTACATCAAGTCGATGTGTCATCTGTCTTTGTTTCAAACCTCTTACCATCAGTATGTGGTTGTAAATGACTACATGGATCTGAGTTGCTGGCTGGTTCTGGTCCTCCACAGTCCTCTCCTTTAGCTTTTATTTTCCGTGTTCTCTGTGGAGTTGAGATACTGGAAAGAAACTCCACTTCTGTGCTCTGATCTCTTTGGCTTTGAAGCTGGGATGACTGTATTTTTGCACCATCTTCATTCTTCAGAGACAACAGTAAAAGGGAACTTAGTGATACAAGCCTCCCCGGCCCATGAAGCTGCTTTCTCTCCTGACTTACCCAGAGCTCCTCCTGTTCCTCTTTAATGTTTGGAGCTTCAGAGTCCTTTTGGTCCACACTATGATTCTCTTCCTGCTGCTCAAGAAGAACATCTGCTTTATTCACCAACAGCTGTTGTATGTCTGTAAGGAAGAATTTAAATGGATAAAAATATGAACAATATTCATTATAATAAAGATAAAGCAGTTTTTTGTGTGTGAGTCCCAACAACAGCATGTTATTGCACTGAGGAATTCAAGTCAGGTCTGTGATCATGAGCTAACGTTGTATGTTGCTGCATCCACCACTCAATGGAACCATCCTGGGTCATGATGGGCCATTTGGAGCTTTTAATATCAGAGCTGACATCCATCCATCCATTTTCTATACCTGCTGACTCTAATTAAGGGTCACCGGGGGACACGCACTGGAGCCTGTCCTAGCAGTCATACAGCATGAAGTGGTGTAAAACACTGGACAGAACACCAGTCCATCACAGGGCAGAGCTGACATTGTGAATGGAATTTTTTTTTTTTTTTTTTTTTTAAAAGCACAAACTTGAAAAATCATATTCTGGACTATGATCAGCAATGTCTGGATACCATAGTATGAAGCCAATCAGAGATTGTATCTCCCACCAAAAGGGGTGGAGAACTTTTGAGGTCTAGACATAACAGGTGATTATACAACCCCAATTCCAATGAAGTTGGGATGTTGTGTGAAATGTAAATAAAAACAGAATACGAGATTCTCTTCAACCTACATTCAATTGAATACACTACAAAGACAAGATATTTTCAATGACAAGATATGTTCAAACTGATAAACTTTATTGATTTTGTGCAAATATTTGCTCAACTTGTTCACCACTTTGTTCACTTTTCCTTCTAACAACATTCAATAAGCGTTTGGGAACTGAGGACACTAATTGTTGAAGTTTTGTAGGTGAATTCTTTCCCATTCTTGCTTGATGTACGACTTTAGTTGTTCAACGGTCCGTGGTCTCTGTTGTCGTATTTTGCGCTTCATAATGTGCCACACATTTTCAATGGGCAACAGGTCTGGACTGCAGGCAGGCCAGTCTAGTACCCGCACTCTTACTACGAAGCCACGCTGTTGTAACACGTGCAGAATGTGGCTTGGCATTGTCTTGCTGAAATAAGCAGGGACGTCCCTGAAAAAGACGTTGCTTGGATGGCAGCATGTGTTGCTCCAAAACCTGGATGTACCTTTCAGCATTGATGATGCCATCACAGATGTGTAAGTGGCCCATGCCATGGGCACTAACACACTCCCATACCATCACAGATGCTTTGAACTTTGCACTGGTAGCAAACTGGATGGTCTTTTTCCTCTTTTGTCAGGAGGACACGATGTCCATGATTTCCAAAAACAATTTGAAATTTGGACTCATCAGACCACAGCACACTTTTCCACTTTGCGTCTGTCCATTTCTAATGAGCTTGGGCCCAGAGAAGGCAGCGGTGTTTGTGGATGTTGTTGATGTATGGCTTTCACTTTGCATGGTAGAGTTTTAACTTGCACTTGTAGATGTGGTGATGAACTGTGTTAACTGACAATGGTTTTCTGAAGTGTTCCTGAGCCCACGCGGTAAGATTCTTTACACAATGATGATTTTTAATGCAGCGCCCCCTGAGGGATCGAAGGTCACGGGCATTCAATGTCGGTTTTTGGCCTTGCCGCTTACATGTAGAAAGTTCTCCAGATTCTCTGAACCTTCTGATTATATTATGGACTGGAGATGATCACATAATCCTGTCTGAAATCCTGTTTGAACAACACAATGTTTACTTTCCAGGGAGAGAAAAGTTCATCCTGTCCCCTTTGCAGAAAAGCACCTCAAAAAAAAAAAAATGTTTCCACCTCCATGCTTGGTTGGGACGGTGTTCTTGGGATTGTTCTCATCTTCCAAACACGGGGAGTAGAGTTGATATCAAAAAGCTCTATTTTGGGCTCATGTGAACACATGACGTTCTGCCATGCCTCCTGTGGATCATCCAGATGGTCACTAGTGAACTTCAAACGGGCCTGGACATGTGCTGGCGTGAGCAGGGGGACCTTGTTACCCTGCAGGATTTTAAACCATGACGGCGTAGTGTGTTACTAATGCAATCTTTGCGACTGTGGTCCCAGCTCTCTTTAGGTCATTGACTACGTCCTCCCATGTAGTCCTGGGCTTTCTTAGAATCATCCTTAACCCACAAGGTGAGATCTTGCATGGTTTCTTCCATTTTCTAATAATTACGCCAACAGTTGTTGCTTTCTCACCAAGCTGCTTGCCTGTTGTCCTGTAGCCCATCTCAATCTTGTCCAGGTCTATAATTTTGTCCCTGGTGTCCTTAGACAGCTCTTTGATTTTGGCCATGGTGGATAGGTTGAAGTGTGATCGAGTGTGTGCACAGGTGTCTTTTTTACAAGTAAAGAATTCAAACAGGGGCAATTAATACAGGTAAAGAGTGCAGAATAATAGGGCTTCTTAAAGAAAAACTAACAGGTCTGTGAGAGCCACAATTCTTGCTAGTTGGTAGGTGATCAAATACTTATTTCATTCAATTTAATTCAATTTATTTCACTTATATAGTGCGAAATCACAACAAAGTTGCCTCAAGGCACGTCACACAAGTAAGGTCTCTAACCTTACCAACCCCAAGAGCAAGCACACAGGTGACAGCGGTAAGGAAAAATTCCCTCTGATGATTTGAGGAAGAAACTTCAAGCAGACCGGACTCAAAGGGGTGACCTTCTGCTTGGGCCATGCTACCGACACAATTGACAATACAAATATACAGGAAATTTTGGGAGTCCATGCTGGTGCACAGGATGGGAGGCCTGCAGAAGAAGACGCCCACTCCCATCTCTGGATGGAGCTGCACCTCAAAGAGAGAGAGAGAGAGAGAGAGAAAAAACTGAATCAGACGGCAGAAAGACAAGAAATACAATATAATTTGTCAGCATTAAGCAACAAGAAAAACAGAAGAAATACTAAGGTGATCGTCGGCCACTAGCCCTAAGCTTCACTAAAAGACCCAGACTTTAGATAAAGTTGAGGCTGCGGCCCGCTCCGTTTCCTAATAAAATTAATTTAAAAGGGTAGAAAGCATAGTACCATACGCTGCCAGTATGCTAGCCATATGAAAGGGAAAATAAGCGCTTCTTAAGTCTGGACTTGAAAGTCTCTACAGAATCTGACTGTTTTATTGACACAGGGAGATCATTCTACAAAGCAGGTGCATGATAAGAGAAAGCTCTATGACCCACAGACTTTTTATTTACCCTAGTAACACAAAGTAGTCCTGCACCCTGAGAATGCAGAGCCCGGGCCGGTACGCAAGGTTTAATTAGGTCAGCTAAGTAGGCAGGTGTGTCTGTGAACAATTTTATAGGTTAATAGCAGAATCTTAAAATTTGATCTCACAGGGACAGGAAGCCAGTGAAGAGATGCCAAAATGGGTGTAAACCCAGTTAAAGTGGTAAGTCAGCCAAGCTGGGAGAGAGGTGGCAAAATTGTCAAGCTTTGAATGATCAGGAGAGGTAGTAATAAAGGAATTAACACTGTATGCTAAGTAGGGAGGTGCTAGTCCATGAACAATTTTATAGCTTAATAGCAGAATCGTAAAACCTTAAAATCTGATCTCACTCGGACAGGGAGCCAGTGAAGAGATGCCAAAATGGGTCTAATGTGGTCAAACTTTCTACTTCCTGTCAAAAGTCTGGCAGCAGCATTTTGAACCAACTGGAGACCCCTAATGCTGGATTGCGATAAATCAGAAAATAGAACACTGCAGTAGTCCAATTTAGAAGAAATAAATTCATGAATCAGGGTCTCAGCATCAGCCATAGACAGGATGGGACGAATCGTCGCTATATTTCGCAGGTGGAAGAAAGCAGTCCTCGTAATTGTTGTGTGGGCCGCTGAAGAGGAGGTACTGCTGGCCCACCACCACCAGATGGCGCCCTGCTTGGAGTGCGGGCTTCAAGCACAAGAGGGCGCCAGAACCACTGGGAGTGACAGCCGTCACTCATCCTCAACACCAGCTGTCACTCATTCATCTCATCACCATTACCATAAAGGCCGGACGGCAACTCCACCTCCTCGCCGAGAAATCTTCTACGATTAGAGGTAATTCTCTGCTGTGATCACGTATTAATCTATTATTGTTCTGTGTGCAGTTGCAAACCCGTGAAGACCCAGGAGAGGGACAAACGGGAGCTTCACAAGTAAAGACGTTCCTGGAGGTGGAGGTTATCCCTCCCGGAGGAATCACTAATCAAGGTTGCTGGGTGTGAGGACTCACACTCACCACCTTCTGTTTCTGTCTGCCAGCAGTACCAGGGCCGACAACAGAGGACAGAGACCACCTGGGGACTCAGGGCTTGGCGGCTTCGGTGTTCTTCAGGCCGTTGGTGGTAGAAGCGGTGTGGGCCCCGGCTCTTCGTTCATCCGAGGTCTCCTATCTTCAAGCCTGCCCGCAGTCCTCTTGTGTATGATTGGCAGTACTCTTGTTTATATTCCGTTGTGTTCTTTCGCAACATTAAATTGTTACTCCTTCTCTTATCCATTGTCCGTTCATTTGCGCCCCCTGTTGTGGGTCCGTGTTACGACACCTTCCCAACAGGATTTCTCAGCCATTCGTCATGGATCCCGAGGGGCGTCAACCACAGCTTGAACAGCCAATGGGAGAACAAGGAGCGCAGGCGTCAGCAGGAGGCGTGGTAAGTGATCTGCAGCAAATCCTTACCGCTTTCACTGCTCAGTTACAGCTGGTAACCGAGCAAAATGCAATCCTCAATCAGAGGATGGAGGCTCTCACCGCCAGAGTGGAAGCACGCGAGTCGAGCGTCGCTGCAGTGTCTCCTCCTGCTGGCCCGGGGCCTAATGTAGATGTTCCACTGGCCATTCAACTACCCCCCCCACCGTCCCCTGAAGCTTACATAAGTCCTCCCGAACCGTACGGAGGCTGTGTGGAAACGTGCGCAGACTTCTTAATGCAGTGTTCGCTCGTTTTTGCACAGCGTCCAGTCATGTACGCAGCAGACGCCACCCGGGTGGCTTATGTAATTAATCTGCTTCGAGGTGAGGCACGCGCTTGGGCTACAGCGCTCTGGGAACAGCAGTCATGGCTTCTGACGTCATACGCTGGGTTTATACGGGAATTCAAACAGGTGTTTGATCATCCCAACAGAGGCGAGACCGCCTCGACCATGCTGCTGTCACTGAGACAGGGGCGTCGGAGCGCAGCTGATTACGCTGTCGACTTCCGCATCACGGCTGCGAGGTCGGGTTGGAATGACGTTGCGCTCCGCGCTGCCTTCATAAGCGGACTGTCTCCAGTACTGAAGGAGCATTTACTGGCTAAGGACGAACCGCAGACTTTCGACGGGCTTGTCACTCTGGTTATATGCTTAGACAACCGCTTGAATGAACACCGTCGGGAGCAGGCCGGGGGGCGTGGCCGGGCACAAGCCGTCCCTCTCTCTTCCGGGTCTGAAAGGGTGACGTCGTCCCCACGCTCCATTGCCAGTGGGCTCCATGTGGCAACAGCCCCCCCTGCTGACGAAGCTATGGACACGAGCAGGGCCAAAGTGAGATCTGATATCAGACAAAGGAGACTGGCCCGCGGGGAATGTTTTTACTGTGGCTCATGTGAACACATGTTAAAAGACTGCCCCAAACGGTCAAACACCAACGCCTGTCCTTAGAAACTGGGCTAAGGGTGGGCCATAACATGTGCACGGGGAAACCCCGCAAATCAGCACGAATCCCAGTGTTAATCCTGAGTGGGGATTTAACCCTTCACGCCCCAGCACTGGTGGACACGGGGTCCGAAGGGAATCTGTTGGATAGCAGATGGGCAAAGGAAGTGGGGCTCCCTCTAGTGGCTCTGCCTTCGCCCTTGAAGGTACGGGCACTAGATGGCACTCTACTCCCGCTAATCACACACCGGACCCAGCCTGTGACCCTGGTTGTGTCTGGGAATCACCGGGAGGAGATAGTGTTTTACGTGACACCTTCTACCTCCCGAGTGATTTTGGGTTTTCCTTGGATGGTGAAGCACAATCCCCGGATCGATTGGCCGTCTGGGGCCGTGGTGCAGTGGAGCGAAACCTGCCACCGGGAGTGTTTAGGATCCTCGGTTCCTCCCGGGATCACGGCTAAGGAGGAGGTTAAAATCCCTCCCAATCTGACGGCGGTGCCAGGGGAGTACCATGATCTGGCTGACGTCTTCAGCAAAGATCTGGCGCTCACTCTTCCACCGCACCGACCGTACGATTGTGCCATTGATTTGATTCCGGACGTTGAGTACCCGTCCAGTAGACTGTACAACCTCTCATGTCCGGAACGCGAATCAATGGAGACCTACATCCGGGACTCCTTGGCCGCCGGGTTGATCCGGAACTCCACCTCCCCGATGGGTGCTGGTTTCTTTTTTGTGGGTAAGAAAGACGGCGGACTTCGTCCATGCATCGATTACAGGGGATTGAACGAGATCACGGTTCGCAATCGATACCCATTGCCCCTCTTGGATTCGGTGTTCACACCCCTGCATGGAGCCAAATTTTCACCAAACTCGATCTTAGGAATGCGTACCACCTAGTTCGGATCCGGAAGGGAGACGAATGGAAGACGGCATTTAACACCCCGTTAGGTCATTTTGAGTACCTGGTCATGCCGTTTGGTCTTACCAATGCGCCCGCGACGTTCCAAGCATTGGTTAACGACGTCTTGCGGGACTTCCTGCATCGGTTTGTCTTCGTATACCTGGATGATATACTCATCTTTTCCCCGGATCCTGAGACCCATGTCCGACATGTACGTCAGGTCCTACAGCGGTTGTTAGAAAACCGGCTGTTTGTGAAGGGCGAGAAGTGTGAGTTTCACCGCACTTCTTTGTCCTTCTTGGGGTTTATCATCTCCTCCAACTCCGTCGCCCCGGATCCGGCCAAGGTTGCGGCGGTGAGGGATTGGCCCCAACCAAAAAGCCGTAGGAAGCTGCAACAGTTCCTCGGCTTTGCAAACTTCTACAGGAGGTTCATTAAGGGTTACAGTCAGGTTGTTAGCCCCCTGACCGCCCTGACCTCCACCAAAGTCCCCTTCACCTGGTCGGACCGGTGCGAAGCCGCGTTTAGGGAGTTGAAACGCCGATTTTCGTCTGCTCCAGTTCTGGTGCAGCCTGATCCTACTCGCCAGTTTGTAGTGGAGGTGGACGCCTCAGACTCAGGAATAGGAGCCGTGCTGTCCCAGAGCGGGGAGTCCGATAAGGTTCTCCATCCTTGTGCCTACTATTCCCGCAGGTTGACCCCCGCTGAACGGAATTATGACGTGGGCAATCGAGAACTCCTCGCGGTGAAGGAGGCTCTAGAAGAGTGGAGACACCTGTTGGAGGGAGCTACGGGGCCTTTCACGGTTTTTACGGACCACCGGAACCTGGAGTACATCCGGACCGCCAAGCGGCTGAACCCCAGGCAAGCCCGCTGGTCCCTGTTCTTCGCGCGCTTTGACTTCCGGATCACCTACCGCCCCGGGACCAGGAATCAATGATCCGATGCATTGTCCCGGGTGCACGAAGAGGAGGCCAAGGCCGAGTTGTCGGACCCCATCGACACCATCCTTCCCGAGTCCACTGTCGTGGCCACCCTCACCTGGGACGTGGAGGAGATCGTCCGGGAGGCCCAGGCAAAGAACCCGGACCCGGGAGACGGTCCGAAGAACAGACTCTACGTCCCACCAGAGGCTAGGGCTGCCGTCTTGGACTTCTGCCACGGATCCAAGCTCTCCTGTCATCCCGGAGTGCGTAGGACCGTGGCAGTAGTCCAGCAGCGCTTCTGGTGGGCGTCACTGGAAGCCGACGTCCGGGACTACGTCCAGGCCTGCACCACCTGTGCCAGGGGCAAGGCGGACCATCACAAGACCAGGGGTCTACTCCAACCCCTGCCTGTGCCTCATCGCCCCTGGTCCCACATCGGCCTGGACTTCGTCACGGGCCTCCCGCCGTCCCAGGGCAACACCGCCATACTGACGGTAGTGGACCGATTCTCCAAGGCGGCCCACTTCGTGGCCCTCCCGAAGCTCCCGACGGCCCAGGAGACGGCAGACCTCCTGGTCCACCACGTCGTGCGTCTGCATGGGATACCGTCGGACATCGTCTCGGATCGTGGTCCCCAGTTTTCCTCGCAAGTCTGGAGGAGTTTTTGTAAGGAGCTGGGGGCCACCGTACGTCTCTCATCCGGGTATCACCCACAGACGAACGGCCAGGCAGAGCGGGCGAACCAGGACCTTGAACAGGCTCTTCGTTGTGTCACCTCCGCGCACCCGGCGGCCTGGAGTAACCATCTGGCCTGGATCGAGTACGCTCACAACAGCCAAGTATCTTCTGCCACCGGCCTCTCCCCCTTTGAAGCGTGTCTGGGCTACCAGCCCCCGTTATTCCCACTTGTGGAGGGAGAGGTCGGGGTACCCTCGGTCCAGGCCCACCTGCGGAGGTGCCGCCGGGTGTGGCGGACCGCCCGCTCTGCCCTGTTACAGGCCCGGACGAGGGCCAAGGCCCATGCAGATCGCCGGCGTTCCCCGGCCCCTACATACCAACCGGGGCAGGAGGTGTGGTTATCCACCAAGGACATCCCGCTCCAGGTGACATCCCACAAACTCAAGGACCGTTTCATTGGGCCGTTCCCCATCGCCAAGATCCTCAGTCCGGCCGCAGTGAAGCTGACACTCCCGGCTTCACTGCGGATCCATCCGGTTTTTCATGTTTCCAAACTCAAGCCATACCACACCTCACCGCTCTGCACCCCTGGACCCGACCCACCTCCTGCCCGGATCATCGACGGGGAGCCGGCATGGACTGTTCGTCGGCTCCTGGACATCCGTCGGAAGGGTCGGGGTTTTCAGTACTTGGTGGACTGGGAGGGTTACGGACCCAAAGAACGCTCCTGAGTGAAGAGGAGCTTCATCCTGGACCCGGCCCTTCTGGTCGATTTCCACCACCGACACCCGGACAAGCCTGGTCGGGCGCCAGGAGGCGCCCGTTGAGGGGGGGGGTCCTGTTGTGTGGGCCGCTGAAGAGGAGGTATTGCTGGCCCACCACCACCAGATGGCGCCCTGCTTGGAGTGCGGGCTTCAAGCACAAGAGGGCGCCAGAACCACTGGGAGTGACAGCCGTCACTCATCCTCAACACCAGCTGTCACTCATTCATCTCATCACCATCACCATAAAGGCCGGACGGCAACTCCACCTCCTCGCCGAGAAATCTTCTACGATTAGAGGTAATTCTCTGCTGTGATCACGTATTAATCTATTATTGTTCTGTGTGCAGTTGCAAACCCGTGAAGACCCAGGAGAGGGACAAACGGGAGCTTCACAAGTAAAGACGTTCCTGGAGGTGGAGGTTATCCCTCCCGGAGGAATCACTAATCAAGGTTGCTGGGTGTGAGGACTCACACTCACCACCTTCTGTTTCTGTCTGCCAGCAGTACCAGGGCCGACAACAGAGGACAGAGACCACCTGGGGACTCAGGGCTTGGCGGCTTCGGTGTTCTTCAGGCCGTTGGTGGTAGAAGCGGTGTGGGCCCCGGCTCTTCGTTCATCCGAGGTCTCCTATCTTCAAGCCTGCCCGCAGTCCTCTTGTGTATGATTGGCAGTACTCTTGTTTATATTCCGTTGTGTTCTTTCGCAACATTAAATTGTTACTCCTTCTCTTATCCATTGTCCGTTCATTTGCGCCCCCTGTTGTGGGTCCGTGTTACGACACCTTCCCAACAGTAATATCTCTAATGTAGAGGTCAAAAGACAATGTAGGATCAAAAATTACCCCAAGGTTCCTCACTTTGTCAGTGTGATGTATGACACATGAGCCTAAGCTAAGTGTTAGCTGGTCAAATTAATGCAGATGACTCACTGGACCAAGAACCATCATTTCAGTCCTGTCAGAGTTTAACGCCTTGCCACCCACCTCATTTTGGCTCATCAGTATCTCAGAGAAAAAGTGAAATATCCCATCAATGGGGTATACTGGGTGGTAAGTTAAAAGTATGAAAATTGCTAGCCATCCAGCTTTTCACTGATACAAGGCAATCTTCTAAGGATTTATGTGGATGAGATTACCAGGAGTTATCGGCATGTACAAATGAGTATAATCAGCATAGCAATGAAAGGTAATCCCAAAACACTGCAATATGTGCCCAAGGGGTGCTATATAAAGGGAGAAAAGCAAGGGGTCTACGACCGTGGAACCCTAAATTTCATGTCACTAAAGACAGAGGTAGTGTTACTGTACAAAACACAGTGAGAACGGCTGGTCAGATATGATGTCAATCATGCAAGGGCACTCCCAGTAATCCTAAAATGATTCTCCAGCCTATCGAGTACAATATGATGATCCACTGTTTCAAACGCAGCACTGAGATCTAACAGCACCAGAACCATAGTGGTGTCTGAATCCAATGCAAGCAGATGATCATTCATCACTTTAGTGAGAGCCGTCTCTGTAGAATGATATTTTCTAAAAGCAGACTGCAGTGGCTCAACAAATTATTCTCAGTAAGGTGGTCCATGAGCCGAAACCACCTTTTCCAGAATTTTAGAGCAAAATAATAGATTTGATATCGGTCTATAGTTTTTTAATACACTAGGGTCAAGATTAGGTTTCTTAAGTAATGGTTTAATCACTGCAGATTTGAAGCATTTAGGAACAGATCCAGAGGTTAATGACAGATTAATCATTTTCAACACAGTAGTTCCAAGAGTGGACCACAGGTTCTTAACCCTCTGGAGTCCACTGACACACCTCCGCGTCAAACGTCACATGACCTAATTAAGTGGATGTAACACCCAATGTGCTGAGTCTCCCTGCGTGTTAAAACTGCAGTCTTCACCCTTTACACCACTTTCTAAATTTTGTTAATAGGCCTAGTATAACTTGACTTATGAGTATTTTTATGCCATGCGTTTTTGTGAATACTATTGTCATTTTTGCTGCATGTTTATGTACACACATGTACACCAGCAGTCAGCCCAAAAGTGGGCCACAGTTCCTTCAACACTTTTGTTGGTATAGGATCAAATAATCACGTTTTTCTTTTTGTAGACATTACAAGTTTTGTCAGCACACCCAGTGAGATACTATCAAATTCTATAAATCTAGGCAATACCTCAGTAATGGCATCCACCTCAATAGCAGGGTGTAGTGGTTGGGTTAAGGCATGCTGGAATATGTTTAACCTAATGTCTTCTATTTTCTTCTCGAAGTAATCCAAGAAATCTTGTGCCGTAAAAGGAGAGCAACTTACAGGTGGCTGTCCATGAATAAGTGTTGCCACCGTGTTGAACAAGAACTTTGAGTTATGCTTGTTTTTGTTGATCACAGGCACCCTCGCCTGTCTGCCCTGACTGCAGTCACTGCTCACCACCGAGCAGGCATACTGGTTTAAAATGGTTTCCGCTGAAACCCCCATCCTCTGAATGGTTTGTGCTGAAACTCCCACACTCTGCCCAGGGACTAGTCTCTCCCGCTAACCACTGACCTAAGGTGACGACTGGATGTCTTTGGTACTAGTTCTCTTCAGAGGATCCTTTGGTACAGCTGGAATGACTGTGTGAAATAAATGGTTACTCAGGAAAAAAAAACAAGATGATAAATATCACTTGCATTCTGAGGAACATCAGCTAGACCATTTTGGCCAGCCTCTCTTTCCCCCACTCTCTCTATTACAACCTCACAAATCTACACACTTCCACCTATCCACTATTAGGGCAAACATAGTTTGCGTGGTAGCAAAGCTGGGATTTAATGCTACAAAGTTCGTAAGGAAAAGTTTTGTTCATATATGTTAGTGTTTGGGTTTTTAATGGTAGCAATAGAAAATAATGCATTTGTATTTGCTGAAGTGATGTTGCTTTAATATTGCTATGATTAATAATTTCTGTGTACCAAAGTTAATTATGATTCTACTTGTAACCAGAGCTGCTCTTATCCGCGTATAAGTTATTGATGTTGACCAAACATCAAAACCAAACCTCTACATGCCCACAATACACATTCAGAATTCTTTCAGTTACATTTGTTAATTTCTGAATTCAAAATTGCTGCTGAGCTGCAACAAAAGGAGTGGCAACACAAAAGATTGTGACTTCACTTTCCCTGAGCAACAAATGATCCAAAGGTTTCTCATAACATATCAGAATTTGACACATCTTTTTCATAAACTCATTCTCATCCTGTTGTGCTAATATTGACAATATGGCAAAATATTTGACAGTCAGAACAACATGTTATGGGGAATAATCAAAACAAACAAAGTTTAGTGAACAAACCTGTTCTGTACAGGTGAACTTAAGGATTAAACACAGCATCCAGCACTTTCCCTCCTTTATTCTCTTCTTTTAACTGATGAATTTCTTCTTCATAGTCTGTGATCATTCCTTCATAGTCTGCGATCATTCCCTCATAGTCTGCGATCGTTCCTTCAAATAACTCAAATATTTTTTCATCATCAGCTGTTAGGCGCAGCTTCAACATGTCTCTCAGTTGTTGGGCTTTAGACATGTTTGTAGAAAGCCTATAAAAACACAGAAAAAAATATATTGTCCAAGTGAATCACTGAACCAGTGAACCATCAAGGAGACAAAAATGAGCCGAACAGTCTTTTAAGGAGAGTGAAAGAATGGCTGAAAACAGGGTGTCTTAATTGTTTGCTGCTGCTGTCCCTTCCCAGGGTGATGAATCACAAGTGCATGACAACTAAACTTCCCTGTGCTCGGTCAGAACCTCTAAACCAGGTTTGACTGGGATGAGCATGAGAATCAGCACCTTCAAGTCTGAGACGATGGTCCTCTGTCAGAAAAGGATAGATTGTCCACTCTGGGTCAGGGGAGAGTTATTTCCCAAGGTGTAGGAATTTAGGTATCTCTGGATATTGTTCATGAGTGGGGGTAAGCTGGAGCATAAGATGGAGAGAAGGACTGGGGTGGCATCTGATGCTTTACAGACGCTGTACTGGGCTGTTGTGGTGAAGAAAGAGTTGAGCCAGAAGACAAGACTGTCAATTTTCCAGTAAGCTTATGCTCCTGTTCTCACCTGTGAACTTTGGATAATGACTGAAAGAACAAGATAGTGGATGCGAGCGGTGGAAATTAAATTCCTCTGTCAGGGCTTACACTGTGGATGAGGCAAGAAGCATCCCAATGGGACTTGGAGTACAGCATCGAAAGGAGCCATTTGAGGTGGTTCAGGCATCTGGTGAGGATGCCCCGTGGTCATCTCCATATGGATGTCTTTCAGGCACGTCCAACTGGGAGGAGATACAGGAGAAGACCCAGGACATGCTGGATTGATGATATTTCCCAGCTGGTGTTAGAGGACTTGGCCAAAGACAGGGAAGAGTGGGTTGAGATGCTTGTTCTACTGGCACCATGCACAGGACCTGGATAAGCAGCAGAAAACAATGATGATGAGGATGATGATGATGATGATATGAACAGAAATATGTCCTGTGTACATTCAGTTCTGCCTGTGCATTCACTAAAACCCAGCTCTGTGTTCCAGGAAGCAACTGTGCTTGGTCTGTCAGGCATGTGCTGGTTTTTGTTAGTGATGGTATTTTTTTGTTTTGTATGTTTCGATTATTATTTATTAATTTTAACATTTTGCTGTTTCACATTACTTGTTGTATTATACTGAACTATGTGGGGTAAGTTCAACAAAAGTTTTGCTAACACACTGTGCACACAAGGTGGCATGAACAGAAAATGCAGCTTTCTGCTCCACTCATGATCAGCGCAGATCACGGTTCATTTACACCATTTACCAGAAGAAACAGTTGGGGCCCTGAGGGCATCCATGGGACACATTCTCTACACTGTATCAGTCTGTGAGCTCAATGCAGGACTCAAATCCGGACGCTGCCAACATAATTGTGGGTGATTTCAATCAAGCCAAATTGAAAACAGTACTCCCTCACTATCACAAACGTGGATTTTGCAACAAGGGGAGAAAACATTCTTGACCAGGTGTATACTAATGTTAAGTAGGCATACAGAGCTGTTCCCCACCCCCACCTGGGAAACTCAGATCACCTCTCTATCAGGCTCATTCCAGCCTACACACCACTGCTAATGAGGTGCAAACCTTCTGTGAAACAGATTAGAACTTGGCCAGAGGGGGCCACCTCAGCACTACAAGACTGTTCTGATCGCACAGAATAGAATGTTTTCAGAGAGGCCGCCACTTCCAACCAGCATGTCAACATAAAGGAATACAGTGAGTCTGTGACAGGCTACATATCCAAATGCATGGAAGATGTGACTGTCATAAAACACATCACCACAAGGGCAAACGACAAACCCTGGTTCACCAGGGAGGTGCGTGAGCTCCTGAGAGCACGGAACACTGCTTTCAAGTCTGGAGACAAGGAAGCCCTCAGATCAGCGAGGGCCAACTTGAACCGGGGCATGAGAGCAGCCAAGAAAATCCAATGACATTTCACTGACACAAAAGACCCCAGATGCCTATGGCAAGGCATTCAGTCAGTAACAGGCTATAGGCCCACCCCCCCACCCTGCGAGGACAGCACAGACTTTCTTAACTCACTCAATGTCTTCTTCAGTCATTTTGAAGAAAACAACACCACCACTGCTTAGAGACTGTGCTGACTCACTCACAGATGTTCTCACAGATATCTTCATCTCTCTGAACCAAGCCATCATACCAGAATGCTTCAAAGCCACCACCATCATACCGCTACCCAAGAAATCTCCAGCAACAACCCTGAATGACTACCGGCCCATAGCACTCACTCCCATTGTGATGAAGTGCTTTGAAAGGCCAGCCTACCCACCACTTTTGACCCATTCCAGTTTGTGTATCGTCCCAAGTGCTCCACTGATGATGCCATAGCAGCAGCACTTCACCTCAACCTGACTCATCTGGAGAACAAAGACAGCTACGTGCGGATACTGTTCATTGACTTCAGCTCTGCCTTCAACACAGTCATCCCACAACACTTGGTGAACAAACTGAGTGCTCTACCCACCCGGAAGCGAACATTTGCAAACATCAAACAAATGTTCATATAATGTTTGTTTACTGTTCAGCAAGTTTGCAAATGTTCATATAATGTTCGTGATGTTTGTCTAATGTTTGCATGAAAGCAAACATTAGACAAACATGTAAGCAAACATTTGCAAAAATCAATCAAATGTTTATAGAATGTATGCTTAATGTTCAGTGTGTTTGCGAACATTCACATAATGTTCATGTTGTATGTGTAAAGCTTGCCTCTAAATAAAAGTATAAATTAAATTACTATTTAATTATTACAATTATTTTGTAAAATTTCATATTACAGGAAAACATTAAATATCATTTACTGCCTACAGAAAGTTAATGTTGGACTCCATTTAAATTATGGGTGCAAACATAGGTAGAATGAACAATAGGAAATGATTTCAACACTCATGGTAACCAATAATATGTCGATTTATGATTTATTCAGACCTACTGAATATACGAGAGTAGGCTGAAAAGTTCTAAGGCTCCCCATGAAGGAGTAATGCATTAACTGCATTATAGTGAGCCTTAGAACTTTTCAGCCTACCCTCGTATAATTTCAAGATTACTGTGATAAACTGACAGAGCTAACTCAGAAACATGTCTTGGGGCAACTTGCATAAACATGCACTCTGTTAATTGGAATATTATTTTTGCAATAAAAAATTTACATCACTACAGACTGTGATTGTCAGCTACTGAAATATGTTTTTTTATGGAAACAGACTGCAATGGCAGCTTATTATCCAGAAGTCCGACAGACCTGAGTTACATACATTTTGCCATATTTTCTAAAAGCATAATATCTTTAGCATTTTTGGAAATAAGGAAAAATACATTAAAGGTATTAAAATTGATTTACAACATAATGTTTTCAACATGCATGAGCAGGAAACATTGACATTTAAATAAAACAGCTCATAGACAAATAATATTTTTTACTGGTCACTTCACAACTTGCAGTTCAAACATTATCAGACATGTTTTTAAACAAACATGCTGAACATGAGATGAATAGTCACATGTCACAGTCTAACAGTGTTTGGTGGGAATTATTACCATAACAACATATTTCTTCCTTTCTGATTCCTTTAATTTCAGCTGCTCAATTCATGTTTTCAGTGAGGCATGATATTATAATTATCCAGGGTAAAACATGTACATTGTATACATTATAACACCTGGATACAATCATTTCTGAATGTAAAATGCAACATTCTCATTCTGGTAAAAAAAAAAAAAAAAAAAAAAAAAAAAAAAAAAAGCTTGTAGTGCTCTCCACCAAACAGTTGGTGGCAGTGGTGCACCGAGTTGGGTTAAAACCCGCTGTTTAACAAAGAAGAACACAAGTTGGCTAACTAACAGTGCTGCATGCTCTCCGCTCTTTTTTGGCAAATAAAAGTTTATGTTCAAGACGTTAATTTGCCTGTTCAGTCTCTATACTACGATTAAGAGACCACTGAGAGCAGAAGAGGAGACTAACGCTGGAAGATCATCGACTGGATCACAGAAAACCAACACAACCACGAGTTAGCAGCTAGCTTCAAATGGCGAGGCCTTCCTACAGTCATCACGAGGTAACGGAACCTGATGTGAGCACAAACCCATTTTAGACAGAAAAGACAGAACTTGCTTGAAGCTTGATTATGCCAGACATGGACTAATGAGAACCAAACCAGCACATTTTTGACTAGCACGGAGCTAACGTTAGCCACAGAGAGGCACAGGCCTAATTCATATTTTGTCCATGTTTTAATTTATTCTGATATTAAGCCAGAAGCCTAAAGGTGTCAGTAAGGTGTGTGTGGGCATCTCACTTCCAAGGACATGCAGGTTGGGTGAATTGGAAATTTTATAACTGTCCAGGTCACTTATAAAAGAGGTCTCGATCTCAAAGGGACTAATTTGCTTAAATAAATGCTAAATTTAAAATATACATAACTTTTTATGACCATGACTAATATATATACTCATTACATTACTTTAAGTTTAAGTAATGTCAGTGCCCAGAAAGAGACTTTATAAAGATAAGTTTGATAATATTTTCGATCATTGTTTGTTCCCCACCACAGTAACCATGCCTGCTGCCTTAAGAGTTGTTAAATCACTGAATCCTCCATCTGACCAGTCGGTTGAGTGTCTGCCTTCAGTTGATTCACATCAGCCTGATCCTTATCCAGAGGTTTGTACTATAATGGTTAAATAAGATTGTTCAGTGTCTTGTGCCAGAAGATTCTAAAAATTCACATTCAGCAAGCAAAATATTCAAAATTTCTGGCAAGAAATATTCTGTTCTATTTGGGATATAATTTGAAAATACAGTAAAATCTGCCAGTAATGAAGTTGTATATACTAACTTTCCTTATTTAAAGAAATAATTTACAGGTCTTGTTACTTAATTGACATGTTTATTTATTGCTGATATAAAGTTACAGAATTCCTTTTATAAAAACTCAGTTTCTATGTCCCTTGCATAATGTTTCATTTGCATA
Source organism: Thalassophryne amazonica (assembly GCF_902500255.1). Classification (NCBI taxonomy): domain Eukaryota; kingdom Metazoa; phylum Chordata; class Actinopteri; order Batrachoidiformes; family Batrachoididae; genus Thalassophryne; species Thalassophryne amazonica. The sequence continues at coordinate 132,252,329 of NC_047105.1, forward strand.
GTGTGTGCATACTGTCTATGGTACCATACACTTGAAACAGGAGGACTTGTATGCTATACTACTGAGGTTTACCACCTTATCTGGTGTGGGAAAAGTGATCTGTCCAAAAAAAAAAAAAAATTTTTTGAGATTCTTTTGGTGGGTAAATAGACCTGAGAAAGCACCAGAATTAGGGCTGAAACGATGAGTCTTGAATAATTTCAAAAAATATCAAAAAATGTTTGAGGCAAATTCTGTGCCTCGAAGCTTCGTTTAATGTTGTAGCACATATGTCAGGCCTGTGTGTGGCGCTGCAACATCCGCAGAAAAAAAAACAAAAGGCGAGCATAACAGCTAATCAAATTAGCAACGATAGCTACCGCTTTCCAACGTGACACAGAGTAAAATAAAGCCTTTTAAGAGAAAGATGGTCCATACTGATCATCTGAAATAGACTTACTGTGCATTTAAAGCGAAGCAGTGTGTTTGTCTATTTTTCTGCTCTACGTGGGGAGGGACTATTGACCCGGTGGCCAGCTGCTGTCTCTCTCTGCCCAGCGTGAGGAGCTCTCAGACCGGGCGAGTCACAGCTCTGTCCCCGGCTACATTGACAAACAGCAGAAGTCCACTCTTTCTTCTGTGTTTACCTCAGACTCACACTGAGTGTTTCACTTTTTAATGATGCGTTTTTGGGCAACACACAACACTTCACGAACACGGTAACTTAAATAATAAAAAACTGACTGCGATGCTGCATGTTCAACCTCCAGCTGAAATGCATCTGCTGAAGAGAAAGAGGGATAAAAAAATCACGCAGGGACCCAGTCCATCAACCTTTATTTAAAAAAAAAAAAAAACTTGGTTAATTTTTACAAATTGGACAAAACAAAATAGAAGGCTACATCCCATCGCCATTTCAGCAAAATGACAGTGACATTGTGTCATTGTTTATAGACAGCCCATTGACGTTGTTTAAAACGCAAAAGTACTTTTTATCCGATTACTCGATTAATCGCCAGAATAATTGATAGAATACTTGACTGCTAAAATAATTGATACCTACAGCACTAACCAGAATGCATTTGAGATTTCACATTTTTCTGGGGGACAACCACCTGACCAACCATCAGGGCCTTGCCAAGATCTTTCAAGTTTGTTTGTTTTTTTGTTGTTGTTGTTGTTTTTTTCCTCCATGGCTCACTTTCATCACTGAGTGGTGGCCAAGTGGTTAATGCGCTTGGTTTCAGTGCAAAAGGTTCCGGGCTCAAATCCCACCCCTGCCACATTTCTCCATGTAATGTGGAGTTGCATCAGGAAGGGCATCCGGCGTAAAACCTGTGCCAATTCAACATGCAGATCCACCTCAGATTTGCTGTGGCGACCCCGAGTGCAAACAAGGGAGCAGCCGAAGGGACTTACTTACCTACTTACTTTCATCACTCAGTTCATTCACAGATTTGTCCGTACTGAAGATGAAAGGTCAACAGCATTGGTTTAATCCTTTGTGAAGCATAGGATTTAATGTAAAGTGAGAACTTCTGTATTAAGGTTGTAACATATGGATCTGTATACATTTTGTGTTCCAGGAGAAGCAGAATGACATCATTCACAGTATCAAACAGCTAAATGACAGAGTTGGTGCACTGCATCCTTGGACTGTCCCTGAAAGTGTCGGTTCCCAGACATACCAGGAGAGAGAACAATGTGGACGCTGCTAAGATGATCATCTGAAGAATGGCCAGCTAAACCAGAAGTGTGGGCTTGAAACAATTCCAAGCAGTGCCTGGAAGTAATGGGCCTTCCAGTAAAGTCACTCAAAGAAGTGAGTTAATGTGTTTTCTGTTTGTTAGATCCTCATCACCTTAATAAAGTTTTGCCGTTTCATTTTTTACACAGTATATTATGAAACATGCTGTATTTATGGAAATACGGTAACTAAAGCCTTTCACATTGCATGCTTTATACGCATCAGGCAACGCGTCGCGTCAACGCCCCCGACTCCGTGTGGCAAGGGGGCGGAGACTTTTGCTCAGATGTTTTTTTTTTTTTTTTTTTTTCTTTCTCCAGAGGAAAGCTGAGTGATCGCCATGTTGTATGTGCGTCGATGAACCACGAAAAAGCTTTAATACAGCAGTCAAATTACTTTTGAGGTTTAAAAAAAACATTTGCAAGGATTTTTCTTCAGAAAACTGCTCTGTATAAATGAGCAGTCCTGTGACACCTTCCTGTTTTGTAGGCATCAGTGGTTTCTGCCGCTAGTCTTCCATGTTTGGACCCGACACATTGTTTCTTTTGGACAGTGTGAAGCTTTGTCACAGTTCAGAGCGGCAAAAGTTGGATTGGGTTGAACTTTTACCACGTCAGCCTGTTGACAAGCAGGAATGTGCACACTCCCGGCAGAAGCGATGGTTTAGCTCGGCTTTTGACGTGACGCTTCAGACGCCTCTAAAAAGCAACGCGTTTCATTGAAAATACTTTCTAGACCGATTTGTGGCGCCTCTGATGCTTCCAAAGCATGTGGTGTGAAAAGTCCTTTACACAAATAACAGTGGGTACAGAGGATTAATCATTTTTGTCTGATCTGCTTTCACCTGTGTGGTATACCTAATTGATAACTAAATTGAGAAAATTCTGGAAGCAATATAAACAGCTTGTTAAAAATATAGGGCCTGTCCAATAAGGTGCTGAGTTGAATACCAGTTATGACCATGTAGCTCAAATTATACAATATCTGAACAGAAAAATGTATATAATTGCTTATGACTAACAAAGGAAATTTTCAACTTGCAGCTCAAGAGTACTAATGACAGACTTGATGGTGAGGACGAGGGAACCAGGCACCAGAGGAATGCCCTAATCAATACCTTAACTGCATACACCCCTGGAATGGAACAAGGGAAGTATACAGTAACAGTCATTGTCAGGGGCGGCTTGAACGCTACGGCTCCTGTTTATCTTTGGCAGCCAGGACAAGTCAGGAACTGTCAATTGCCAGGGACGTGCCACAAATTTAGAGTTGTCATGGCAACTGCAATAAAAATCACATCAATGGACAGTACTACCATTATTTCTACAATTGTGCCATAATCCGAAGATGTCCTGTCCGAGCAGAATCGAAGAAGTATAGACGGGACCATCCTGAACTTTTTCCTGACCCAGATTACAGGTTTGAAAAACTAACAATCTTGCAAATCTTTTTTTTTTGGGGGGGGGGGGGGGGGGCAGTCACAGTAGAGAGGCACCGTGACGTCTGGTCTCTGGCTGCGAATCCAACATGGCAGAATCCACTTCAAAACAGCTTCATTTCTGTGTAAATCTAACATGTCTATCATATATTATGTACAAGCTACTGAAAAACACTTTGAAAACTGAAAACACTGTTTTCACAACCTGATAACACCTCTGCAGTGATTTACAAGGAGCCACCAAGACACCCAGACAACTTAGGAGAAGTTAATAGGCTTACGTGGCTGTGACTGGAGAAATTGTGCACAGTGCAAGCTTTGCATTTTGCATCACTACTCTTAGCTTCATAGTGGAGTAGAGCACAGAAGGATTTTCTTTCACCAAAACAGATCAAATCCAGGCATCTCAGGTGTATCTTCTGGCAATTTGTAGCTGAAGGTTCAGGTCTTCTTTTTTAAGAAAATCCTCCTCTATACAACTTCATCATGAAGATGGATAACTGGTGATACAAAATGCAAAGCTTGAACTGTGCATAATTTCTCCAATCACAGCCACGTAAGCCTATAACTTCTGGGTGTCTTGGTGGCTTTCCTCACTCTTCTTCTTCTTGCACACTCACTCAGTTTTTCAGAACTGTTCATGCAGATTTACCATAGAGTGCCATATTGTTTGTATTCTTCATAATTGATGTAAATAAAGTCCAAACCATTCAGTGGCAGCTTTACCCTCAGAGAGCCTCATCCACAACCACCACAAAAGACAGGCAGTACATGGTATTAAGAAGAGGGGTATGTAATCTTTTGATCAGGTTAATTTGAGTAGTTTGTGTTGTCATTATGATTTGAAAAGAGTAAACACTGTTGTTTGCCGGTAAATGGCTTCACCCAACCATGAACCATGAGCGAAAAAAAAGTTTGTGTTATTGTTCATATTCTCTGAAAAATGGCCAAAAAAAAAAACTAAACTTCTGCCAGGGTATGTAAACTTTTGGCCCCACCTGTATACATATAGATTCCAATTAAATAATTATTAAGAAGACTGCACATACGGCTGAGGGTATTTTATGATATCGGGGTTTATATTCTATAATATCAAAGCTTATGGTCAGATTAGTAGCATTACTTAATTTGCATTGTACATGGAATATTTTTGATAAAATTTAATTTTACCTCCAGAGAACCTTTTTATTTGGGGATTAAACATTAATTTAAATTAATAATTTTGTATTTTTGTATATTTTTTTCATCGTGAATTTCCTCAGGAAATTTATTGATTGTAATATGTTTGTGTTAAACTGTTCAGTTTCGCTAACTGACTAATGTCATACTGAGTCTTCAAATCTGCGATTAAAAACTTCCATAGGAATTTTCTCAGGGAATTTATTGATAGTAATGTTTGTGTTAAAACTGTCCACAGTTTTGCTCTTAAGTATGACTTTTATTAATTGTATGTAGATGTCTAAAAGATTGTTGTAGTTTTTGTTTGAAGTGGTGATTTATGTTTCAGTTGAATTTATTTTTGCTCCTAAAATGTGTATTATTGGTTGTATGTAGATAAATAGATGAATTATTATTATTATTTTTTTTAAGGTTTCATTATTAATTCTAGAAGAGTTATTCTTATATCTGAACATTTTTTTGGAGTAGCGTTTGTGGTTTACCGCTTAAGAAATGTTTTGTAACATTGAAAATTTTTCATTTTATGTGCTTTTTGAGCAATGATGTTTAATTCTGTAAAGATGAATTCCTTTATCAATTAAGTCATTTCAAAAGTTTGTCCATTACTTATTTTATATGTTCCACAATATAATTCCACATTGCAAGTCACTATTGAAATAAAACCTATTGAATTTTAAAACATTTATAAAGTTTGTTTTACTTATTTTTTTTTAGTTCTCAATAGGAACAATCAAAAATTGTAGGTAACTGAGCAAGAACATTGCACGAACATCATATGAACAAAGAATGAGGACAGGTAATGTTCGCATGCGAACACTCTACAAATGTTCATTTAATGTTCTGCTGCAACTGTTCATTTGGTGTTTGTGAACACTTGTGAACGTTTGTATAATGTTCATTGAATGTTCACATGCAAACATTACCTGTCCTCATTCTTTGTTCATATGATGTTCATGCAGTGTTCATGCCACGTTTGCAAACGTTCTCATGCAAACGTTCAATGAACATTCAAAGAACATTTGGTTTCTGGGTGGGTAGGCATCAGCACCCCACTCTGCAACTGGCTACTGGACTTTCTCACCAACAGACCACAGACAGTAAGAGTTGGCAAAAACTCTTCACAGACCACCATCATGAACACAGGGGTCCCCCAGGGATGTGTGTTGAGCACTCTGCTCTTCACCCTGATGACCCATGACTGTTGTGCCAGACACAACGCAAACCACATCATTAAGTTTGCAGATGACACAACAGTAGTGGGCCTCATCAGCAACAATGATGACTCAGTCTACAGAGAGGAGGTACACCATCTCATCAACTGGTGTGACATCAACAACCTGCACCTCAATGTCAACAAAACAAAGGAAATAACGGTGGACTTCAGGAAGAATCACAAGCCTCACACATCTCTCACCATCAATGGCAGTGCTGTGGAATCAGTGAAAAGCACCAGGTTCCTGAGGGTGCACATCACTGATGACCTGACATGAACAACCAACACCTCCCTTGTCAAGAAAGCACAGCAACGCCTCCACTTCCTATGCAGGATGAGGAGAGCCAGTCTCCTCCCTTCAGCACTCACCACCTTCTACAGGGGTCCCATTGAGAGCATCCTCACCAGCAGTCTCTCAGTCTGGTATGGCAGCTGCCATGTTGCTGACCAGAAAGTGCTACAGAGAGTGGTGAGAACAGCAGAAAAAGTTCACAAGGTCAGCCCAACCATCCATACAGGACCTGTACCCATCCCGCTGCCACAGAAGAGCCATCAACATCATCAAAGACCCTACCCACCCCTCAAACAAACTGTTTACCCTCCTACCATCTGGCGAGCGCTACAGCAGTATGCACTGCAGGACCACCAGACTCAGCAACAGCTTTTTCCCACAGGCCATCAGACTGCTAAACTCACTCCCAAAAGCAAGAAAATAACCCCCCCACCACACACACTACAGACCAAACTACTTTTATGCACATTCCTTTGCACAAAAAACAAAAAGTTTACAAACTTATTCATCTCCATGCTGCTACTCTGCACTCTTGCCACATTGTACCTACTCAGTACGATTGCACTCCAGTAACATACCTCAACTTACTACATTCTGCAACACTATGACAGCCCTGGAAATGTATGCTCACTGTTGTCTACATGTTGTGTTGATTGTTGTTCTGTTACTGATATTATTTGCATTTTATGTCCTAGTGATATCTCATGTAGAGTTTATATTTAGTTGTCTGTCTAATTTAGCCTCTGTTACTGCACATTTGGAGTTTGAGGAAACGCAATTTCAGTCTTCTGTGTAATGTACTGTTGCATGGCTTGATTGACAATAAAGTTCACTTTGACTTTGATATGAGAAAATTTGCACTGAAAGGCTTGCATCTTACCTTTTGTTGTACTGGTTACAATGACAAAGTATCTGTATCTGTTATTAAGAATGTGCAAATGCTGTGGATGAGGTGGAGACCAGGAGGTGGAATCATTGGCGGACAGGTCACAGGTGCAGGCTACCAAATGAGCTAGTGGAGCAGGTGGCGGCTGCGGATTGCAAAAGACAAAAACGCAGACATGAGTAAACACAGAAAACACCAGGGAGACGCTAGGAAAAAATGAGCAGGAGACTGTAATACTACTTAGGAGGCCAGGTTACCACTTCCATGGATGGAAAGATCTCGCGACGTCCTCCAGTCCAGCCCAGGCTTAAATTGAAGCTGGAGTCTTGCAGTCACAGGTGAAGCCAATCCGCTCCGCTGGCAGGAAAAGACAGAAGGGAGGGGGAGATAAACACAGAAACCCCAGACCAGTTCCCCAGCCCACAACAGTCTCCTGCTTTGAACACAGTGTTCCGAGCCTACAGAATCCTGTAGACCTCTCCTGTCAGCCACAGGTTCTGACTGGCTTGAATAGCAAGTCTTGAGGGCCATTACAACATCAGTGCATTTGGTGATGTAGGCAGTGACAGAGTCCGTGTACTCCTGGAGGTCGATGGTGGAGTTGTGGGAGGTAGCTTGCTTGAACACTTTCCAGTCTGTGGTGTTAAAGGGGTCCTGAAGTGCCTCTACAGGCCACACTTACCTCTTTCTGAACTGGTTTGGTGACTTTAACCAGTGGTCTGTATGCTGGTATTAGCATGACTAATACTGACATGGCACACCAAGTGCTTCTTACAATATATCAAATTTGTCAGGGCTTGAAACCAGGCATTGGGTTCAGTACACAGGTAGTCAGACATGGTAAAGGCTGGGACGTGGTCCATAAACCAGGCAGGGTTTGTTCACATGGTGTGGAGGTATAAAGCAGGCAAAACAAAGGCAGAGTCAAAATACAGGCGGAGTTCAGGCTACGGCAAGGCGGAGGTCAGAGCACAAAAGCAAGGTCAAAACACACAAGAGCAAACTGGACAAGAACCGAGAAAGTGAACAAAGTCAACAATCGGGCAGTGAGTGGTGGAAATGTGAGGGTTTTAAAGAGGAGCAAACTAATCAGGTTGATGTGAAGCAGGTCTGTGGAAGGTTCTGGAAAGAGGTGTGGTTAAGTGAACAAAGAAGAGAGAAGAAAGGCAAAAGTGTGCAGGAGGACAAAACAAAAGTGGTGCAAAGCAAGATAAGTATGTGACAGAAAAATTAACTGAATAACGTGATGTGTTCTAGACAAACAATAATGCGTGAGAAAAACAAAAAGGGGCAGAACTAAGAAATACTGTGACTAGTCTAAAGAGGGCAAACAGGCAAATTACTGTTTATTTCGTTATAAAAAGCAAACTTTGACACGAAATGTGCTTTTTCTCAAAATGTGTCCCTGTAGAGAAAACAATCAAATCTTTCTTTTGTTGCATGTAACAGCAGCAGGCATGCTTATTGTTACATTGCTGCCACCTGCTGCATCGGTCTGTTATAGCAGCACTAAATCCTCTGGATGATTCCAGGGTCTTTCAAGTATTTAAAAAGCTAACACTTGCCCAGTGGTGGGCACAGTTCCGATAATCCAATAATTATCGAAGATAATGTTTTCATTATCGGATTTTTTTTTTTAGATAACTTTAAAAACCATCATCGGACTAATTATCTTGCAATAACATTTTGTCTGATAATTTTTAGACTGATAACATGGTAAATAAAGCTGAACAGCTACAAATATTTGTAGAACTTAAAATCAGTTGAGCACCAACCTGTTAAATGTTTCGTAGTTCTACCCTCTGCAAAACAGAAAAAAGCTGCTTTAAGAAGAAACCACTCTATCCTCTGCAGGCAAAGGAGAACTGGTTCCAAAAAAATTAAAAACTCATTTCTTTTAACCCCATACTGATATACGGGCAATATCACCCAAGTCATCCAGAGGCATACATTTTTAACTTATGGTTCAACTTTTAACCAAACTAATGTCGGACAAGTTATTTAAATTAATGTCATGTCTGAAGTTTTATAAAGTGAAATATGTTTTAGTTTTAAAGTAATGCGCTAATTTTTAAGGTTTTAGTGTGGATATATGCTGTGTCCAGCAGTGCATTATGGGTAGGATAGGGTAATCTCAGTACGTTCACGACATGAGAAATGCATTTGAAACACACTGATCAGGCTCTACGGACAACAGCATTAAACTCTAGTGCCTAAAACTCTTGTGAATATATTCTCTGGGTTTCTAGATGTTGTTATTGTGTCTGCGTTTATTAAATTCCACGCATCGTAAATGTAGCAGACATGGATTATCTGGAATGTTTTGGCAAGTTTTCAAGGTCTCTACTGCCATCTACTGTTCATTCGCCCTATTGACGGATCCTATAATCCCTTGTGTGCCAGAGTCACTGCAGTCAACACGGTGACAGTTGTAAATGAATATTATACTACAAAAATGTATTTTTTATGCTATTCATCACGCTAATAAGAGACTGCTGCATGATTCCCTGAAAACCTGCTAAACCTATAACAAATAATCCGCGTCTGATACGTTTAATCTGCATGGAATTTAATAAACGCAAACCAAATTTCAGACATATTATATACATTAGTCTGGAACAAAGAGGACAAACAGTGTTGTAAAGAACAATAATCAAAGAGCAAACTTCACTTTCCTCCAGAACGACATGAACAGGAAGTGATTGTAGCTCACAGCAGCTCCCATTGAAAATAACGGAGAGACAGCCTGTGATCCTTGCATGTTTACATAAAATAAACACAATAACAATGTCTATAAACCAGAGAATCTATTCACGAGAGTTTTAGGCACAATATCAATAGTTTTATGTTGCGATGTTAATGGTGTTGTCTGTGTGCAGCGGACGGTTAAAGTGCAGCGTGATCAGAGCGTCTCAATGCAGTTCTCAATGTTACTGAGATCTCGCAGCGCGGCGACCTCTCCGAGGTTTTGCGGGATTTGAAACGTCAATAGGGCGAATAGCCAACATTTATGTGTCAAGACAATATTGAGTGCACGTTTTACAATAAAATGCGCGCACAACATCATAAAACGTGCACACATTCTCTCCACATGCAAAACATTTTATGATGACACTTCCAGAGCTCCGTAAAAATGCCAGTTTTTACAAATAAAACAATGGAATATTTTACAAAAGCACATTTATCTGTAAACACCAACACACATCACATTAACATGTTGGTTTACATAATGAATGACTGAACCAATCAGTGTTTAGCAGAGGCACATTTTACCCAGAATCCTTTGCGATCTGTCTGTGTTTGTTACAAAACCTCAGAATTAGTGCATTATTCAACATTAAAAGATATATGTTATATTTTAACTTTGTACAAATGACAGAATTGACATTAATGGAGTTATTCTATCGGTATTAATGTTATTTAGAAATCAAAACCATAAGTCAGCACTGCTTTATTTTCCAAGACTTCCGCCTGACCGGAGCATTGTGATTGGTAGAAAGCAGAGGTTTATGGCTGATCTCAGTTTGCTTTGGTGCTGAAAGCCATGTAGTAAACAAGAGCTTCTAGCAGGGGGCATGATGTTCAAAGACAGAAGTGTGGGCTCATTGTTTAGGTTTGTTGTCACTATTGATGCTACCAGAAGCTATCATGGTGTTAAAACTCAACTTCAGTTTATTAGTAGTTGCAAATGTACTGGAGACAATACTGGAATTTATCGGTTATCTGTAACTTCTGATACATTTTTGGGTGGTTTATCATTTTATCTTTATCAAAGATAACTTTTCAGTCATCTGATTATGTTATCGAAGTAAATTTTTTGGTTATCTGTGCCTACCACTGCACTTCCCCCTCTTACTTGACCTTATGGCTAAAATAGTTGCTACAGAAACTTCTTTCAGGCTTTACAATTGATTTCCTTCAGTGTTTACTCTTTAATATCATTCAAAAATGACAAGATATATTTTGCCTGCATGCTGAAATCAGCCTACATCAATTTTATTTTTATTTTGGTAAATTTCATAGACTGCAGTACAGCTGGTCCACAGGATGACTTTTATACCACAAATGTAGGTATAAGTACATATGCTATGGCACTAGGCAGGTTTCACTGATAGAAGATCTACATAGATTCTTTTATTACAGTCAGGTTTCCACATACTCCAAGATAAAATGGAAATTCACTTAATTAGGTCTCGCTAGTGGCCCCGAAATGCCTCTAAAATGCTCAAAACCTGTGGGCCCCCACCATGGGTGCTGCCCCTGTAACCTGCTGGGGGCCTACGGCAGGCCTATGGTGGCCCGTTGGACCTCACCAATTTTCAGTTTTTTTTCTTTGGCCATTTTCATCCCTGTAGGTGGCCCTGCAATGGACTTGTGTCCTGTCCAGGGTCTCACCTCTTGCCCTATGATTGCTGGGATAGGCTGAAGCCCCCTTGTCACCCTTAATGGGAGTTAAGTGGGTATAGAAAATTCATTACTAACAGTAAATGCTACTAACAAAACTCTTTAAATGACCTGAAATCTAAAATAAACTTTTAATGAAAGCAATTCTTATTCAAATGAAGTGGAAAAAGTATATAAATGTGCAAAACGTTTTATAAAATATTGTACAGAAACACCTGTTACAGATTTGTGCAAAACGTTTTATAAAATATTGTACAGAAACACCTGTTACAGATTTTCCCAAAATTATGATGAAGCACCTTTTAATAAAGCCATAACACTAAAAGATCAATCTTAAAATTGCAACAACAAAAAATTAAACAGTCAATATGGGCACAAACCTTTTGATAGATACATTTTTACATTGTTTTTATGCAATTTAAGAAACTGTGAAAACAATAATGTACAAATTTTGATGTTAAAAATGAAGACAAATGTAATTGTCATTATCTGCATCATAACAGTTTATTAATTTACAGATCAGAATTAGAATGCAATGGGCCCCAGTGTGTAGTTGCATCTGAAACATTACTGGTATTGTGTCCGAGGGCTGTCTTCAAGATCGTGACCATTCCCTTAATTGCTGATAGCTGCACATCATGGGCGCTTGGGTGACCATTGAATGCCTCAAAGTAGTTATTCAGATTCTTCTTCATGAGGCCTGTTGCTTCCACCGCAACTGGTATTAATTTCTTTCAATGACCAAGTTGTTCATTGGTCATTTTTAAGGTCTTGGTATTTTGTGATTTTCTCCCTTTCAGCCCTATTGAGGTCATAGTCATTGGGGACTGTTACATCAATAATTTTGCCTGTCTCCTTTTACTTGTTCCAAATGACAATATTAAAGGATTATTATCAGAGCGTGAGGGCTGTACGGGAAATATCAGCCCAAAGTGTTGACAGCAAAAAACAGAGGTCGGATACTCCCGTACAGACCCAAAAAGTTAAGGTTAATAGTTTATGGCTATTATATATACATAAACATGTGAACTTACAGTATTGCGTGAATATGAAAGCTGCTGATGGTTTTAGGCTTGTAGTCAGACCAGTTAGCTTTCTTCTCCTCCATGAAGAACTTAATGTGGTCATTGTCGTTAGCTGGTAAGCTTTAAATGTGTTTTTCCGACGCAGTTTAGATATGTATGGAGTACGTTCCATGTCTCACTTGGTTTTTCTAATCATGTTGCTTTGTAGTTTGTAACAAACGTGATACACGATCCAGACAGATTGTCATGGTAAGGGTCTGAAATCTGAAAATAGACCTGAAATCAACCGGAACACGCGTAGTGTTGTAGCGATAACAACAGGTTTTATTTCACCTCTTTCAATTCCTACATGTACCCCGAGCTGTGGTTGGACAGCAAATTGAACTGGACAACTCACACAAAACACCTGCACAGGAAGGGACAGAGCAGGCTGTACTTGAGGAGGCTGCAGTTGTTTAACATCTGCAGGAAACTCCTGTGGATGTTCTACCAATCCATATAGCCAGCATCCTCTTTTACACCGTGGTTTGCTTGGGGGGGGGGCAGCACATCAAAGGACACATCCAGGCTGGACAAACTGAACAGGTGGGCTGGCTCTGTGGTTGGCATTAAGCTGGAGTCTCTGGTGACGGTGGCAGAGAACACTAGACAAACTGCTGGATATTATGGACGATGCCAGCCACCAGAGGAGCCTCTTCAGCCACAGACTGTGCCTTCCCATGTGCAGGACCAACAGACTAAAAAACTCCTTTGCCCCTCAGGCCATCACACTGTACAACTCCCCACTCGGGAGGCAGGGGAGGAGGAGTAACAGGAAGACAGAGGACAGGAAAGAGAGGAACAGCAGCAGCCAGTATTTCTGGTATTTATATTTTGCAAAGTTATTTTTACTTTTGAAAATCTATGTGCTTCTAACCCTGTGTGCTGCTATTCAATGCTGATGGAGGGTGATTCTTTAACTACGGGCACTATTGGCCTTGTAAATGTAATTTCCACCACACCATTGCCTTACAATATAAAGCGGCTTGGGGCAACTATTTGTTGTGATTTGGCACTATATACACATGTGCTCTGATGTCACTGTTTATCTCCATAGAAACTACCCAAACAATCTTTCATACAAACTGTTTAAAGGGACATTACAGTGTTGTGGTGGAAATTATGGCAATAGTGTGGGACAACTACATTTTGTTTAAAAAAAAAGTCACAACAGTTGTATGACATTGAATATCCCAATTATGTTTTATTTTACTGATATTTTATTCAGAGATATTTTGAAACATTAGAAAAAAACGTTTCTTTACCATTCATTTTTATCATTGAAGATCAAAAGTCTGGGTGTGGGAGAAGCACAAAACGGCAATATTTGCATATAATGATGCTGAAAAAAAAAGGTGAAAAATAGACTACTAGAACAAATTTCTTAACACACTAATTGTAAAGATAACTAGAAAAGTGTGAAATTTCCCCTTTTTTCTGTTTTTTATACAATATGATCAAAGGACATAAGTGCCTGTAGTCTAAGAATCACCCTGGAACCTTCAGTTTGTGCTTCCCTGAGGGAGTCTTCCCAAGGGATTAATAAAGTTCCGTCTAATCTAATAGGTCTTCCTGCTGGGACCTATTTGTTCTGGCAGGAACTGGACCTGTATGAATTCTCATGTGTTTAATGAGATTACCCTTTTGTGTGAAACCTTTACCACACTTAGAACAGCCAAATGGTTTCTGCCCCATATGAATTCGCATGTGTTTCTTCAGATAACCCTTTTGTCCAAATTTTTTTCCACACTCAGAACAGTCAAATGGTTTTTCCCCTGTATGAACTATCATGTGTGAAATAAGATTCCCTTTTTGATGAAATTTTGCGCCACATTCAGAACAGTCAAATGGTTTCTCTCCCGTATGAATTCTTGTGTGTTTGATCAGATTGCCCTTCTGTACAAATCTTTTACCACAGCTAAAACAGCCAAATGGTTTCTTCCCTGAATGAATTAGCAAGTGTTTCTTCAGATCACCCTTCTGTCCAAATTTTTTCCCACACTCAGAACAATCAAATGGTTTCTCCCCTGTATGAACTATCATGTGTGCAATAAGATTGCCCTTTTGACGAAATTTTGCACCACACTCAGAACAGTCAAATGGTTTCTCTCCTGTATGAATTTTCATGTGTTGGACCAGACTGCCCTTCTGTCCAAATAGTTTCCCGCACACCAAACAGGCAAATGGTTTCTCTCCTGTATGAATTCTTATGTGTGAAATCAAATAGGCCTTCCGTCCAAATCTTTTGCCACACTCAGAACAGCCAAATGGTTTGTAACCTGTATGAATTCTCAAATGTTTGATCAGATTGCCCTTTAGCCCAAAGATTTTACCACACACAGAACAATCAAACATTTTATCTGCTGAATGAATTCTCATGTGATTGATGAGACTACACTTGAATACAAATATTTGACCACAAACAGAGCATCCAAATGGTTTCTCTCCCGTATGAATTCTCGTGTGCTTGGTCAGATTGCCCTTCTGTACAAATCTTTTACCACAGTTAAAACAGCCAAATGGTTTCTGCCCTGAATGAATAAGCAAATGTTTCTTCAGATCACCCCTATGCCCAAATCTTTTTCCACACTCATAACAGTGAAATGGTTTCTCCCCCGTATGAACTATCATGTGTGCAATAAGATTGCCCTTTTGACGAAATTTTGCACCACACTCAGAACAATCAAATGGTTTCTCTCCTGTATGAATTTTCATGTGTGGGATCAGACTGCCTTTCTGTCCAAACAGTTTACCGCACACTGAACAGCTAAATGGTTTTTGACCTGTATGAATTCTCATGTGTTTGTTCAGATTGCCTTTTAGCCCAAATCTTTTACCACACTTACAACAGCCAAATGGTCGATATCCTGCATGAATTTTCATGTGTGTTTTCAGATCTCCTTTCTGTCCAAATGTTTTACCACACTCAGAACACACAAATGGTTTATCTCCTGTATGAATGAACATGTGCCCAACCAGATTATTCTTTCGCCTAAATTTTGCACCACACTCAGGACAGGAAAATGGTTTCTCTCCTGTATGAATTCTCATGTGATTGATCAGATTGCCCTTCTCTCCAAATCTTTTACCACAATGAGAACAACCAAATGGTTTCTGCCCTGTATGAATTCTCATATGTGCGATCAGATTGTCCTTTCGTCTAAATTTTGCATCACACCGAGAACAGTCAAATGGCTTCTCTCCAGTATGAATTGTAACATGTCTAATTAGGTTGCCCTTTAGGCCAAATCTTTTACCACAGTCAGGACAGCTAAATGGTTTTTCACTTGCTTGCTGTCTTGTGTATAGTTTTGAATAGTTCACATGACAAACATCATCATGATGAAAGATATTAAAATCTTTCTTAGTAATGTTGGGAACAGAGAATTTGCTTTTTTCCAGTGGTTTCTCATATTTGTCTCCATCATCTTCTACTGTCAGTATTCTGTGTACTGTTGAGCTGCTGGCGACAAGCTCGGCCTCTGTGCACTCATCACTTTGGCTTTGATGAACGCGTGATGACTGTGTTTTTTCTTCAATATTTTCACTCTTCACAGGGACAGCAGTGAAAGAGAACATAGTAATATCAGCCTCCTCCAGCAGATGAAGCTGCTGTCCTTGCTGACTTATCCAGAGATTCACTTGTTCCCCTTTAATGTCCTCTTGATCAATGCTTGGATTCCACGCCTGCTGTTCAGGGAGAATTTCATTTTTATTCAGCAACAACTTCGGTCTGTCTGCAAAGAATCAAGGAAATGGACAACATTTAAAATAACATTCATTAACAAAAGATAAAGTTGCAAAGGCATGATCATAGCCTGACTTCAGTAAGTTATTACAATGATGGAACTGATACTCTGAAACATATACATCAGGAATGTTTCACATATTCTTCAACTGCAGCCAGCCATTACATATTTAGAGCTTTGGTGATTAGCCCAACTAAATGAAACCCAAACACAATTCTTGCCTTGACAGGATATGACTGGACAGAAGTGACATGAGCAATCACAGCTGATTGCAGTGTGAGTTCCTGCTCAAACTTGTGTGGTGTTCATATGTTTGCTACTAAAAATTGTGTCCAAGTTTCATTTAGTTCTGCTTATCGCTAAAGTTCTAAAATTGTCATGGGTGGCTGCAGTTCCATTCGAATGGTGGTGTTCCATTTTCCTCCATGGCTTTCTGGTTTTGGTTGCTGTTTTAAAGCATTTGAGATTAATTAAGCAGCCTCTCCTTTTCTGCACTTTTTTATACATGTTTTCCCTCCTGCAAATCAACCTCTAACCTAATTAGAGTACAGTGTTCTTCTGAACAATGTCTCGAATAACCAATTTTCCTAGAGTTTTTCAGAGAGACATGCACTACAACCAGCATGTACAACATTTGCTGCCCACGGGTTTAAATAACGGTCACCTGTAAGGGTGTAATAATGGACACAAAGTGTAGACACTATTTTTTTGAACAGCCTAATATTCCTTTTCCTTTACTTTCTGTAGGGCCCAAAAGGATGTTAGCCGACTAACAGAGGTACAGAAGGGCATCATGAGAGCGAGGTCTTGGATGCACAATAAATACAACAAGATGTCTATGGAAACTGCCAAGCAAAGGCTCATATCTTTGGCTACTCAGCTGAAGAGATACACCAGAGGTAAAAAAAAAATAAATGGCCTGTTCTCCAATGACCCATCCAGGGTGTACGCCCAGCTGAAAGGAGAAAATGGTAACAAAAACAGACCCACCCAGAACTGAGACTGAGAAGACTGGAAGACCATCTGGGAGAAAGAGGCATCACATAACACTGATGCCAAGTGGCTGGTGGACCTAAGAGCACACCACAACCACCTCCCAGAACAAGAACCTGTCAACATCACAAAGGTAGACATCCAACAACAAGATAAAGAGCTGGACAGCAACAGGGCCTGTTATGATCCACACCTGCTTACTGAAGAAGCTAGCAGCACATGTGCGCCTGGCAGTACAAATGGATGGGCTACTAACAACAGGTACTCATCCAGACTGGCTAACACCCCTGTCACACCTTGACGATTTAGCCAACGTATGCCAACCATATTAAAAACGCTGGCATATGTCTAGTAAGTTAGTGGTAAGTTCTGTATACGTTAAGTGCATGTTGGAAAAACATAATACGCGAGTCCGCTGAAAATTTTTGGGCATGCACAATATTTTCAACATATGCCAGGGTACAACACATACACCTGGGAATTCCACAAGCCAATAGGAACCATGATGAAGAATGCAAGAAGGTCAGCCAGGTGCTGAGAAGCCAGCTCAATGGTAATACTAAGATCCGAGCCATCAACACATACCAGTCATCAGATACCCAGCTGGGAAAATAAGTTGGCCACAGGAAGAGATAGATGTCACCGACGTCAAGACATGAAAACTCCACATAATGCACAGAGGTTTCCACCCAAAGTCCAGCACCCTGAGGCTCTATGAGCAAAGGAAGGAGGGAGGGTGAAGATGAGTGAGGGTCAAAACCACAATCCAAGATGAGACAAGGAGCCTCCAGGAATACATCAAAAAGATGGTCCCCTGACATCAGCTGCTAAAAGAATGCCTCAGACAGCTGAAGACAGAGGGTGATAAGGAACGGGAGGAGGATATAATCACGAAAGACCAAGTCCCTCCATGGGATGTACCAACAACAGACAGAGGAAGTCAAGAAGACCTACCAGTGGCTTGAGAAGGTGGGCCTAAAAGAATCACAGAGGCTCTGCATTGGTGCGATTGGCAAAGGACAAAAAAAGCAGGAAAATATATGGCACACCTAGCATGATGCGCTGAACCTCCCCCCTGACACACACACACACACACACACACACACACACACACACACACACACACTACTTAAATACATTTAATTAAACAGTGCACACTGAATTGACTCTGTGTCAGCTATCAATAGTATTGGGACATGTTCATCCAGGAGTCGGCAAGACCTCATTCATGACATTCTTTTGCCGACTGGGGATGTGGCAAGGAAAAGGGTTGAGATAACACTGATGTGGGTTCCAGCACATATAGGTATCCCAAGAAATGAGAAGATGGATATGATCGCCAGAAACATGACAAATGAAAGCACAGACATCAGTGTCAATCTTTTCAAAGCAGAGGGCAAGTGTATTGTCTGGAGGGAAATTAACTTACAAAAGGCAAAAATGCTGGGAGCAAGATACTAAGGGTAGGCATTTATTTTCAATAGCAAGTAAAGTGACAGATTCAGTAAATAACTGTGGAAGAAACAGGTGGAAAAGAAAGGATGAAATCACTATTGCTAGACTGAGAATTGATCATACTTTCTTGAACATTACTCGTTTCCTCCTAGTAAAGCATCGGTATGGACTACGGCAGAAACTGCAGCATGTTCATGTATTGTCATAAATATTCCAGAGAAAAGCAAGCGCTTCTCTCAGAATTTAGAAGAATAGGCCTGAAATAAGTTTCTGCAGAAGTAGTTTAGACATAGGGTCAAGTGGGGAAGTGTTGGCTTTTTAAATACCTGAAAGACACTGTACTCATCAAGAGGATTTAGTACTGCTATAACAGACTGATGCAGAAGGTGGAAGCAATTCAACAATAAGAATGCCACCTGTTGTTAAAGGCCACTTGAGGCACTTGATTTATGCACTTGGGGAACGTTTTAAGGGAGGAGCGCATTTCCGCATTTACAAAATGCCACAAGAATCACCCAAAAAATATAAAGTACTTAATTTACTCATATTAGGGTTCAGTCTGAATAAATTGTCTGACCCACTGATTGTGCAGCTAAGGCTAATCTAACATTAGCTGCTAAAACAGTGCTGCACAAAACACCACAGAAGATGACAGAGCCTGATTTGTTCACAGGGGTACGTTTTAAGGGAGGAGCACATTTCTGCATGTACAAAATGCCACAAGAATCAACAAAAAAATAAAAGTACTTAATTTACTCATATTTGAGTTCAGTCTGAATAAATCGCTGGACCCACTGATTGTGCATCTAATATTAGCTGATAAAACAGTGCTGCAGTACTGTTGTCATGATTTATTTTCAATTTTCACTCACCACAGATAAATTCGCAAAGGCTCCGTTGCTCAAAAGAGGAATTTTGGATTGAGTGTGTTCAGATCACACTGACCGACTGCTCGACAGTCGGTGGGCGTTATGTGCACTTCAACGCACCCCCACCCCCAAAAGAAAATTAAACAAAAATGCAGATTTGTATGATTCACAAGAGCCTCATTGTCAGGTCAGAAAAACTGGATTTCCTGCTATATCCGGAAGAATCACACCCCAATCTGATCACGGCAGTACAAGAAGCAGCCCTAGGCACCAGATCCATTGAGGCAGGAGTTTACCACAGCCAACAGGACCCAAGCTGTGGAAATGTACCCCAGGGAGTCCAGCACAAAATAGCAAGATGCAAGCGGGGACAGCATACACTGAAGCACAACCAAGTCTCGGGAATTGTATACAGCAACACCTGTGCTGCATACGGAATTAGAAGTCACCATAAAAAGTGGTTGAGAAAAACAGGGCTAAAGTCCTGTGGGATTTCAAATTCCAGACAGACAAGCAGCTGCAAGCCAACCGACCAGACATAGCGGTGATTGACAAGGGAAAGAAGACCTTAGTTGTGATCAATGTGGCAATCCCAGCTGACAACAACATCACATTATTCATTCATTCATCTACCGCTTTGTCCAATTAAGTGTCGCGGGGGGCTGGAGCCTATCCCAGCAGTCATAGGGTGTGAGGCGGGGTACACCCAGGACAGGACGCCAGTCTGTCGCAGGGCCACAAATAGATATATATATATCTATAGATATATAGATATATATATATCTCTCATCATCATCTCAGCTGCAGAGCTGTAGTCTTACACACCTCTCTGCAGCTTCTCTCCCCCTGCCATCCCCTCATTACCCCATCCCCGTAGAGACGGTGCCTGCTCCCAGACCACCAACAACCAGCAAAAATCTATTTAAGCATAAAAATTCAAAAAGAAAAAATAATATAGCACCTTCAACTGCACCACAGACTAAAACAGTTAAATGTGGTCTATTAAACATTAGGTCTCTCTCTTCTAAGTCCCTGTTGGTAAATGATATAATAATTGATCAACATATTGATTTATTCTGCCTAACAGAAACCTGGTTACAGCAGGATGAATATGTTAGTTTAAATGAGTCAACACCCCCGAGTCACACTAACTGTCAGAATGCTCGTAGCACGGGCCGAGGAGGAGGATTAGCAGCAATCTTCCATTCCAGCTTATTAATTAATCAAAAACCCAGACAGAGCTTTAATTCATTTGAAAGCTTGTCTCTTAGTCTTGTCCATCCAAATTGGAAGTCCCAAAAACCAGTTTTATTTGTTATTGTCTATCGTCCACCTGGTCGTTACTGTGAGTTTCTCTGTGAATTTTCAGACCTTTTGTCTGACTTAGTGCTTAGCTCAGATAAGATAATTATAGTGGGCGATTTTAACATCCACACAGATGCTGAGAATGACAGCCTCAACACTGCATTTAATCTATTATTAGACTCTATTGGCTTTGCTCAAAAAGTAAATGAGTCCACCCACCACTTTAATCATATCTTAGATCTTGTTCTGACTTATGGTATGGAAATAGAAGACTTAACAGTATTCCCTGAAAACTCCCTTCTGTCTGATCATTTCTTAATAACATTTACATTTACTCTGATGGACTACCCAGCAGTGGGGAATAAGTTTCATTACACTAGAAGTCTTTCAGAAAGCGCTGTAACTAGGTTTAAGGATATGATTCCTTCTTTATGTTCTCTAATGCCATATACTAACACAGTGCATAGTAGCTACCTAAACTCTGTAAGGGAGATAGAGTATCTCGTCAATAGTTTTACATCCTCATTGAAGACAACTTTGGATGCTGTAGCTCCTCTGAAAAAGAGAGCTTTAAATCAGAAGTGCCTGACTCCGTGGTATAACTCACAAACTCGCAGCTTAAAGCAGATAACCCGTAAGTTGGAGAGGAAATGGCGTCTCACTAATTTAGAAGATCTTCACTTAGCCTGGAAAAAGAGTCTGTTGCTCTATAAAAAAGCCCTCCGTAAAGCTAGGACATCTTTCTACTCATCACTAATTGAAGAAAATAAGAACAACCCCAGGTTTCTTTTCAGCACTGTAGCCAGGCTGACAAAGAGTCAGAGCTCTATTGAGCTGAGTATTCCATTAACCTTAACTAGTAATGACTTCATGACTTTCTTTGCTAACAAAATTTTAACTATTAGAGAAAAAATTACTCATAACCATCCCAAAGACGTATCGTTATCTTTGGCTGCTTTCAGTGATGCCGGTATTTGGTTAGACTCTTTCTCTCTGATTGTTCTGAGTTATTTTCATTAGTTACTTCATCCAAACCATCAACATGTTTATTAGACCCATTCCTACCAGGCTGCTCAAGGAAGCCCTACCATTATTTAATGCTTCGATCTTAAATATGATCAATCTATCTTTGTTAGTTGGCTATGTACCACAGGCTTTTAAGGTGGCAGTAATTAAACCATTACTTAAAAAGCCATCACTTGACCCAGCTATCTTAGCTAATTATAGGCCAATCTCCAACCTTCCTTTTCTCTCAAAAATTCTTGAAAGGGTAGTTGTAAAACAGCTAACTGATCATCTGCAGAGGAATGGTCTATTTGAAGAGTTTCAGTCAGGTTTTAGAATTCATCATAGTACAGAAACAGCATTAGTGAAGGTTACAAATGATCTTCTTATGGCCTCGGACAGTGGACTCGTCTCTGTGCTTGTTCTGTTGGACCTCAGTGCTGCTTTTGATACTGTTGACCATAAAATTTTATTACAGAGATTAGAGCATGCCATAGGTATTAAAGGCACTGCGCTGCGGTGGTTTGAATCATATTTGTCTAATAGATTACAATTTGTTCATGTAAATGGGGAATCTTCTTCACAGACTAAAGTTAATTATGGAGTTCCACAAGGTTCTGTGCTAGGACCAATTTTATTCACTTTATACATGCTTCCCTTAGGCAGTATTATTAGACGGTATTGCTTAAATTTTCATTGTTACGCAGATGATACCCAGCTTTATCTATCCATGAAGCCAGAGGACACACACCAATTAGCTAAACTGCAGGATTGTCTTACAGACATAAAGACATGGATGACCTCTAATTTCCTGCTTTTAAACTCAGATAAAACTGAAGTTATTGTACTTGGCCCCACAAATCTTAGAAACATGGTGTCTAACCAGATCCTTACTCTGGATGGCATTACCCTGACCTCTAGTAATACTGTGAGAAATCTTGGAGTCATTTTTGATCAGGATATGTTATTCAAAGCGCATATTAAACAAATATGTAGGACTGCTTTTTTGCATTTACGCAATATCTCTAAAATCAGAAAGGTCTTGTCTCAGAGTGATGCTGAAAAACTAATTCATGCATTTATTTCCTCTAGGCTGGACTATTGTAATTCATTATTATCAGGTTGTCCTAAAAGTTCCCTAAAAAGCCTTCAGTTAATTCAAAATGCTGCAGCTAGAGTACTGACGGGGACTAGAAGGAGAGAGCATATCTCACCCATATTGGCCTCTCTTCATTGGCTTCCTGTTAATTCTAGAATAGAATTTAAAATTCTTCTTCTTACTTATAAGGTTTTGAATAATCAGGTCCCATGTTATCTTAGGGACCTCGTAGAACCATATCACCCCAATAGAGCGCTTCGCTCTCAGACTGCAGGCTTACTTGTAGTTCCTAGGGTTTGTAAGAGTAGAATGGGAGGCAGAGCCTTCAGCTTTCAGGCTCCTCTCCTGTGGAACCAGCTCCCAATTCAGATCAGGGAGACAGACACCCTCTCTACTTTTAAGATTAGGCTTAAAACTTTCCTTTTTGCTAAAGCTTATAGTTAGGGCTGGATCAGGTGACCCTGAACCATCCCTTAGTTATGCTGCTATAGACGTAGACTGCTGGGGGGTTCCCATGATGCACTGTTTCTTTCTCTTTTTGCTCTGTATGCACCACTCTGCATTTAATCATTAGTGATCGATCTCTGCTCCCCTCCACAGCATGTCTTTTTCCTGGTTCTCGCCCTCAGCCCCAACCAGTCCCAGCAGAAGACTGCCCCTCCCTGAGCCTGGTTCTGCTGGAGGTTTCTTCCTGTTAAAAGGGAGTTTTTCCTTCCCACTGTAGCCAAGTGCTTGCTCACAGGGGGTCGTTTTGACCGTTGGGGTTTTACATAATTATTGTATGGCCTTGCCTTACAATATAAAGTGCCTTGGGGCAACTGTTTGTTGTGATTTGGCGCTATATAAAAAAATTGATTGATTGATTGATTGATCATCAATTTTATTTATATAGCGCCAAATCACAACAAACAGTTGCCCCAAGGCGCTTTATATTGTAAGGCAAGGCCATACAATAATTACGGAAAAACCCCAACGGTCAAAACGACCCCCTGTGAGCAAGCACTTGGCGACAGTGGGAAGGAAAAACTCCCTTTTAATAGGAAGAAACCTCCAGCAGAACCAGGCTCAGGGAGGGGCAGTCTTCTGCTGGGACTGGTTGGGGCTGAGGGAGAGAACCAAGAAAAAGACATGCTGTGGAGGGGAGCAGAGATCAATCACTAATGATTAAATGCAGAGTGGTGCATACAGAGCAAAAAGAGAAAAACACTCAGTGCATCATGGGAACCCCCCAGCAATCTAAGTCTATAGCAGCATAACTAAGGGATGGTTCAGGGTCACCTGATCCAGCCCTAACTATAAGCTTTAGCAAAAAGGAAAGTTTTAAGCCTAATCTTAAAAGTAGAGAGGGTGTCTGTCTCCCTGATCCGAATTGGGAGCTGGTTCCACAGGAGAGGAGCCTGAAAGCTGAAGGCTCTGCCTCCCATTCTACTCTTACAAACCCTAGGAACTACAAGTAAGCCTGCAGTCTGAGAGTGAAGCGCTCTATTGGGGTGATATGGTACTATGAGGTCCCTAAGATAAGATGGGACCTGATTATTCAAAACCTTATAAGTAAGAAGAAGAATTTTAAATTCTATTCTAGAATTAACAGGAAGCCAATGAAGAGAGGCCAATATGGGTGAGATA
This sequence comes from Thalassophryne amazonica, assembly GCF_902500255.1. NCBI lineage: Eukaryota > Metazoa > Chordata > Actinopteri > Batrachoidiformes > Batrachoididae > Thalassophryne > Thalassophryne amazonica. Next base: position 132,276,632 of record NC_047105.1, read on the forward strand.
TGCTCTCTCCTTCTAGTCCCCGTTAGTACTCTAGCTGCAGCATTTTGAATTAACTGAAGGCTTTTCAGGGAACTTTTAGGACAACCTGATAATAATGAATTACAATAGTCCAGCCTAGAGGAAATAAATGCATGAATTAGTTTTTCAGCATCACTCTGAGACAAGACCTTTCTAATTTTAGAGATATTGCGTAAATGCAAAAAAGCAGTCCTACATATTTGTTTAATATGCACTTTGAATGACATATCCTGATCAAAAATGACTCCAAGATTTCTCACAGTATTACTAGAGGTCAGGGTAATGCCATCCAGAGTAAGGATCTGGTTAGACACCATGTTTCTAAGATTTGTGGGGCCAAGTACAATAACTTCAGTTTTATCTGAGTTTAAAAGCAGGAAATTAGAGGTCATCCATGTCTTTATGTCTGTAAGACAATCCTGCAGTTTAGCTCATTGGTGTGTGTCCTCTGGCTTCATGGATAGATAAAGCTGGGTATCATCTGCGTAACAATGAAAATTTAAGCAATGCCGTCTAATAATACTGCCTAAGGGAAGCATGTATAAAGTGAATAAAATTGGTCCTAGCACAGAACCTTGTGGAACTCCATAATTAACTTTAGTCTGTGAAGAAGATTCCCCATTTACATGAACAAATTGTAATCTATTAGATAAATATGATTCAAACCACCGCAGCGCAGTGCCTTTAATACCTATGGCATGCTCTAATCTCTGTAATAAAATTTTATGGTCAACAGTATCAAAAGCAGCACTGAGGTCTAACAGAACAAGCACAGAGATGGGTCCACTGTCTGAGGCCATAAGAAGATCATTTGTAACCTTCACTAATGCTGTTTCTGTACTATGATGAATTCTAAAACCTGACTGAAACTCTTCAAATAGATCATTCCTCTGCAGATGATCAGTTAGCTGTTTTACAACTACCCTTTCAAGAATTTTTGAGAGAAGTATATATATATATATATATATATATATATATATATATATATATATATATATATATATATATATATATATATATATGGTGTTGCGTCCAGTTTGCTTTTTGCTTTGTGTGTTTGGTTTCCCCCCCCTTTTTCAATTCAATTTCAATTGTGCCAAATCACCAAGCTGCCTCAAGGCACATCACAAGTAAGGTCTAACCTTACCAACCCCTAGAGCAAGCACACAGGCAACAGTTGGTTGTCCATTCGGCTGCTCCCGTTTTTTGTGTTCAGGGGTCAACACAGCGGATACAACCAGATCTGCATTGATATTTGGCACAGGTTTGACGCCGGATGCCCTTCCTGACACAACTCCAGTGTTAGCTGGAGAAACACACACAGCCGCTGGTGTTCCAAAGAGGTCTCCCATCCAAGTACTAACCAGGTCCCGCACTGCTTAGCTTCTGAGATCTGACGGGATCAGGCTGACAGAGCAGATCGGCTGCAACACACAGGCAACAGTGGTAAGGAAAAACTCCCTCTGATGATTTGAGAAAGAAACCTCAAGCAGATCACACTCAAAGGGGTGACCCTCTGATTGGGCCATGCTACAGACACAGTTGACAATACAAATATACAGGCAATTTTTGTCTTTTGTTTCTATCTGTACCTGCGTGAATGACTTATCAGTTCAATGCGCAAGTGACAATCTCTGCTGCATCTGTGGCACATGAACCGTGATGCTTGCTGAGGCTGTCGCTCCTTCCTCCTGACTCATTGCTCAGCAAGGCCTTGGTTCCTCTCCTACTCTGTGCACCTGTTCTGACAGTAAGGCACCAGGCTGTGGTCCTCTGCACACTGCTCCCACGTTGACATTGATGCACCACATTTTCATGTCCTTCTTGCAGACATCCTTGAAGCGCAGGCGTGGTTGACCAACCAAACGAGTGCCCTCTGCCAGCTCACCGTATAGTAGAGCTTTAGGAATGTGGCCCAGATCTATTCTCCTGATGTGGCAAAGCCAACGAAGGCGCCTTTCATCAAGAATGGTGAACATGCTGCTCATGTTGGCGAGTTCCAAGACCTCTGTGTTGGGCACCTTGTCCTGCCATCCGATGTGCAGAATTCCTCTAAGGTACCTCAGATGGTAGCTAGTGAGCTGTTTCTCATGTTTGGCGCAGGCGTTCCATGCCTGACTGTAGAAGAGTGTGCTGAGCACGCAGGTCTGGTAGACGTGCAGTTTTGCCTTCTCAGTGAGGCTGGAGTTGTTCCAGACTCTGCGGCTTGGTCTTGCCATAACTGCTGCTTCCATCGCAATCCTGCTGTTCATCTCTGCATCAACGGAGAGTGAGTTAGAGATGGTTGATCCAAGGTATGTGACGTGTTCCACGGCTTCCAGGCTGTACCCGTCAATGTGAATGTTAGGGCCCTGTCCCACTGGTATTTAGGAGGATTTGCGTATGCATTGCGCACAAAATTGGCTCATATTCGCTTAACATCTGCAATATGCATGAAACATGCTTGTATGAGTCGACACCCGCACACGCACACAATTATCCGCAGAGGCATGTTTTTCAGTTTCTAGGATTTTTGAGCTGCACAAAATTTTGGCTGCATATGCCATCTGCCTTACATACTTCATACATACTCAATACATAATCTATGCGCTGTATATTCGCCGTCATAGGCTGATATCAGCAATTGACAGGGATCTGCAGCTTGGCAGCGGACTGGGACAGCTGAGCTCCTTTCATACCCAATCATGACACTCACCTGTTTCCAATTAACCTGTTCACCTGTGGAATGTTCCAAACAGGTGTTCTTTGAGCATTCATCAACTTTCCCAGTCTTTTGTTGCCACTGTCCCAACTTTTTTGAAACGTGTTGCAGGCATCATTTCAAAATGAGCAAATATTTGCACAAAAACAAAGTTAATCAGTTTGAACATTAAATATTTTGTCTTTGTGGTGTATTCAGTTGAATATAGGCTGAAGGGGATTTTCAAGTTATTATATTCTGTTTTTATTTACATTTCACACAACGTCCCAACTTCATTGGAATAGGGGTTGTAGGTTAAACCAATAACTTTATTTTAGATTATATAAACATTTAGAAAAGAGACACACACTTAATTCCAACACTACATTTAATAATTATTTAGTTAAAGTTAACACTTTTCCCCCATTTAACTTGACCCATTTTCTCAGAATTTCAACCTTCAACATTTTCAGTGTTCTCCAGACTGAATGTAACTGTGTGCTTTCTGCAATTGTAATACTTGCAGTTCACAAAACCAAAGTACTGGGTATCCTTTCTTTTTCTTCATGAAATTGTGTGTCTTTTCCTCATCTAAGGTCATGAATTGGTGTGTAAAATCTGGACACTTTGATGTCTAGTGGAATGTCTGTACAGAGTTTGTATGCAAAGATGATGATGATGTGGGACATTTTGACCCAAGACACTTAAATGCGAACTGTTCAGATCCAAAAACAAACATGTATCTTTGATATGCTCAGAGATGCATAAATGCATTCATGTGCCATAAATACTTCTATTGTTCCATTTGAATTGACACTGAGAATTATTATTTTTGAGTTCTTTGAATTGTCATTTGCTTTGTGTACTTTCTGAGCCAAAACGTTAAGTTGTGTGAAAGGACTGGGGTGGGAAAATTGACCTGACCCAAGAAAAAAAACTTTGGAAAAAGGTTTGGTGGGTAAATACACCTGAAAATGCACCAGAATGCATCCTTGTCCTTTTTTTTCCATGGCCGACTTTCATCACTGATAATTAGACCCTGAAAGTTAGTGGGGATTACACTGAAGTCACCAAAGTCCACAGGACAAGGCATCCATGTTGCTGGACTCTATACTGCTACCCAATACGCAGTCTATGCAAACACCGAACACAGGAGCCAGAAGACACAGCAGATGAATGCAAGAATTCACTGCAAAGAAGTCAGTCTCTGAGGAGCAGCCACACTATCTGTGTATTGTCTGGCTGTGATGCCCAGCAACATACTAGGAATTCCATGAATTCTCAGGACGCCCCACAAAGCAGCTCAGGTAGCCAAATCAAATGTGCTGCAAAAACCAACAGGCTGCAAAGAATCACTGCTCATATTAACATCCAAGTTCAATGAGTACTTGCAGTGCTCGTCTTAGATGTGAAGCCAGAATGATGTGGTCACCGAGTGACAAGTAACTGTGACTGAACCCTGTTTAGAATGATCCTTGCAAGAACCTTTCACATTCAACAGAGTGCTTCGAAATGGCAATACCACAAGACAGGACCAAATCCTAAAGTCTTACAACTACAGAGGATCCCCTGTACAAGGAGACTAAATCCAAACTCTTATCGAATACAAGAGTATTCCAAAGATAATTGACTTTGAACCCTAGGCAGTTTCTGGGTGTCACATTTTTCATTATTTTGAGCTCATTCACTGCACCGAGACATTCCTGCACCTCTTCACAAAAATGTGGAGAGAACTCACAGTAATACAACCTGTTTACGAGGTCTGTTAGAAAAGTATCCAACCTTTTTATTTTTTTCAAAAACCTGATGGATTTGAATCACATGTGCTTGCATGAGTCAACCTTGAACCTTCGTGTGCATGCGTAAGTTTTTTCACGCCTGTCGATTGCGTCATTTGCTAGTAAGCAGCCTTTGTGTGAGGATGGGTGGAGTCTCTCGTCGTTTTTTCTTTGCAAGGAAAATGGCGGAACGACTGGAGCAACGCGAATGCATCAAATTTTGCCAGAAACTGGGCGACAGCCAGGTGGAAACCATTCAGATTATTCAGACGGCTTTCAGTGACGATCCTATGGGCATCACACAGATTAAGGAGCGGTACAACCGGTTTAAAGACGGCTGCACAACGGTGGAGAGCGTGCCTCACTCCAGGCGGCCATCAACATGCTGAAATGACCAGATCATTTTCAAAGTGAACACTGTGGTGATGCGGGACCATTGTGTGACTATCCGAGAAATTGTGGAAGAGGTGGACATCAGCACTTTTTCGGCACATTCCACTGTGACAGAAGATTTGGCCATGATAAGGAGTGGCAGTGAAATTCATGCCGATGGCTTCGGCATGAAGCTGACGGCAGAGCAAAAGCGCCACCGTGTTGAAGCCTCACACGACATGTTGTGAAATGCTCACCTCTTCCACAATTTCTCGGATAGTCACACGACTGAAAAGCCACCGAAAGCCGTCTGAATCTTCCGAATGGTGGAAGAGGTGGGCATCATTTTTCCGAGTCCAGCAAGTCCTGTGAGAATTCAACACGGTGGTGCTTTTGCTCTGCCATCAGCACTTTTTCGGCACATTCCACTGTGACAGAAGATTTGGCCATGAAAAGGAGTGGCGGCGAAATTTGTGCCAAAGCTGCCGTAATTTCTTGGATAGTCACACGACGGTCCCGCATCACCACAGCGTTCACTTTGGAAATGATCTGGTCATTTCAGCATGTTGATGGCCGCCCGGAGCGCGGCTCGCTCTCCACCGTTGTGCAGCCGTCTTTATACTGGTTGTACCGCTCCTTAATCTGTGTGATGCCCATAGGATCATCACCGAAAGCCGTCTGAATAATCTGAATGGTTTCCACCTGGCTGTCGCCCAGTTTCTGGCAAAATTTGATGCAGTCGCGCTGCTCCAGTCGTTCCGCCATTTTCCTTGCAAAGAAAAACAACGAGAGACTCCACCCATCCTCACACAAAGGCTGCTTACCAGCAAATGACATAATCGACAGGCGTGAAAAAACTCATGCATGCGCATGAAGGTTCAAGGTTGGCTCGTGCAAGCACATGTGATTCAAATCCATCAGGTTTTTGAAAAAAATAAAAAGGTCGGATACTTTTCTAACAGACCTCGTACAATACCAGTACTCTGTATTTGAGTTTTCCTCTCTGCAACAAGATTCACAAGGAGAATTTCAAACTCTTCTGTTTTGGTAAAAAACTGTAGAATGCTGCAGTTGCAAAAAAGAAATCTCAAATAATGTTTGCTGAAATTTTGATCGTCAGTGTTTCAAAACATTATAAACATTACAAAATTATTCTCCACCTTACAAAATATGTAGTTTTCAATTTTCAATGCTCCTTTCGCCTTTCATCTTTAAAATTTAGTAATTATTTTAACTCCAAATATCATCAGTCTGTCTTACCATCAGTAAGTGGTTGTAAATGACTGCATGGACCCGAGTCGCTGGCTGGTTGTGGTCCTCCATGGTCGTCTCTACGAGCTTCTATTTTCAGTGTTCTGTGTACAGTTGCATTGCTGGAAAGAAGCTTCACTTCTGTGCTCTGATCTCTTTGTCTTTGATGAAGCTGTGAAAACTGTGGGTTTTCTTCATCTTCACTCTTCAAAGACAACAGTGAAAATGTACTTAGTGATCATCAGCCTCCCTCAGCCCATGATGCTGCTTTACCTTCTGACTTACCCACAGCTCCTCCTGTTCCTCTTTAATGTTTGGAGCTTTTAAGTCATTTTGGTCCAGATTCAAGTGTTCTTCCTGTTGTGCAAGGCGAACAGCTTCTTTACGCACCAACAGCTGGTGCATGTCTGCAATGAGGAATTTACCGTAAATGGATGAAATGAGTAACATTATAAAACATTGCAATGTGTTTCTGGATGTCACCTGAGAACAGCATGTTAAATTTAATTCAATAAAGGCTGACAATTTATCGGCATGACTGATTGCGTAGTTTTTCTTTTGTTGTTTTTTGCTTGTGGATTGTGTGTGTGTGTGTGTGGGGGGGGGGGGGGGGGGGAGAGACATATGTATTCAGTGTTCACTCTTGAATTTTACAATCGAGGGCAGCTTTACTTTCATTTTTAAATTTCAGAGGTTATTTTTTACACCAGCTTTAGTTTACATTTACACAGATAAGATAGATTTGACAAAGATGCTTTACTGCCATTGGAGGCACAGCAAACAAAATTAAGAGCAATGCTCCGCTTATGTATCAATACAAAACAATGAAACATTCACTCAAGAATACACTTTCTCTATAAAAAGTAGAGAATACTATAAAAAGTATAAAGCACCAAGATAAATAGTGCAAACAAGGCAGATTAAAAATATTTTACATTTTGCAATGAATAATAAAATTTTGACACTTAAGACTGTATAACACACTTGGGATTATACTGCACATTTGACAATGTATTGAACATTTGTGTACATTTTCAAATGTAAGCAAAATAACAGTGAATTACTTTCACGTGTGGAGTAGACTAGCCCAGACTCTTCAGTTATTGTCCTGGGTGACTTCAACAAAGGGAATCTCTCCCACAAGCTTCCCAAATACAGACAGCTCATCAAATGTCTGACCACAGAGTGCAGAATTCTGGATCACTGTTACACAACTATGAACAATGCTTATGCCGTCCCATGTACCACTCTGGGACATTCGCCATGGTCCACCTGATTCCTATCTACAGGAAATTAGAAATTAAAACTCTGCAAACCTGCAGTGAGGACATCTAAAATGTGGAGCAGTGAGGCTGTGGAGGATCTACAGGCAAGTTTAGAACAAACAGACTGGGATATGTTCAAGACTGCCACCAACAGTCTGGATGAGTACACAGATGCTGTGACTTCATACATCAGCTTCTGTGAAGACTGCTGCATTCCATCACAAATGACGGTGAGGTATAACAACGACAAACCCTTGTTCAGTCCTAAACTCGGAGAGTTGAGGCTGTAGAAGGAGGAGGCTTTTAAGAGTGGGGACAAGGTCAGGTTTAAACAGTCTAAAGGCGCCCTGACACTTGCACGACTTTGATCCGCGCACTTGCACACATTTCGTTGTGACGATCCCACCCGATGTGTTCCAGATGTGGTCCAGCGAGTTATCAGCATCAATTTGAACAACTAACCCTAATCCTAGGCTCGTCTGCCATACATCACACTGACAAAGTGAGGAACCTTGACCTACACATTTGCGATATTACGAGGACAGCTTTTTTCCCACCTGTGAAATAGTGTGAACATTTGTACCATCCCATCTATGGCTGATGCAGAGACAATTTATGCATTTGTCTCTTCTAGACTGGATGACTGCAATTTTTTCTTATTTTCATTTATATAGCACCAAATCACAACAGAGATGACTCAAGGCGCTTCACACAAGTAAGGTCTAATCTTACTAACCCCCAGAGCAGCAGTGGTAAGGAAAAACTCCCTCTGAGGAAGAAACCTTAAGTAGACCAGACTCAAAGGGGTGACCCTCTGCTTGGGGCATGCTACAAACATAAATTACAGAACAATTCACAAAACAAAAATACAGGCTGTTGGTGCACAGGACAGGGGGGTCTCCAGCACAAATACCACACCCATCTCTGGATGAAGCTGCACCTTAAACAGAGAGAAAAAACAGAATCAGGCATCAGAAAGACAAGAAATACAGTATAATTTGTCAGCATTAAACAACAAGACCCAGAATTTAGGTAAAGTTGAAGCAGCGGCACACTCCGTTTCCTATTAAAATGAATTAAGAGTAAAAAGCATAGAACTATACTATGCCAGTATGCTAGCCATACGAAAGGGAAAATAAGTGCGTGTTAAGTCTGTACTTGAAAGTCTCCACAGAATCTGACTGTTTTATTGATGCAGGGAGATCATTCCACAGAACAGAGGCACGATAAGAGAAAGCTCTATGACCCACAGACTTCTTATTCACCCCAGGGACACAAAGTAGTCCTGCACCCGGAGAACGCAAAGCCCGGGCCAGTACATATGTGTGTGTTCGCGCGCGTACGCTTTCAACCTAAGGTCCCAAGTGACCTCCCTCTTGGTGCCCCCAGTCACCATAGCATGTTTAGTGTGGACTGCTTAATTACCGTGGCTGTGCATAGCGAACACACACGCGCGCACACACGGTCAGCTTTATATATTAGACACCAGAACTTTAAAATCTGACCTCACAGCGACAGGAAGCCAGTGATCAAACTTTCAGCTTTCTGTCAAGAGTCTGGCAGCAGCATTTTGAACCAGTTGGAGACTCCTAATGCTGGACTGTGGAAAACCAGAAAATAGAACATTGCATATAGCGTCCATAAAAATCATATAGAGGGATATGATTTGCAAACTTAATACCCATTACTACATTTGATGATATTGAAATTGAGGATGGCCCAATGGTTGTTCCAGCAATATCAAAGATTTCATGTCTGCTACCTACAACGCGGGTGGAATGTCTCAAACCTAAACTGACTTCTAGAACTCTGGAAACATCGCTAAACCCAAACAGTCCGACTGTCAACCCCACTGAGGTCCTTAGTCTGGGTCTCATTACAATAAGATCACTATCCTCAAAATCACTGTTGATTAATGATCTAATTATTGATCATCACTTAGATATGACTGGGTTATGTGAAACCTGACTTAAACCTACAGCTGTTCTCCCCTTAAATGAGGCCTGCCTACCAGCATTTGCATTTAGTCACATTCCTCATGATGCGAAGCAAGGCGAGGATGTTCTTATTTATAAATCTAGATTTAGCTTATTAGCTGTTGGGGTCACAAATATAACTCGATTGAGCATCTGATTATCCGCTCTGCTCAGGATATTACGCACCGACAAGGTCAGAAGAATAAAAAACAGCCGTATTACTTTGTCACTGTATATAGACCTCCTGGCCCATATTCTGAATTCTTAGATGAATTTGGTGCATTTATCTCTAACTTGTCAACTCGTGCAGATAACATTCTGATCATTGGTGACTTGAACATTCATATAAATAAGCCTTCTGATCCCTTCTGCAAATCATTTATGGAAATTGTGGATGTATTAGGGTTTCGGCAATGCATTCGGGACTCAATGCACATTAGTGGAAATACCCTGGATTTGGTTCTCGCAGGTGGTATTGCTGTCACAAATGTTGACATCATGCCTCTTACATCAGTGGTCTCTGATCACTCATTAAGTTTACAGTTTCACTGCCGTGTTTAGTGCAACAACAACCTTATATATCACTACGGTGATGCATCAACTCCTCAACTAAGAACTTGAAGCTAGACTGCCTGATGTCTTAGCTTCACATCTGGCAAATAATCAGTAGACAGTTTGTGGATAGTTTAAATTCAGTGCTCAAAACCACACTCGACATGATTGATTAGAATATTAAATATCTAGCAGGTTATTCCAGCTGTGTAGCTATGCTCACTATTTATTTGTTCTTGCTATTGCATTAGCATTCTTACTATTGTAACCTTCTCTGTGTATATCTGCAAATACTGTGAAAAGCCATACATGAAGAATGTCATGTATGCAGCAGTGTACTGCAAGGTGCAACAAATCATTAAGGCTCTGAGCATGCAGCAGACAGGCATTCCACTTCAAGGAAAAATTAATCTGCATTAGCCGCATCAGATTCACATACCCTCTCATCAACTCCTGGTCCCTCTGGCATTAGAGGATTCTTTGACCATATGGATTAAACCAGTAAGAGACATGCAGATGAATGTTTCGCACATGCAGTCTATGCAACTGACTCACCTCTGATGCTGCTGTCCAAAGTATAGTTTGAGTAATAGTTAACTCAACTTTGTGTTCTTCAATGAAAAGATTGATTGTTCAAGTTTATTTAATTAACAAATAAATCTGTTTAATCATATTATTTTGGATATATGTCTGCTTATTACAAAACAATTATTTCTGCTTTGATATGGTACCTTTCCATTAAATTACCCCAATTCCCATTTAATTCTCATAATTCCCATGGAAAGGTTCCAATTTAGAATATTTCCAAAATTCCTTTCCCATGGAAATTTATCGGAAACTTTCTGGAAATTTTCCACCCCTTTGCAACCCTAAATACAGACCAGTGATACTGACTAACAATGACTGCCTACACCATACTACAAACTGAGCAGTAAATTAAAACATGAATGTAAGTTCTGCGTCTGTAAGAACTCTTTAGTGGACTGAATATTAGCATCCAGCTTATTTTCCAACTTGTGTGCAGAATATGGAACGACTTTACCTCAAATGTGATCATCAAATCATTCTCAGTTATGAATTATGACGTAAATGTAAAGCAGCATTTCCAGTTTACAGTAAGTTGTTGATGTTGACCTTTTTGTTCCAAGTGCTGAATCAAAATAAACCAAGCCATGTGCTATAATACAAACTGCTGCCACCATAATCCTCGTCTTTGTTTTTTCTGAGGTCAAAAATCACTGATGATCGAGGATAAGAGGACGTGGAAACATCCAGAATGAACACTAATAATTGATCCAGAGGTTTTTACATATGTCAAAATGTAACATCTTTTTTATAAAATCATTTGCAGTCTGTTGCATAAGTGTTCACAGATTTACTGGTAGAATAGTTAACATCATGTTATACAGTATAAACAATATAAACATGAAGTTTAGTGAACAAACCTGCTCTGTATAAGCAAACATGAGGATTAAAGACAGCATCCAGCACTTTCCCCCCTTTGTTCTCTTCTTGTAAACGACGGATTTCTTCTTTACAGCCTGCAATCATTCCTTCATAGTCGGTGATCATTCCTTCATAGTCTGCAATCATTCCTTCATAGTCGGCAATCATTTCTTCAAACAACTCAAATATCTCTTTGTCAGTCGTCGTTAGCCGTAGTTTCAGCATGTCTCTCAGCTGCTGGGCTTTAGACATGTTTGTAGAATCCCTAAGAAAATCACAGAAGAAAAGTCATTGAACAACTGAGTCACAAAACCAGTGAACCATCAAGTAGAGACTTGATGTAGAGTTCAAGTGAGTCCAGTTATGACTCATGAAGTAAATGGAAAGCAGCAATTTCAGTTTCCAATAAGTTATTGATGTTGACCGTTTGTGCCAAGTGTTGGATCAAAATAAACCAAACCTCAATGTGCAATAATACACCAACTGGTTTAGGACAGTGAAGGAATGACTGAAAACAGGCTGACTTAATTGTTTGCTGCTGCTCCATTCGTTCAGGCTGATGAATTATAAGGCCATGACAACTAAATTTTCCTGTGCTCCTTGAGATCCCCAACTGTGCACATTTTCATTGGACACCTGCTGCAACCATGATTTGCTGTGCACATCTGACTTCTTTCATTAACAGTGGTTGGAGCAGAAAGAGGCAGACTGATCTCTAGGGTTTGTGACCCCTGTTCTTAAGACTAATATTTTAATGCGTGTTCACGCACCAATTAATTAAATTTTGCTTCTTGTTTAGGGCCCTATCACACTAGAACATGAATGCTATACGACTCACACAACTTGGAAAAACAAACAGAACTCCAGCTGCAGTCGTATGAGACAGACATTACGAATACCCAGAATGTGGTATGGAGCCAGCACGAAAGATTCTCACAATTAGGAGTGCAGCAGTACCTGAATCCAGGTGGACTACCCAGTGTGCAAGGTGAACACAGACATAAATCATCCCCCATGAAAAATAAAAACAGAATAAAACTAGAAGCACTCAGAGATTGCAAACCTCCGCCAAGGCCATGGGGTCACTGACGCCATAACATCTACACGCCGTGGAATCACTGAACCTAAAAAAGTCTAACATTGATGTTTGCTCAGTAGTAAAAAAAGTTTCATCTGCTGTGACTGGATAGCATGTATCCTTAGTGCTTGGTATCACAGTTTACTGCAACTTGCACCTTTCCCAGAAGCTGCTGTCATCTGAGCACTGATATTGATATTGCATGTGCTTATAGACAAAAACAAATGAGACAAAATTCAATTTATCATTCAACTAAACTGCAAATATATGAATTTTTTTAACATTTATGAAACACTTCTCTAAACAAGGCCATAGGGTCACTGACCCTAAAGAGATTCCCTCCTTGGCACAAATTTAAGAAATCTTACAATTTGAAAACAAATGCACCCGAACATGATGACAGCTGCAACTGCTTAATGCTAACTTTCAGCACAAAATTAAAATGTTCTATCATGCCATAGATTTACATATATAATATTGATTGAATACATGCGCATGATGTGATGATTAATGCTACGCTGAGGCTCACCGGCTCATTGTCTTAAGCTCTGAGCTTCCAAATACCTGTTTAAAGTTTGCTCCACAATTTCCATCTTCAGAGTTCCTGTTGAAGCTGTGAGGCGTATGTGATGTTACTCCAGGAAGCTGTTGTTTCATTCCAGCTTGAACTCACAAACACTGGACCTCTAAGAAAAGACATTGTTTAACCTGGAAAAGTACCAGGAATAGAGCCCGACCGATATATCGGCCGGCTGATATAAGCCCTTTTCAAAGTACTCACTATCGGCCGAAATTTTGCCGATAGAACGCCGATAATTTCTCATAAACAGAACAGTTACTGAAATAATGTTTGTCAGCAATGTAAAATGTCCTTGCACTGTTTGCCCAGTAGATGGAGCTCTGACTCCATTCAATTGAGAGCTGCTTACACCCCTGCTTAAATGTGTTCATCACCAGCCCCTGTAGTTCGTCGTCACACTGCAGTGATCGGCTGACAAAAGCATACAAGTTTATAAGGATGTTGTTTGTAATAACTTTGCGATTACATTCACCCCACATTTCTCCTGTTTCAGTTCAACTCAGTTTGATTAACTCAGTTTATGTAGTAATGTGTCAAATGTGCTTCATTGCGTCGGTCACGCTTTTTATTAAGCCCACGTTGTGTAGACCTTATTTCTAGCATGAAAAACTTTCATTTACTGCTAAGAGGTTGAAACATTCAGATTCACTGGTCACCCAGAAGGGTTCTGGGAATTACTGCCATTCGCCATTAACCCTCTGGGGCCGACGACGGCTGGGACCAAGCTTTACTAAACTGCAAATAACTTGTAAACTGCATTTCAGCTTTTAGCTCAAACCTTTTTTGTTAAGGGTCCAAAAAAGAACATTTTATTCATAAAAAAATAAATAATATGGGCTGATTTATCGGCTATCGGCAAATCAGCCGATTTATCGATTATCTGTATTTTTCATCCAATTTTTCGTTATCGGCATCGGCCTCAAAAAATCCATATTGGTCGGGCTCTAACCAGGAAGGTGCGTCGTGGCTGAGGACTCAGATGAGAGAGAGAGAGAATGGGAGCATTACACCCAATGTGGGAGAGCTACAAAATTTATCCATATCTGAAGTGAGCATTTTTTTTCCTGATAATCGCTTTGTGAAAGTACACTTTTTCTCCTGAAATGGAAATACGTAAACATAACCCAGAATCGCATATTACAGGAGAATTACATACATTTAATCAGTTTTTTGTTTGCCATTTTGGCTGTTTTTGGTTGCATTATTCTCTACAGAACACCACCTACACCGTGGGAGTGCATATGTCACAAAACGTTTGTGTTAAAAAAAAAAAAAAAGAAAAAAAAATTCACTGCTGCGCCCCTCCCCTGGGACCACCCTCTGTCCCCCACTTCCCATGTACATTTGTTTTTACACAATCCATGTCAAGAAAGTGACAATCCAGAAATACACAGAGAAGAAAGTTTTACTCAGGTGGATTTCTCTTTCTCTCTGCTCCTCTCTCTCTGCCTGTCTCTCAGGCAAGTTTGCTTGCTCTGCTCCTCTCTCTCCAGTTCTGCCCTCCGCTTCTTTCTCCCTCTCTCTTCGAGGATGTGCATGATCAGTGAAGAAATGGAAGGTCATGTTTTCACGGTGAACACTTCTCCAAAGCTTCGACACAAGCAGGAAAGCAGGTCTGTCACAATATTTTTTTTAACACTATCTTTCAGCTCTGCTATTCCAAGAAAGGTCCTACTGAAGGCTTTTTCAATGGCACTGTCATGATTATAAACATGTAAGAAAAAAGCCTTTGTTGGTTTATTCTTATAGCCGATAGCTCGACAGGAGAGCATGTACGTGCTGTTGTAGTGCCATAAAGCAATTCGTGATTCGCACAAGACCCAAGACTCTTGTTCACACGACTCCAAGTTCATTCCTCTGAAGTTGCAAGGCTGTTTTTCTACTATGAGACCAATGGTGGGGCAGAGAAAGCTAGCATCCTCCCCAAAACAAGTCATTTAACCATTACTATTACTTCTAAACTGGAATATTAAGGCCAAAAAGTTACTTGGTACTAGAGCTGAAACGATAAGTCGAGTAACTCCAATTATTCGATTACAAAAAATGTTCGAGGCAAATTCTGTGCCTCAAAGCTTTAACGTTGTAGTGCATATGCCAATCCGGTGTGTGGCGCTGTAACGTCCCCAGAGGGGGAAAAAACAAAAAACAAAACAGAAGACAACTCGAGCATAACAGCTAATCAAATTAGCAACAATAGCTACACCTTTCCAACGCGATACACAGAGTAAAAAAAATAGCCTTTTAAGAGAAAGACGGTCCACGTCGATCATCTGAAATAGACCTACTGCACATTTAAAGCAAAGCAGTGTGTTTTTCTATTTAAAAAAAAAAAAAAAAACACACGGTCCGCTCTACGTGGGGAGTGACTATTCGCCCAGCGGCCGGCCGCTGTTTCTCTGCCCGGTGTGAGGGGAGCCCCTCACGCAGCTACAGCTCCGTTCCCGGCCACACTGACAATCAGTTTTTGAAAGAAGATCCTCTCAGCAAGAGTTCACTCTTTCAACTGTGTTTTGCTAAGACTCGCACTGTTTCGCTTTTTAAGTCACAGACACACTTATGAGCAATGAACACACCCATGTGTTTGCAATTATATGGGTGGATATAAAAGCAAAAGAAAATCAGTTGGAAATCACACATCAAATATACACAAACCAAATTATCAAGAAGCATTTCAGTGTTAAACAAAGCAAAACATGTTCTGGATCATAAAGCACTCAGCATCCGATACTGTTAAACTGTCTTACCGGATTTCAATTACTGTGTAGAGATCTGGGGCAATAACTACATGAGTTCACTAAAATCACAAACTATTCTTCACAAAAGGGCAATACGGGGCATTCATAATGTTGACTATCAAAACCATACTCACTCACTCTTCTTAAAGAAAAAATATTAAAATTAACAAACATAGTAAAATTCCAAACAGCACAGTTCTTCTACAAAGCAAAAAATAACCTTTTGCCAAAAAACATACAAAAATTCCTCAGGGATAAAGAGGGGGGTTTAATCAATTAAGAGGGAAAAACAACTTTAAAAATAAAATCCGTACAAACAAGGAAAGATTCCGCATTTCATTCTGTGGGGTCAGACTGTGCAACTGCATGGGTGAGGAGTTAAAGCAGCGCCCAAACATTCAACAATTTAAAACAAAATATAAAGAATGTGTTTTCACATCCCATCAATCCCATCGTCACGTCTTCTGAAGAGGAAGCAGAGACTGGGGACTCAGAGGTGGACTCATCCATTACCCAGACCGAAGTCACCAAGGTGGTTAGAAAGCTCCTCGGTGGCAAGGCTCCTGGGTTGGATGAAATCCGTCCTGAGTACCTTAAGTCTCTGGATGTTGTGGGACTGTCTTGGCTGACGTGCCTCTGCAACATCGCGGGGTGATCGGGGACAGTGCCTCTGGATTGGCAGACCGGGGTGGTGGTCCCTCTGTTTAAGAAGGGGGACCGGGGGGGGGTGTTCCAACTATAGGGGGGATCACACTCCTCAGCCTCCCCGGTAAGGTCTATTCCAGAGTACTGAAGAGGAGAATTCGACCGATGGTGGAACCTCGGATTCAGGAGGAGCAGTGTGGTTTTCGTCCTGGTCGCGGCACACTGGACCAGCTCTACACACTCCACTGGGTGCTCGAGGGTTCATGGGAGTTCGCCCAACCAGTCCACATGCGTTTTGTGGATCTGGAGAAGGCGTACGACCGTGTCCCTTGGGGCACCCTGTGGGGAGTGCTCCGGGAGTACGGGGTCCGGGGTCCTTTGCTAAGGGCTATCCGGTCCCTGTACGACCACAGCAGGAGCTTGGTTCGCATTGCCGGTAGTAAGTCAAACCTGTTTCCAGTGCACACTGGCCTCCGCCAGGGCTGCCCTTTGTCACCGATTCTGTTCATTATTTTTATGGACAGAATTTCTAGGCGCAGCCAGGGTGTAGAGTGGGTCTGGTTTGGGAACCACAGAATTTCGTCTCTGCTTTTTGCGGATGATGTGGTTCTGTTGGCTTCGTCAAATCAGGACCTTCAGCGTGCACTGGGGCGGTTTGCAGCCGAGTGTGAAGCGTCCGGGATGAAAATCAGCACCTCCAAATCCAAGGCCATGGGTCTCGACCGGAAAAAGGTGCTTTGCCCTCTTCAGGTCGGTGGAGTGTCATTGCCTCAAGTGGAGGAGTTTAAGTATCTCGGGGTCTTGTTCACGAGTGAGGGACGGATGGAGCGTGAGATCGATAGACAGATCGGTGCAGCATCTGCAGTGATGCGGTCGCTGTATCGGACCATTGTGGTGAAGAGAGAGCTGAGTAGGGGGGCAAAGCTCTCGATTTACCAATCGATCTACGTTCTGATCCTCACCTATGGTCATGAGATTTGGCTCGTGACCGAAAGAACGAGATCGCGAGTACAAGCGGCCGAGATGAGTTTCCTCCGCAGGGTGGCTGGGCGCTCCCTTAGAGATAGGATGAGGAGCTCGGTCACTTGGGAGGAGCTCGGAGTCGAGCCGCTGCTCCTCCACGTTGAAAGTAGTCAGTTGAGGTGGCTCGGGCATCTTTTCCGGATGCCCCATGGACGCCTCGCTGGAGAGGTGTTCCGGGCACGTCCCATTGGGAGAAGGCCCCGGGGAAGACCCAGGACACGCTGGAGGGACTACATCTCTCGGCTGGCTTGGGAACGCCTTGGGGTTCCCCCGGAGGAACTGGGGGAGGTGTGTGTGGATTGGGAGGTCTGGGCGGCTTTGCTTGAGCTGCTGCCCCCGCGACCCGACTCTGGATAAAGTGGAAGAAAATGGATGGATGAATGGATGGTGTTTTCACAGGACACAGGGATGAAGTAGAAGTGTGACGGTCACTAGGTGTTCACAGGAAACAGTTATTATTTCTATATTTATGTTAATTATTAGTTGGTTTTATCTTTTCTGTTGTGATTTGTTTCATCGGGTTCTTTTTGTCTTTAATTTTAATTTAACATTTATTTAACCAGGTTAGTCCTGTTAAGATCGAGATTTCTTTTGCAAGGGAGACCTGGGCAATTATAAAGTTTACAATTCACCTAACCTTTGTCTTTTTCTAAAATTGTACTGTAGCATTACTATTATTATTGCTTTTGCCATTATTATTATCATCATGATTGTTAACAGTAGTACTTTTAAGGAGGCAGGAAAGGGGTGGGATTCGATAAGTTTAGCCTTCTTCCCACTCCTTTTTGAATGAACTTTATATGGTCTATTGTTTTACTTTTTATTATGTTATGATTATAATACATGAATAGAAATAAATGAATATTACAATTTGTAATGCATATGACTCTTTAATGCTAACTTTAACAATGAAAATACCATAGACATGCTAACATGTAAGCATCACTCCCATTTTTAAGTTATAAAATACAACTATCAACTGTTTCAGAAGACTGTAACAGGTCAGTTTAAGTATCAATTTTCCTCAGGATAAGACAATATCAGACACACTGGATTGTTGACCCCCTCTGGTTTGGGCTGAAGTTTTTTTTGTGAGATGGGTATGGTACCCAAACTTCAAAACTCAAACCATTCTATGGTTGACCTCTTATGACGAAAGTTACAGCACCCCTTATTTTAGGCCGCCTGGGGCAATTACAAGTTCCCACTCCTCTAATTCATAACTTTGAGGGTGTCCCAGTTCTTAGTTTCTTGATATGAAGACTACAGGGAGGGTACAATACAATAATATTTTAATTTTACTGGGAGGGTACAATAATATTTTAATTTTACTGGGACACCCTCAAAGTCGGCCAATAGGGGGCAGTCAAAACGTTCCAAGCTGAATAAGGCCTAAAGTAGGCCTACCATTATTTTGAAACTTTTACTGTATCCCACAAATTTTATTGCAGGTATTGTTCATTTTGGAGGGGGTCTCATAGGTTTGTATTGTTATTTCAGTGGGACACCCTCAAAGTTGGGAGAAAAAGCGGTCCAAAAGGGTTCAGACAATAAATAAATAAATAAATAAATAAATAAATAAATAAATAAAGGATTCTCAAAACTTGGAGGATGAATTTGTAAACAAGTTACAGTATTTGAAAGGTATAGACCTAAATGTTAAAACAAGAAAAAACTGGGACCTACTGTTATGTGCTTTTATTAAAAAACAAAACTGCACTTGGCGGCACTCTGCTCCATTTTGTTAAATTTACCCCATTTCATGATTATCAGGCTCCATTTTCCCCCATTTTGTATATTAGTATAGCTGGAAATACTGTGAACTGTTACTAATTTATTACTTATTATTTATTACTTATTTATAATTAGAGGCCCTGTAATGAACATTTCTACATTGTACATAGCATAAGTATCTTGTTTCATTGAATTAAAATGGTGCGGTTTCATGAGTCATTAAATCTCTCAGTAAATATTTCTATCGTAATTTATTACCTTATGTATGTTGTCAGTGCCACATAAGTGAGGAAAATAAATATCTTTTGCTGTGTAAACATCACTTTTTTATGAAATCATCAACCCCTGAACATTATTAAAATAATACAGTGCCCAATTGAATCTCCAATCAAACGTCATTATTTTTTCTACAGAAAAAACGCTGCTTAGTCAAAGGCTTTACCTTCGTTCTATTAAATATAAAGAGAGAAAATAAAATCTCAGACTAAAACAGCATCCAGCACTTTGACTCGTCTATTTATCTCCTCATTAGCAGCAACTAACTGCTATTTAAACGGCCGTCTCAGCTTTTGTACTTTGAAGCGTCAGCTTTGTCTTTTCTTCTTCTTCTTCTGTTTTACTGTCAGTTTTCGTGGTTCTCAAGCTCTTTAAGAAACATATTAGATACTCACAGGGTGAAGTTTAGTCCGCTCCAAGAAGAGTTCTCAGGGTGTTCAGCTAGTTAGCTGCCGCTTCAGAAGCTAACAGGAAGTCTTCTTCCTCCTCCCTTTATTGGCGGTTGACAAACTTATTGATGCATTACCGCCACCAACTGGACCGGAGTGCAAGACATCAAAACTGGCAAAAATCGAAATCAAGTCAAGACCGGGGACAGCTGCTGCGCTTCACCGTTGTCACGTACTGAGATGTAATGAAGGCAAAGCCTTTGACCAAGCAGCGTTTTTCTCGATGGAAAAAAAAGTTTAAGTTGTTTGACTGAAGTACTTTAAAATAAATAAATAAATAAATAAATTTAAGATTCAAATGGGCAATAATATTTTAATAATTTTCGTCAAGGGTTGATGATTTCATAAAAAAGTGATGTTTGTGACAACATGTACACCATGTATTAAATTGCAATCATAAATACACAGATATTTAATGGTAATATCAAAGCAACAACATTTTAATTAAATTAAACTATACTTACGCTATGGACAATGTAGAAATATTCATTACAGGACCTATAATTATAAATAAGCAACAAATTAGTAACAGTTCACAATATTTCTATATGTAAAACGTTCATTATAGTACCTGCCATTATGAGTAAGCAACAAATTGCTAACAATTCATACTACATATTTCTACATATAATTAAGACCCTTCGGCTGCTCCCATGTTTGCACATGGGTCGCCACAGCTAATCCGAGGTGGATCTGCATGTTGAATTGGCACAAGTTTGACACCGGATGCCATTCCTGATGCAACTCCACATTACATGGAGAAATGTGGCAGGGGGGGGGGATTTGAACCAAAACTGCTGCACTAACCACCTGGCCACCACCTCTGCACTATTTCTCAAAAAAAAAAAAAAGAAAAAAAATCATAGAAATTTAATTCTTTGTTCAAGATCTGTAAATCAATCTCACAATAAATACTATTTATGCTTAGTTCACAAATTTGATTCTAAATGACTATAATTACCACTATGCACTTTTTAAGAAGCTGATCCATTACATAGTCAGATTTCCCCAAGTCAAGATAACCCTCCTGTCATGTGCACCGGCAAAATTTCCTGTATATTCGTTTTGTGAATTGTATTGGTAGCATGGCCCGAGCAGAGGGTCGCCCTTTTGAGTCCGGTGTGCTTGAGGTTTCTTCCTCAAATCATTAGAGGGAGTTTTTCCTTACCACTGTAACCTGTGTGCTTGCTCTGGGGGTTGGTAAGGTTAGACCTTACTTGTGTGAAGCGCCTTGAGGCAATGTTATTGTGATTTGGCGCTACGCGTATATAAATAAAAATAAATTGAAATAAATTGAACAGACTAATCCCCGGGCAGAGAGTGGGAGTTTCAGCATAAAACCAATCAATCAATCAATCTATCTATCTGTGCAGGTAAAAAAATAACTCACTGAGATTTAAATAGAATTTGAATTGAATTTATTAGACACCCATGCAACAAAATTTCACTCATATACAACACCAAAACTCATAAACAAAGTAGTCAAAGAAAAAAAGACAGTAAGAAAAAATAAACAAGGTACACGGTACCTAAAGGCGTAGGCAGAAGCAAAGCTTATCAACGCCTACACCCCTCCATGAAGTCAAATCAAACCAGGCATACGCCTGTTCATAAATGTTCACTTCTAAACAAAATCTTAACAACAGCAGCTCTAATTACAATTAAAAGAAAACAAATATTTCCCAAACAGCTCCCAATACAAGCTGGTTACCACCTACAAAAAAAAAAAAAAAAAAAAACTTTTTCAAGAGTGGCCAAGAGGACAGCACAAAACAAATTACAGCAAACACACAAACCACGAAAAACTACAGTCACCATTTCACACAAGAGTGGAATTTCATGATTACACAGTACAGTCACAAGATCCAATAAACCTTTCGCTGTCTTTTATAACTGCCTTAAATTTCCCCAGAAATTTGAATGTCAATTTTAAGTCCATCTGCAAATATTTGCAGATAGACGGGGCAGAACATTTAAAAGCCTTTTGCCCAGATCGGTTCTGACTCTCAGTACCTGCAACTGTATGATGTCCTGAGAGCGCAGGCCATATCGGCTGAAGTTTCTACATGTGTGAGCACAAATATGTGGGCAGAAGTGCAAGAATACAACCCCTGGCAAAAATTATGGAATCACTGGCCTCGGAGGATGTTCATTCAGTTGTTTAATTTTGTAGGAAAAAAGCAGATCACAGACATGACACAAAACTAAAGTCATTTCAAATGGCAACTTTCTGGCTTTAAGAAACACTATAAGAAATCAAGAAAAAAAGATTGTGGCAGTCAGTAACGGTTACTTTTTTAGACCAAGCAGAGGAAAAAAATATGGAATCACTCAATTCTGAGGAAAAAATTATGGAATCACCCTGTAAATTTTCATCCCCAAAACTAACACCTGCATCATATCAGCTCTGCTCATTAGTCTGCATCTAAAAAGGAGTGAACACACCTTGGAGAGCTGTTGCACCAAGTGGACTGACATGAATCATGGCTCCAACACGAGAGATGTCAATTGAAACAAAGGAGAGGATTATCAAACTCTTAAAAGAGTAAATCATCATGCAATGTTGCAAAAGATGTTGGTTATTCACAGTCAGCTGTGTCTAAACTCTGGACCAAATACAAACAACATGGGAAGGTTGTTAAAGGCAAACATACTGGTAGACCAAGGAAGACATCAAAGCGTCAAGACAGAAAACTTAAAGCAATATGTCTCAAAAATCGAAAAATGCACAACAAAACAAATGCGAATGGGAGGAAACTGGAGTCAACGTCTGTGACCGAACTGTAAGAAACCGCCTAAAGGAAATGGGATTTACATACAGAAAAGCTAAACGAAAGCCATCATTAACACCTAAATAGAAAAAAAAACAAGGTTACAATGGGCTAAGGAAAAGCAATCGTGGACTGTGGATGACTGGATGAAAGTCATATTCAGTGATGAATCTCGAATCTGCATTGTGCAAGGTGATGATGCTGGAACTTTTGTTTGGTGCCGTTCCAATGAGATTTATAATGATGACTGCCTGAAGAGAACATGTAAATTTCCACAGTCATTGATGATATGGGGCTGCATGTCAGGTAAAGGCACTGGGGAGATGGCTGTCATTACATCATCAATAAATGCACAAGTTTACGTTGATATTTTGGACAATTGAAAGGATGTTTGGGGATGATGAAATCATTTTTCAAGATGATAATGCATCTTGCCATAGAGCAAAAACTGCGAAAACATTCCTTGCAAAAAGACACATAGGGTCAATGTCATGGCATAGTGTCAATGTGAACGAGCAGATCTGATTTGATGCAGGTGTTAGTTTGGGGGATAAAATTTACAGGGTGATTCCATAATTTTTTCCTCAGAATTGAGTGATTCCATATTTTTTTCCTCTGCTTGGTCTAAAAAAGTAACCGTTACTGACTGCCACAATCTTTTTTTCTTGATTTCTTATAGTGTTTCTTAAAGCCAGAAAGTTTCCATTTGAAATTACTTTAGTTTTGTGTCATGTCTGTGATCTGCTTTTTTTCTACAAAATTAAACAACTGAATGAACATCCTCCGAGGCCGGTGATTCCATAATTTTTGCCAGGGGTTGTAGAACATTTCAGAGTGGCCTTTTACTGTGGCCACCCTAAGGCACACCTGTGCAATAATTATGCTGTATAATCAGCATCTTGATATGCCACACCTGTGAGGTGGGATAGATTATCTTGGCAAAGGAGAAGTGCTCATTAACACAGATTTAGATTTGTTAATATTTGAGAGAAATAGGTCTTTTGTGTACATAAAACTGTTATAGATCTTTGAGATCAGCTCATGAAAAATGGGAGCAAAAACCAACATAAGTATTGCATTTATATTTTTGTTCAGTGTATACATGTATTAGGGTGCTAAAATTGCTACATACAATTACAGTGTCTGATCAGTGCTTTTTGGTGTCTATGGACATTGAATCATTGTATATTAATGTCCCTTCTGAGGGTGGACTACAAGCCATTGAGTTCTTTCTTAACCAAAGGACAGACTTTACACAAACCATCCAGAGCATTGTTGATCTCGCAAATACTTACTTCGAATTTCTTTATGTTTCAGACTAATTTCTATCTACAAATCTCAGGGATCAGCATGCGGTCAAGGATGGCCTCTAGCTTCGCATCACTGTTCTGTGGTTTCTTCGAACATAACACTGTCTTCCATGTAGATCAAAATCCTTACTTACATCAGATTTCACACTGGAAGAGATATATAGATGACATTCTTTTTGTGTGGCATGGCACAGAAACATCACTTATAGAATCCCATAACTTCATTAATGACAACTGTAATCTTAAATTTACAATGGAGTATGATGCACAAAAAATTAACTTTTTAGACATCGTTGTATATAGACAAGATAACAGACTGGGTTCAACTGTATATAGAAAGACAACCGATTGGAACTCCATCCTGCATGGGAAGTCTTTTCATCCAGTACCTCTAAAGAAAAGTCTACCTATTTCACAAAACTGCATACGTCATATTTGTAGCTCAGATTCTGACTATCAATTGCAAGCTGATGATCTTGTACACCGCTTTCAGCAGAGAGAATACAATCCAGTATGGATCACTGAAGTTCATAGAAGATTTGATATCACTACTAAATGAATGTCTGAACCACAATAAAAACAAAATTGAGACAACCAGACTAAACTGTATCATACAATATTCACCCTTGGGTAAGGAATTTGAGAAAGTTTTTTTAAAAAGTCAGTGGCATATTATAAAAACAGATCCCCAACTGAAAGATTTAAAAGACTTCATTACACCACCTCGCACTGTATATAGAAGACCACCCTGGAAGACACTGGCCCTCCCCAGTTTAGAGAATTATTACATTGCAGCACAATTGAAATATGTTTACTGTTGGTGCAATTCAAACTACAACCCCAATTCCAATGAAGTTGGGACATTGTGTAAAGTGTAAATAAAAACAGAATACAATGATTTGCAAATCCTCTTCAACCTATATTCAGTTGAATACACCACAAAGACAATATATTTATTGTTCAGACTGATAAACTTTATTGTTTTTGTGCAAATATTTGCAACACGTTTCAAAAAAACTGGGACAGTGATATGTTTACCACTGTGTTACAGTACATCACCTTTCCTTCAAACAACACTCAATAAGCATTGGGGAACTGAGGACACTAATTGTTGAAGCTTTGTAGGTGGAATTCTTTCCCATTCTTGCATGATGTACGACTTCACTTGTTCAACAATCCTGGGTCTCAGTTGTTGTATATTGCACTTTATAATGCCCCACACATTTTCAATGGGTGACAGGTCTGGACTGCAGGCAGGCCAGTCTAGTACCCGCACTCTTTTACTATGAAGCCACGCTGTTGTAACACGTGCAGAATGTGGTTTGGCATTGTCTTGCTGAAATAAGCAGGGACGTCCCTCAAAAAGACGTTGCTTGGATGGCAGCATGTGTTGCTCCAAAACCTGGATGTACCTTTCAGCATTGATGGTGCCATCACAGATGTGTAAGCTGTCCATGCCATGGGCACTAACACACACCCATACCATCACAGATGCTGGCTTTTGAACTTTGTGCTGGTAACAATCTGGATGGTCTTTTTGCTCTTTTGTCCAGAGGACACAATGTTCATGATTTCCAAAAACAATTTGAAATGTGGACTCATCACACCACAGCACACGTTTCCACTTTGTGTCTGTCCATTTCAAATGAGCTCAGGCCCAGAGAAGGCAGCGGCGTTTCTGGATGTTGTTGATGTATGACTTTCGCTTTACATGGTAGAGTTTTAACTTGCACTTGTAGAAGATGTATCAATGAACTGTGTTAACTGACAATGGTTTTCTGAAATGTTCCTGAGCCCACGTGGTCAGATCCTTTACACAATGATGTCGATTTTTAATACAGTGCCGTCTGAGGGATCGAAGGTCACGGGCATTCAATGTTGGTTTTCAGCCTTGCCGCGCATGTGTAGAAAGTTCTCCAGATTCTCTGTATCTTCTGATTATATTATGGACTGTAGATGATGGAATCCCTAAATTCCTTGCAATTGAATGTCGAGAAACATTGTTCTTAAAGTGATGGATGATTTTTTTCATGCAGTTGTTCACAAAGTGGTGATCCTCACTCCATCTTTGCTTGTGAATGGCTGAGTCTTTTGGGGATGTTCCATTTAAACCCAATCATGACACTCACAATTAGTGTCCTCAGTTCCCAAACGCTTATTGAGTGTTGTTAGAAGGAAAGGTGATGTAACACAGTGGTAAACATACAACTGTCCCAGCTTTTTTGAAATGTGTTGCAGGCATCCATTTCAAAATGAGCAAATTTTTCCACAAAAACAATAATGTTTATCTGTTTTAACATGAAATATCTTGTCTTTGTGGTGTATTCAATTGAATATAGGTTGAAGAGGATTTGTAAATCATTGTATTCTGTTTTTAATTTACATTTTACGCAACATCCCAACTTCATTGGAATTGGGGTTGTATGAAGCAAAGTGGAAAGATATAGAAAAAGAGGTTAATAATAACCCAGTACAAACTCTGATTGGGTATATAGAATGATATAATAAACTCAAAAGCAACATCGACCCAATAATGTTTCACACTAGAAACATGGTATAAAGCTATAAAAAATATAATCTACAGAAATATATTAATGCATTAAAATGGACAGTATATGATGCTAATTGCAAACCTGCCCAACAAGAGCTGGGATATAAGCAATGGTTAATAAAAGGAATTACGAGGTCTATTAGAAAAGTATCCGACCTTATTATTTTTTTCAAAAAACATATGGATTTGATTCATATGTTTCTACGTCAGCCAAGCTTGAACCTTCGTGAGCATTTGTGAGTTTTTCCACGCCTGTCGGTTGCATCATTCGCCTGTGAGCACGCCTTGTGGGAGGAGTGGTCCAGCCCCCTCGTCGGATTTTCATTGTCAGGAAATGGCGGAATGATTTGGGCTTTTTTTCCATCAGAATTTTTTCAGAAACTGTTAGAGACAAGCAGCTGGAAACCATTTTAAAAATTTATCTGGTTTTCGGTGAAAATTTTACAGGCTTCACAGAGAATAAGGACTGTTACTACAGCTTTAAGGACGCCCCACAATGGCGCACGGCGCGCCACGCTCCGAGCCACCATCGAGAGGCAGAAAACACCACATCATTTCTAAACGGATGGCTGTGTGGAGCTGGGACCATCGTGACCAATTTCTCTGGTTATCACAAGAGCTGGACATCAGACATTTTCCGGCAGATTTCACTTTTAACAAGAGATTTTGTCATGGAAAGCTGCGTGGAGGCTTCGCGCATCACAACCTATTCACTGATGAAGCGAGACAAAGGAACACCTCTGTTTCGGAATGCCAGGGGACAAGTTGGGACATGCCCAGCTCTCCACAATTTCTCTTATACTCACTGGGCTGGTAAGCATTGAAAGCCGAGATAGGCATGTCCCCAAACAAAAATATTCCAACATCCCAGGGCAGGTAAGACTTTTAAAATCAAGGGAGTCATCACATGTAATACCTCCGATGTGATCTCGTAGTGTTCAGAATAATAGTAGTGCTATGTGACTAAAAAGATTAATTCTTGTTTTGAGTATATTTCTTATTGTTACATGGGAAACAAGGTATTATTAGATTCAGTAGATTCTCACAAACCCAACAAGACCAAGCATTCATGATATGCACACTCTTAAGGCTATGAAATTGGGCTATTAGTAAAAAAAGTAGAAAAAGGGGTGTTCACAATAATAGTAGTGTGGCATTCAGTCAGTGAATTCGTCAGTTTTGTGGAACAAACAGGTGTGAATCAGGTGTCCCCTATTTAAAGATGAAGCCATCACCTGTTGAACATGCTTTTCTCTTTGAAAACCTGAGGAAAATGGGACGTTCAAGACACTGTTCAAAAGAACAGCGTAGTTTGATTAAAAAGTTGATTGGAGAGAGGAAAACCTATACGAATGTGCAAAAATTATAGGCTGTTCATCTACAATGATCTCCAATGCTTTAAAATGGACAAAAAAAAACCAGAGACGCATGGAAGAAAAAGGAAAACAACCATCAAAATGGATAGAATAACCAGAATGGCAAAGGCTCACCCATTCATCAGCGCCAGGATGATCAAAGACAGTCTGGAGTTACTTGTAAGTGCTGTGACAGTTAGAAGACGCCTGTGTGAAGCTAATTTATTTCCAAGAATCCCCCGCAAAGTCCCTCTGTTAAATAAAAGACGTGCAGAAGAGGTTACAATTTGCCAAAGAACACATCAACTGGCCTAAAGACAAATGGAGGAATATTTTGTGGACTGATGAGAGTAAAATTGTTCTTTTTGGGTCCAAGGGCCACAGACAGTTTGTGAGACGACCCCCAAACTCTGAATTCAAGCCACAGTTCACAGTGAAGACAGTGAAGCATGGTGGTGCAAGCATCATGATATGGGCATGTTTCTCCTACTATGGTGTTGGGCCTATATATCGCATACCAGGTATCATAGATCAGTTTGGCTATGTCAAAATACTTGAAGAGGTCATGTTGCTTTATGCTGAAGAGGACATGCCCTTGAAATGGGTGTTTCAACAAGACAATGACCCCAAGCACACTAGTACACGAGCAAAATCTTGGTTCCAAACCAACAAAATTAACGCCTCGCAGATGTGATGAAATCATGAAAAACTGTGGTTATACAACTAAATACTAGTTTAGTGATTCACAGGATTGCTAAAAAAGCTTGAAGTTTGAACATAATAGTTTTGAGTTTGTAGTGTCAACAGCAGATGCTACTATTATTGTGAACACCCCCTTTTCTACTTTTTTACATTATGTTGTTTACTTCTGCTAAACAACATAATGTTCGCTCACTCAGGTATTTCGGTATCAAACATGTTCAACTTAACAATCAAGGTGGTGACATCAATCAATTGCTTCTCAAAAGAGAAGCCTTTTGGATCTATACACTTAATACACTCTCCCCTAAAAATTTAAATGAAGATTTTGATTTGAGACATTTCTTATGATATTCTTTCCACTGTGACTGTGTTCCACAATTCTGTTGAGACTATCCATATGTCTAATTATATTTATATTCATATTTATACATGTGTGTTTTTATCATTGTCGGTATCTCTGGCTGTGGCGCCTATCACATTGCTCCAAGTAGGCTAAGATACACTTATATATGGTTAACATTTATATAACATTACAATACTGTATGACGATTTGTACCTGATGTTTGTATTTTGTATTAAGTGACCATACAGGAGAGATAAAAAAGTATTATATGTCACTGTACACCTATTTGGTGAAACGTCTTTTGTGAGCCCATGCCAAACAAACTTGGCTGCCACCAGCATTTGTGACGGTTTCCTCCACAGGTGGGAAAGGCCACGCACAGCCTCAAAGACACGCCACTTCCATGTGGGGGGATGACAGGTTGTGGCTGTCCTGTGGAGACGTCACAGAGCAGCCTAGTGCCGCCCTAACCAAAGGTGATGTCTGTCACCTGTTATCCACTGGTCACAGATCCGAGTGCTTGCACCTCTGAGATGGCGGCCTGATTAGGTGCCATGAAGGTGTAGTCCAGGTCGAGGTTGATGGTGGCTGTGAAGGCTCGGAAGAGGCAGTCCACGATGGAGTACATCTTGCTGGCAACATACTAAAATGGTATGTTGCCGGCAAGTCTGTCGTGAACTTGAAGACGTAGGTGAGCTGTTGTTGCTGGCAGGTGGACCAGGGTTCCGACACTTTGGCCATGGCAAAATTCAGCAGTTTGTGTTTGACGCAAGCTGTAAACTGCTGGCCCTCCATTAGCGTGTGGAAATATTGGACACCGTGGTGCAAGGTGAGCAGCTCCTGGTCAAATGTGCTGTATTTGCGCTCATTGAGGCGTAACTGTTGACTGAAGAAAGCGCGCCGCTGCCACGCCCTGTTTACCCACTGCTCGTGTAGCGCACCCACAGCGTAGTCCGTTGCATCCATGGTCATGGATATGGGGGTGATGAGTGGGCCAGCATTATTGTGGAAGCCAAGACTGTCTTGGCATCCAAGAAGGCCGTGTCTTTCTCCGCCGACCAGCCCACCATATGACTGGGAGCTTTCCCCCTTTCGTATGAGGGGTGCATGACCATGACAGCTTTGGGGATGAAGCGGTGGTAAGAATTCACCATTCCCAAGAGTTTCTGTAGGGCTTGCACCATGGTCAGTCGCGGAAGATTCAGAACCGTGTCCACCTCAGACGGAAGGGGCACAGCTCAGTCTTTCGTGACTCTGTGCACCAGAAAACCGGCACTTAGTAGGGTTGATGATTAGCAGTGGTGGGCACAGCTAACTGAAAAGTTGGCTTTGATAACCATTAAACCGCTAACTGAAAAGTTTAATTTTGTAACGCTAAATTTGTAAAAAAATTTAGCGGACGTTACCGCTAATCTCTAACTTTTAGGATTGACTCGGTACTGATAAGCCAGTTTCGAGTTTAAGCACCGCAGGGGCTGCAGGGTAAATTCAAAGACAATCGCAAACACAAAACAAACACACGAAAAATAAATAAATAAAAAATAAAATCCCAAACACTGTCATCTTTGTCAAAAGCAGTAAATTGCAGTATAAGAAGTCACAGTTTATCGCTATATTATATATTTATAAACTGTTAACGGAGCTGCAGTCACAAACAAAAAACAAACATGAAAATATTTCACTTTAAAAAGTAAAGATTTGCATGTACACACTGTCTTTAAAGCAGACACACTGTTGATTTACACGATGGGAGCTCATCTCAACAGAATACCAGTGTTGCAGACCGAACGGTCTCCCCTAAAAATTGGGCCACCCTGCCTTCACTGCGCATGCGTCATTTGGGACCACAGCAGCTCATCTCAGACTGAGTCTCTACACCAAAGCAATCAAAGGGAATAATGTGATTATTAACTATCAGATGACAAGGTAAAACCTCTTAAATCATTCTAAAGTCAGGAGAAATGGGCTGTTTTAAGCAGAAGGCTATAATCGGTGAGTTGCTACTGATGCTTTGAAATGACAGAGGCGCAATGAACACAGCTGTTTTGAGCGATTTTTAGGGGGGACCATTCGGTTGGCAACACCAGTGTTGCTGTCATGCTCTGAGAGCTCCCCCGTCTTTTATTATGAAACAATGCTGAATTTATGTGGAAATGATTGTTGTACAAAAGCTTCAGATATCTGTCACTGAAATAGATGATGACTGGAGAGCAGTTTTAAGGAGAAACGATACGATACGAAACAATAATTGGTGAATTGCTGCTGATGCCTGAAATAACATTTGCAGTGAAGGCAGGGACAGTGCTCAGACAGGACTGGTCCACACCGACAGCAGGTGGGAATCATGGAAGACCATGGAAGTGAAGGTGGGCTGCCACATGGTTCACTATCCGGTTGGTCACAAAGGGGCCATGGAAACGAGGAGCCAGTTTCTGGGACAACGCCTGCAGTGGGATGTCATCAGATGAAAGCCACACCTCCTCCCTGGAATGATAGAGTGGAGCCGGGGTCCAATGGCGGTCTGCATGGCAATGAGCTTACTCCCTAGATCCCAACAGGGCAGAATGGGCAGCCCTCCAGGCCTTGCGGCAGCACCTGAGGTGCACCTGAATGGATGGGATGTCCATTTCCTCTTCTTGCGCCGGAGAAAAAGAGGCTGATACCCAAACAGAATCAGCCTAGTGGCCACGTACAACTACGAATTATGGGCATGTTCAATCCAGGGTGGGTGTTCCAACCAGGCCACAGGGTCCCGGGTGGTGGTACAGCAAAGGGTCGATTTACGATCTTGATTGGCCAGCTCTACCGGGCCATTCAACTGTGGATGGAATCCAGATGACAGGCTGACAATGGCCCCAATGCTGAGCAGCAGTAAACTGGCCGCTAAGATCTGGCTGCATTAGTATAGACATGGATGTAAACAGGTGCTTAAGGCACTCAAAGGCCTGGACCATGGCTAGTGTCCACTGAAAGGAACTCTTGGGGGATGTAAGGGCCATGAAGGAGGAAGCTACTTGACTGCAGTTACGGATAAATTTTTGGTAAAAAGTAGTGAACCCAAGGAAATGTTAGAGTTGCTTTCCATCAATGGTGACCGACCAATCAGCCACTGCCTGGACCTTGTTAGAGCCGGGACCAATCTGTCCCTCACATATGATAAACCCGAGGAATGACATGGAACAGAGGTGAAAAGTACACTTTGCAGCCTTCACAAACAGTTGGTTCTCCCACAGTCGCTGGAGGACCAGATGAACGTGCATCTGGTGTTCAGCAAGATTTTTGGAGAAAATCAGGATGTTGTATAAATAGATGTGTACAAATCGGTCAAAGAAATCACGCAGCACATTGTTAACTAAGGCCTGAAAGGTTGGAGGAGCACTGGTCAGCTCAAAGGGCATGACTAGGTACTCAAAATGACCGAGAGGAGTCTCAAAGGCGGTTTTCCAGTCATCTCTCTCTCTCATGCGGACGAGGTGGTAGGCATTTCCGAGGTCTTATTTGGAAATAAATGGATGCCCCATGGAATGGTTTGAATGTAGATGTAAGGAGGGGGAGTGGGTATTTGTTTTTAGTGGTAACGTTCAGACCCCGATAATCAGTGCAAGAATGGAGTGTGCCGTCCTTCTTCCCTACAAAGAAGAAACAGGCACCCACCAGGGAAGAGGAGTACTGGATGATTCCAGCCTCCAGGGATTCCTATATATACTGTGCCATCGATTCACTTTCCTGGGGGTTAAGGTTGATTAACCAACTGGATGGTAAGGTGCAGCCGGGAAGCAAATCCATGAAACCAGTCACAGGGGTGATGAGGAGGCAATGAGTGGACCTAGTCCTTACAAAAGACCAGGGCAAGGTCATGATAGACTACGGGGACCTGTGATAAATCTGGCAGAGGGTCAGGGCTTGAGGAAACCGTACTGTTGGGAACAACAGACTGTCAACAAAGGCAGTGGTACCTCTCACTTCACTGGGTTATTGGGCCAGCAATCCAATTAGGAGCTGGATTATGGAGACGCAGCCACGGGTGCCTGAGAACAACAGTGTTTTGTTTAGTGCCTTTTTTGCACTGCATGATGCCGCACTTCACTCCCTCGGCTAGCGTGATGTTAAGCTACTCTGCAGCTGAGCTACAGAGCCTGAACAACAATCTCCCTTGGGACATTCTCGCCATCAGAGAGCTTGATTTGCTCCGCCGACCTCGTTGCATCCACAGAGGCTCCCGGAGAAAGTTTGTATTCCATAGGACTGGGTCATCTGTGCCGGTTATCTGGTCAGCTGAGCGCATCGGCGCTCACGTCATCAGAGCACTGCAGCCTGTGGGACTTGTAGTCCTGATGTGACGACAACAGTTTCTGACACTCTCCGGGCGCTGGATGGAAAACGTGGAGTGGATTTTAAGCTACTTGGGCCTATTCAAAGATGTCAGTCTGTCAACCCCACGGAAGTCTTCAGTTTGGGTCTCATTAACATTACATCACTGTCCTCGAAATCCCTGTTGATTAATGATTTAATTATGGATCATCATTTGGACATGATTGGGTTATGTGAGACCTGGCTCAAACCCATAGCTGTTCTTCCTCTGAAAGAGGCCTGCCCACCGGCGTATACATTTAGTCACGTGGTGCGAAGCAAGGTGGGGGTGTTGTTTTTATTTATAAATCTAGGTTTACCTTACTGACTGTTGGCGGTCATAAATATAATTCATTTGAGCATCTGAGTCTCCGCTCTGCCCACGATGCTATGGACTGTCAGGGTCAGAAGTATGGAAATCAGTCATGTTATTTTTTCACTGTTTATAGGCCTTCCGGCCCATATTCTGAATTCTTAGATGAATTTGGTGCGTTCATTGTCAGCTACTGTGGACATTTTGATTATTGGTGACTTTAACATTCATATAAATAAGCCTTCTGATCACCTTTGCAAATCATTTATGGAACTTGTGGATGCATTAGGATTCCAGCAATGCACTCAGGACTCGACGGACATGAGTGGAAATACCCTTGATTTGGTTCTCGCACGTGGCCTTGCTGTCATGAACATCAACATTTTGCCTCTTACCTCTGTGGTCTCTGACCACTCATTTATTAGGTTTGCTGCATTTAGTGGAGTGAAAGCCTTGTTTACTTCTGCGGCAACGCATTAATCCCTCAACTATGACTGAACTCAAAGCAAGACTGCCTGAAATTTTGGCTTTA
The DNA here is from genome assembly GCF_902500255.1 of Thalassophryne amazonica. NCBI lineage: Eukaryota > Metazoa > Chordata > Actinopteri > Batrachoidiformes > Batrachoididae > Thalassophryne > Thalassophryne amazonica. The sequence continues at coordinate 132,310,717 of NC_047105.1, forward strand.
GGGTTGGAGAAGGTTCAGTCAGTGGATAGTCTTGTGGATGGTTGTATTCAGCACTCAAGGCTACACTGGATAAGGCTGCACCACCTCTTTTAAGGCCACGCCTTCCCAAGGCACAGTCGCCTTGGTTCAATGGTTACTTGCGTGACCTCAGGCAGAAGGCTAAAGGTTTGGAATGGAAATGGCGTAGTTCCAAATTAGAGGTGTTCCACCTTGCATGGTGTGATGTTATCTTACATTATAAGCATGCACTCCTGGCTACAAAGCAGACCTATTATTCTGATTTGATGAATAAAAACAAGCATAACTCAAAGTTTTTGTTTGAAACTGTAGCTTTTCTCATTCATAACAGCCACCTGTTATTCACTCTCCCTTTTCAGCACAGGACATCTTGGACTATTTTGAGAAGAAACTTGAGGATATTAGGTTGAGAATATCTCAGCAGGCCTTGGTCCAACCACTGCATACTGCTATGGAGGTGGATGGTCCCACTGAGGTGTTACTCAGATTTACAGATTTTGATGGTATCTCACTAGGCGCGCTTACGAAGCTTGTGATGTCTACAAAAAGCATAACCTGCTTATTTGATCCCATACCAACAAAACTGTTTAAAGTGGAGATGACACTTCAAAAATTAGGGAGAAACTGGTATAAATAGCAAAATATACATACAGTATAGAGAGTTGAAAGTGTTTTTATTCATTATCACTGAAAATAAAGTTTGTACAGCTTCTCAAAAGTGTGTTTATTGGAAAGCGCGCTTGCAGCGCTCCTTCAGCGGTCACGTGATGCCGTGACATCACAGAATGGAGAGTCCCGTCTTTGTCTGTTTGATCGACAACAGGAACAGGTGGACCTCAGCATGGACAGTGACGAGATCAAGAACTTTTCTGACTCCTCTTCAAGTGTGGATTATTTCTGACTCGGATCCTGAGATTGTCGCAGCAGTGATTAGACCCTGCAGATTGGAGCTGTATTTTTCGGACTAACATTCAAACCAGGAGCATTCTGGCAGCGAAAATAATGCCGACGGTGTTTATGGCGGAGCCGAAGCAGAGGCAAGAGACGTGCCAATTCTGATGGATTTTGAAAGGCTGCAGAATATGGAATGGTAAGGGAGGCTTTGATTTTTGTTGCTGCTGTTTACGAGGTCTGTCAGAAAAGTATCGGACCTTTTCATTTTTTTCAAAAAAGACTAAAGACTGTTGTCTTTAAGTGTCATATTCACTTTAAGGACCTGTGGCCCATTCTTGGACCGACTGTGCTGGAAATTATAAATCTCTCATTAAATTCTGGATCTGTTCCTAAATGTTTCAAGTCTGCAGTGATTAAACCATTGCTTAAGAAATCCAATCTCGACTGTAGTGGATTGAAAATTTATAGACTGATATTAAATGAATCATTTTGTTCTAAAATCCTGGAAAAAGTGGTTTTGCGACAGCTAGTGGACAACCTCACTGAGAATAATCTTTTTGAGCCACTGCAGTCTGCTTTTAGAAAATATCACTCCACAGAGACAGCACTTACTAAAGTTGTGAATGACCTTTTGCGAGCAATGGACTTGGATACCACTACAGTGTTGGTGCTGTTGGATCTTAGTGTTGCGTTTGATACTGTGGATCATCATATTTTACTCGACAGGCTAGAGAATCATTTTGGGATTACGGGAACTGCCTTTGCATGGTTGACGTCATACCTGTCCAGTCGTTCTTACTGTGTGTTGTGCAATGGCACTTCTTCTGATCTTAGGGATATGAAGTTTTGGGTTCCGCAGGGATCTGTTTAGGCCCCCTGCTTATTTCCCTTTATGTAGCACCCCTTGGGAATATACTGTGGCATTTTGGGATTGCCTTTCATTGCTATGCTGATGACACCCAATTGTACATGCCAATAACTGCCGGTAATCTGATTCACATAAAATCTTTGGAAGATTACCTTGCATCAGTGAGAAGCTGGATATCTAGTAACTTCCTACTTTTAATTCTGGTAAGACTGAAGTGATGGTTCTTGGTCCAGCGAGGTATCAGCATCTATTTCATCAGCTAGCGCTTATCTTAGGTTTGTGTGTTATACATCATACGGATAAAGTGAGGAATCTGGATAATTTTTGATCCTATGTTGTCTTTTGACCTCCACATTAGAGACATTACGAGGACTGCTTTCTTCCATTTGTGAAATATAGCGAAGATTCGGCCCATCCTGTCTATGGCTAATACTGAGACTTTGACTCATGCATTTCTCTCTTCTAGATTGGATTATTGTAATGCTCTATTTTCTGATTTACCGCAGTCCAGGATTAGGGGTCTTCAACTGGTTCAAAATACTGCTGCCAGACTTTTGACACAAAACAGAAACACATTACACCCGTTTTGGCGTCCCTGCACTGGCTTTCATTCGCTGCAAGATCGGATTTTAAGGTACTGTTATTAGTTTATAATTATTTTATTACACTATGTAACAATTTTTGTTCCTGGCTTCTGTTATATTTCAACTGCTTATTCTAAAGTCTATGGAAAAATGACTACATTCAGCACAAACTTTGATTTTAATTTTTTTTTAGATCATTCTGGAAACATAGAAAATTCTGGACAGTTCTAGCAGTTAAAGAATATTCTAGAAGACTACTCAGTAGTAGTGAAGGCAAATTGAGAATATTCTTGAAAACAAATTTCAAAATATCATTGTCCTGATCACAGAAGCAAAGTTTCTGTGGAATAACAGCTATTTTCTATTTATTTAAGGCATAACAGGTTAGGAAAACACACTGTGTACCCAGGAACAAAACAAAAAAAAAATAAAAATTTGTTACATAGTGTTATTAGTGTTATGTGTTTTCATTCTTGTATTCTTTTATGATTTTGTCTATTTTATTTTATTATGTTGTGTGAAGCGCCTTGAGATGATCTCATCGTGAATTGGCGCTATATAAATTAATAAATTTGTTATATATTTGTAACAGGGGTGGGAGAGGTAATGACAAAAAAAAAAAAAAACATATGTCATCGTGGTGGATACCAGATATGATCAAGTGCAAGGGGATGGTGTGGTGAGTAAATGGAGGTGAGTGATGACCAGTCCTCCAGGACTGTTGTTGAGACCTATCGATTTGCAGTGGGTAGGCGGCACGTGGCGCCACAGGACCAAAATGTGCTGGCCCTGTCGAGAGAGAAGAGATCTGTGGAGCCAGAGAGAGGGAGGACCAGGGTGGCCGACTGCTGTGGGCTCATTGTCTGTTCCACTCCTGCAACCGATTATCAAGGAGGATGCACAGTGTGATTAGGTCATCCAATGACGGCGGGTCCTCCATAGCTGCTAACTCGTCCAGGAGCCTATCGGATAATCCATTGCTCAATGTGTCACAAAGCGCCGTGGTATCCCAGCCGGCCTCGGCAGCTAGAATGCAGGAGCCGACCGAGTATTCCACCACACTTTGGGCCCCTTGGTGAATCTGGAGCAACCGCTCATACGCCATGTAACCCTTGATAGGGTGGTCGAAGATCTTGCATAACTCTCTACAGCCCTTATCATAGGATGTAAGGATCGGGGGCTGGCCCTTCCACAGAGTGGCAATCCAAGCCAGTACCTCTCTCCAGAGCAGACTGGTAAGGTAAGCTACCTTGCTGTGAAATTACGAGGGTCGTGGGAAAACACAACAGAACATTGGAGGAGGAAGGACGAACAAGTAGAAAATGCCCTGGAAAAAAGTTATGGATTGCACACTAAAGAATCAGTAGTGGGAGGGTTGGGCAAGCTTACAGTGTCCATGGGGGGAGTACTAGGAGTGATGCTCGTGCAAGGTGTGGGGTGCAGTCAGACCAGAAGACACAGAAGGGGAGGGGAGACAGCTGGCTCCTCAGATCACAACAAACCTGCAATTTCAACCCTGAAGTTCCCTTGTGATCGAAATTGCAGGGTAAGTGGCAGCGCCTAGCTTTGGCTCCGAATGTGGCATGGTAGAAGCAGAAGCCAGTTTGAGAACACTATCGGAGTGCTGCTTTCTCCGGGGGCAGTTTCAGATACTCAAGGTTGACCTTGCGCTACTTGAACTTGACAGTGAATAATAATGGAGTCCTGGTCAACGCATTTCATGAGCATGTCACAGAGAGGTACCAAGAACGTGTTACGTTTTACTGACAGGTCAAAGGATGCAGAAACTGGTGTTACTGGAGCAGCTCTTGTAGTCCAAGGATGGAATATTGAGTCATGCAAGAGGACATCAGATTTCCTGAATGTATTCACAGTCGAGTTATTGGCTATTCTAATGTCAGTCCAATGGACATCACAGATTTATCATCATAAAGTGTTGGTGTGCAGTGACTGTGTCAGCTACCAATGGACCTTTCACCCAACTTCTGTATATTTGACCGGAAATATGCAGTCATTGCATGCAATCAAACCTTTTTCCGGCAATAACAAATACTTATTGGAGCAAATAAATTGTAACAAATACCTATTGCAGACCATAGAAATCAATGAGTAAAACTTGCCTAAAACGTCATTGTATAAACCAGATAGTAGCACTCACCGGACAAAACCAAACGCCCCAATGGTTTTGTATGGTTTTCCATGAAATAAACACTATATATAATGGATTTTGTATATATAAGGATCTTCACTCACATCTGACAAAACGTCCTGCATTTTAATTAAAAACCCCTCGCATCTACCAGAGAGAGCAGTCTGGATTGACATGCCTAGTAACAGTGGTACGAAATTAAGTTCAGCACTGATATTTGAGGAAAGTGGGTACCGTATTTCTGTGATTAAGACCGGCCATTTTTTTTTTTTTTCAAAATGTGCTCAGACACGGGACCCGCAGCCTGACGTGCACCTCTTAAATCAGAGACACAAAGGCTGTGACTTGTCATTTTTCACTCCTGTCATATTTTAAAAGTTGTGCAGTGCGCACGCCAATTTGGATCAAACACATTTGGCACAAAAGTCTGCAAATATGACAAATAACTTCACAACATGAAGTCGGAAAATAACACTGAAATGACCTTACCTTTGGTTTGGAGGTACAGTAGATGATTGTAGAAAAAAAGCTTGTTGAGAAAGAAATCCAGGAAAAAGCATGGTCCAGAAAAACTACATAAAGATATGATGGAAAAGTTTGTAACTGTCATGCACATCAACATCAGGAGTCACAGAGGAGTGGCAAAGGATTTAAGGTACACTCTGCAGTGAACCTTGAAAAAGAGTTACTCCGCCAAATGCAATCTTTATAATGTTGCCTATAATGCCTCCCGCTTATTTAAAGCAGGCCTTTTCTTTCCTTCAGAAGAATTTTTGACCTGGTCATTCAATTAGGCAGGTCCCGATTCAGGATTCCCCGTAGAGTGTTCAGTGCCTGCTGACTGCAACTAATCCTTTACATCAGAGGTCTCAAAACCGATTCCAGAAAGGGTCAAGAGGGTGCAGGCTTTCTTTGCAACCACCCCCCTCCACCAGATGATTTTACTGATTAACATCACATTGAGCAGGTGGAATCAGTTAATCGGTGAAATCAGCTGGTGGAGTGGGTGGTTGCAAAGAAAGCCTGTACCCTCTTGGCCCTTTCTGGAATCGGTTTGAGACCTCTGCTTTACATACATATAACCGATTTTATCTGGTTTATACATGTAACAGATTTAGATTATAACAGACTATAACAGACAACAACCACAGTGACAATCATCAAAAACCTCTTCCTAATAAAGAAGACCCTGTCTAAGGTATATACGAGGTCTGTCCAAGAAGTAACGGACCTTTTTATTTTTTTCAAAAACTATATGGATTTGAAACACGTGTGATTGCATCAGCCAAGCTTGAACCTTCGTGCGTGAGTTTTTCCACGCCTGTCGGTTGCGTCATTCGCCTATGGGCAGGCTTTGAGTGAGCACTGGTCCACCCCCCCGTCGGATTTCTTTTATCTGAGAACTTGCTGAGAGACTGCCGCTTTGCTCCATGAAATTTTTTTCAGAAACTGTTAGAGACAGGCAGTTGGAAACCATCCGATAGATTCAGTTGGATATCGGTGAAGATTCTGTCGGCGTCACATGGATTATGGACTGTTTAAAACCTTTTTAAAGACGGCCCACAGCGGCAGAGGGTGCGCAGGGCGCCGAGCGGCCATTCGACAGACTGGATCGAACAGATCATTTCTAAACTGAACGCTGTGTTGATCCGGGACATCATGTAACTACCACAGAAATGGCAACAGAGCTGGACATAGCACTTTTGCGGCACATTCCACTGTTACAGGAGATTTTGTAATGAAAGACGTGCGGAGGATTTCGCGCGCCGGCACGAAGCAGCTCAGGACGTGCAGCAAAAAAAAAAACCCACCTCCATGTTGGAAACCATTCAGAAGATTCAGACGGCTTTTGATGGCTTTCAGTCGAGTGAGTATCCGAGAAATTGTGTAACAGCTGGACATGCCACAACATGTCCTGTGAGACTTCCAAGACGGAGGTGTTTTTTTGCTGCGTGTCCTGAGCTGCTTCGGGCCGATGCGCGAAATCCTCCGCACGTCTTTCATTACAAAATCTCCTGTAACAGTGGAATGTGCCACAAAAGTGCTATGTCCAGCTCTGTCGCCATTTCTGTGGTAGTCACATGATGTCCCGGATCAACACAGCGTCAGTGTTTCTGTGTAGGCTCTCAGTTGTCCAGGTGGTTTCCATAGTAGAGAAGCTTGAATCTTCGACTGGACTGGGTTGCTTGACGCGAGGATTATAACTGGGATTTTGTGCTGTCTGAGATCCTCTGTAGTAGCGCAGGAGTAGGGAAAAACTACAGAGGATCTTCAGACAGCACAAAATCCCAGTTTACTTTAAACCGGTTAACACCTTGAGACAGAAATAGTCACCTAAGGACAGGATCCCTAGTTACAAACAGAGCAATGTAGTGTATTCTATCAGATGTCAGGAAAACTGTAACGAACACTACATAGGTGAGACTAAGCAACCTTTACCACAAAAGGCTATACCAGCACCGCAGAGAGGGCACCAGTGGACCTCAGTCTGCAGTTCATCTCCACCTTAAAGACACTAACCACACGTTTAAGGACAAGGAAGTTAAAATATTAGCCAGAGAGAAGAAATGGTTTGAGAGAGGAGTCAAGGAGGCATTCTTGTGAAACGTTTGAAACCCGCCTTAACCGGGGAGGTGGGCTGAGACACGCTTTATCCCCTGTTTACAATGGGGTACTCAGGTCAAAGCAGTTTCAGTCTTTTGTTCATGGTAATGAGTCATTCACGTCATCAGCAGAGTCATCAAGGGAGCCACAGCTGCCCTGTCATTATGAGGGTGCTAACTAGAGCACAATAGGTGCTAATTAGAGCTATTGTTTAGTCACTAGCCTATAGCAGTCTGCCTCTCGGTAGGAGGGGTCTGGTTAGGTTTAAAACTCCAGCTTTTGTGACTTCTTGATTATTCTTCTCTACAAGAGTCAAGACAGAAGTCAGACCACAGAGCAGAATTTTAGCTGAGGAAGCTTCTGCGATTTGAAGCGAAACGTCCTCGCATCAAGCAACCCAGTCCAGTTGAAGATTCAAGCTTCTCTACTACAGCGTTCAGTTTAGAAATGATCTGGTCGATCCAGCCTGTCGAATGGCTGCTTGGCACGCCGCGCGCCCTCCGCCGCTGTTGGCCGTCTTTAAAAAGGTTTTAACAGTTCATAATCCGCGTGATGCCAACAGAATCTTCACTGATATCCAACTGAATCTATAGAATGGTTTCCAACTGCCTGTCTCTAACAGTTTCAGAAAAAAATTTCATGGAGCAAAGCGGCAGTCTCTCAGCAAGTTCTCAGACAAAAGAAATCCGACGGGAGAGGTGGACCAGTGCTCACTCAAAGCCTGCCTACAGGCGAATGACACAACCGACAGGCGTGGAAAAACTCACGCATGCACACGAAGGTTCAAGCTTGGCTGATGTAATCACATGTGATTCAAATCCATATAGTTTTTGAAAAAAATAAAAAGGTACAATACTTTTTGGACAGACCTGGTACAGTGAGGAAAATAAGCATTTGAACACCCTGCGATTTTGCAAATTCTCCCACTTCGAAATCATGGAGGGGTCTGAAATTTTTATCTTAGGTGCATGTCCACTGTGAGAGACATAATCTAAACCAAAATCTGGGAATCACAATGTATGAATGTTTTAATAATTTATTTGTATGTTACTGCTGCAAATAAGTATTTGAACACCTGTGACAATCAATATTAATATTTGGTACAGTAGCCGTTGTTTGCAATTACAGAGGTTAAACGTTTCCTGTATTTTTTCACCAGGTTTGCACACACTGCAGCAGGGATTTTGGTCCACTCCATACAGATCTTCTCCAGATCTTTCAGGTTTGGAGAATCAGCTCCCTCCAAAGATTTTCTATTGAGTTCAAGTCTGGAGACTGGCCAGGCCACTCCAGGACCTTGAAATGCTTCTTACGGAGCCCCTCCTTAGTTGCCCTGGCTATGTGTTTGGGGTCATTGTCATGCTGGAAGACCCAGCCATGACCCATCTTCAGTGCTCTTACTGAGGGAAGGAGGTTGTTTGCCAAAATCTCACAATACATGACCCCATCCATCCTCCCTTCAATACGGTGCAGTCGTCCTGTCCCCTTTGCAGAAGAGCACCCCCAGAGTATGATGTTTCCACCCCCATGCTTCACAGTTGGGATGCTTTTCTTGGGGTTGTTCTCATCCTCTAAACATGATAAGTGGAGTTGATTCCAAAAAGCTTTATTCTGGTCTCATCTGACCACATGACCTTCTCTCCCATGTCTCCTCTGGATCATCCAGATGGTCACTGATGAACTTCAAACGGGCCTGGACATGTGCTGGCTTGAACAGGGGGACCTTGCTGCCCTGCAGGATTTTAAACCATGACAGCATCATGTGTTACTAATGTAATGTTTGTGACTGTGGTCCCAGCTCTCTTCAGCTCATTGACCAGGTCCTCCTGTGTAGTTCTGAGCTTTCTCAGAATCATCCTTACCCACAAAGTGAGATCTTGCATAGAATCCCAGACCAAGGGAGACTGACAGTCATCTTGTGTTTCTTCCACATTCTAATAAATAATCATAACAGTTGTTGTCTTCTACAAGCTGCTTGCCTATTGTCCTGTTAGTCATCCCAGCCTTGTGCAGGTCTACAGTTTTGTCCTTGTGTCCTTAGACAGGTCTTTGGTCTTGGCTATGGTGGACAGGTGGAGTGTGATTGATTGAGTGTGTGAACAGGTGTCTTTTATACAGGTAACAAGTTCAAACAGGTGCAATTAATACAGGTAAAGAGTGCAGAATAAGAGGACTTCTTAAAGAAAAATTTACAGGTCTGTGTGAGCCAAAATTCTTGCTGGTTGGTAGGGGATCAAATACTTATTTGCAGCAGTAACATACAAATAAATTATTAAAAAAAAAAACATCATACATTGTGATTTCCGGATTTTTTTTTTTTGTTTTAGATTATGTCTCTCACAGTGGACATGCACCTAAGAAGAAAATTTCAGAGCCCTCCATGATTTCTAAGTGGGAGAACTTGCAAAATTGCAGCGTGTTCAAATACTTATTTTCCTCACTGTAAGTGAACATCATGCGTGGACACCGCTATACATTTACCCAGGTTCAAATGGGGGGTGGACTTCCTCCTTACATATGACCCTAACCACGGATTTGCAAAAGCACACTTTCAGTGAAAAAAATAACAATTTACAACTCATCCAATGCATTCATAGAACACACATTACACAAATAAGATGTATAAAATGGCTTCTCAGACTCTGATGTTTGTTCACAACATAAGCTAAACACAGTGGTGGGCACAGCCAACTGAAAGGTTAACTTCAATAACCATTATTCTGCTAACTGAAAAGTTAACTTTTATAACACTAAACTGATAAACTGCTAAAAAAAATTTTAGCAGAAGTTACTGCTAAATTTTAGTACTGACTCCATCACTGCCACATCAGATTACAATGTCTGCTACTGAGAAGCAAGCAGGGGCCTTCTGGATAAATTCCCAAGATCACAAACAAATGCATGAAAAATGAATAATAAAAAATAAAACCCTAAAACACTGTCATCTTCTTAAAAGCAGTAAATTGCAATATTAATAGTCACAGTTCATATTATATATTTATAAACATGACAGAGCTGCGTTCACAAACACAAAACACATGCACGAAAATAAAAAATAAAATCCAAAAGACAGTCATCATCTTTATAAAAAGCAATAAATCACAATATTAATAGTCACAGTTTATCTCTGTAAATGATCACTTGTGGATAATTTTACCTTGAAAAATGGGGGCAACACCTATGACTGAATGATATAACAAGGTTATAATATCAATGATTTTAGGGTCACTCAATAGGAAATATTCAATCAGTCAGTTCTACAGGTCGAGTCTGACTGTAAACCATACAATCACAGACAACTTCATATGTTAAAACATTATTTAACTCAGTCAGGAGTTGAATAACAGGAATATCACAGTAAGGCAATTTTATGATGACAAAGTTCAATGAACAATTATTATGACATTTATGTAATATGGGTTAGTTGCGGGAATTTAAGAATGAACTATGTCCTAGTCAGCAGGGGATTTACTTTGGCATTTATTAACATGAGATATTGTTAATGACAGGGAATAGAATTAAATAAAGCCACTCAGCTCAAATTCTGACACAAAACCCAGGTCTTACTTTGATGCGCAGTGCAGATAGGATCTCTGTGAGGTCAAATGCTGGGAGCCATCTCGTTTCCAGCCGATGTATCATCCGTCTGCAGCAGCCGCGTCAGGGACCTTGGCAAACGGACTTTGCCGGTCACCGCGCCTGGTTTTGTTGGTTACTGGGCAATTTAAGTTGTTACGTTGTGACTTTTGATGGCGTTTCGAATCGCTTCACGGCTCGGGATGACCTGGATGTATATATTTCTACAGCGCTTGCCGTCTGGGATAATGAGAATAAAGGTTTGAGTGTCTTTATTCTCTATTCGCCAAAAACCAAAAATTTTTCTTTTGTCGTTGTCTTTGGAAGCCAGGTCAAATCAAAAACTCAATACAAAAATAGCTCATTTTTTAAGAAAAATGTTCAAGAGATGAATTTGTAGTTTAAGAAGAAAAAGGTTTTAACTTGAAAAATCGTCAAAGGAACTTAACTTGCGCCCGCACGTTTAACATCACAAAAACTGAGTTAGAAAGTTAAGGAAATTAAAAGTAATTTCTTATTGCTTGCACTGACAAGAAATCAATTCAACAACACATGGTTGCAAGAATAAAGGGTTGTAAAAATTGGATGGCAGAGGCAAGCGTCCCAAGAAAAGAGAAAAAACAAGATGCAGAAGTGCAAGAGCGAAGAGCAAGAGAGTAAGTTCCCAGGGGGGCATGCTTTTAAAGGGTTAAAGCTCCACCCCAAGAATTCTGGGCACTGCAGTTTCTCTCTGCGTTTCTTTGTCTAGTTCTATAATAAATCAGTGTCCACTTCTTAAATTCCCGCTTAAACTAAGCAAGTCCTGAATTACAAAATACTTGTAAACAGTTTCCTTAGAAATACCATACAACACAATCATATATGGAAAAAGTGCACATTTGGGGAACTTTCTACAATCTATGATCACAACAAAAAGTACAGGATATATAAATTCCATGTGTGAGGTTAAATGATCACGTTTGTTTCTTTTTCTTTTCTTGTTACAACAACACTAGTACAACTTTTAAAATGTAATCTTCAACTTCATAACATTCATGAATTGGGCAGATGTCCTTCCCCAATTGGCCAAAAGGGGTCACTCTTGTTCCATGTACTGGAAGAGGGTGGTTTTTGGATTTCATCATAAAACATGAAATCCGTCAATCTGAGCGTGATTTTGACCAGAAAAACTGTATTGTGATCTCCAAGTTGATGGCAATTCTCCTGTGATATGAACTTATTGGAACTTTGCTGTGAAATCACAGTTCTTGGACTTTGGGGAAAAGTATGTCTTTCTGGGGTCTGTGTTTTAGCTGAAAAAGGAGTGCTGACCATATGGCTTTTGAAACCCTCAGTAAGGAATGCACTTTGTAGCACTATCGCCAAAAAAGCTATAATGCTGAATTGGAAAGATAAACAATCAATATAACCACTGGTCAAACCTCCTTTTTGAATATATATCAGTATAAAAAATATCCGCTTCATTAAGAAACCAATTACCACAATTTAATGAAATATGGTAATTATTTATTAACTCATTAAATGTGAATTAGAATTTGGAGGTCTGATAGTTGCCTGTTTGGGAATGCCACTCCTGCACCTGTTAAAGTACTGTGTTAATATTAGATTCTGACTTGTTTCTTTTGTTTTTGATACACTAAATTTTCTTTCTTTCGCTGCAGATCCAGGTTGTAGCTCACTGTTTTACTCCTGTTATCAGAGAATGATGTCATGTGTTTTTCTTCAATATGTTAGCATTAGTGGCGGTGATAGCTTGCATCTTTTAAAGTGGGTGGCCCCTTGGGTATGATGGTGCTGTGCAGTCCAAAATACGCTGGGATGGTTTGGTTTTTCTGGGTTTGCTTGGGGTTCCAGGAGTGTTGCTTTCCAGTGCTGTCTGGGCATTCTGTGGACATCTGGTGGTTTGACTGGGTGCTGGCCTGGGTTCCCTTCCAGTCTCCCCCCTTGCGGTGTTTCGGGGGCACCTGTGTGCCTGAATGGGGGAGGGGAGGGGGTGTTGGGCGGCAGGTTTGGCCAGCACCACGCTGTGGGGCTGCTGGTCCTTTTAAAGGGTAGGGGCAGTGGTGGGGGGGAGGGGGCAGGTGACATCCTTTTCTGGTTGTAGGTCTGGCCTAGCCTACTCTGCCATGGGTGGGCTGTGGTCCGGTGCCTCTTTCTGAAGTGCGTGCGTGGCCTTCCATGCCTTGTGCTCTGTGGATCCCTCTGGCTTCTTGGTTGCCCCTGCCGCATTTATAGGCCTCATTTCATGCCTTCCCTGTGTCGGGGAACTGCCCTATGGGGTGGCTCATCCTTCTCTGGCTGCCTGGCTCCCTGGCCCCCCATTGGTTTGTGTGCACACAGTCTTTTAGGACCCTGACAGGCTACCAGGGAGGGTCCTAAAAGACTGTGCACACCAGCTGTCTGAGGTTCTGGTGGATATTCAACACCTCTCTGTCCAAAGCCAGAGTTCTGCCGTGCCTCAAGACATCAAGGATAATCCCTGTGCCAAAGACCTCTGCACCATCCTGCCTCAATGACTACAGGCCAGTTGTACTCACCCCCATCGCCACAAAGTGCTTTGAGAGGCTGGTGATGAGGCGCCTGAAGCAGACCATCGATGTGACTGTAGATGAGCACCAGTACACATACAGGCAAAACCGGTCCACAGCTGATGCCATCTCCACCGTGGTGCATCAGGCCCTCTCCCATGCAGAGAACAAGGACTCCTATGCAAGGCTGTTGTTCCTGGATTTCACTTCTGCATTTAACACCATCATCCCGCAGAAACTGGTTTCCAAGCTGGCTGAACTAGGAGCCCCGTCAGCACTGTGCAACTGGATCCTGGACTTCCTGACTGGGAGGCCACAGTGTGTCAGGATCAACACCACCTCATTTCATAATACAAATTTATTTGTATGTTACTGCTGCAAATAAGTATTTGAACACCTGTGACAATCAATATTAATATTTGGTACAGTAGCCGTTGTTTGCAATTACAGAGGTTAAACGTTTCCTGTATTTTTTCACCAGGTTTGCACACACTGCAGCAGGGATTTTGGTCCACTCCATACAGATCTTCTCCAGATCTTTCAGGTTTGGAGAATCAGCTCCCTCCAAAGATTTTCTATTGAGTTCAAGTCTGGAGACTGGCCAGGCCACTCCAGGACCTTGAAATGCTTCTTACGGAGCCCCTCCTTAGTTGCCCTGGCTATGTGTTTGGGGTCATTGTCATGCTGGAAGACCCAGCCATGACCCATCTTCAGTGCTCTTACTGAGGGAAGGAGGTTGTTTGCCAAAATCTCGCAATACATGACCCCATCCATCCTCCCTTCAATACGGTGCAGTCGTCCTGTCCCCTTTGCAGAAGAGCACCCCCAGAGTATGATGTTTCCACCCCCATGCTTCACAGTTGGGATGCTTTTCTTGGGGTTGTTCTCATCCTCTAAACATGATAAGTGGAGTTGATTCCAAAAGCTTTATTCTGGTCTGGTGGGGGGGGAGGGGGCAGGTGACATCCTTTTCTGGTTGTAGGTCTGGCCTAGCCTACTCTGCCATGGGTGGGCTGTGGTCCGGTGCCTCTTTCTGAAGTGCGTGCGTGGCCTTCCATGCCTTGTGCTCTGTGGATCCCTCTGGCTTCTTGGTTGCCCCTGCCGCATTTATAGGCCTCATTTCATGCCTTCCCTGTGTCGGGGAACTGCCCTATGGGGTGGCTCATCCTTCTCTGGCTGCCTGGCTCCCTGGCCCCCCGTTGGTTTGTGTGCACACAGTCTTTTAGGACCCTGACAGGCTACCAGGGAGGGTCCTAAAAGACTGTGCACACCAGCTGTCTGAGGTTCTGGTGGATATATTCAACACCTCTCTGTCCAAAGCCAGAGTTCTGCCGTGCCTCAAGACATCAAGGATAATCCCTGTGCCAAAGACCTCTGCACCATCCTGCCTCAATGACTACAGGCCAGTTGTACTCACCCCCATCGCCACAAAGTGCTTTGAGAGGCTGGTGATGAGGCGCCTGAAGCAGACCATCAATGTGACTGTAGATGAGCACCAGTACACATACAGGCAAAACCGGTCCACAGCTGATGCCATCTACACCGTGGTGCATCAGGCCCTCTCCCATGCAGAGAACAAGGACTCCTATGCAAGACTGTTGTTCCTGGATTTCACTTCTGCATTTAACACCATCATCCCGCAGAAACTGGTTTCCAAGCTGGCTGAACTAGGAGCCCCGTCAGCACTGTGCAACTGGATCCTGGACTTCCTGACTGGGAGGCCACAGTGTGTCAGGATCAACACCACCTCATCCTCCATCACATCATCCTGAACACTGGCTCACCCCAGGGTTGTGTGCTCAGTCCACTGCTGTACACACTGATGACCTTCGACTGCAAAGCTCAGCACAAGAATAATCTTGTTAAGTTTGCAGACGATACAGCAGTGATCGGGCTCATTAGCCAAGGGGATGAGACAGCGTACAGGTGAGAAGTGGAGAACCTGACATGGTGGTGCGGAGACAACAACCTCATCCTCAACACCCAGAAGACCAAGGAGATAGTTGTTGACTTCCGCAGGTCAGCCCCCATCACCCCCCACATCAACGGAGCAGTGGTGGAGATCGTCTCCTCCATCAGGTATCTTGGAGTCCACCTCTCCAACACTCTCACCTGGCACACCAACACCACGGTTGTCATCAAGAAGCCCACCGTCTCTATTTTTTGAGGAAATTGGGAAGGGCAAGACTGAACACAAAGGTCATCAGGGCCTTCTACAGCTGTGCAATTGAGAGTGTCCTGTCCTGCTGCCTCCCTGTTTGGTTATGGTAGCTGCACGGTGGCGGACCAAGAAAGCGCTGCAGCAGGTGGTGAAGTCTGCACAGAGGACCTCGGATGCAGCTTACCACCCATTGGGGACATCTACATCTCCAGATGTAGAGACAAAGCCATTTGCATCCTCCGAGACTCCACCCACCCTGCGCAGTCTGTTCACACCCCTTCCCTCTGGAAGGAGACTGGGCAGCACCCGGGCAAAAACATCCAGACTGAAAAACAGCTTCTACCCGAATGCTGTCAGACTGTTGAACAGTTCAACATCCACCATGAAACTGTGAACATTGCACCACACGCACATTGTCACTTTCTTAATACTCTAACGCTGCTGCTGCTGCCGACCCTGTGCCTTGTATATGTATTCTAAGGCCACAGGGGTGCGCATATTGTACATTGCAAAGTTTATATTGCAAAAGTCTATACAATAGGTTAGTGTGATGTGGTGCTGGGGTGCTCCCCCTGTGGGCCTATGCTTGTGCCTCTGTTGGTGGTGCATCGGGGTTCCACCTGGGCTGTTCTCCTGGCACGTCATCTGGCTGCTCCAGTGGTCCTGGTGGGTGCCCTTCCTGGCCCCTTCTACTGTCCTGGTTCTCCTTGTTTCTTGTGGGGCTCTGCATCCTGGACCCCTTTACATCGAGGTGCATGCAATCACTCATGTGGCTCCTGGCTTGCTGGAGTGGTCCATGTCATATGGTGAGGTTCTGTACTTTCGTATTGGCCCAACACACCAGCCACAGTAGCGACTGGATATTTAGCTGTAATCTGAGTACGTGTGTGTGGATGGTCAGATGTGGCTGTCACCACAAATCAATTCTGGTGTCCTAGAATATGGTATTCAGTATTTTAACATTTCACATAATCCCCCTGGCGGCCCCCTGCACTTCCCAGAATGCACCGTGCCGCCAGCACAGTTCCAGTGTCATGTAAACACATGTAAACAATGGCTAGCAAGGATGTGGATGGCGTTGATCCAGCACGTTCCACATGCGATTATTGACGACAAGTTGAGAGGAGGTCTAGTCCGATTATCACCTCGTTTCTGCTTAAAACTGCACTCCAGTCATCAGCTATCTCAGTGGCAGATATCTGAAGCTTTTGTACAACAATCGTTTCCACATAATTCATAATAAAGATGGAGGAAGCGATCAGAGCGCCACAGCCAGGACGAGCTGCGAGCTGTTGCGTTCAGAGTGCCTCCGTCATTTCAAAGTGTCAGTAGCGACTCACCAATTATCGCTTTGTTACTGCTTAAACGGCCTCATTTCTGCTTAAAACTGACAGACGAGCTGCTGTAGTCCCAAATGACGCATGCGCAGTGAAGGCAGACCAATTTTTAAGGGGGGACCGTACGATCTGCAACACCAGAACTCTGCTGAAACTGACCTCTCGCTTGAGTCACGGACCACGAGATGGCATGAGATTCACAAATGCGAAACAGCGAATGGATTATCACTAAATAGACAAAAGACCATTTCTGTCACTGCTTGTTTATGTGTGGTTGTTTGTCCTGGCATGTTGTATCGTTGGAGTTCCGCCTCATTGGTGTCTCACATATTTCATCACCTCACAGTTATTCCTGTCACCACTTCTCTTTTGATCTAGTTTGTCTCTATTAGTGCAGCAGATATATATATACCTTTATTTAACCAGGTAAAAACTCATTGAGATTAAAACCTCTTTTTCAAGAGTGACCTGGCCAAGACAAAAGCAAAGTAGTTACATCAAACACAAAACACACATTTGAAAAACAGAATTGCAATACATGGTTACAAAATGCAATTACACAGTCCAATTGTCCTTAACTCTGTCCTTACGATTGTTTAATTCTCCCAAAGTTACAAGATGTGTCAATTTGAGGTCCTTCTGCAAAATGTTCCATGTGGACAGGGCAGCAACTTTAAAAGCCTTTTTGCCCAATTCAGTTCTGACTCTTGGGGCCTGCATCAGTATAACGTCTTGAGAGCACAGGCCATAAGTGCTGAGGTTTCTACACATATATGAACACAAATATGAAGGCAGAAGTCCAAGAATACATCTATAGATAAAAATCAGCCAATGAGAGTGTCTACGAACAGACAAGGATGAACAATGTGCAGCCGCATATGAGCAGCGATGTACACGATAACTGCAACCAGTAATAAAACGTAAAGCACAATGGTATACAGCGTCCAGTTTCAATAAAAACAAGCAAGTCTCCATAGTCCAACAAGGGCAGAAAGACTGTGGTGATCAGTTTTTTTTCTAGCTTGCAAAGAAAAAATCTAAAAAGATAATCCGATAATGAAAACATTATCTTCGATAATTATCTGTTATCGGATTATCGGAAGTGTGCCCACCACTGGTACTAGACTGGCCTGTGTGAAGTCCAGACCTGTCACCTATTGAAAATGTGTGGCGCATAATGAAGCACAAAATGACAAAAGGAGACCCGGCCTGTTGAAGAACTGAAGTCATACATCAGTAAGAATGGGAAGAATTCCACCTACAAAGCTTCAACAATTTGTGTCCTCAGTTCCCAAGCACTTAAGAGTGTTAGAAAGAAAGGTGATGTAACACAGTGTCCCAGCTTTTTTGAAACATGTTGCAGGCATCCATTTCAAATTGAGTAAATATTGGCACAATAAAGTTTATCAGTTGGAACATTGAATATCTTGTCTTTGTGGTATATTCAATTGAATATAGGTTGACAAGGATTTGCAAGTCGTATTCTGTTTTTATTTACATTTCACAGAACGTCCCAACTTCACTGGAATTGCAGTTTTATTATAATATATATATTATATATATATATATATATATTATATATATATATATATATATATATATATATATATATATAATGGTTTTGCCAGTTTGACATATACATCATTATATATGCAGACAGGGTGGGGGAAAAAAATATCACAAAGATGTGTTAAACTGTGACACAAACCTTTTGATAATGATACTTTTGATTTTACCTTCATATGTTCCTTAAAAAAAACTGTTTACTTTGCCTTGTTTGGTGTCATTTTTTTTTTCAGCACCTCACCTGTGTAACTTTAGTTTTTTCCCTTTCATTTGGAAACACTGTATGAACACAACCTTAAATTCGCACAAAATCATAAAGCCTAAATATAAAAAAGGATTTTTTTTTTTTTTTTTAACTGAAAACCAAACATGTTAAACCACTTTTATAACTTGGAATGTAAAATATAAATTGTAAATTTCAAAAACACATGTACAAATGTAGCAAACAACAAAGGTATATACACAACTATTCACATTAAATGTAAGAAATGCTTCAGGCGTTTTTGTACAACTATTTACAAAAGAATAAGATGCCATACAAATTATTTGTGCCACTCAGAAAAACAATTTCTGACAGTCATTCCTCCTGTTGTCCACCTGAAAGCAGTGTTGGCATCTCATTTTGCCTTTGGTGGCTTTATTTATCAGCAATAATCCCACATGGAGATGTTGATCAATCCACATGGGGTCGGTGGTTTTGACTGGTTTACATCATGCATTTTCTCACCAATGATTAAGGGGAAGACAGCTCCCCGCCCCGCCACCCCAGGGAGAGAAGAGGAAAAGAGGAAGACGTTTATCCGCATGATGAATGCAGTGCCTCCACAACCAAATACGTGGGTTGATGATGATTTTTATTTGGCATTGTCATGCATTTTCCACCAAATGATAAAGGGACACTCATGTCCCCCCCCCCTTGTAATTACTCTGGTCAGAGAGGAGCAAAGAGGGAGAGATCTCCTGTTCGCACAAAGAGCTGCTCCACACATTACCGTAACATTTATTCATTCATTCAAAAAATTCCATGAACAAGGGACAATAAAAGGTAAATCTTGTAAACATTGTCCCTTATAACATAAATTCATAAAAACATCAATAAACAACAATTTCATCCAAGCACCATCTCCTGATCCCTCACCAAACATTAACAATGACATGTCTTACATTTCAGCAGCTGCATTCATTTTTCTTCTAGTTTACTGTATTCTCATCATTTTGTCCTTATAGTTTTGAACTTGTATACATTTGTACAACATTTAATTTCATCAGTCAGTGCATTCCAAATACCATATACAGAGGGACATTTCTGTTTCATAGTTGTTTGTGAGTACTTAACCTGCAAGTTATATTTTCTTCTATGGCAAGCGGCCTGTGTAACAAAACTGAACTTCATCTAGCAAAATACCACACTTAGCTAGACACTCATTTCAGACGAGCATCTGGTACGGATAAAGCATTTTTGATCAGTACGAGCATGATATGAGTAAAACTCATCAATATCTGTGCTCGTTCTGAAAGACAATCCTCATTGACCAAGTGACTGTCTGTGATTGGCCAATCATACACAGCGCCCAGCCCTCCCCACACAAATATGTCTCTCTGCAGCCTCACGCACACACAGTCAAATCAAATCAATTTTATTTATATATTGCCAAATCACAACAAACAGTTGCCCCAAGGCGCTTTATATTGTAAAATGAGCCCCTATGAGCAAGCACTTGGCGACAGTGGGAAGAAAAAACTCCCTTTTAACAAGAAGAAACCTCCAGCAGAACCAGGCTCAGGGAGGGGCAGTCTTCTGCTGGGACTGGTCGGGGCTGAGGGAGCGAATCAGGAAAAGACATGCTGTGGAAGAGAGCAGCGATCCATCACTAATGATTAAATGCAGAGTGGTGCATACAGAGCAAAAAGAGGTGAATAAAAAGAAACACTGGGTGCATCATGGGAAACCCCCCAGCAGTCTAAGTCTACAGCAGCATAACTAAGGGATGGTTCAGGGTCACTGATCCAGCCCTAACTATAAGCTTTTTCAAAAAGGAAAGTTTAAGCTTAATCTTAAAAGTAGAGAGGGTGTCTGTCTCCCTAATCTGAATTGGGAGCTGGTTCCACAGGAGAGGAGCCTGAAAGCTGAAGGCTCTGCCTCCCATTCTACTCTTACAAACCCTAGGAAACTACAAGTAAGCCTGCAGTCTGAGAGCGAAGCGCTCTATTGGGTGATATGGTACTAAGAGGTCCCTAAGATAAGATGGGACCTGATTATTCAAACCTTATAAGTAAGAAGAAGAATTTTAATTCTATTCTGGAATTAACAGGAAGCCAATGAAGAGAGGCCAATATGGGTGAAATATGCTCTCTCCTTCTAGTCCCTGTCAGTACTCTAGCTGCAGCATTTTGAATTAACTGAAGGCTTTTCAGGGAACTTTTAGGACAACCTGATAATAATGAATTATAGTAGTCCAGCCTAGAAGAAATAAATGCATGAATTAGCTTTTCAGCATCACTCTGAGACAAGACCTTTCTAATTTTAGAGATATTGCGCAAATGCAAAAAAGCAGTCCTACATATTTGCTTAATATGCGCATTGAAGGACATATCCTGATCAAAAATGACTCCAAGATTTCTCACAGTATTACTGAAGGTCAGGGTAATGCCATCCAGAGTAAAGATCTGGTTAGACACCATTTTTCTAAGATTTGTGGGGCGAAGTACAATAACTTCAGTTTTATCTGAATTTAAAAGCAGGAAATTAGAGGTCATCTATGTCTTTATGTCTGAAAGACATTCTTGCAGTTTAACTAATTGGTGTGTCCTCTGGCTTCATGAATAGATAAAGCTGGGTATCATCTGCGTAACAATGAAAATTTAAGCAATGCTTTCTAATAACACTGCCTAAGGGAAGCATGTATAAAGTGAATAAAATTGGTCCTAGCACAGAACCTTGTGGAACTGCATAGTTACCCTTAATCTGTGAAGAAGACTCCCCATTTACATGAACAAATTGTAATCTATTAGATAAATATGATTCAAACCACTGCAGCACAGTGCCTTTAATACCTATGGCATGCTCTAATCTCTGTAATAAAATTTTAATGGTCAACAGTATCAAAAGCTGCACTGAGGTCTAACAGAACAAGCACAGAGATGAGTCCACTGTCTGAGGCCATAAGAAGATCATTTGTAACCTTCACTAATGCTGTTTCTGTACTAGGATGAATTCTGAAATCTGACAAACTCTTCAAATAGACCATTCCTCTGCAGATGATCAGTTAGCTGTTTTACAACTACCCTTTCAAGAATTTTTGAGAGAAAAGGTTGGAGATTGGTCTATAATTAGCTAAGATAACTGGATCAAGTGATGGCTTTTTAAGTAATGATTTAATTACTGCCACCTTAAAAGCCTGTGGTACATAGCCAACTAATAAAGATAGAATGACCATATTTAAGATTGAAGCATTAACTAATGGTAGGGCTTCCCTGAGCAGCCTGGTAGGAATGGGGTCTAATAGACATGTTGATGGTTTGGAGGAAGTAACTAATGAAAATAACTCAGACAGAACAATCGGAGAGAAACAGTCTAGCCAAATACCAGCATTACTGAAGGCAGCCGTTTTACGGTCATGGATTGATCTATCTCTCTGTGCTTGGCTTAACTCTACCTCATGTTGCGCTCTCAGTACTGAAGTTTTCTTCAGCTCGCCTCTGTTTTGGTTTGTATGATATTTAAAGTTACTTGGTGAACTTGTTTCATATCATACGTGGTGCATTTGACAAGACAGAGCTGAAAACGGCTCATACAGTACTATTCAGAATAATAGTGCTATGCGACTAAAAAGATTCAACCCAGGTTTTGAGTATATTTCTTATGTTACATGGGAAACAAGGTACCAGTAGATTCAGTAGATTCTCACAAATCCAACAAGACCAAGCATTCATGATATGCACACTCTTAAGGCTATGAAATTGGGCTATTAGTAAAAAAAAAAAGTAGAAAAGGGGGTGTTCACAATAATAGTAGTGTGGCATTCAGTCAGTGTGTTTGTCAATTTTGTGGAACAAACAGGTGTGAATCAAGTGTCCCCTATGTAAGGATGAAGCCAGCACCTGTTGAACATGCTTTTCTCTTTGAAAGCCTGAGGAAAATGGGACGTTCTTGACATTGTTCAGAAGAACAGCGTAGTTTGATTTAAAAGTTGATTGGAGAGGGGAAAACTTATACGCAGGTGAAAAAAAAATTACAGGTTGTTCATCTACAATGATCTCCAATGCTTTAAAATGGACAAAAAAAAAAAAAAAGAGACACGTGGAAGAAAACAGAAAACAACCATCAAAATGGATAAAGAATAACAAGAATGGCAAAGGCTCACCCATTGATCAGCTCCAGGATGATCAAAGACAGTCTGGAGTTACCTGTAAGTGCTGTACTGTTAGAAGAGGTCTGTGTGAAGCTAATTTATTTGCAAGAATCCCCCGCAAAGTCCCTCGGTTAAATAAAAGACGTGCAGAAGAGGTTAGAATTTGCCAAAGAACACATCAACTGGCCTAAAGAGAAATGGAGGAATAGTTTGTGGACTGATGAGAGTAAAATTGTTCTTTTTGGGTCCAAGGATCTCAGACAGTGTGTGAGACGACCCCCAAACTCTGAATTCAAGCCACAGTTCACAGTGAAGACAGTGAAGCATGGTGGTGCAAGCGTCATGATATGGGCATGTTTCTCCTATTATGGTGTTGGGCCCCTATTGATTGCATACCAGGTATCATGGATCAGTTTGGATATGTCGAAATAGTTGAAGAGGTCATGGTACCTTATGCTGAAGAGGACATGCCCTTGAAATGGGTGTTTCAAGAAGACAATGACCGCAAGCACACTAGTAAACGAGCAAAATCTTGGTTCCAAATCAACAAAATTAATGCCTTACAGATGTGAAGAAATCATGAAAAGCTGTGGTTATACAACTAAATACTAGTTTAGTGATTCACAGGATTGCAAAAAAAAAAAAAAAAGCAGTTTGAACATAATAGTTTTGAGTTTGTAGCGTCAACAGCAGATGCTACTATTATTGTGAACACCCCCTTTTTAACTTTTTTTTTTTTTAGTAATAGCCCAATTTCATAGCCTTAAGAGTGTGCATATCATGAATGCTTGGTCTTGTTGGATTTGTGATTCTACTGAATCTACTGGTACCTTGTTTCCCATGTAACAAGAAATATACTCAAAACCTGGATTAATCTTTTAGTCACATAGGCACTATTACTACTACTATTACTACACTATTATTACTGCCTCCACTCTGGTCGTAGGATTTTTTTTAACCCTTCACTTGCTTAGTTTGGCTGGTGATATAAAGTCAGTTGGAAAACTTACATACTCATACTGAACGCAGTGCTTGCAGTGAACAAGAACCAGGTCCCAAACCAAACAAGGGTAAACGAGTTCGTCATTCCAGGAAAAATCCAAAAACTTTATACCAGCTTAGTAGAAGCAAAGGTCTCAAAATGTGTCATCTAAATATACGCAGCCTTGCACCAAAAATAGATGAACTGAAAACTATACTAGCACAAACTAAAGCCCATGTAATGGCAATCAGTGAATCCTGGCTAACACCAGAAATTCCTGATTCTTTTTCTCTCCATTGAAAACTATAGTTTATATCTTTTTCCTGTGTTCTCTCCCTCAGCCCCAACCAGTCCCAGCAGAAGACTGCCCCTCCCTGAGCCTGGTTCTGCTGGAGGTTTCTTCCTGTTAAAAGGGAGTTTTTCCTTCCCACTGTAGCCAAGTGCTTGCTCACAGGGGGTCGTTTTGACCGTTGGGGTTTTACATAATTATTGTATGGCCTTGCCTTACAATATAACGCGCCTTGGGGCAACTGTTTGTTGTGATTTGGCGCTATATAAAAAAAACTGATTGACTGATATCGGAAAGGCCGTATTGGTAAACGTGGAGGTGGAGTGGCGCTCTATGTAAGCCAAAATTATGCGCACTCCATATCAAAAATTGAACTGCTTCGGAGTCACTGCAGCTAGTTATAAATTTACAAATCAACACGCAATTACTTGGTAGTCCTAAATCTGGACTGGAATGACAGCTCATCTAAACCATTAAAAGCTCTTGCAACCAAACTTGGACTTACTCAGTTAATCAAAAACCCAACTAGAATTGGAAAAACATGCAGCTCTGTGCTTGATCTCATCTTTACTTCTCAAACCTCCAAATTTGCTCTCTCTGGTATAGTAGAAACTGCTATTTCTGATCATTTCCTTACATATGGGAGTTCTTATATGCAATTATTCTAACGTTTTATTGTATGCAGATGACACTGTACTATTTTACTCCAACTCAAACCCCAATTTTGTAAATGCTAAATTGTCATCTGATCTCAAAACACTCCAAAATTGGCAAACGGATCACCACCTTAGTATTAACATGAAAAAGACAATGTATGTATTTTCATTCCCCCAGGAAGCAACTCCAAATGTGCAACACAATCATGTTCTCCGATTACAAACTGCACATAACAACAACCTATAACAACCTATAAATATCACAGAGAGCATAAAAAAAAAAAGTTAGACACACACACACACACCTGAACACAGAAAGTAGCCTATAGAATTATTTTATTGGATATGGCTGCATTCAGTATCTGACACTTTCTCACTGCAGTTCATAAAAATAAATTGGTCAGTCGACCAACCTCTCTCTCTCTCTCTTCTTCTCACAGTTACTCAGTCACACACACACACCTTGATCATTATTTTTTAACTTTGTGTGGGGAAAAAAATGCCAAGAAAATTAGGTAGTAAAAAATAAATTGAAAAAAAAAATCAGTTTAATTATGAAATAAAAAAAAGAAAGTTGTGTTGAGTATGACAGCTCTTGTTCATGCATATTTTGTAGTTCATAATTTCCTACAACACTGAATATCAATTCTGAGGCTGTTCTGTTATTCATTCATACACTTAAGAATATTCATGTTGAGCTCATAAAAAACATGTTCTGTAAATAGTTCTTTCTTTTGTGATCAAAAACACTGATTTGAATCTCAATTTCGAGGCTGTTCTGTAAGTACTCTTTCATACAGTTAAGAATATTAATGTTCTGAAATCAATAAAAAAATAGTTCTATAAATATTTCTCTTTTGTGATCAAAAACACTGATTTGAATCTCAATTTTGAGGCTGTTCTGTAAATAGTTTTCAAATAAACAATAAATATAGCAACTTCTGATCAATCCATATCAATTTTAGACTTGAAATAAGGTAGATTTAAGCCCCACCCATTTCAAGTTAAACAACGCCAACTTCTGGTTTAGGCCACGCCCACTAAGTAGTAGATACAATTTAGATAGTTGAACAGATACAGATAGTGGTGTACTCGCTCATCCCGACTTTCCACATAAGAGCAATTTTTGAGTCAACAAAATCTTTAAATTTAAGATTTAGGAAATAACCTAGCAAAAATGATCAATCATTCAAGTTTTACTGGGTCTATCAACAATTTAAAAACTGGTAAACTGGTGGAGCATCTGCATTTTCAAAATGCATTCATACGGAAACTCAGAGTGTGGGGGATTTGATGGTATGACCAACAACCAGTAATGAAGCCAAAAATGCACAAATTTTGATGTCAAAAATGAGGACAAAATTTTTTATTTTGTCATTCTCTACATCAAAACAAAAGCACTTTATTAATTTACAGATAGAATGTACTTTTTTCTGCTGGACTTGGTGCTCTTAAATGAAACTAAAAGGAGAACCCCGCCTCCACTAATACATGCATCAACACCAGTATCGTCCAAAATGCATTTTAAAATATCAGCATATGACATATCAGCAAAATTCCAATTAAGCATCTCTATTGTTTGGGGTGGAATGTAGAATGTAGGCCGAAGAGCCAAATGGTTTCTCTCTATTCCCACCCCCATCATTTTTCTTGGATTTTGAATGCAATAGGCCCCACAGACGGGGCTGATAGTTGCACCCTAAGCATTGCTGGCATTGTGTCAGAGGGCTGTCTTCAGGATGGTGATCCATCCCTGAATTGCTAATAACTGCACCTCACGGGCACCTGGGTGACCAGGGATTGTCTCGAGGTGTTTATTCAGGTTTTTCTTCATTAAGTCCTGTTGCCTACACAATTGGTATCGTATCTAATTCTTTCAATGACCAAGTTGTTCAGAGGTCATATTTTAAAGCCTTGATATTTCATGATTTTCTCCCTTTCAGACCTATTGAGGCCATCGTCATTGGGGAATGTTACATCAATAATCCTGGCTGTTTCCTCTTGCTTGATCCAAATAACATCAGGTTTTAGTGCACCTCCTTCAATATGTCCCCCTGCTAGGATCTCTTTGTCTGAGCAGACACTGCACCGGAGTGAATTCTCATGTGTTTAATCAGATTGCCCTTCTGTCCAAAACGTTTTCCACACTCAGAACAGTGAAATGGTTTTGCCCCTGTATGAACTATCATGTGCACAATAAGATTGCTTTTTTCACGAAATTTTGCACCACATTCAGGACAGTCAAATGGTTTCTCTCCCGTATGAATTCTCATGTGTTTCTTCAAATAACCCTTCTGTCCAAACCTTTTTCCACACTCAGAACAGTCAAATGGTTTCTCCCCTGTATGAACTATCATGTGCGCAATAAGATTGCCCTTATCACGAAACTTTGCACCGCACTCAGTACAGTCAAATGGTTTCTCCCCCGTATGAATTCTCATGTGTCTCATCAGATGGCCCTTCTGTACAAATCTTTTACCACAGCTAAAGCAGCCAAATGGTTTCTCCCCTAAATGAATTAGCAAATGTTTCTTCAGATCACCCTTCTGTCCAAATCTTTTTCCACAATCAGAACAGTCAAATGGTTTCACCCCAGTATGAACTATCATGTGTGCAATAAGATTGCCCTTTTGACGAAATTTTGCACCACACTCAGAACAGTCAAATGGTTTCTCTCCTGTATGAATTTTCATGTGTGGAATCAGACTACCCTTCTGTCCAAACAGTTTACCGCACACCGAACAGCTAAATGGTTTCGTCCCTGTATGAACTACCATGTGTGCAGTAAGACTGCCCTTTAGTCTAAATTTTGCAGCACACTCAGAACAATCAAATGGTTTTTCTCCCGTATGAATTCTCATGTGTTTGATTAAATTCCTTTTAATGCAAATCTTACACCACACACAAAACAGTCAAATGGTTTCTCTCCTGTATGAGTTCTTATGTGTGAGATCAAATGGGCTTTCCGTCCAAATCTTTTACCACAGTCAGAACAGCCAAATGGTTTCTGACAAAATTTAAAAACTGGTTTCTGACGTGAATGAATTCTCATATGTTTGATCAGGTTGCCCTTCTGTACAAATCTTTTACCACAGTTAGAACAACCAAATGGCTTTTGCCCTGAATGAATTAGCAAGTGCTTCTTCAGATCACCCTTATGTCCAAATCTTTTTCCACACTCAGAACAGCGAAATGGTTTCTCCCCTGTATGAATTCTCATGTGTTTGATCAGATTGCCCTTTTCCCGAAATTTTGCACCACAATGAGAACAGGGAAATGGTTTCTCTCCTGTATGAATTCTCATGTGTTTCTTCAGATTGCCTTTAAGTCCAAATCTTTTACCACATTTACCACAGCCAAATGGTCGATGCCCTGCATGAATTTTCAAGTGTCTTTTCAGGTCTCCTTTCTGTCCAAATGTTTTACCACACTCAGAACACTCAAATGGCTTCTCTCCTGAATGAATTCTTACATGTTTGATCAGATTGCCCTTCTCTGCAAATCGTTTACCACACTGAGAACAACCAAATGGTTTCTGTCCTGTATGACTTCTCATATGAGTGATTAGATTGTCCTTTCGTCTAAATTTTGCAAAGCACTTACAACAGTCAAATGGTTTCTCTCCAGTATGAATTGTCATATGTCTAATTAGGTTACCCTTTAGGCCAAATGTTTTATGACACTCAGGACAGCCAAATGGTTTTTCACTTGCTTGCTGTCTTGTGTATATTTTTGAATAGTTCACATGACAAGCCTTATCACACTGAGAGAAATTAAAGTCTTGCTTAGTCATGTTGGTAGCAGAGAATTTGCCGTTTTCCTGACTCTTAAAACCTGAAGTGGGGACTCTGGTATCCTTCCAATCATGACTGTTGTCAGTCTCATTTTTATAACTGTCTAATCTCCTACCATTTTTATCTGGTTGTAAATGACTATTTTGACCTGCATTACTGGCTATTTGAGGTTTTCCATAGCCCTCTCCATCATCTTGTGCTGTCAGTGTTCTGTGTACTGTTGAGCTGCTGGCTACAGGCCCAGCCTCTGTGCACTTATCACTTTGGGTTTGATGACCCTGTGATGACTGTGTTTTTTCTTCAATATTTTCACACTTTACAGGGAAAACAGTGAAAGGGAACACAGTAATATCAGCCTTATCCAGCAGATGAAACTGCTGTCCCTGCTGACTTATCCAGAGTTTCTCTCGTTCCTCTTTAATGTCCTCTTGGTCAATGCTTAGATTCCACTCCTGCTGTTCAGGGAAGATTTCCTCCTTATACAGCAACAACTTCTGTCTGTCTGCAAAGATTCAAAGAAATGGGTACCATTTAAAATAACATTCATTAACAAAAGATAAAGTTGCAGAGTTATGAGTGTAACCAGACTACAGCACTGTAAAAAGATTAGTTGAGAATACTTCAAATTTTGCCATTAAATTTTTAGAGCTTTGGTGATCAGCCCAACTAAATGAATCTCAGGCACAATTCTTGCCTTGACAGGATGTGACTGGACAATCACAGCTGAATGCAGTACAAGTTCATGTTCACTCTTGTACAGTTGTATGAAAAAGTTTGGGCACCCCTGATAATTCTCAAGATTTTCCTTTATAAATCATTGGTTGTCTGGATCAGAAATTTCAGTGAAACATATTATATAGCAGACGAACACACTGATATTTGAGAAGTGAAATGAAGTTTCTAGTATTTACAGAAAGTGTACAATAATTATTTGAACAAAATTAGGCAGGTGCATAAATTTGGGCACCCTTGTCATTTTATTGATTTGAATAAATTTAGCACTAATTATTGGAACATCATGACAAAATGAGGCAGGGGAAATGTGACCCCGCCCGGATGAAGCCCGGGGCCCCCATCTGGAGCCAAGCCTGGATGTAGGGCCCATCAGCAAACACCTGGTGGCTGGACTTACCACAGTGCCCAGTCAGGCACAGCTCAAAAAAGCAACATCCCTGGAGTCCCTGAATGGAGTCCTGTATGGGGCTTCAGTGGGTGACTCCATTGTTCTGCTGGGGGACTTCAACACACACGTGGGCAATGACAGAGACCTCTGGAGAGGCGTGAGTGGGAAAAATGGCCTCCCCAGTCTAAACCCGAATGGTGGGAGCAGAGCTGTCAACTGATCACCATCTGGTGTTGGATCAGAGGATGGATCAGAGGATGTGGGAGGACTTTGGACAGACCTAGTAAGTCCAAACGGGTAGTGTGAGTGAGCTGGGAACATCTGGAGGAGCCCACTGTCCAACATATCTTCAACTCACACCTCCGTCGGAGCTTTTCTAGCATCCCTGTGGAGGTTGGGGGCAAAGAACCAGAATGGGCAATGTTCAAAGCTTCCATTACTGAAGCTGCAGCGGGGAGCTGTGGCCTGAAGGTCGTAGGTGCCTCAAGGGGTGGCAACCCTCGAACACCGTGGTGGACACCGGTGGTCAGGGAAGCCATCCAACTGAAGAAGGAGTTCATCCAGGATATGTTATCTTGGAGTACTCCGGAGGCAGTTGCAAGGTACTGCCCCAAGGGCAGCGGGTGTGGGAGGAGTGTGGAGCAACCATGGAGATGGACTTTCGGTCGGCACCAAGGTGCTTATGGTGGACCATGAGGCTCCTCAGGAGGGGAAAATGGGGAACCACCCAAGCTATCTACAGTAAGGACGGGATTCGGTTGACCTCAACTGAGGATACAATCTGGCGCTGGAAGGAACACTTTGAGGAACTCCTGCATTTGACCAGAGCACCCTCTATAGTAGGGGCAGAGCTGGAAGCTGATGGAGGATTTTCATCAATTTCCCTGGTGGAAGTCACTGAGGTAGTCAAACAACTCCACAGCAGCAAGACACGGGAGTTGATGAGATTCGTAGAGAAATGCTAAAGACTCTGGGTGTGGAGGGATCGTCTTGGATGAGGCGTCTTTTCAACATTGTGTTGAGGTCTGGAACAGTGCCTAAGGAGTGGCAAACTGGGGTGGTGGTCCCCATATTGAAAAAGGGAGACCAGCGAATGTGTGCCAACTACAGAGGCATCACACGACTCAGCCTCCCTGGGAAAGTCTACTCCAGGGTGCTGGAAAGGAGGGTTCGGGCAATAGTCAAACCTCTGATTGAAGAGGAACAATGTGGATTCCGCCCTGGTCGTGGAACAACCGACCAGCTCTTCACTTTCACAAGGAACCCGGAGGGTGCCTGGGAGTATGCCAATCCAGTCTACATGTGTTTTGTGTACTTGGAGAAGGCGTATGATCGGGTACCCTGGGAGATATTGTGGGAGGTGCTGCGAGAGTATGGAGTGAGGGGGGTCCTTTCTCTGGGCCATACAATCGCTGTACTCACAAAGCAAGAGCTGTGTTCGGGTGCTCAGCAGTAAGTCGGACTTGTTTCCGGTGGGGATTGGCCTCTGACAGGGCTGCGCCTCGTCACCAATCCTGTTTGTGATATTCATGGACAGGATATCAAGGCGTAGTCAGGGGGAGGAGGGTTTCCAGCTTGGTGGGCTCAGGGTCTCCTCACTGCTTTTTAGAGATGATGTGGTCGTGTTGGCTTCATCGACCGGTGACCTCCAACACTCACTGGATCTGTTCGCAGGCGAGTATGAAGCAGTTGGGATGAGGATCAGCACCTCTAAATCTGAGGCAATGGTTCTCAGCAGGAAACCGACAGATTGCCTACTCCGGGTAGGGAATATGGTATTGCCCAAAGTGAAGGAGTTCAAGTGGTCGGGGTCTTGTTCATGAGTGAGAAGATAATGTAGCGTGAGATTGGCCAGAGAATTGGCGCAGCAGGGGCGGTATTGCAATCGCTCTACTGTACTGTTTTGACAAAAAGGGAGCTGAGCCAAAAAGCAAACCTCTCAATCTTCGTTCCCACTCTCACCTATGGTCATGAGGGTCATGACCAAAAGCACTAGATCACGGGTACAGGCGGCCAAAACTGGCTTCCTTAGGAGAGTGGCTTGTGTCTCCCTTAGAGATAGGGTGAAGTTCGATCAGCCGTTTTGAGCTCGGAGTAGAGCCACTGCTCCTTTGTGCTGAAACGAGCCAGCTGAAGTGGTTCGGGCATTTGGTAAGGATGCCTCCTGGGTGCCTTCCCAGAGAGGTGTTCCAGGCACATCCACCTGGGAGGAGACCCAGGACTAGGTGGAGAGATTATATTTCCACACTAGTCTGGAAAAGCCTCGGGATCCCCCAGTCAGAGGTGATCAATGTGGCATGTGAGAAGGAAGTCTGGGGTCTCCTGCTAGAGCTGTTGCCCCCATGACCCAATCTCAGATAAGAGATTGAGATAAGTGTATGAATATTGGAACCTAAAATTGGTTTGGTAAGCTCACTGACCCTTGACCTCCTTACAGAGGTGAATCCAATCATATGAAAGGGTATTTAAGGTGGCCATTTGCAAATGTTTCCGCCTTTGCATCTCTTCTTATGAGTGGCAACATGGGAGCCTCTAAACACCTCTCAAATGACCTGAAAACAAAGGTTGTTCACAACATCATGGTTTAGGGGAAGGATACAAAAAGCTATCTCAGAGATTTCAGCTGTCAGTTTCCACTGTGAAGAACATAGTGAGGAAATGGAAGACCGCAAGCACAGTACTAGTTAAGGCCCGAAGTGGCAGGCTAAGAAAAATCACAGATAAGCTGAAGCAAAGGATGGTGAGAACAGTCATAGTCAACCCACAGACCTGCTCCAAAGACCCTACAACATGATCTTGCAGCAGATAGTGTCTCTGTGCATTGTTCAACTATACAGCAAACTTTGCACAAAGAGATGCTGTATGACGCTGTAATGCAGAGGAAGACTTTTCTGCATACATGCCACAAACAGAGTTGCTTGAGGTATGTTAAAGCACATTTGGACAAACCAGCTTCATTTTGGAATAAGGTGCTGTGGACTGATGAAACTAAAATTGAGTTATTTGGACATAAAGGGCGGTATGCATGGCTGAAGAAGAACACAGCATTCTAAGAAAAAAATGCTTGCTACCTTCAGTAAAATATGGAGGCGTTTCCACCATGCTGTGTGGCTGTGTGGCCAGTGCAGGTACTGGGAATCAGTGACAAAGTTGAAGTTGCGCCAGGACTGGATCTTTCAACAAGACAACAACCCTAAACACTGCTCAAAATCTACTAAGGCATTCATGCAGAGGAACAAGTACGATGTTCTGGAATGGCCATCTCAGTCCCTAGACCTGAATATTATTGAAAATCTGTGGTGTGATTTTAAGCAGGCTGTCCTTTCTGGGAAACCAACAAACCTGAGATGTTTTGTAAAGAAGAACGGTCCAAAATACCTTCAACCAGAATCCAGACTCACTGGAAGCTATAGGAAGCGTTTAGAGGCTGTTATTTCTGCAAAAGGAGGATCTACTAAATATTTCTTCTACTAAAAATTTTTTCTGTTGGGGTGGCCAAATTTATGCATGTGCCTTATTTTGTTTAAAGAATTATTGCACACTTTCTGTAAATCCTATCAACTTCATTTCACTTCTCAAACATTACTATGCAATCTATATGTACATAAAGGGCTAATTCTGTCCGTCTCCCAAACTATAATATGTAGACCTAAAAACTATATATATATATTCTGAATGCTCATGACATGTGGAATGAACTGGTATCATTTTTAAAAAAAGTTATGGGCAACCAATAATCCCCCAATCCTGATGATGTCATCAAGAAAGCCTGAGTACAAAAATATACAGTGGTCAATTCTAATTCCACCCCACCCAAATGATAACATGAAGCCCTAAAAACTATATATATTCTGTATCCTAATGACATGGGGAACAAACTGGTACCATGTTTTTTAAAAGTTGAACTGAAAATTACCCCAAAATAGCCTTTTATATAAGACCAACTGAAAATTACCTCCAAAATAGCCTTTTATGTAAGACCATACAGTGTATCGCCATTCCACCCCATTATCACATTTTAGTGCTGACAATAGTCCACAGATAAAGTACTTTATCATTTTTATTACACCAATCTTATGGTTACTGGGCAGCCAATAATTTAATGCCTTTATCTATTCTCTTTATCTATTTCTTTGTTGTCACAAAGCCCATGAGAACAAAGGCTCATCTGTATACATAAAGGGCTATGTCTGTCTGTCTGTCTGGGATAAACTCCCTAATTATAATATGTAGCCCTAACAACTATAGAAATTCTGAATCCTCATGACATGGGGAACAAACTGGTACCTTTTTTTTTTTTTTTTTTTTTTTTTTTTTAAGTTGAACTGAAAATTACCCCCAAAATAGCTGGTTGTGGGTATGACCAGGCAGATTCAAATTTCCAGCCCTGTATATGTGTTGGCCATCTCTGTTTATTTAATCCCTTTCTTCAGCTACTTTATGTTCTCAACTGTAAAGCACCCAACTGTCTAAATACATTCATTTTATGTTTGTAAAAACAGTGAAATACACCACTACCTCAATTTTGATTAATTAATATTTACATTTACTGTTACCTACCTTTTGTGTGTAATTTTGTTATAAATTTGATTGCAAAACAAAGTCTGCATGAAGGACTTCAAATGTGTTCGTCTTTTAACCAAGTATTTCCATTTAGTTTTGGGAGTCCACCTCTTATAGTTCTGAGGGACAAACTTTAGCCCATTAAATATTATATTTATAAGACATCAGCATTACAAAAACAAATGTTGGGAAATTGTTGTGATTAAAATGATTGGCATTTGGCTTATGTCTAAAACAGGTTAACCCAGGCAGCGCCGGGTCCCCCAGCTAGTATGATATACACTCAACAAAAATATAAACGCAACACTTTTGGTTTTGCTCCCATTTTGTATGAGATGAACTCAAAGATCTAAAACTTTTTCCACATACACAATATCACCATTTCCCTCAAATATTGTTCACAAACCAGTCTAAATCTGTGATGGTGAGCACTTCTCCTTTGCTGAGATAATCCATCCCACCTCACAGGTGTGCCATATCAAGATGCTGATTAGACACCATGATTAGTGCACAGGTGTGCCTTAGACTGCCCACAATAAAAGGCCACTCTGAAAGGTGCAGTTTTATCACACAGCACAATGCCACAGATGTCGCAAGATTTGAGGGAGTGTGCAGTTGGCATGCTGACAGCAGGAATGTCAACCAGAGCTGTTGCTCGTGTATTGAATGTTCATTTCTCTACCATAAGCCGTCTCCAAAGGCATTTCAGAGAATTTGGCAGTACATCCAACCAGCCTCACAACCGCAGACCACGTGTAACCACACCAGCCCAGGACCTCCACATCCAGCATGTTCACCTCCAAGATCGTCTGAGACCAGCCACCGGGACAGCTGCTGAAACAATCGGTTTGCATAACCAAAGAATTTCTGCACAAACTGTCAGAAATCGTCTCAGGGAAGCTCATCTGCATGCTCGACGTCCTCATCGGGGTCTCGACCTGACTCCAGTTCGTCGTCGTAACCGACTTGAGTGGGCAAATGCTCACATTCGCTGGCGTTTGGCACGTTTGGAGAGGTGTTCTCTTCATGGATGAATCCCGGTTCACACTGTCCAGGGCAGATGGCAGACAGTGTGTGTGGCGTTGTGTGGGTGAGCGGTTTTCTGATGTCAATGTTGTGGATCGAGTGGCCCATGGTGGCGGTGGGGTTATGGTATGGGCAGGCGTCTGTTATGGACGAAGAACACAGGTGCATTTTATTGATGGCATTTTGAATGCACAGAGATACCGCGATGAGATCCTGAGGCCCATTGTTGTGCCAATCCAAGAACATCACCTCATGTTGCAGCAGGATAATGCACGGCCCCATGTTGCAAGGATCTGTACACAATTCTTGGAAGCTGAAAATGTCCCAGTTCTTGCATGGCCGGCATACTCACCGGACATGTCACCCATTGAGCATGTTTGGGATGCTCTGGACCAGCGTATACGACAGCGTGTACCAGTTCCTGCCAATATCCAGCAACTTCGCACAGCCACTGAAGAGGAGTGGACCAACATTCCACAGGCCACAATTGACAACTTGATTAACTCTATGCGAAGAAGATGTGTTGCACTGCATGAGGCAAATGGTGGTCACACCAGATACTGACTGGTATCCCCCCCCCAATAAAACAAAACTGCACCTTTCAGAGTGGCCTTTTATTGTGGGCAGTCTAAGGCACACCTGTGCACTAATCATGGTGTCTAATCAGCATCTTGATATGGCACACCTGTGAGGTGGGATGGATTATCTCAGCAAAGGAGAAGTGCTCACTATCACAGATTTAGACTGGTTTGTGAACAATATTTGAGGGAAATGGTGATATTGTGTATGTGGAAAAAGTTTTAGATCTTTGAGTTCATCTCATACAAAATGGGAGCAAAACCAAAAGTGTTGCGTTATATTTTTGTTGAGTGCATTTAACTGAAATTGCTGATCCAAACAACCAATGCTTTATAAAGGA
The DNA here is from genome assembly GCF_902500255.1 of Thalassophryne amazonica. Classification (NCBI taxonomy): domain Eukaryota; kingdom Metazoa; phylum Chordata; class Actinopteri; order Batrachoidiformes; family Batrachoididae; genus Thalassophryne; species Thalassophryne amazonica. Next base: position 132,346,706 of record NC_047105.1, read on the forward strand.
AAATCATGGAAATCATCAGGGGTGCCCAAACCTTTACATACAACTGTAAGGTGTTCATATTTTTGCTACTAAAAATTGTGCCCAAGTTTCATTTAGTTGTGCTCATCTCCAAAGTTCTAAAAATGCCATGGGTGGCTGCAGTTCATTTCAAATGGTAGTCTTCCATTTTCTTCCATGGCTTTCTGGCTTTGGTTGCTGTTTTAAAGCATTTGAGAATACTTTAGTTGAGCAGCCTATCATTTTATGCACTTTAATATATGTTTTCCCCCCCAAATCAACCTTTTAGTCAGAGTACGGTGTTCTCCTGAACAATGTCTGCAAAGACCCATTTTACTAAGATTTTCAGAGAGAAATGTACTATAACCAGCATGTGCAACATTTGCTGTCACAAAGTGCAGACACTGCCATTTTTTTTGAACAGGGTAACATTCATTTTTCTTCATCTTCTGTGAAGGCCAAAAGGATGTTAGCCAACGAACAGAGGTACAGAAGGGCATCATGAGAGAGAGGTCCTGGATGCATAGTAAGCACAATAAGATGTCCATGGAAACTGCCAACAAAGGCTCATATCTCTGGCTACTCAGCTGAAGAGATACACCAGAGGCAAAGAAAATAAATGGCCTGTTCTCCAATGACCCATCCAGGGTGTACTCCCAGCTGAAAGCAGAAAATGGTAACAAGAACAGACCTGCCCAGAACTGAGACTGAGCAATACTGGAAGACCATCTGGGAGAAAGAAGCATCACATAACACCAATGCCATGTGGCTGGTGGACCTAAGATCACACCACAGCCACCTCCCAGAACAAGAACCAGACAACATCACAAAGGTAGACATCCAACAACAAGTCTCAGAGATGAAGTGCTGGACAGCACCAAGGCCTGACATGATCCACATCTGCTGGCTGAAGGACTGACTTTCCTTTTAATTGTAAACTAAATTATGCATTAACGTAGAACAATTAAAGTACATGAAATTCAAGTAGATTGAAAAGACTGCTAAAGCATTTCAAAAACCCCAGCTAAAGCTTGTAGAATATTTTGAAAATCATGGTACATTAACAACATACCTTACAATGAAAAAGTCACAAATTCTTGTGTGAATTACTGTAAATCTATTCAAAGCCAGAGTGTCTTTTTCCAATGGAAGAAAGTCTACATAAATAAAAATGTCACAATCTTGTGCGCAATCCTGTTTGAACAGCACAGTGTTTATTTTCCACAGAGGGAAAAATTCTTACCATGTTTCCTGATGGTACAAGATGCAGTTCGCTTTTCACATTTCTTTTATCTTCTGGATGTGCTCATGAAGACGACGTTAAATTCAATTCAGCACCAATTACATGGATTCTTGTTTTGTTATCCAACTTTTGGACACAGTCTGTCTTGCCATCTTCTCTCTGTCCGACATCTCTCTGTCACACAAATATTCTGCAAAATTCCTCTTTAAAAACGTGATACCTCTAAAAGTATGCGATATCCACATGCTACGTTTATCTTAAATATAGCATCTTGCAGCAGGAGGCACACAGTGTCGCCTAAGCAACCAACCAGTCCCGCTTTACGACAGCTGTCCTAACAGCCACGCTTTGAGTGAGCCATTTTTTCCTCTGCGGATCACTTGGCTCACTCAAAAAATGGCTCACTCAAAGCTTTGCAGTCGGCATTTTAAAAACTTGGTGACAATCACGATTACAGAGTAAAACACCAACACCCACCCCCTCCTCCCCATGACGAAATCCGCGGTATTTTCACAGCCCTGAATCTTTGTATAAGAGCACGCTGAAGTATGCCCTAAAACGGCGAGTAAGTCAAAACATTTTGGTACAATGTACCAAATGTACAATATTTTCGACATACGCCAGCATATGATGCATACATCCCACATACACGGGCCATACGTTGTAGGTAAGTCATGCGATTGTTGACACACATTTCTTGTAAGTTACTCATAAGTTGAAATACATCAATCAATGATGCCCATTGATTGGGTCAACAACTGAAGCCTGCAGTCCTCATGCAGTTCAGACTTAGAAATATTAAAACCATTCACACATAGATTAAATATAAAGTCTTAATCTTACCTGTTCATTTCAGTCAGATTCATCATCACAGCCTGATGAAAACAAAGCATTCTGATTTTGTAGAACATCTGAAAATACTTTAGTTCCTTGTCATGGCTGAAAAAAAACAAAACAAAAAAAACCTAGGTAATACCTCAATAATGGCACCCACCTCAATAGCAGGGTGTAGTGGCTGGGTTAAGGCATGCTGGGATATGTTTAACCAAATGTCATCCATTTTCTTCTTGAAGTAATCCAAGAAATCTTGCCCATGAATAAGTGTTTCCACCGTGTCGAACAAGAACTTTGAGTTATGCTTGTTTTTGTTGATCAAATCAGAGTAATGGGTCTGCTTTGTAGCCAGTAGCGCATGCTTATAGTCTAAAATAGCATCACGCCACGTGATGCGGAATACTTCTAATTTTGAACTACACTGTTTCCATTCTAGACCTCTGGCCTTATGCTTGAGGTCATGCAAGTAATCACTGAACCAAAATGACTGTTTTGGGGGAGCGTGGTTTTACTATAGCTCCCCCATATCGATTGTAGTTTTGAGCACTGAGTTTAAACTATCCACAAGACTGTCTACTGTTTGGGCATTTTCCAAACGTAAAGTTAAGATATCAGGCAGTCTAGCTTCGAGTTCAGTTGTAGTTCAGGAGTTGATGCATCGCAGCAGTGGTAAATAAGGTTGCTGTTCCACTAAACATGGTAGCAAAACTGTAAATCTAATAAGTGAGTGATCAGAGACCACCAATGCTTGTGGCAGCAATACCACGTGCAAGAATCCAGGGTATTTCCACTAATGTGCGTCAAATCCTGAATGCATTGCTGAAATCCTAATGCATCCACAATTTCCATAAATGATTTGCAGAGGGAATCAGAAGGCTTATTTATATGGATGTTGAAGTCACCAATAATCAGAATGTTATCTGCACTATTCGACAAGTTAGAGATGAACTCACCACATTCATCTAAGAATTCAGAGTATGGGCCAGGGGGCCTATATACAGTGACAAAGTAATATGGCTGATTTTTATTCTTCTGACCTTGGCAATACGTAGCATCATGGGCAGAGCGGAGAAGCAGATGATCAAAGGAGTTATATTTGTGACCCCCAACAGCTAATAAACTAAACCAAGATTTATAAATAAGAGCAAGACCCCCGCCTTGCTTCCCATCAAGAGGGGCATGACGAAATTTGCACGTCGGTGGGCAGGCCTCATTTAAGGGGAGGACAGCTGTGGGTTTCAGCCAGGTTTCACACAATCCAATCAGATCTAAGTGATGACCCATAATAAGATCATTGATCACCAATGATTTTGAGGACAGTGATCTTATGTTTATGAGACCCAGGCTAAGGACCTCAGTGGGGTTGACAGTTGGACTGCTTGGATTTTGGGGTGGTTCCAGAGTAGCATATATAAGATGCCTGGAAGCAGGTTTAGGTTTGAGACATTACACGTGGGTTGTAGGTAACAGAAACAAAATATTTGCTATTGCTGGAACAGCCAACGGGCCATCCTCAATTTCAACATCATCCAATGTAAGTAAAGGGTACTAAGTTTGCAAAGCCTATCCCTTGATTTTTATGGACATGTCTGGAGAAACAGGCCACAGTCTCAACTTGATGAATTTCCCTCCCTGCCACATTAACTGCACTATCACAACAGTGGATTTTCTGCACAAATTTCCCTGCTAAGCTAATGGATTCCACATCCACATTTGTCATAAGCCTTGCAGAGTCTCTAATCACCTGCTGCGTACCTTCTGTAGTCCAAACTATACCTTTTTGGAATCTTTGTGATTAGACAAATACTGTGGTATAGTTTCAATATGATTGGAGCATCTTTTAATTTTGACCCCGTGTAATTATTCAATTTATCCCTACCTGGCTGCCTACTGAAAATTCAAGTGGCCAATCGATTTTTTTCAAAAAAGTAATGTCTAAGGAGTATTTGTTCCGAATTTGGTGCTCCTATCACCATTTGCACAATTCCTTTGTAAATATTCTGTTATCTGCTGCACTAATAAGTCTATTTCAGATGTGAGGATGACTTAGTTGTATGCCTGGGTGGTTGCCATCCAGCATATTCACACTTATTCAGTTGCAGAGACGTGGATTGCAGTTAGACTTCTGTAGGTAAATACACCTACACTTGGTCCGGTCACTCAAACAGTTGGCATACCGAGGGAGTGGCAGTTGGTTTGCCAGTCCAGCGCCATTTGATGGTACCGTCATTGAGCACATTATGAGGGTATGACTTGGGCATGTTTTGGGTGACATGTCTGTCATCTCAGTCTGCACTCCACATGCAGTCAGTGAGGTAGTGATGAATCACTGAGCTTCACTCAGTGATTCATCACTACCTCAGAGGTTACCCTCCACTGGACATGGGTGATTTTAATGTGGCCACTGGCCCAACTGTGGTCATAATGATGACTGATTATGATTTGTTCCCCCTGGATCTGCTCGACGTGATAACAGCAGCTCAGTGCTCTTCAACTCTGCAAAATGTCAGGTACTATGACTTGCTGGACAGTTTTCAACATTCAAAGCAGCACCACTGAGCTTGGTAATCAAATACCGGGGATGCAGATCAGGATATTGATCATGTTCTTGTTTGCAGACACTTGACATTTCTGGAAAACAATAAGGTCTGTAGACATGCTAAATTGTTGAATTCTAACCACAGACTTTGTGGAGCTTCCTGAAGGAGTCAGTCAAAATCCTGTGTACTAACATCTGCTTGATGTCCACGACCATCTATGGCTAGAATTCAAGATTATATTGTGTTGCTGGAGTCTGTATACAACAGAGGTGAAGGAATTCTTGCAGTGGACAGATGTGGTGACAAAAGGAATATGAGAGTTCTTCCATGATTACATCCTGAAAGTTAGCAGGGATTATGCTGGAGTCACCAAAGTCCACAGGAGAAAGCATCCATGTTCCTGGACTCTATACCCCTACCCAATATGCAGTCCATGCAAACACTGAACACAGGAGCCAGAAGACACAATAGATGAATACAAGAATTCACTGCAAAGAAGTCAAAGTCTCTGAAGAGCAACCACACTACCTGTGGATTGTCTGGATGTGATGCCCAGCAACATATTCTCAGGACGTCCTACATAGCAGCCCGGGTAGCCAAATCAAATGTACGGCAAAAACCAGTGCTTTGGAATGGCAAGTTTTCCAAAGACGAATGACTATGAACCGTGGGCAGTTTCTGGGTGTTACATTTTTCATTATTTTGAGCTCACTCACTGCACCGTTTCATTCCCGCACCTCTTCCCAAAAATGTGGCAAGAAGTAGAGAGAACTCACAGTAATATAACCTGTTATAATACAATTGCAGGTACTGTATTTGAGTTTTCCTCTCTGAAACAAAATTCACAAGGAGAATTTCAAACTCTTCTGTTTTGGTGAAAAAATGTAGAATGCTGCAGTTGCAAAGAAGAAAACTCAAATAATGTTTGTAGAAATTTTGACTGTCAGTCTTTCAAAACATGATAAACATTAGAAAATTATTCTCCACCTTACTAAAAATGTATTTTTCAATTTTCAATGCTCCAAACAGAGTTTCCATGTTTCATCTTTAAAATTTAGGAATTATTTTAACTCCAAATATCAGTCTGTCTTACCATCAGTATGTGGTCGTAAATGACTGCATGGACCCGAGTTGCTGGCTGGTTGTGGTCCTCCATGGTCGTCTCTACGAGCTTCTATTTTCAGTGTTCTGTGTACAGTTGCGTTGCTGGAAAGAAGCTCCACGTCTGTGCTCTGATCGCTTCGTCTTTGATGAAGCTGTGAAAACTGTAGGTTTTCTTCATCTTCACTCTTCAAAGACAACAGTGAAAAGGTACTTAGTGATCATCAGTCTCCATCAGCCCATGAAGCTGCTTTACCTTCTGACTTACCCACAGTTCCTCCTGCTCCTCTTTAATGTTTGGAGCTTCCAAGTCATTTGGGTCCAGATTCAAATGTTCTTCCTGCTGCTCAAGGAGAACACGTTCTTTACTCACCAACAGTTGGTGCATGTCTGCAACGAGGAATTTACCGTAAATGCTTGAAATGAGTAAGAACATCTATTATAATAAAGATAAACCATCGTAATGTGTTTCTGGGTGTCACCTGACGACAGCATGTTAAATTTAATTCAACAACAATAACAAAGGCTGTGGACAATTTATTGACACGACTGATTGTGCTGTATTTATTTATATTTTGTTTGTTTCTTGGCTTGTGGAGTGGTGTGAGGGGGGCACACATGTTCTAATTCCAAAATATACATCCACATTCAATGTTCCCAATGGAATTTTACAATCGAGAGCAGCTTTACCTACATTTTTAAATTGTAGACTTTTATTTATTTATTTTTTTTATTTATTTATTTTTTTACACCAGCTTTAGTGTTTTAGTGGGAAAGTGCAAATTTAGATAGAGAAGATAGATTTGACAAAGATGCTTTACTGTCATTACAGGTATAGCAAACAACAAAATGAACAGCAATGCTCCGCATGTGTATCAATACAAAACACTGAAACATTCACTCAAGAATATACTTTCTCTGTAAAAAGTAGAGAATACTATAAAAAATAAAAAGTAGAAAGCACAAAGAATTCAATTTATTTTCATTTATATAGCACCAAATCACAACAGAGTTGCCTCAAAGCGCTTCACACAGCTAACCTTACCAACCCATAGAGCAACAGTGGTAAGGAAAAACTCCCTCTGAGGAAGAAACCTCGAGCAGACCAGACTCAAGGGGTGACCCTCTGCTTGGGCTATGCTACAAAACATAAATTACACAACAATTCACAGTACAATTCATGGACGAATCTACAAGAAATGCAATTGGCGCACAGGACAGGAGGATCGCCAACACGAACACAACTCCCATCTCTGGATGGAGCTGCACCAGTGCGTCTTAAGTCTGGACTTGAAAGTCTCCACAGAATCTAACTGTTTTATTGACGCAGGGAGATCATTCCACAGAACAGGGGCACGATAAGAGAAAGCTCTGTGACCCACAGACTTCTTATTCACCTTAGGGACACAAAGTAGTCCTGCACCCTGAGTACGTAAAGCCCGGGCCGGTATGTAAGGTTTAATTAGTTGCTCCAATTTTGGTAAAAAATTATGCAAATTATTCGTTGAGTTATCAGGGTTTTAAAAAGGAATAATCATGCTGTTATGTTACAGGGTAACTTATGTCACATGTCATAGAATCCAATAGACGTTGACCTTGTTTTACCTTTACTTTGGAGAACAAACATTCAGCACACATCAAAACTATTCCATTTATTAATCCTATTAGCTCAACCAATAATTTGCATCAGTTTTTTACCAAAATTGAAGGAACTTTAACTTTTGACCCCTGTACAAACTGAAACTAACCTTTGTCACCATTTTGAACTCCTGACCATTCAGGCATAGTCCAAACTATACCTTTTTGGAATCTTTACGATCAGACAAATAATGTGGTGTAGTTTTCCAAATGATTTGAGCATTTTTAATTTTGACGCCTGTGTAATTCTTCAATTGACCCCTACCTGGCCGCCTATTGAAACTCAAGTGGCCAGTTCGTTTTTTTTCAAAAGAGTAATGTTTAAGGAGTATTTGTACCAACTTTGGTGCTTGTATCACCATTTGCACGATTGTTTCAGTTATCTGCTGCACTAATAGGTTAGTAGCAGAACCTTAAAATCTGATCTCACTGGGACAGGAAGCCGGTGAAGGGATGCCAAAATGGGTGTAATGTGGTGGAACTTTCTGCTTCGTGTCAAAAGTCTGGCTGCAGTATTTTGAACCAATTGGAGACCCCTAATGCGGTAAACCAGAAAATAAAACATTGCAGTAGTTCAATCTAAAAGAGATAAATGCATGGATCAGAGTCTCAGCATCAGCCATAGACAGGATGGGACGAATCTTCGCTATATTTCGCAGGTGGAAGAAAGCAATCCTAGTAATATTCCTAATGTGGAGGTCAAAGGACAACGAAGGATCAAAAATTACCCCAAGGTTCCTCACTTTGTCAGTGTGATGTATGACACATGAGCAGAGGCTAAGCGTTAACTGGTCAAATTGATGCCGATGTTTCACTGAACCAAGAACCACCATTTCAGTCTTATCAGAGTTTAAAAGTAGAAGTTTCTAGACATCCAACTTCTCACCGCTGCAAGGCAATCGTCTAAGGATTTTATGTCAACGAGATTACCAGCAGTTATTGGCATGTTATAACTGAGTATCATCTGCATTGCAGTGAAAGGTAATCCCAAAACGCCGTAATATGTGCCCAAGGGGTGCTATATAAAGGGAGAAAAGCAGGGGGCCTAAGACAGACCCCTGTGGAACCCCAAATTTCATGTCACTAAGGTTAGAGGTAGTGTTACTGTACAAAACACACTGAGAACGACTGGTCAAGTATGATGTCAGCCATGCAAGGGCACTCCCAGTAATCCCAAAATGATTTTCCAGCCTATCATGTAGAATATGATGATCCACTGTATCAAATGCAGCATTGAGATCTAATAGCAACAGAACTGTAGTGGTGTCCGAATCCATTGTAAGCAGATCATTCACCACTTTAGTGAGAGCCGTCTCTGTGGAATGATATTTTCTAAAAGCAGACTGCAGTGGCTCAAAGAAATTATTCTCAGTAAGATAGTCTACGAGCTGCCGTGACACCACTTTTCCAGAATTTTAGAGAAAAATGATAGATTTGATATCGGCCGATAGTTTGTCAATACACTCGGGTCAAAATTAGGTTTCTTAAGTAATGGTTTAATCACTGCAGATTTGAAACATTTAGGAACAGATCCAAAAGTTAAAGAAAGATTAATCATTTCCAGCACAGTCGGCCCAAGAGTGGGCCACAGGTCCTTAAACAGTTTTGTTGGTATAGGATCAAATAAACAGGTTGTGCTTTTTGTTGACATTACGAGTTTTGTCAGCATGCCTAGTGAGATACTGTCAAATTCTGTAAATCTAGGTAATACCTCAGTAGTGGCGCCCACATCAACAGCAGGGTGTAGTGGCTGGATTAAGGCATGCCGGGATATGTTTAACCTGATGTCTTCTATTTTCTTCCGAAAGTAATCCAGGAAATCTTGTGCTGTAAAAGGAGAGCGAACTACAGGTGGTTGTCCATGCAGTGTTGCCAAGTGTTGCCACCGTGTCGAACAAGAACTGTGAGTTATGCTGGTTTTTGTTGATCAAATCAGAGTAGTAAGTCCGCTTTGTAGCCAATAATGCATGCTTACAGTCTAAGATAGCATCACGCTACGCAAGATAAGATAAGATAAATAAATGGTTAACATTTTGCTACGAAAGATCACATTGTCGTGTATACTGCACACTTAAGACTATATGACACACTTTGGATTATATTGCAGATTTGGCAATGTATTGCACATGGACTTGTACTGCACATTTGTGTACATTTTCAAAATACAACACTGAACTACTTTCACATTTCTTAAGTTTGCCCTGCAACAGATTGGCTTCCTGTCCAGGGTGGACCCTGCCGCGCATCCTATGACTGCTGGGATAGGCTCTAGCCCCCTGTGACCCTTAACTGGAGTAAACAGGTACAGAAAATGAATGAATTTCTTCATTTCTGTACATGCAGCTCAAATATACAACCCCTGGCAATAATTATGGAATCACCGGCCTCGGAGGATGTTCATTCAGTTGTTTAATTTTGTAGAAAAAAAGCAGATCACAGACATGACACAAAACTAAAGTCATTTCAAATGGCAACTTTCTGGCTTTAAGAAACACTATAAGAAATCAGGAAAAATAATTGTGGCAGTCAGTAACGGTTACTTTTTTAGACCAAGCAGAGGGAAAAAAATATGGACTCACTCAATTCTGAGGAATAAATTATGGAATCACCCTGTAAATTTTCATCCCCAAAACTAACACCTGCATCAAATCAGAACTGCTCATTAGTCTGCATCTAAAAAGGAGTGATCACACCTTGGAGAGCTGTTGCACCAAGTGGACTGACATGAATCATGGCTCCAACACGAGAGATGTCAATTGAAACAAAGGAGAGGATTATCAAACTCTTAAAAGAGGGTAAATCATCACGCAATGTTGCAAAAGATGTTGGTTGTTCACAGTCAGCTGTGTCTAAACTCTGGACCAAATACAAACAACATGGGAAGGTTGTTAAAGACAAACATACTGGTAGACCAAGGAAGACATCAAAGCGTCAAGACAGAAAACTTAAAGCAATATGTCTCAAAAATCGAAAATGCACAACAAAACAAATGAGGAACGAATGGGAGGAAACTGGAGTCAATGTCTGTGACCGAACTGTAAGAAAGTGCCTAAAGGAAATGGGATTTACATACAGAAAAGCTAAACAAAAGCCATCATTAACACCTAAACAGAAAAAAACAAGGTTACAATGGGCTAAGGAAAAGCAATCGTGGACTGTGGATGACTGGATGAAAGTCATATTCAATGATGAATCTCGAATCTGCATTGGGAAAGGTGATGATGCTGGAACTGTTGTTTGGTGCCGTTCCAATGAGATTTATAAAGATGACTGCCTGAAGAGAACATGTAAATTTCCACAGTCATTGATGATATGGGGCTGTCAGGTAAAGGCACTGGGGAGATGGCTGTCATTACATCATCAATAAATGCACAAGTTTACATTGATATTTTGGACACGTTTCTTATCCCATCAATGCCAGGGGTTGTAATATGTGCTTGCTACAACCCCTGGCAAAAACTATGGTATCACCGACCTCGGAGGATGTTCATTCAGTTGTTTAATTTTGTAGAAAAAAAAGCAGATCACAGACATGACACAAAACTACAGTAATTTCAAATGGCAACTTTCTGGCTTTAAGAAACACTACAAGAAATCAGGAAAAAAAAATTGTGGCAGTCAGTAACAGTTACTTTTTTTAGACCAAGCAGAGGGGGAAAAAAAATATGGAATCACAATTCTGAGGAAAAAATTATGGAATCATGTTTAGGTGTTAATGATGGCTTTCGTTAAGCTTTTCTGTATGTAAATCCCATTTCCTCTAGGCGGTTTCTTACAGTTCGGTCACAGACGTTGACTCCAGTTTCCTCCTATTCGTTCCTCATTTGTTTTGTTGTGCATTTTCGATTTTTGAGACATATTGCTTTAAGTTTTCTGTCTTTACGCTTTGATGTCTTCCTTGGTCTACCAGTATGTTTGCCTTTAACAACCTTCCCATGTTTGTATTTGGTCTAGAGTTTAGACACAGCTGACTGTGAACAACCAACATCTTTTGCAACATTGCGTGACGATTTACCCTCTTTTAAGAGTTTGATAATCCTCTCCTTTGTTTCAGTTGACATCTCTCGTGTTGGAGCCATGATTCATATCAGTCCACTTGGTGCAACAGCTCTCCAAGGTGTGATCACTCCTTTTTAGATGCACTCCTTTTTTAGACTAATGAGCAGATCTGATTTGATGCAGGTGTTAGTTGTGGGGATGAAAATTTACAGGGTGATTCTATAATTTATTCCTCAGAATTGAGTGAGTCCATATTTTTTTTCCCTCTGCTTGGTCTAAAAAAGTAACCGTTACTGACTGCCACAATTATTTTTCCTGATTTCTTAGTGTTTCTTAAAGCCAGGAAGTTGCCATTTGAAATGACTTTAGTTTTGTGTCATGTCTGTGATCTGCTTTTTTCTACAAAATTAAACAACTGAATAAACATCCTCCGAGGCCGGTGATTCCATAATTATTGCCAGGGGTTGTATAACAGCAAGAACTATAGTTACACAAGTGTTTGCCCTAGAATTTCTTCCAGACTCGGTACTCATTAATTACCCCTCCCTCCCCACCACCAACAAACTGCAAGGTGCATTGTACAAAAAAAACAAAGTGGTGCTCACAAACACAAAAGCTATCATTAAGTTATGGGCTCATCCTGCCACAGTCCTGCAAAACGTAATCACTGATTTGTTGATATATTTATTATTAAAATACCATTGTTCAAAACACATAAAATAACAAAAATAAAAGGATAATTTCCATTTTGGTCCTGAGATAACACACCCAACATGCGTACTATACAGACAAAAAAAGAATAAATCTATAACAAGTTACAATAATAAGTTATAAAAACAAACATTCCTGTGTGATTTTAATATATATTATACATATATGAAATACTGAGCATGATATAAGATTAATACCAAATAAAAGGAGAAGACTCGAGATGAAAATTCATTGAATAAAAATTGTTTAACCAGTGTTTTGAACTGGAGTTTGTCCCACTGAATTTGAACATGACTGTCGTCTATTCCATAATACTAAACTAGTACAACCCCTGGCAAAAATTATGGAATCACCGGCCTCAGAGGATGTTAATTCAGTTGTTTAATTTTGTAGAAAAAAAGCAGAACACAGACATGACACAAAACTAAAGTCATTTCAAATGGCAACTTTCTGGCTTTAAGAAACACTATAAGAAATCAGGAAAAAAAATTGTGGCAGACAGTAACGGTTACGTTTTTAGACCAAGCAGAGGGAAGAAAATATGGAATCACTCAATTCTGAGGAAAAAATTATGGAATCATGAAAAACAAAAGAACGCTCCAACACATCACTAGTATTTTGTTGCACCACCTCTGGCTTTTATAACAGCTTGCAATCTCTGAGGCATTGACTTAATGAGTGACAAACAATACTCTTCATCAGTCTGGCTCCAACTTTCTCTGACTGCTGTTGCCAGATCAGCTTTGCAGGTTGGAGCCTTGTCATTGACCATTTTCTTCAACTTCCACCAAAGATTTTCAATTGGATTAAGATCCGGACTATTTGCAGGCCATGACAGTGACCCTATGTGTCTTTTTGCAAGGAATGTTTTCACAGTTTTTGCTCTATGGCAAGATGCATTATCTCGAAAAATGATTTAATCATCCCCAAACATCCTTTCAATTGATGGGATAAGAAAAGTGTCCAACATAACGTAAACTTGTGCATTTATTGATGATGCAATGACAGCCATCTCCCCAGTGCCTTTACCTGACATGCAGCCCCATATCATCAATGACTGTGGAAATTTACATGTTCTCTTCAGGCAGTCATCTTTATAAATCTCATGTTTAGACAGCTGACTGAACAACCAATATCTTTTGCGACATTGCATGATGATTTACCCTCTTTTAAGAGTTTGATAATCCTCTCCTTTGTTTCAATTGACATCTCTCGTGTTGGAGCCATGATTCATGTCAGTCCACTTGGTGCAACAGCTCTCCAAGGTGTGATCACTCCTTTTTAGATGCAGACTAACGAGCAGATCTGATGTGATGCAGGTTTTAGTTTGGGGGATGGAAATTTACAGGGTGATTCCATAATTTATTCCTCAGAACTGAGTGATTCCATATTTTTTTCCTCTGCTTGGTCTAAAAAAGTAACCGTTACTGACTGCCACAATTTTTTTTCCTGATTTCTTATAGTGTTTCTTAAAGCCAGAAAGTTGCCATTTGAAATGACTTTAGTTTTGTGTCATGTCTGTGATCTGCTTTTTTTTTTCTACAAAATTAAACAACTGAATGAACATCCTCCGAGACTGGTGATTCCATAATTATTGCCAGGGGTTGTATAACATTAAAATTTACCATGGCATTTTACAGAAGGTATCTGGAGAGACTAGTGCAGTGCCCATATGACGTTTGTATTCCTCTAGAAAATTGGGAGCTTAAATAGATTTTTCACAGATGGTCGTATGAGGCTGTGTTTGAAGGTGGGATATACAAAGAGGTTTACTTTCTCTTACATAGTTTTAAGAGACAAACAGTACATGGATAACACAGATACAAAGACACACACAAATAGTTATTTTAAGAATATATACGCAAAGCTATAGGAAGAAATAAACACCGAGTGTACATTGAGTGTATCGTTTTCAAAAATCTGTTTTATTATCAATTATATGAAAATAAAAGGATTCCTATTAAGCAGGTTATTGGAAGAGAATCACATAAAATTAAACAGAACATTTAGAATATTTAAAACAGAAAATAGTACCCTCAGCCTCCGGGAACACAGTTTATTTAAACTTGAACTCACACCAAATACAAGATTTTATTCAGCTTATGTACTAGTATTAATTTTGTCACCAATTTTTCAATTTAGTCTTTGTCAGTCTTGTGTCAAAGTTCATTCTTACTCTTAGTCACATTTAGTCATTCACATATTTTTGTCGACTAAAAGTCAACATTTTAGTCTAGTTTTTGTCAAATGAGACCTCAAGGTATTTTAGTCGAGTTTTAGTCAAAACATTTTCGTCTGTTTCTATTTATTTCAGAGATAATTTTTGTTTATTCATTCCAGTTGACTTGTGTTCCATAGCTGAAATATTGATTAAATGTCTGGAATAACAAATATCTTGAATGAATGAATCTTCAATGCAACTTTGCTAAAAGTGTCTTGTTTGTTGATTCAATACACATTTACAAATGATGCACTTGTTGTGATGTTTTATATTTATTATAAAACACCAACAAAAACTTGTGTTAAATAATATGACCGTTACAGCTCGACTCATAGCCGAGCAGATTCAGAGGGATATAAATGTAAAACGCTACTTTGGCCCTGATCTTCCCTACAATACTCGAGTTTGGAGCGCTGCAGTGCGGCTGTGGTCAGCCTGGAGCGCTGAGATAAGTTCTCCGCAATGGAAAAGAGGACGTCTCATTTTGGGGAAAAACAGCTTTGGTCGGTTGTGGTATGCTGTTTTACAACGTTTGGAAAGAGGTGTCATTTGATTTATAAAGGCAATGGCGCTTTGAAGTTATTGATTGTGGAATGATCCATCTTGCCACCTTTACTCGTCAGAGAGCCGCAGCAAATCCCACAACACACAGACACGGAGCGGATGATATTATCATCATCATTATTATTTTCACGTGGGGCACTAACTTTAGCTTACAAACCAGAGAAGTGGTTAATGTTCCAATCCATGGCAGAGAACCGTGTCATTGGCTGCCCCACAAAAAGAGACTTTAATCAACAGAAAAGGTGAGTCAAGACTGACATCTTTAATTGTGGACTCGGCGCTTCTAATCAAAATCAGCAGGTCCACAATCAATGTAGAGAAATGATTTTCCCATTACACACCCTCAAAAACAATGCAATGGCCTGACTGCAGTGTCATTTTTTATTTTAACAGTGTAACAGACCATTACGCTGTGATAATGCAGGTGAGAACCCTATATCGTAGACATAATATGTTATGGCCCAGTCACACGGCACATGACAATTCCTGAACGAAAGGTAAAAGGTAAAAAAAAAGTCAATTCGTTGAGAAAAGATGGACAAAGGAGTTTTATCACCGAATAGTCTGCAAAGCAAGAGTGCAAAGGGACGAACGAGGAACTAAATGAAACCAAAGCTAACGTTGATCTCGACGTTTTAAACAAAACACTCCTGGAGCCACAGCTGGAGCATTGTGTGTCTGCATCTCTGAGTTCCAGGACTCGGCGCTGGGATGGAGCTCATAGCGCCCAAGTCCTGGAGAAACTGCAAACAGAAGCTGTGGAGATCTGTGTGCATGTCGGTGGGTCCACCTGCTCTGGTTCCTCAAGCAGAACAAGAAGGATCATCATCATCATCACAACCCTCACTGTCTGACGACATGCTGTCACTGCATTACGTTACTAAGCTATATATATTGATTTATAACAGAAAACTGTCAAAACAGGGAATAAATATAAGTGTAAAGATGATTGAATATATCAAAGCAGTAAATTGATCAGTGTGTGTGAATGCGTGCATTGACTCCCCACTGACTCCCCATGTGCAGTTATTTCCACCAGCTGCAGCTGATCCACAATGTGAATTATGCTTTCCAGAACACTTCTTTATGGGTGATTCTTAGACTACGGGCACTTATGTCCTTTGATCATATTGTATGAAAAACAGAAAAAAGGGGAAATTTCACACTTTTATAGTTATCTTTACAATGAAAGTGTTTTAAGAAATTTGTTCTAGTAGTCAATGATGACTTTTTCACATTTTTTCAGCATCATTATATGCAAATATTGCCGTTTTGTGCTTGTCCTACACCCAGACTTTTGATCTTCAATGATAAAAATGAATGGTAAAGAAACGTTTTTCTAATGTTTTAAAATATCTCTGAATAAAATATCAGTAAAATAATCAAAACATAATTGGGGTATTCAATGTCACACAACTGTTGTGATTTTTTTTTAAACAAAATGTAGTTGTCCCACACTATTGCCGTAATTTCCACCACAACACTGTCATGTCCCTTTAAACAGTTTGTATGAAAGATTGTTTGGGTAGTTTCTATGGAGATAAACAGTGACATCAGAGCACATGTATATAGTGCCAAATCACAACAAACAGCTGCCCCAAGGTGCTTTATATTGTAAGGCAATGGTGTGGTGGAAATTACATTTACAAGGCCAATAGTGCCCGTAGTTAAAGAATCACCCTTATATAATTATCTGAATCATCTACCTGTTGCCACATGTACACAAGGGCTGGACTGTCATTCCTACACTCATATTGTTATATTTAATAAAAAATAAGCGCACGCAGGAGCTGCTGCTGCTGCGCTCAAGTACCGCCAGAAATTACACAACTTTTTTGTTGTTTCAAATTCAGCAGTTGCTTGTGGCAAAATTATTAACTGTATCCACACAAAAGATTAATTCTGGCCAATATAAGGTGTTTGAGCCCAGTGAAGCTGACCCCCCCCCACCCACATAAAAAAAAAAAATTCAAACAAACAGGCCGAGTTTGCCCTATAATTTCTGACGGTACATGAACACAGCAGCAGCGCAAAGAAATAGCTTCTGTACTGTTTGAAAACATTCAGCTGGTCGAACGAAGTCAAAGTAAACCCTAACGTTCCAAAAACTAAGCAAACGATAAAAAAAAACATCAAGAACAACAGCAAAATGAAATATGGACGAATTGAGGTTTTCGTTGCCCTTCGTTCAAATTTTTTGACAGTTTAAAAATCGTGACGAAGCGCCAGCTGTAGGAATGAAGTTGAGCGAAGGTTAAATGATGCCAACAAAAGTCCAGATTTCTTGTTTCGTTAGGGCTTCGTTGCCCTTTGTTAAGTGCCGTGTGACTGGGCCATTAGACTATGAGTGGGCGTAGCAAGAGGATATGTAGCGTAGCCCACAGTACAGTAAAGAACTGCTGGAACAAACACATGACAGCTGGACTGGATGTTGCATTTCTTGTCATGTAGTAGATGAAAGTGAGGAGGGAATTTTTGTTTATTTTTTATTTCTTGCGAAACATTTAGTCTTGTTTTTATTTGTTAACAATAATGCACATTTACACAGTTTTAGTCTGTTTTTAGAACACTGGTGCCATATCTCATCATCGCCTCATATTAGTCATGGGGAAAAAGGGTTGTTGACGAACATATTTTGTCTCGTTTCGTCTATTATGTACTTGCTGAAACTTTGTAAAAATTGTGGGAAATTTGACATTTTTAGCCAAAAAACAAAACAGATTTTAGCTAAGGTCTCCTCAGTGTTGTCAAGTTAAACTCAATTGCAAGAAACACTGACAGCATGCCTTTCACAGTAAAAGTATTTGCAGAGACGCTGGCATTAAACATTTTATTGTGAAATGGTGCAAGCAACATGTACTATCTGGTGCTGTGTACTTTGTTACCTGTAACATCAGCAAGCCACAGTTAATATTTGCAAACAAACATGAAAGAACACGTTTAACTGACTTCTTTTCTCAAAAGTCATTCTCCTGCAGTCTGTTTTCTCACTTTACCCTGACATTACAGTCGCGAGATGCCACAGGGGGTGCCATCTTGGAAATGTCAAAATAAAGGTTTTGAAAATTAATCCACAAAATTTTCATAATCAAGGATGCACATCATTGTGCCATACGCAAGCCATCACCGAAAGCTGAGGTCAATCTGACAGAGAGATGTGAGCCACATACTCACACACAGACCTTTCTTGCTTTACAGATAGACGTGCAAATCGACTGAATTCTGATTTAATGTTTGAGTGTTGTTTTAAAATAAGCCGAAAAAAAAAATTCATTTGGGGCTTTATTGGTTACAATGTTATGAACAAGGTTTAAGTTAGTTAAGACAACTCAACAGGTAACACCCTGACCAGTTCAAATTTATGAGCACCAATATGAGTTCTGGGTGGTGCATTGAAAAGAAACCTAATGACCTTACTTTAAGAACACTGTAGTCTAGTCTTGTATTTCTTTGTTAGACCAGTGTACCATGAAGTGCTGCCATAGTCAAAGAAATATTGGATCAAGGCAGATACAAGCATCCTCTTAGTTCTATTATCAACATTCCATGTGTTTCTGTAGAGGAATTTTAGCTTGGCATTTGCCTTCATGATAAATTCTCTAGCCATGTCCACTCTAGATAGAGACTGATCAAGAGTGGCACCTACATGTTTAACTTTTGTCATTTCAAAGTATTACATGCACACTGCACTTGAATGGTATTTTGTTTCTGAAAATTATGTTTAGAACCAAATAGTACTGCTTCAGTTTACCCAACATAAAGGGAAAGCCTGTTGTCAATCAGCCATTCTCTGACTGACTGAGGAGAGAGCTTGCTCCATTTCCTCTGTATTAATGCCAGACACTATAAAGGCTGTGACATTCACCTCCCACTTGAGGTCCTGGGTGATGATGTTCCTGAGGTAATGGAAGGACTCCACAATGGTGACGGGGTGAGTCATAGAGGGTGATGGGGTTGGCCGACACTGGGTTCTTTCTGAAGTCAAAAACCATCTCTATTGTCTTGAGGGCATTGAGCTCCAGATTGTTCTGTTTGCACCAGGACACCAGGTGATCGATCTCCTGTCTGTAGGAAGCCTGTCCCCATCAGAGAAGAGGGTTGTATCGTCCGTAAACTTCAGGAGCTTTACAAACTGGTAACTGGAGATGCAGTTGTTTGTGTACAAGAAGAAGAGTATAGGGGAAAGAACACAACCCTGGGGGGGATCCAGTACTGATTGACCATGTGCAGGAGGTGTGCTCTTCCAGCTTTACATGCTACGTCCTGTTGGACAGGAAGTCAGCAATCCACCTGCAGGTGGAGCTGAGCACACCAAGCTGAGAGAGCTCATCTTGCAGCAGGGCCAGGATGATCATACTGAAAGTAGAGCTGAAGTCCACAAACAGAATCCTAGCGTAGGTTCCTGGAGAGTCCAGAAGCTGGAGGATGAAGTGGAGGGCCGTGCTGACAGCGCCATCTACAGACCTGTTGGCTCTGTCAGCGAACTGCAGAGGATCCAGGTGAGGGTCAAAGGTGGCCTTGATGTGTGTGAGGACAAGGCACTTGAAGGTCATCATCACAGAGGTCAGGGTGACAGGTCTGTAGTCATCAAGTCCTGAAGTTCTTTGTTTTTTGGGGATGGTGTAGGCCTTGAAGCATGCAGG
The DNA here is from genome assembly GCF_902500255.1 of Thalassophryne amazonica. Lineage (NCBI taxonomy): Eukaryota > Metazoa > Chordata > Actinopteri > Batrachoidiformes > Batrachoididae > Thalassophryne > Thalassophryne amazonica. The sequence continues at coordinate 132,366,197 of NC_047105.1, forward strand.
CACCTGGCATGTCTTCAGTGAGGTGCTGAAGATGTCTGAACACGGGGGACAGTTGGTCTGCACAGTTCTTCAACATGGATGGGGAGGCAGAGTCAGGTCAGGCTGCTTTGTGTGAGTTTTGCCTCTGTTGGAATGTCATTGACACATAAGGAAAAGCAAAGGTCCAAATATTGACCCCTGTGGTACTCCACATTCAATATACAGTGGAGTTGAGATTGTGCCACTAATCTCAAATACCTGTTTTCGCTTTGTTAAATAGGACCAAAACCAGTTCATGGCCAGGGTTCTCCCCAGACAATGGAACAACAGTGTTGCACCATTATACTCTTATCATAGCGCCATTATAGTGTGCGCTGCTCTCAGGTAAGGATCGGGAGTTTTCCAATCCAGCGAGGCTGTGTTTCTGCTGAAGAGACTTGCTGTCTGCTCTCCCCTCCCCGCCAGCAGCGAGCTGAGCAGAGCCCACAGCGCCGCAGCATCTCTCAGTGAAAGAAAAAAACAAAAACAAAAACTCTTTCAATAAAAACAGCTCCTTCTGCCTGCATAGCTACTGATACATTCAGAAATTAACACTTTTACAGTTGAAAGTCTTCATGCTTTCAAAAAGCTCCCAAGTTTGCTCAAATAAGCCATAAAGACTGTGTGAGAGTGACGAGTCTCTTTCCCTCAGGAGGGCTGATCAGTGTTCATCCATTTTCTTCCGCTTTATCCGGAGTCGGGTCGCGGGGGCAGCAGCTCAAGCAAAGCCGCCCAGACCTCCCGATCCACACACACCTCCCCCAGCTCCTCCAGGGGAACCCCAAGGCGTTCCCAAGCAAGCCAAGAGATGTAGTCCCTCCAGCGTGTCCTGGATCTTCCCTGGGGCCTCCTCCCAATGGGACGTGCCCGGAACACCTCTCCAGCGAGGCGTCCGGGGGCATCCGGAAGAGATGCACAAGCCACCTCAACTGACTCCTTTCTATGTGGAGGAGCAGCAGCTCGACTACGAGCTCCTCCCGAGTGACCGAGCTCCTCACCCTATCTCTAAGGGAGCGCCCAGCCACCCTGCGGCTGGGGCTGATCAGTGTGAACATCGGATTTATAAACCACACCCTGTTAAAAAGCAATGAAGCAATTTTAATAAATGATAATCTTCACTGGAGGGACTACGTCTCTTGGCTGGCTTGGGAATGCCTTGGGGTTCCCCCGGAGGAGCTGGGGGAGGTATGTGGATCAGGAGGTCTGGGCGACTTTGCTTGAGCTGCTACCCCCACGACCCGACTCCGGATAAAGCGGAAGAAAATGGATGGATGGATGGATGGATGATCTTCGCCACACAGCCTCAGTGAAACAGCAAAGTGTGAAAAACAGATTCTGAAAGTTTTTCATCCAGAGTTTCATCTTCCAATTACTTCTTGCAGAAGTATTTATTTTCATTTTCTTTTTATTATTGTTTTTTTATGCATTAATGACACTTAGCAATAAATTTGACTCTGATTTGACAATCACATTAGTCCAGGTTCAGCTCTTGTTCAAACAAGACAATTAGGGGTTACATTGTTAAAAAAAGTAATGCAATCTCACTCAAAAATGTTGATAAAAACTAAACTGTCAGCATTACAGAAAAACTCCGCCTGTCTCATTGGATTAGAGGTAGGGTGTGTCATTTTTTGAAGAGAGCAAATACTATGTCCATCAAATATTAATGTGTTTTTAACCTTTTCAGCATTATTTATCAACTTAATCTTTGACAGAAACACACAAAAGAACTTTGATATTACAAATATTGCAACAGAGGTGTCATTTTTTTTGTCTATTACTGTTGCTTTCAATGCCTTTAAAACCACTCAAAATCATGTTGGTGAATTATTCAAAGCACTATGGTTATATTGGCTCAGAAATAAGAAAAATGACGGCGCTGCTGCTGCTGCTTCTGCTGCTGATGGCAGTGACACAACAGGGCGCGTATTGGACACCCTGAACCCTCGCACTGTGCCAATTTCGGATGAAATATTCACCATACATGACTGTCGGGTGGTGATGTGACCCCCAAAGTGAGACTTAAGGACATTTAAACAGGTGCTTTTTGCTTTGAAGTTCAACTAAACGTGCATGATAATATATTGTGTATGTGCAGATGAGGATGATTCATGCTGCTGCCAGCGGAACAATCACACGGGGATTTACGTTGCACTGGTCCACAAATTTAAGTGCAAATCCAACCAGCTTTTACGCACGAGGTGCGTGGATCTACTTTGAGCAAGTCTCTCTTGCGCTTTCTCTCTGATTGATTTGGCAAAATACATGATATGAAATAATATACATATATATACTTGCCAAAGATGGCACGAAAAAGCAGACTTATTTCCATCATGGCCCCATGACAACAGAAAAAACAACAAAGATAAAAAAAAGAAAAAACAGAAATACTTAACTACAAAGCCATCTATATGCACAAGTTAAAATACAAAATTATTATGACTTCTGTCGCACACACAACAGTTGGGGCATATCATGACAATATGTAACAATGTTTACAGCAGACATTGTCGCTGGTGCAGTGGATTGTATGTAGTAACACCTGGCACACATATAGTCATTGCTGCTGCAATTTGTTTTGTGCAAACACTGCTTAAAGCGTTGTTTATCAACTGGTGCCACTAATACTGACTAACCTGCTAGATGTTGCAAACAACTGTCTACACCATGCTACAACCCGAGCAGTAAATTAAAACAATGTAAGCTCTGTAACATCTGCTATCGTCAATATGGACTCTTTGGTGGGCCGAAAATTAGCATCCATCTTATTTTCCGACTTGTGTGCGGAAAATGGAACGACTTCAAATATGATGCCATTCCAGTTATGAATTATGACGTAAATGGGAAGCACTATTTCAGGTTTTCAGTAAGTTATTGATGTTACCCTTTTTGTTCCAAGTGTTGGATCAAAATAAACCAAACCATGTGCAATAATACAAACTGTTGCCACCATAATCCTCGCCTTTGTTAATTTCTGAATTCAAAAATCGCTGAGGATAAAAGGAAGTGGAAACATCCAGAATGGGGACTAATAATTGATCCAGAGGTTTTACATATGCCAAAATTTAACATTTTTCATCAAATCATTTGCAGTCTGTTGCATAAGTGTTCACAAAATTATTGGTAGAATACCTGATTAGGAAAATATTTTGACAGCTATAATATGTTGTAGGACATAAACAGTAGAAACATAAGGTTTAGTGAACAAACCTGCTCTGTATAAGCAAACATGAGGATTAAAGACAGCATCCAGCACTTTCCCCCCTTTGTTCTCTTCTTGTAAACGACAGATTTCTTCTTTACAACCTGCAATTATTCCTTCATAGTCGGTGATCATTCCTTCATAGTCTGCAATCATTTCTTCATAGTCGGTAATCATTTCTTCAAACAACTCAAATATCTCTTTGTCAGTTGCCGTTAGCCGTAGTTTCAGCATGTCTCTCAGCTGCTGGGCTTTAGACATGTTTGTAGAATCCCTAAGAAAATCACAGAAGAAAGAAAGAGTCATTGAACAACTGAATCACAAAACCAGTGAACCATCAAGTACAGACTTAATGTAGAGTTCAAGTGAGTCCAGTTATGATTTGTGAAGTAACATAGGTATCAACCTGACTCCAGAAAGAGAAAAGAGGGTGCAGGTTTCTTTATAACCACCAACTCCACCAGGTGAATTCATTGTAGAACTCATCATGTTTGCTGTTAATCAGACAGGATGAGTTTGCTCTTTGCCCTTTCTGGAGTCAAGTTGACACCAACAATAGTGTTCAGCATAACAGTAGTGCTATGTGACTAAAAAGATTAATCCAGGTTTTGAGTATGTACATGCCCAGCTCGTCCACCATTTGGAAGATTCAGACGGCTTTCGGTGGCTTTGCAGTCGTGTGACTATCCAAAAAATTGTGGACGAGCTGGGCATGTCCCAGCATGTCCTGTTAGGCTTCAACACGGAGGCCCTTTTGCTGTCGCCATCAGCTTCATGCTGATGAATTTCGCTGCAACTCTTTTCATGGCAAAATCTTCTGTCACAGTGGAATGTACCGAAAAAGTGCTGATGTCCACCTCTTCCACAATTTCTCAGATAGTCACACGACGGTCCCACATCATCACAGCGTTCACTTTGGAATGATCCGGTCATTTCAGCATGTTGATGGCTGCCCGAAGCGCGGCGCGCTCTCCACCGTTGTGTGGCCGTCTTTAAACCGGTTGTACCGCTCCTTAATCTGTGTGACGCCCATAGCATCATCACCGAAAGCCGTCTGAATAATCCGAATGGTTCCCACCTGGCTGTCGCCCAGTTTGTGGCAAAATTTGATGCAGTCATGCTGCTCCAGTCGTTCGCCATTTCCTTGCAAAGAAAAAACGAGAGACTCCACCCATCCTCACACAATGGCTGCTTACAAGCAAATGACGCAACCGACAGGCGTGAAAAAAAAAAATCACGCATGCACACGAAGGTTCAAGGTTGGCTCATGCAAGCACACGTGATTCAAATCCATTAGGTTTTTGAAAAAAATAAAAAGGTCGGATACTTTTCTAATAGACCTCGTATTCATGTCTTTCACGATACTAATGAAGTATTCGGTTTCCTCCTCGCTCCAAAAGTGTGGTGCTGTGCTGCCGTGTCTGGATTTCTCCATACTTGTTTACCTCTGCTTCTGTGTTGTCCGGTGGGTTGCGCACGCCGTACTCACAAGTAGTTGCCGTACTCAAAAGACAAAGATTCCTTGCGGATAGGACATGCGCAGAACACAAAATAATGTTTTCTATGGGGATATCTCGATGCGTGTATATGACCTGATATTCGGGTTAGAAAAGGAGTAACCCAGCAGTCATATTCGGGTTTTTGCAGGTGTTTACATGGCCATGCGCAACCGGGTTATTGCTAATATTCTGGTTATGAAAAGGTTATTGGCTGCATGTAAACATAGTCACAGCACTGCAGCTCAGAGAGTGAAAGAACAAAAACTCCAAAGTCTTCCAATAAAAAGAGCTCCTTCTGCCTGCATAGTTAGTGACACATTAAGGCTTTATTTTACAGATGAAAGCCTTCATGTTTCCAAAGATTGCTCAAATAAGCCGCAAAGACGGCGTGAGAGTGATGAGTCTCTCGTTCCCTCAGAGAGAGAAGAGGAGCCAGAGAGAGAGACAGAGGGAAGAGGAAAAAGTGGCAGTGGCACTGGATATGGGACTAACATTGGACTCAGTCAGCTTGGCTTTTAAGGTAGACTTACAAATGAAAGTGCATGATTGTGCAATTGCTTGTATCGTTTAACAGTTAGAATGGCCCTAAGCAGTGGGTCAACCCTCTGAGTCTGGTCTGCTTGAGGTTTCTTCATCAAGAATGCCAGAGGGAGATTGTCTGTACCACTATTGCCTGTGTGATTTCTCAGGGGGGCTGAAAAGGTTAGACCATATCTGTGTGAAGCACCTTGGGGCAGCTCTGTTGTGATTTGGCACTATATAAATAAAATGAACTGAATATTATTAGGACCAGAGTAAACCATGGGAAATCCAATTTCTGTCTCCTGCAGGGTTAGTCTTGATTAAATTTGCTCCATGTGTCATCTCCTTCAAATTAACTTTGCTCACAACCTTCATTTGATCACCAGATATACCTGCCACATTATCACTCTGTGTTTGAAGTGTCTGTTTCATACAAGCTTTCAGACACTGACAAAATAATGTTTTTTCTCTGACCTGCTTGTGAAGATTGACGTTGCTCCAGTGCAGTCAACCTGCTGATCAGAACTGGAGGTCTCGAAGTTGGCCTCTGCCTCAAGGCTGATTTTTTTTTTTTTAAATGCCTTGCTGTGCAATGGGCTCTCCATCTCTGCTATTGTTCTTCGACCTCTCAGCCGCCTTCGACACTGGACCATTCCATTCTCCTCCACTGTTTGCAATATTTCCTTGGGATCTCCCACACAGCACTCAAGTGGTTTCAGTCCTATCTGACTGATAGAGCTGAGTATGTGGCTCTGGGGGGGAGCCAGGTCGAGGGCCCACATGTCACCTGTGGGTACCTCAAGGGTCAGTCCTCGGTCCCATCATCAGCAGGCATGGAGTTACTTTCCATTGCTATGCTGATGATACCTCGATGTCAGGTTGGACCCTACATTGCCCTTACTTTCAATAACTGCTCTCACGCCTTGCTTGGAGGAGACCGGAGCATGGATAAATGACAATTTTCTTCAGCTTAACAGTAACAAAACCGAAGGTCTGCTCATTGGGACCCTTCATCAACTTCAGTCCTTTCCTCTGACTGCTTTTTCATTCACCGGCCACAACATTCCCCTCAATTCCTCCATCACTAACCTTGGGGTACGGTTTGATCCCCACCTGTCATTCGTTACCCACATCCAGCAACTCTGCAAAAGTGCATTTTTTTTAATCTCTGGAATGTCTCCAAACTCTGTCCCTCCCTTTCCCTACCCGATGCTGAGAAATTGGTCCATGCTTTTGTCTCCTCCAGGCTGGACTACTGCAATGCACTCACCATCGGGATACCTGGCAGGAGCCTGCAGAGAATGCAGTATATTCAGAACTGTGCTGCCAGGATCCTGATGGGGGTGTGGAAGTCCATGCACATCACACCCATCCTCAAAAACCTTCACTGGCTCCCTGTTAGGTTCAGAGATGAATATGAGATCTGTCTCCAGTGTGTCCATGGCAGTGCACCAGTGTATCCCAAGATCTGATCAGTCCCTACGAGGGATGGTATCGATAAAGTTTTATCGATATCGATACCATTATCATTTCCGCTTATCAATCCGATTCCTTATCGATACCCTTGTGAATTTTTTGTGTACTAAAAGTAGGCTTTATAGGTTTTCTATGTCAGCGGGTAAATAACTTTTTCTTATGGTGCATTCGCTCTGTGGAACGGTCTTCCTGCGACTGTGAGGCAGTCGGAGTCCGTGGACATTTTTAAGTCAAGACTTAAAGCCTATTTTTATTCTCTTTCTTAAGAATAGTTTTTATTTTTTATGTTTTATTCTTTTACTTCTGTTTTTAATTATGTATTTGAATTTTTAAATTTTTCTTTATCTATTTAATTTTTTATGTTGAACTGTTTTATGTGAGGCACCTTGAGATGGCTTTTGTTGCGATTTGGCGCTTTATAAGCCGATTAATTGAATTTAAATTTAAGAACATTTTATTGAGTCTTAAAGTAGATCTGCTTTGAAATAAATGCAGGTCAGATCTTTGAACCAAAAAATGACATATTTACACATAAGATCCTTCTGAATGTAATAAAGTAAATATCTGCAAGCCCAGATCTGTCATTCAACGGAGAAATCCTCGTTTAAAAATGACAAATTTACAGCTAAAATTTGGCCCTCCGCAAAACTGTCATCACATCCAGGACATTGCCGTGACATAAGAGAGAAGACACTATCACAGCATGCATTGCATGCGCCGGGACGGATATAGCAGTGTAAACTAATTTGTGGACTTACGTTAGTTTGCATCTCTTACAAAAGCACCTTTTTATTGTCTTATACGGAAGTATCGACTTTTTTAAAACTTCATATTGTCTTGCGGTACGTTTGGTGAGTATACATGTCTTATTTTTGCCTGAAAATTATTTCTGGGGACTTTGGGGATTTTCTCACGGGGCAGGGCTGGGGTCGGGGTTACCGCGACGACCTGCTCACTAGCGCAGCATGTGAGCGAGCTGGCACAGTAAGAAGAACGTCGCCCGCTGTTGATGTCGCCGCTGATCTGAGCATGCAGAGCTGTATCTCACATTCATTGCGGCTTATTTTTGGATGTTGAAACCAGGATCTGCTGGTTCACCCCGCACTTCGGCACCTGGATCAGCGGCTTCCCCCCCCCTCACGGCTCGGGTTTGTGCTGGTAGGGTCTTAGCTGTGTGTCCGCCAGCCTCGCTGCTTCTCCACCTTCATCTCCGCCGTCATTTTCCTCATCAAATTCTCCGATATCACCATCATCTTGGTCACTATTTGAGCTATCTAAAGTTTCTACTAAGATCATCAGGATCCTCTACGTTGACTTCCATGTCGAGATTCGATTTCACTGTCCGACCAATTCGGCGGTCATTTTCAAGCGTTCGAATTGAGAAATAGCTAGTATTGCATTCACTCAACGCGCAGGATCGGACTGAAGGTGCTAGCGCTCTGTCTTCTCTCTTACGTCACGGCAATGTCCCGGATATACAAACAGTTTTCGCGAAGGGCCAAATTTAGCTGCAAATTTGTCATTTTTAAACTAAGATTTCTCTGCTGAATTACAAATTTGGGCTTGCAGATTTACTTAACTGCATTCATAAGGGTCTTATAAATACATAGCTATTTCTTTCTGAGATCTGACCACATTTATTTCAAAGCAGGTCTACTTTAAAGTAAATAAATATGAAATTGGTCACTGGATCCATAAACTTTGGACATAATAAGCTCTACATGGTGGATCCTTGATCTCTGGACATAAATAGAAATACACAAAATCTGTAGTTATTGTCAAAAGCATTTCCTTTCAGACATTATTGGCATGAATGCCTTTCCATACATCTGAGCTGAGCTCTTGCAACTGGGTGCACTGCACATCAGGATGAAATTCATAAAGAATGCAGGATGTCTCATTTTGGGAGGAAAAAAAAAAAAAAACACTGACCGGACTCTGTCTCGGCAGAAAGCCACACAGCGTTTGGAGCTGTGCCAATGGAACGGAGGAGGATTCTCTTTCTTGACTGCAACAAGAGTCCCAGTTAGTGATTTTAATCTGCACAAAAGTGACTCACGATATTTTAATGGCTTTGAGAGGGTTTAAGAAGCGGACTTGCCGTTTCTGAAGAGCAGCGAATCAAAGAACCAACGAGCTAGTGGATCAAAGCATTGCTTCACGCTTCAAAGTGGAGTCGCAAGGTAGAAACGGTTTATTACAGAGCTGCTGCAGGGTCTGTAATCCCGACAAACACCCTCAAAAACAACTGCTGCTCTGAAGGACTAATAAGGGAATTGTTAAGCAAAAAGGCTATTGATATCGGTGGATCGAATCATTTCTTAATGATACTCAAAGAACCGGTTCTCGATACCCAACCCTAGTCCCTACAACCCATCACGCCATCTTCGCTCTGCTGACAGTCACCAACTCCAGCTTTCGAAGGCTAAACTCCATACTATGGGAGATAGGGCCTTTCAGATGGCTGCATCCCGACTGTGGAATGCTCTTCCCAACCACCTAAGAATGCCACAGTCAGCTGAAATTTAAAAAAACACTTAAGGGTGATTCTTAGACTACTGGCACTTATGTCCTTTGATCATATTGTATGAAAAACAGAAAAAAGGGGAAATTTCACACTTTTATAGTTATCTTTACAATGAAAGTGTGTTAAGAACTTTGTTCTAGTAGTCTATGATGACTTTTTCACCTTTTTTCAGCATCATTATATGCAAATATTGCCATTTTGTGCTTGTCCCACACCCAGACTTTTGATCTTCAATGATAAAAATGAATGGTAAAGAAACGTTTTTTCTAATGTTTTAAAATATCTCTGAATAAAATATCAGTAAAATAATCAAAACATAATTGGGGTATTCAATGTCATACAACTGTTGTGATTTTTTTTTAAACAAAATGTAGTTGTCCCACATATTGCCGTAATTTCCACCACAACACTGTAATGTCCCTTTAAACAGTTTGTATGAAAGATTGTTTGGGTAGTTTCTATGGAGATAAACAGTGACATCAGAGCACATGTATATAGCGCCAAATCACAACAAACAGTTGCCCCAAGGAGCTTTATATTGTAAGGCAATGGTGTGGTGGAAATTACATTTACAAGGCCAATAGTGCCCGTAGTTAAAGAATCACCCTTAAAGACTTGTCTGTTTTTAAAAGCTTTTTCTTAACAGTGTTTGTTTCCTTGTACTGTGTTTTATTCTTTGTACTTTTATGGTAGCGCCTCAAGATTTGCTTGTCAAATGTAAGGCACCTTATAAATAAAATTTATTATTAATGACTCAATCTTGTCCTTTGTCTTGTTATCGTGCAAGTTACATTTCACCCACATTTAGAATGAAATCTGTTATTTAAAAAAATTTAATAATAATATTTCAGTGATATTCCTGTGACAGCAGAAGTGTTTCTCTGATTCAGGGATTATGTTCAAGCTGTCTTGGTGTAGCAGCAGTACTCTTTAATTTGTTTCTGTTGTGACTCCTCTCCTTTGCTCCCCTCGGGACGTAAACTCGTAATCTCTGGCATAAGGAGGTGGTTGCTCTGACCAGCTGGCTAAAAAGCCGGGCTCTAGCTTGAGTGGCCAGAGTACCCTTTAGCTCAGCAGGTGATTTCACTGATTAACATCACTTGGAGCAGGTGGGATGAGTTCATCAGTGAAATCACCTGCTGGAGTCAGTGGCTGCAAAGAAAACCTGCACCCTCTCGGCCCTTTCTGGAATAGTTTGGAGACTGCTGCCTTTAGCTGTTGGGGGACTGAGGCCTATTGATCCTTGTGAATCAATAGGCTGAGTGGATCCTTGTCATTTACTTGGTGCTTTGTATGTCAAGTAACATGGATTCGTCCCATTTGTGCTGCGTTGCATTTGGAGTGCAATTTGGTTCCATTTAGAGTGCAAATTGGTTGCATAGGTTTTATACCACTGCACACTGTGAACCCCACCCACTAGTGGGAGCGGCACTTAGCTAAACAAGCCGAGTTTGTTTTGCTGACAGATGACGATGTGAAGGAGCTAATTCTTCAAACACACACACACAAATCCACTGTGCTGTTTAAGCCATCTGGAAGCATGAAGAGCTGTTAGAAAGTTCAAATGAAAAGCTGGTCTAATTTCTGACATGATTTTTTTTGGCGGCACTGAGGAAGTACAGTCTTTTTCCTTCTTTATTGGAAGTACATGAAGTCGGTGCATGGCATTGCAGACTACATCGTCAGAATTATTTTTGGACTCCTATTTAAAGTTAGTGCTGGATTGTTGTCAGATCAGCAGTGATGCACCAAAGCTGGACAAATTTCTGACAATTTTTTCGCTGGAGTGAGGAAGTACAAAGTGTTTTTGTTTGGAAGTACACAAAGTCAACACAGTGACGCACAACAATGTAAGTCCCTTTTCAGTGGTTTATAAATTAATATATCAAATGACAAGGATGTATTTTAGCCATTATATAAAACAAATAATGAATGTTTTTACATTCTTTCAATGGAACAAATATTTAATTCGTCATTGAACTCAACCATTCATTGTTTGTATACTATTGCATGGCGACTCCTGCTGGCCTTGAACCTCACTTCCATCAGAGTCATGACACCCGTAAACATTGAACAATATTGCTGGAAGCTTATAACATTTCAACGAGTTTTATAGTTACACATGAAACAAATTTACAAATAGTGACAAATGTTCCCTTGGTTGGTGTAAAAATCACAGGCCTGTCAGAGAATTTATGCTAAAATAATGAACTTCACTATTTGAGCACCCCTTCCAATTCATGTGTGGAACGTTCCATAAGGAGATTGTCATAACTTACAAGAAGAGCATAATGTTGTAATATAAAGAAGTAGAAATACTTTGTTATTGTACGCAAGTACAATTTTGACATATCTCTACTTTATTATTTACCAGCAAGCACTTAAAGAAAAAAAAAAAAAAAAAACATTCTGCAACGTAAAGCGGTTATATCACTGTATGAGGAATTGGCAAATTGTTGCCCTGCAGCTGCAAGCAGGCGCCCCTGCATGCTGTCGTGCACAGAACATAAGCAGAAATTCAGCAGTTGTCTCCTGCGTAACTAGGGCAGATGCGCTCCTCCCCAGGCTGTGTGCTCTGCGGGTCCAAATGGAGCATCCTGCTCCCTGCTGCTCTGCCTCCACAGCGTCTCCTCTCAGGCAGAGCAAAATCCACTTAGGATGCAGGAGAACCAAAACACTCACATTTTTCTGTGGCTCATCCAGCGAACAAGGCAGGCAGCTAGTTTATGAAGTAAAAGGTGTTTGATAGCGGACAGACAGGGTGGAACGAGTTTGAATCTCATCGGACAGGACAGGAGCTCCATTCACATTTCTAGCTGGAGTGACTTGAATCTGACCCTTTTTTGTGTGCCTGCAAGAGTGTGTGTTATCCTACTTTTACATTAATTTTACAGCAGCTGGAAACTCTTTTCATTGTCATATACACTGACAAAATAATGATGATGATAATAATAATGAAATTTAAAATGAGGTTTATCTTCATAATTAGTTTGATGGAGCAAAAGAATCATATTTCATTGGCAGATTTTGTTTTGATCCACAGATTAAGACCAACAAATAGGTAGAAAAAAAGGCAAACACTACATTATCAAATTTCTGTCATATCTAAAACTTTTGCAGACGAGTTAATGCTAGGTATTTACAAATTTAGCCTAATATTTACAAACATCAAGCTAAATATTGAGACAAATGAGCACCTTAATAAAAGAGCAAAATGTTCCTCCCTGAAACACAGATTGACATAGCGTCAAATGACAGACATTTAGCATGTGAGGGCAAGTTTATTCAAATTTGCAATTCATGGATACTTTAAATAAGAGTTACATTCGCTGTTTCACAGTTGTAAATCTTGCACAGTCTCACAGTCCGTGACTCACGCGACAGGTCAGTTTCAGTAGAGTTCCAGTGTCGCCGACCAGCCCCCTCTAAAAATCGGTCCGTCCTGCTTTCACTGCGCATGTGTCTGAGACCAAGTCAGAGTCTGACACTACACCCAACTTGATCAAAGGGAATAATGAGATTATTAACCATCAGATGTAGGGATGGGTATCAAGAGCCGGTTCTTTTTGAGAACTGTTAAATCATTCGATCCACCAACATCAATAGCCTTTTTGCTTAAAGATTCCCTTATCAGTCCTTCAGAGTGGCCAGTTTTTAGGGGTGTTAAGGCCACTTGCTGTTATCAAGTGGACATAAATAAAAACACATATCACTGTAGCGATGTGCCGCGCACGTACATGGACAGGCTGCTCCTAGGTTGAAACGGACCATCAGATGGCAATCTCACTGTCACATCCCCCACATCAGCTCTGTTCCACTTGACATGGTGTCCTGTGGCGCATCATCCACAAGACACGCGCACACACGCGGCTGGTTGGAGACGCACCAGTAGATATGAACACGAATGAGACGAGCGAACTGCTTCTCATTCATGTCATTTCATGACTGTATGTCTGTGACCATGGGTCATTTACAGAGAAACAGATGAATCATAATTGTATTGTTTGCTTGATAAATGCTGTGTTTTTACATGGTGTGTAATTGTAATTTTTTTTGCAGTACTTCCACATCCTTCATGTTATGAGGCTGATTCCTGTAGCTTTCAAAGAACAGCTCCATAGCTAGTGGTAAAGTCTCTGACTGGCAACCAGAGCTTTTGGAAGGCGCGGGTTCGCATCCAGTCCGTCCTATAATCCCCCCCCCCCACCTAAGCGGCACGATTTGGTCCCACAGGTACTGGCTGTTTTTTTTATATTTCCTCTACATAAGCAGCATGATGTGCCACAGCTGGCACTGTGTGTGTTCTGCCCGAAAGACACCGGCACATGCACAAACTCTCGCACCGGGTTCGTGCACGCCTGCTCATCGGCGCGATTTCTCGTGGTGCACTACTTTCGAACTGTTTCGCCGTTTTCATCTAAACGCTATCCAGACTTTGCACCATGTGTGAAGGGGCTATTGGCAGCAGATCCAGAGGTTAATAATTTCCAGCACAGTCAGCCCAAGAGTGGGCCACAGGTCCTTAAAAAGTTTTGTTGTATAGGATCAAATAAGCAGGTTGTGCCTTTAGTAGACATCACACGTTTTGTCAGCACATCAAGTGAGATATTATCACATTCTGTAAATCTAGGTAATGGTTCAGTGACAGCACCCACCTCGATAGCAGGGTGTAGTGGCTGGATTAAGGCACACTGGGATGTATTTTCTTATCAAAGTAACCTGCGCTGTAAAAGGAGAGCGACTTACAGGTGGTTGTCCATGAATCAGTGTTGCCACCGTGTCAAATAAGAACTTAGCTTATGAGTTATACTTGTTTTTGTTGATCAAATCAGAGTAATAGGCCCGCTTTGTAGCCAGTAGTGCACGCTTATAGTCTGAAATAAGATCATGCCACGCGAAGTGGAATCCTTCTAATTTTAAATTACGGCATTTATGTTCTACACCTCTAGCATTATGCTTGAAGTCATGCAAGTAATCACTGAACCAAGGCGACTGTGTTGGGGGGGGCATGGCTTTAATATAGGTAGAACAATCATGTCGAGTGTAGTTTTGAACGCTGAGTTTAAACTGTCCACAAGACTGTCTACTGATTGGGCATTTTCCAAACGTGATGCTAAGATATCAGGCAGTCTAGCTTCGAGTTCAGGAACTGATGTGTTGCTGCAATCATAAATAAGGTTCTTGGCAGCGAAACTGTAAATTTAATAAGTGAGTGATCAGAGACCACTGACGCAAGAAGCATGATGTCAATATTTGTGACAGCAATGTCACGTGCGAGAACCAAATGCAGTGTATTTCCACTATTGTATGTTGAATCCTGAATTGCTAGAATCCTAATACTACATCCATCATTTCCATAAATGATTTGCAGAGGGGATAAGGCGGCTTATTTGTATGAATGCTGAAGTCAACAACAATCAGAATGTTATCTGCACTAGTTGACAAGTTAGTTGATAAACTCACCAAATTCATCTAATGCCTAGTCTACACTGGCAAACTTGACCAAACTTTTGTTTGCAAACATTACCAAACACCACGTTTGCTTATGTTTGGCTTGGGTGTCCATACTATGAAACAGTACAAAACAAATGTTTGGTAATGTTTTCCAATGTTTTGTACTTTCCCTCTAAAAATTATCAGAAACAATGGCAAAATTCAAGAGAGAAGTCATCAGGGCATCTGCAGCAGTAATGTGTAATTGCTGTGGAACGTCGCCGCCGCCGCCAAAAACAACAAGCCTCGCTTGTGGTGCAGATCCTGGATTAAGAAAAGACAAGTATGGGGCCTACAATTGCCTTCTTAAAAAAATACAGTCCTCTGACAAACCAAGTTATAAGAACTTTCTGAGGATGGATGAGGCAGTTTTCGAGGAACTCCTTCAGAAGGTGGAGCCACTGATACAAAAGCAAGACACACACTTGATTATGGTGTTGTATAGGCATGGATGTTTCTCATAATCCTCAATTAAATTTTGTATCTCTTCAAATCCCCACACTCTTTCCTTCTTGGAGGCTGCCATTTTGTCCAACTAGCAATTCACATGATCACCAGCTCTTCTTTGACTGCCTGTTTGTTGGCAAACTTCACCAAACATGTTTTCAAGAATGAACATGTCCAAACTTTTGCAAACTAGTTTGGTGGTGTTTGGCAATACGTCCACACTACCAAACTCGGGCAAACAAATGTTTGCTAGTGTAGACTAGGCTTAAGAATGCAGAGTATGAGCCAGTGACAAAGTCATACGACTGATTTTTATTCTTGTGGGCAGAGCAGAGAATCAGATGTTCAAGTGAACTATACTTATGGCCCCCAACAGCTAATAATAAACTAAACCAAGACTTATAAGTGCAACACCCCCGCCTTGCTTTGCGTCATGAGGAATGTGACTAAATGTGCACACCGGTGGGCAGCAGGCTACATTAAAGGGGAGGACAGCAGTAGATTTAAGCTAGGTTTCACATAACCCAACCATATCTAAGTGGTGATCCATAATTAGATCATTAATCAACCATGATTTTGAGCACAGTGACCTTAGGTTATTGACACCCAGACTAAGAACCTCAGTGGGATTGACAATTTGACTGTTTGGAGATGCCGAGAAGTAGGTTTAGGTTTGAGACATTCCATGCGGGTTCATATGTACATGTCAACCTATACGGCTTGCCTGTAAATTATACAGATTTTTCCGAGTTTCGGAGTCATACGGATATTCAGGGTTTTCTGTTGTAAATTAATTTTACCGTTTTCCTTAAACATCATCAAATGATCGTCACAAATAAGACACAAATGCATTGTCCTAAACAAAGGATTGTGAAACCGGATGCTTGTTTTCTGAGTCTCGCGCATTAGCGCAACTTCTAGACTGGTCTGCCGGTGTCCCCCGTCAGAATCGGTTGCTTCATTCGCCTGTGAGCAGGCTTTGACTGAGGTGTGGTCTACCCCTCTCGTCTATTTTTTATTGCGAATAAATGTCTGAACAATTTGGATCTTTGCTGCATCAATTTTTTTCCAGAAACTGAGACCTCCAGGTGGACACCATTCGAAAAATTAATATGGCTTTCAGGGACGATTTTATGGGGATTAAACAGATTAAGGAGTGTTACTGCCCCTTTAAGGATGGCCCACAACTGCTGAGAGCGCAGCGCGCTCCCAGCGCTGATGGACAGGCTGACACCCCGCACAAACAACCAGATCATTTCCAACATGAAAGCTTTGTTGATCCGGGACCTCGTCTGACTCACAAAAAGGCAGAAGATGTGGACATCAGCACTTTTTCCAGCACATTCCATCGTTATAGGAGTTTTTTTTTTTTCATGGAAAAAGAAGCCGAGGGACACGCCACGGAGCCGTTCATTACGCGAGACAAAACCACCTCAGTGGTTTTGTCCACGTCAGTCCACGTCTTTTCACAATTCCTGTGCTAGTCAGAGGACATACTGGATCAAGACAGCGTCCAGTTTAGAAATGAACGGCACATTTCACTGTTACAGGAGTTTCTGTCATGGAAAGAGGAACAAAGGCAGAGGAATTCCGCGCGTCGCGGCAGAGCTGCATGGCGAAAAGAAACGCCGTGATGAAGCCTCACAGGACATGTTCTGGCATGTTCAGCTCATGCACAATCACAATTGGATAGTCACATGACTGGAAAGCAACCGGAATCCGTCGGAAATCCACCTTTAAGCCGTCCTGTGAGACCAACACCGAGGTGGTTTTGTCCCGCGTAATGAACGGCTCTGTGGCGCGTCCCTCGGCTTCTTTTTCCATGAAAAAAAAAAAACTCCTATAAAGGTGGAATGTGCCAGAAAAAGTGCTGATATCCACATCTTCTGCCTTTTTGTGAAAGTCAGACGAGGTCCCGGATCAACAAAGCTTTCACGTTGGAAATGATTTGGTTGTTTGTGCGGGGTGTCAGCCTGTCGATGGGGGCTGGGAGCGCGCTGCGCTCTCAGCAGTTGTGGGCCGTCCTTAAAGGGGCAGTAACACTCCTTAATCTGTTTAATCCCCATAAAATCGTCCCTGAAAGCCATATTAATTTTTCGAATGGTGTCCACCTGGAGGTCTCTTACAGTTTCTGGAAAAAAATTGATGCAGCAAAGATCCAAATCGTTCAGACATTTATTCGCAATAAAAAAATAGATGAGAGGGGTAGACCACACCTCACTCAAAGCCTGCTCACAGGCGAATGAAGCAACCAACAGGCACGAAAAAACTCACGCATGCGCACGAGGGTTCAAGCTTGGCTGACGCAATCACACGTGATTCACATCCATATGGTTTTTGAAAAAAAATAATAAGGTCGGATACTTTTCTAACAGACCTCGTATATATCCCTCTATGCTTTTTATGGACACGTCTGTGGGAACAAATTAATTCCACAGGATATAGTACAGTGTAATTCCCCTTTTTTGCCCTCTCCTCTTTTCCTCATTAGTAAAGTAGTAAGTCAAAAACGTACTCCACTGATGCTCTGCACCCAAACAGTTGGTAGTAATAATGCACCAGATTGGTTTGAGCCATCTATCCCAGGGGTGGCCAAGTTCGGTCCTCGAGAGCCACATTCCTGACAGGCTTAGTCGTCTCCCTGCTCCAACACACCTGAATCCAATGAAAGGCTCATTAAAAGTCTGCTAACGAGTCTTTCATTGGATTCAGGTGTGTTGGAGCAGGGAGACGACTAAGCCTGTCAGGAATGTGGCTCTCGAGGACCGAACTTGGCCACCCCTGATCTATCCAATTAAATAAATTTTCTTTGACAACTGTCTGTGAATCCTTTGAGTTACCCTACTTGTTTTTTAGTTGTTTGGTATTGGTTTTTTGCTTTGACAGGAATACTAATCACTGAACCTACCATAAGGGCCCCTTCACACAACACATCAGACAGAATGGAGCACAAAGGAAGTTTCGAATGGCACTCACGGGAAATCAGAGACACACTCACGCCTCGTACAGCACTCGCCACATCCCTTAGGACATGGCACATGCACTCTACATTTGCGTGCCACTCGCACCTGAAACCCATTCGAACGGCAGGCAATGCCATCTGATCATGTTCACAGCATTTGCATGGCATGTTGTACGCAGGTCGAACATATCGTGCTGCAGCCAAGGAGCTGCACTTAAATCATCGGCCATGTCAAACTGTGGCCAAATGGAGCAATCAAATGTCATCGAATGCCGGACGAATGGCCATTCGCCCCACTCTCGACCAGTGTCAGTTGGAGTCCAGGTGCCAGTCACGAACATCCTGCACCACTCGCGGGACACTCAGAAAAGGTGGGGCAACAACTTTCGAGCTGGCTGTGTAAATGGCCCCACATTTTTAAGTGCCCTACGAGTGTGTTACCATGCAACACAAATGGCATCAGATGTGCCCCCCTTCCCCTGCACCATGATAAAACATTGTCAGGTGCGGCTAAGGTGGCCGGAGTGCAATCGCTGTCCAACGCAGTGTTCATCTGGACGGCTCTAATGTACAGCTGGAAAAGCTGACTGCTGTGTACTCGCAGCTCAGCTAGAGAACACACATTGTGTCATGAACAACACTCCACGCATTGTGGGTGGGCTCTCATGACATGCTGATAATTATGTACAGACAAGATCACAAGGGCGGGCCAGCAACATCTGAGCGCCTATGGCACGGTGTGAACTTAGTTATCAGACGGCTGGCCAGGCTAATGTCACTTCCACCATGTAAATTTTAATCCACAACAGACAGAAAGAGGAGAAAATAAATACAACTCATATGTATGATAAGGGGAAAGGCATGAACTCATTCATGTGTAACTGCTTTGCTCATAGTGCTGTGGACACACAGGGCGTTTCAGATGATCACCAGCCAACAACTCACCGTCGACTGGAACTGAGTCAATGTACACAACATGTTAAATTAGAAACACAGACAACAGGGAGAAGCAGGACATATAAATACAACAATAACTACATACATATTTACAGAACAAATACATAAAATATATAATCACTGAAAAAAAGAACAGAGAGTGAGACTTTCAGCTGAGTTGGTCCGCAAAGTTAGGTGTGTCCACGCTTGCAGCAGCTGTTGAGAAATGTGGACTTGCAAGTCACAGGTGGAGAACACATATCGTGTCATGCAGGATATGATCTAACGAGACGCCACCGCAAGGCACATGCATCAGCAGGCTCTCCTCGCATGGTAATAATTAAAAAACACATATCACGTTTGCAACATGGTCAGCAGCGTTTCATTGTATGCTGGAAACTCCACTACAACACTGCTACTGATGTACAAGGTCTGTTAGAAAACTATCCGGCCTTTATTTTTTTCAAAAACCATATGGATTTGAATCACGTGTGATTGCATCAGCCAAGCTTGAACCTTGGTGCGCATGCATGAGTTTTTTCACGCCTGTCGGTTGCGTCATTCGCCTGTGAGCAGGCTTTGTGTGAGCAGTGGTCCACCCTCTCGTCTTTTTTATTGCGAATAAATGTCTGAACGATTTGGAGCTTTGCTGCATCAATTTTTTTCCAGAAACTGAGAGACCTCCAGGTGGACACCATTCTGAAAATTAATATGGCTTTCAGGGACGATTTTGTGGGGATTACACAGATTAAGGAGTGATCCAGACGGTTTAAAGACCGCCCACAACTGCTGAGAGCGCGCTGCGCTCCGAGCGCCGATCGACAGGCTCAAACCCCGCTGAAACAACCAGATCATTTCGAATGTGAAGGCTTTGTTGATCCGGGACGTCGTCTGACTTTCACAAAAAGGCAGAAGGTGTGGATATCAGGACTTTTTCGGCAGATTCCACTGTTACAGGAGTTTTTTTTCCATGGAAAGAAAAGCGGAGGGATGCGCCACAAAACCACCTCCGTGTTGGTCTCACAGGACGGCTTTCAGGTGGATTTCAGATGGCTGTCGGTTGCTTTTCAGTCGTGTGATTATCCGAGAAATTGAGCATGAGCTGGACATGCCCCAACATGCCCTGTGAGACTTCATCACGGCGTTGCTTTGTGCCATGCGGCTCCACCGCAACGCGCAGAATTCCGCTCCTCTTTCCATGACAAAAACTCCTGTAACAGTGGAATGTGCTGTTCATTTCTAAACTGGACGCTGTCTTGATCCGGTATGTCGTCTGACTAGCACAGGAATTGTGAAAAGACGTGGACATCAGCACTTTTTCGGCACATTGAGACAGACGTGCGGAGGAGTTCCACGCATCGCAGTGGAGCCGCATGGCGCAAAGCAATGCGGTGATGAATCCTCACAGGACATGTAGGGGCATGTCCAGCTCATGCTCAATTTCTCGGATAATCACACGACTGAAAAGCAACCGACAGACGTCTGAAATCTACCTGAAAGCCGTCCTGTGAGACCAACACGGAGGTGGTTTTGTGCCGCGTAATGAACAGCTCCGTGGCGCATCCCTCCGCTTTTCTTTCCATGAAAAAAACTCCTGTAACAGTGGAATGTGAAGAAAAAGTGCTGATATCCACGCCTTCTGCCTTTTGTGAAAGTCAGACCATGTCCCGGATCAACAAAGCCTTCACGTTGGAAATGATCTGGTTGTCTCAGCGGGGTTTGAGCCTGTCGATCGGCGCTCGGAGCAAGGCGCGCTCTCAGCAGTTGTGGGCGGTCTTTAAACCATCTGGATCACTCCTTAATCTGTGTAATCCCCATAAAATTGTCCCTGAAAGCCATATTAATTTTCCAAATGGTGTCCACCTGGAGGTCTCTCACAGTTTCTGGAAAAAAACTGATGCAGCAAAGCTCCAAATCATTCAGACATTGATTCGCAATTAAAAAAACAATGAGAGGGGTGGACCAGTGCTCACACAAAGCCTGCTCACAGGCGAATGACACAACCGACAGGCGTGAAGAAACTCAAGCATGCGCACGAAGGTTCAAGCTTGGCTGATGCAATCACACGTGATTCAAATCCATATGGTTTTTGAAAAAAAATAAAAAGGTCGGATACTTTTCTAACAGACCTCGTATGTCTTTGACATGATATCACACAGATTGCTGCCAAAATAATGTGTTGGGATCAATGTTGAACAATTCAGTATTTTTCTCAACAGAACAAAACACTATCACAAAATGTGAAACAGACTGAACAAATAGCCATGTCAGTTACACTTTAAACCAATAACCACGGGTGCAAATAACTGGTACTCATCGTGCTTGTATGTGCAAAGAAATCATTGATGAACAGCAGAGAGAAACACTTGTCCTAGCAGGGCTCGAATCAGTACATGCATGTGCTAGTTTGTGCACGTACTATTCGAGCGGTGCACGTAATTTTATACTGCACTAGCACTGGTATGGTCAAATTTGAATAAGGAAAGTTGGGTTTTTCTCACCAAAATGGATGCTGCACTTACTGCAGTTTATTGTCTGGAATAGCCCCATATTGCATTTCAGAGCTTCTAGAATTCAAACATTTTCATGCGGGTGATGTTGGGGGGTAATTTTGGGTTTCAGCTTTTTTGTTTTTCACCACTTTCATTCCTGAATATGTCAATCACGAGTCACTTTTGTGAGGATTAAAGTCACTAACTGGGACTTCTGTCTTGTTGTGAGAGAGAAATGACAATCATCCTCCGTTCTGTTCACACAGCTCCAAACGCTGTGCGGCTCTCTGCCAAGTCAAATTAGAATGATAGAGTCCAGTCGGAATTAATAACTTCAAAGTGAAACGCCGTTTAAATCAAATGCCACCTCTTTCCAAATGTTGTAATACAAACAAACTGCAAGCGATCATAGGTACGGAGAGACATTCATGCCAAAATGTCTGAAAGTAAATGCTTTTGACAAAAACTACAGATTATTTATTTTTATTTATGTCCAGAGATCAAGGACTGAGTGACCAATTTAAAATGTTGCTGACATAGAAAACCTGTAAAGCCTACTTTTAGTACACAGAAAAATTCACAAACGGTATCGATAAGGGAATCAATAAAGAATCGGATCAATAAGTGGAATCGATAGATAAAATGTTATCAATACCCATCCCTAGTCGCCAGCGGCGCCGTCCCTGGGTTTACAACATCCTCATGAGACGTTCCCAATTTGGGGAGTTTCATTATTTGCTGCAGGAGCTGCACCAAAAAACTGGAGCTGCAGGAGCTCGTTTGAGGACCTCCTGTCCCATTTGCACGCGCACATGTAAACAAAGAAAAGAAAAAAAAAAAAAAAAAACTGGCTGCCGCTGCGGTTCCTCGCTCTCTCTCCCCTCAAACTCTGTCATCATTGTATTATAAACCAGTAACCATTTGTTTTATTATACATCTGTGTAGTTAATGAAAAAAATAATCTTCACGGACGATTCGTTCATGCGCACGTGAAAAAAAAAAAACTGTCTGCTGCTGCTGCTCTCCCCTCAAACTCTACCCAGAGAGAGAGTCTGACACATCAGACGAGGAGTTTTAAGGTTGATCTAAGACTGACTTCTGGTTGTGCAAGTAATTTTTTTTTTTACTAGCACCAGTGCAAGTAGGTTAAAAAAAATATATTTCAACCCCTGCCTACAATCTGTCATTGCTTTCCTCTTATGAAGTACTTCCCTTGTGTTTTCTGCTGTGCATAATTTAGTATTAGCATGCACAAGCACCATAAGTACCAGTTATGTGCATGCCTGCCAATAACTTATGGGTGAATACGCCGGCATACACGCTAATGTTAGCATACACGCTAACACAAACTATGTGTTGATGCTAATTATATATTCTAACTGTAGCCACTTTCATTTGCATCCTTAATACAGGTTAGCTTCTGTGCCGTTTACCCAGTAAGTTCTGAATAGAACTTTGTGTAATTGATGCTTACTTATATAACACAGTTTGTATCGTCACACTCACTCATCTTCAACCGCTTTTCGGGTCGCGGGGGCAACAGCTCCAGCAGTGGTTCCCAGACTTCCCTTTCCCATGCCACATTGACCACCTCTGACTGGGGGATCTCGAGGCGTTCCCAGGCCAGTGTGGAGATATCATCTCTCCACCTAGTCCTGGGTCTTCCCCGGGGTCGCCTCCCAGATGGACATGCCTGGAACACCTCCCTTGGGAGGAGCCCAGGAGGCATCCTTACCAGATGCCCGAACCACCTCAGCAGGCTCCTTTCAACATGAAGGAGCAACGACTCTACTCAGAGCCTCCCACGGATGACAGAACTTCTCACCCTATCTCTAAGGGAGACACCAACCACCCTCCTGAGGAAGGCCATTTCGGCCACTTGTACCCGCGATCTGGTTCTTTCGGTCATGACCTAACACTCATGACCATAGGCGAGACTAGGAATGAAGATTGACCAGTAGATCGAGAGCTTCGCCTTTTGGCTCAGCTCCCTTTTTGTCACAACAGTACAGTAGAGCGAATGCAATGCCACTGCGCTGATTCTCCGGCAAATCTCACGCTCCATCGTCCCCTCAGTCGTGAACAAGACCCCAAGGTACTTGAATGCTTTCACTTGGGGCAAGGCCGTATTCCCTACCCAGAGTAGGCAATCCATCGGTTTCCTGCTGAGAGCCATGGCCTCAGATTTAGAGGTACCGATCCTCATCCCAGCTGCTTCACACTCAGCTGCGAACCGCTCCAGTGAGTGTTGGAGGTCACCGGCCAATGAAGCCAACAGGACCACATCATCTGCAAAAAGCAGTGATGAGACACTGAGCCCACCAAACCGGAAACCCTCCTCTCCCCGACTACGCCTTGGTATCCTGTCCATGAATATCACAAACAGGATTGGTGACAAGGCGCAGCCCTGGCGGAGGCCAACCTCCACTGGAAACAAGTCAGACTTAATGCCGAGCACCAGAACACAGCTCTCACTTTGCGAGTACAAAGATTGGGTGGCCCTGAGAAGGGACCCCCTCACTCCATACTCATGCAGCACCTCCCAGAGTATCTCCCAGGGTACCCAATCATACGCCTTCTCCAAGTCTCTCTTCTTTTTTAGTTTCACTCTGTTTGACTAAAGGGACATTAAAGTAGCAAGGCTGCTCGTTTTCCTGGCTCTCAAAAGAGTTTGACTGATGGTAACACTGCAGCAGTACAACACATGGAGAGAGCAGTACAATGAAAAGTTATATTGTAAGATAGATTCATCCACTGCAAAGGCAAAAGAAGAAAACACAACCTTCTCCAAGTGTTCAACGGTCAGTGCTGCTGTAACAGCCAGAGCTTCAGCTGAACATGCATGTGCGAGGGTCACATTTGCACAAAAGGAGCTTTGTCTTTTGATGACAAGACTTTCTTGAATATCATGCCTGAAAAGTTCCACAGAGATGAGAATAACAGCTTGAACTGCACCTCTTCCATTCAGGTCACCGAGGCCACGTCTCCCTGCACAGAGCCTTTCTCTGCTATACTCCCTGCAATGCACATTGAAGAAAAACCCTGAAATGCAGGAGCAGTTTGTTGTGTTTATGAACAAAAGTCTTTGAAAACAGACATGCAGAGGAAGCAGCACCTCTCCACAAAAAATGCAGAGTGCTGGTACTTGCCAATTTTCGGGGTGTACCACCCACAGAAGCCTGGCCAAATTAGAATAGCAATTGACTCGAGTGCACAGAATGTGGTGTCTCCCTGAACAGCATGCTGCTCTCAGGCGCTGATTTAAACAACTCTCTCTTTGGAGGACTGCTTAAGTTAAAAAAGAAACCACTGTACTGATGGCGGACATCCAACAAATGGTCTATGGCTTTTTGGTGAGAGCAGACCCCAGAGACTATCGATGTTTCCTGTAGCACAAGGACAACAACTTGACAAAGGAGGTAACTGAATTCTGAATGAGAGTGCATGTTTACAGAAATAGCCCCTCACCCGCAGTGGCTATATGTGGTCTCCGAAAAGCAGCACAAGAAGGTGAACATAAATACTTTGTTGAAAGACACTTATGTGGACGACGGGCTTGTCACTCTCCCAAACAAAGCTGAAGCCATAGATCTGCTCAAGCGCACTCAAGCATCCCTTGCAGAATCAAATCTTAAGCTGCATAAAATCGCATCAAACAGTGAATTTGTCATTAACGCTTTCACACCTGAAGACCGGGCTGGTGGTCTGAAAGATGTAGGCCTTGATGAAGCTCTGCCTGTTCAACCACTGTGGAGTGCTATCCACGGTCAACAGCCTATTTGACCCACTAGGTTTAGTGGCACCAGTGACCATTCAGGGATGAGCACTACTCAGAACTTTCTGCTGATGTGAGTGACTGGGACACAGAGCTTTCTACAGACCAACTACACAGGTTAGAAACATGGGAGAGAGGAAGAAAAAAAAAAAAAGTTACTTCAGGACTTCAGTAACCTCCATCGTCCCCATTCATACAACAGTCTCTCTCCAGTGGTGCATACACTGAACTGTGTCTCTTCTCAGATGCTTCCAGATGGGCTATAGGTGCAGTGGCTTACAGGTGAGCCATCATGACAAATGGACAGTGCAGAATTGGATTTGTGCTCGGGAAAGCAAAGTTAGTGCCTCAAGTAGAGCCCACCATCCCTCAACTCAAACTGTGTGGAGCTGTAGTAGCTGTTGAAATGGTTGAACTGATTCTTAGCTAGCTTGACCACAAGCTGGATGCCGTGAAGTTTTACTGTGACAGTAAAGTCGTCCTACGATACATACAATGACTTCAAGTGGTTCTTTATACATGTGCATAATCACACGTCGCATACGCCGGACAACTTCTCCCCAACATGTGCGTACAGATCAAATCCCAGCTGATCTGGCCAACCAGGTCTGTGCCTGCGTCATGGCTCACCAACACAGCGTGGTTCACAAACCGCTTCAGTCTGAAACACAGGAGTCTTTTATTCTGGTGGATCCAGAAAAGGATGTGGATGTGAAACCCCAGGTGACCACCCTGGCTATGGATACATTTGAAGGCAATCTCACCCCAGAGCAGTTTCAGGACATCTCCACATGACAGTCTTTGCTGAGAGCTGTGTCTTTAGTGGTTTATCAAGCCCATTCTTTCTGGTCATACATCTTAAAGTGCAACAAACCTTGCACTTCAGAAGTGCTGGCAGCAGCAAAGTCAGCCGGACTTCAATCTGTGCAAAAGGAGGCATACCCAGAAGAGTATTCTGCACTACAAAAGAACAGAGCCCTCTCAAATTCAAGTGCAATCTGGAACCTTGACCCTTTCATGTTCAATGGTCTCATGCAGACTGGTGGATGACTGAAATATGCACCCATTGCTGAGGTGAGAAATCCAGTCATTCTTCCAAAACAGTCACGTAAAGGTAGAACACCAGGGGCGACAGTTAACAGAGGGAGCAGTCAGGGCTGCTGGCCTATGGATTGTTGCTGGGAAAAGACTGACAGGCTCAGTACGCCATCATTGAGTCACCTGTTGCAAGCTCAGAGGAAAGTTTGACATCCCAAAAAAATGGTCGACGTACCTCCAGAACACCTCAGCTTGGCCCCACCATTCGCATATTTGGGTCTAGATGTTTCTGGCCCATGGAATGTGGTCACCAAATGCACCAGAGGTGGCACAGCACAAAATAATTGGTGGGCTTTACATGCATGAGTACCAGAGCGGTCCATGCGGAAGTTATTGAATCTATGGACACAGCTACTTGATCAATACCCTCAGAAGGTTTTTTGCTGAGAAGGCCACCAAAACAGCTGAGATCTGATCGAGATACACACTTTGCCTGAGCAGGCATTGACATTAAGCTTTTTATGGTACTTGTCCTATAGGAAAAGCTGGTTGTCCGGACAAGCGAGAGCCACAGGCGCGAGCCTCGTGAAGCGTGCCAAAGGTGCCAATAGCGCGTATCACCTAGAGGTGTCCGGGGGCATGCTACTGTGGAAGTACTGAAATTACACATTTTCATGAACTGCGTCTCTCCTGTGTGGGTGGTTAAAAAAAAAAAAAATTACATATTGCATGCATAGCCTCTAGCCTTTTAGTGTGTTAGCCAAGACATAGGTCATAATGTTTCTCTCCAACGATTCTTCATAATTGGGGGAAACATTTAAATAGTTGATAAATGCCAATATGCATCTGCTTCTCTCCTGTGTGTTTTCTGAATTCATCAAAGCATGATCATTTGCCAGTATGTATTTTATAAAGCAAATCAAATTCTTTTATTTCAACATTTATAAATGACTTACTGGTCCGCAATTGAAGGAAAATCCTGACAGACATGGCAGCATATTGTGTTGTCCTCTTCCTTATGCCCCAGCCATGGATAATCCTGTGTCCAGCTACTCACAAACTTCCTCTCTCTTCCTTTCTCTTCATACCTCTTCTTTGAAGCTTCTACACTCGCAGGGGTTGATGCTTTGCATTTGAATGGTGTTTTCCCTGGTATCTGGCCCGGTTTCGGAGGTTTTAGAAAAGACATTCTGTTCAATAAATTCTTCACAAGGCATGTTAATTGATGAGATGTTTGTTATCTAATGTTTCCCGCCACAGCATCTTGCAAGAAGATGCTACGAACGCACACTCCATACAGTGGTCTCGTGCACACAGGATACAGGGTTCTTCCAAGACATTTTTAGTATAGCGGTGCTGTTGGCAATTATCGCCAGAGGCAGTGCGGGTTGCGAGTCATTTTGACTGGTTTTAGATGCATTGAAAGCAAGAATAACAGACAAAAAAAATTTACACTTATGTTGTAATATCAAAGTTCTTTTTTTGTACTTTTCTGTCTATGTTAAGACAATTAAAATATAAAAACAGTATTTGATGGACATAGCATTTGCTCTTTTCTTTAAAAATGACACACTGTACCTTTAATCCAGTAAGAGTCCAGGCAGTTTTTTTCTGTCATGTTGACAGTTTAGCTTTTCCCCCCCCAACATTTGAGTAGAATTGCATACTTATATATATATATATATACACACATACATACACACACACATATATATACACACATACGAGGTCTGTTAGAAAACTATCCGACCTTTTTATTTTTTGAAAAAACTATATGGATTTGAATCATGTGCGCTTGCATCAGCCAAGCTTGATCCTTCGTGCACATGCGAGAGTTTTTTCATGCCTGTCGGTTGCGTCATTCGCCTGTGAGCACGCTTTGAGTGAGCAGTGGTCCACCCCCCTCGTCAGATTTTTATTGTGAGGAAAATGTCTGAACGTTTTGGAGCTTTGCTGCATCAAATTTTTCCAGAAACTGTGAAAGACAGCCAGGTGGAAACCATTCAGAAGATTCAGACGGCTTTCAGGGACGATTCTATGGGGATCACACAGATTAAGGAGTGTTACAACCGGTTTAAAGACGGCGCACAATGGCGGAGGGAGCGCCGCGCTCCGAGCGGTGATCGACAGGCTGAAACGACCAGATCATTTCCAAACTGAACACTGTGTTGATCCGAGACATCGTCTGACTACTACAGAAACGGCGGAAGAGGTGGGCATACCACTTTTTCGCCACATTTCACTGTTAGAGGAGTTTTGTCATGAAGAGACGTGCGGAGGAATTCGCGCATCGGGATGGAGCCGCTAATGGCGCGGGACAAAAGCAACGCCGTGATGAAGCCTCACAGGACATGTGGCATGCCCAGCTCGTCCACAATTTCTCGGATAGTCACACGACTGAAAAGCCACCGAAAGCCGTCTGAATCTTCCGAATGGTGCAAGAGCTGGGCATGTTACAACATGTCCTGTGAGACCAACACAGAGGTGCTTTTGTCCCGCGCCATTAGCGGCTCCGTGGCGAATTCCTCCGCTCCTCTTCAGTTCAGGACAAACAGCCTTGTTGGATTTTAGAAAACTACCTGAGAGCAGGGCAGAGTGTGACGGCGCTGTCATAACACTGATGGCGCGGCGCCATTGTTCCATTGTCTGGGGAGAACTCCGTGATATCATGTTTTCTGATTGTCCACTGCGTGGAGAGGGCGGGAAAAACCGAAGATGCTTT
Organism: Thalassophryne amazonica; assembly: GCF_902500255.1. Taxonomy (NCBI): domain Eukaryota; kingdom Metazoa; phylum Chordata; class Actinopteri; order Batrachoidiformes; family Batrachoididae; genus Thalassophryne; species Thalassophryne amazonica. Next base: position 132,395,306 of record NC_047105.1, read on the forward strand.
CTCGCGAGGTGCGAGACAAGACATGATGTAAATAAGAAAACAAAAAGGCGGTGGTCAGGTATTTTAGCTCCGAGCGATGAAAATTAAGAATTTGAACGTTTTCAACCAAAAAAATGCCACTTGTCCGGTCGGACAACAATTTATTTATACAACTATTGTTTGTCCGATCACATTTTACACTTGTCCCAGACAATGAAACAAGCGTTAATGTCGATGGTAGCTGAGCCAGTTTAGAACTGGGCATGAGGAAGGATGACTCAAAGCAGCAAAACACCCAAAGGTACCGACATGCAAATAGCTGAACATGGGAGTTCAACCCTCCACATGCATCCCACATGGGAGGGGCTTGAGAATGCATGATTGGTGTAACCCCAGGATACTTGACAACATCTTGCTGCAAAAACAAACACACTCGAATGACACACTACATTCTTTGTACTCTGCTGACAGACGTGTCTCCCATTGTCAATGCGAGACCATTAGTTGCTGTTTCATCTGATCCCGTGTCTATGCTATGGTCCTCACACAAAAACCAGGCGTGCCTGCTCCAGCTGAGGGTTTCACTGAAAGGGATCTGTTCAAGTGTCAGTGGAGACAAGTGCAGGCACTGGCAAATGAGTTTTGCAAACAGAGAAATTAATACCTCCACACTCTTCACACTCTGTGCTTCACTCCTTTTCAGAAGCAACAACTCTGCTTCTTATCTTATCCCCTCTCAAAGCCATTAAAATATGCCAATCGTGAGTCACTTTTGCAGATTAAAGTGACTAACTGGGACTCCTGTCTTGTGAGAAAGAAACGAGAATCACCCTCCATTCTGTTGCTCCAAACACTGCACCGCCGAGTCAAGTTAGAAAGATAGAGTCCACTCGGAATTAATAAACTTCAAAGCGAATTGCCGTTTAAATCAAATGACACCTCTTTCCAAATGTAATACAAACAATAAACTGCAATCAAAATGTTTTTTTTCCCCTCCCAAAATGAGACATCCTAGCTGGCAGCAGCAGCCCAAGACTGTATGGCTACAGACTCCAGCAGGCAGCTGAGATGTATGGGGTGACATCCAAGCCATTAATGTCTAAAAGGAAATGCTTTTGACAAAAACTACAGATTTTTTTCTATATCCACAGATCAAAGATCCACCATGTAGAGTTTATTTATGTCCAGATCAAGGATCCAGTGACCAATTTCATATTTACTTACACTCAACAAAAATATAAACGCAACACTTTTGGTTTTGCTCCCATTTTGTATGAGATGAACTCAAAGATCTAAAACTTTTTCCACATACACAATATCACCATTTCCCTCAAATATTGTTCACAAACCAATTTAAATCTGTGATAGTGAGCACTTCTCCTTTGCTGAGATAATCCATGCCATATGCCATGTGCCATATCAAGATACTGATTAGACACCATGATTAGTGCACAGGTGTGCCTTAGACTGCCCACAATAAAAGGCCACTCTGAAAGGTGCAGTTTTGTTTTATTGGGGGGGTACCAGTCAGTATCTGGTGTGACCACCATTTGCCTCATGCAGTGCAACACATGTCCTTCGCATAGAGTTGATCAGGTTGTCAATTGTGGCCTGTGGAATGTGGAATGTCCACTCCTCTTCAATGGCTGTGCGAAGTTGCTGGATATTGGCAGGAACTGGTACACGCTGTTGTATACACCGGTCCAGAGCATCCCAAACATGCTCAATGGGTGACATGTCCGGTGAGCATGCCGGCCATGCAAGAACTGGGACATTTTCAGCTTCCAAGAATTGTGTACAGATCTTGCAACATGGGGCTGTGCATTATCCTGCTGCAACATGAGGTGATGTTCTTGGATGTATGGCACAACAATGGGCCTCAGGATCTCGTCACGGTATCTCTGTGCATTCAAAATGCCATCAATAAAATTCATCTGTGTTCTTCATCCATAACAGACGCCTGCCCATACCATAACCCCACCGCCACCATGGGCCACTCGATCCACAACATTGACATCAGAAAACCGCTCATCCACACGATGCCACACACGCTGTCTGCCATCTGCCCTGAACAGTGTGAACCGGGATTCATCCATGAAGAGAACACCTCTCCAATGTGCCAAATGCCAGTGAATGTGATCATTTGCCCACTCAAGTTGGTTACGACGACGAACTGGAGTCAGGTCGAGACCCCGATGAGGACGACGAGCATGCAGATGAGCTTCCCTGAGACGGTTTCTGACAGTTTGTGCAGAAATTCTTTGGTTATGCAAACCGATTGTTTCAGCAGCTGTCCGAGTGGCTGGTCTCAGACGATCTTGGAGGTGAACATACTGGATGTGGAGGTCCTGGGCTGATGTGGTTACACGTGGTCTGTAGTTGTGAGGCTGGTTGGATGTACTGCCAAATTCTCTGAAACGCCTTTGGAGACGGCTTATGGTAGAGAAATGAACATTCGATACACGAGCAACAGCTCTGGTTGACATTCCTGCTGTCAGCATGCCAATTGCACGCTCCCTCAAATCTTGCGACATCTGTGGCATTGTGCTGTGTGATAAAACTGCACCTTTCAGAGTGGCCTTTTATTGTGGGCAGGCTAAGGCACACCTGTGCACTAATCATGGTGTCTAATCAGCATCTTGATATGGCACACCTGTGAGGTGGGATGGATTATCTCAGCAAAGGAGAAGTGCTCACTATCACAGATTTAGACTGGTTTGTGAACAATATTTGAGGGAAATGGTGATATTGTGTATGTGGAAAAAGTTTTAGATCTTTGAGTTCATCTCATACAAAATGGGAGCAAAACCAAAAGTGTTGCGTTTATATTTTTGTTGAGTGTACTTTAAGACTCAAGAAAATGTCACTGACATAGAAAACCTGTAAAGTCTACTTGTATCACAGAAAATTCACAGAAGGTATCAATAAGGGAATCGGATATGGTATCAATAGATAAAATGCGATAAGCTGCAATTTACGTATGATTCGATGAATCGCAAAAACAGTCGCTGACTGGTCGAAGTAGTCGTATGGGGCAGCTCTAGTCAGGACAACATCACAGGACAAAGCTAAGACCTTCTTAGGGCCTGTTTCTGATGTTGCTTTGTTTGTGCCAAAGGAAGGTTAAAGGACAGTATAGACAGACTAAGTGGCATCAGTTAATGCTAGATGGAGAGTGCTCTGCCCTCAATATTAAGGTGGCTCATTGATTAGATTTGTTATTTTGGTAGGTTGTTTGAAATGTATTTTACATCATTTATTGTTCATCTTCATCATAGCACCTTTATTTTGGCACAGGAAGTGGCACTGCAGAAGTAAGAATAAATGTGTGATAGTAGAAAACAGAATAGAGGTATGATTTCCTCCTGCATCCTGTTCATTCAGGTTTTCATATGTTCAGCCCATCAGAAGGCAATAACTGTAAGTTGTGTGTTGGCCATGTATGGCAATACATTATGGGTGAGAGTTGTAGAGATTTGCTTTCAGTTTGAGTTAAGGAAGATAACTTTAGAAACAAAATGTATTTGAAATGGCAAACAAATTGAAATGTGTGAAACAGGTAGCAAGTGTTGCAATACTTTTGAGGGCAACTGAGAAACACTGAGGAGCAGCATCTTACATCTCATATACAGTGAGGAAAATAAGTATTTGAACACCCTGCGATTTTGCAAGTTCTCCCACTTTGAAATCATGGAGGGGTCTGAAATTTTCATCTTAGGTGCATGTCCACTGTGAGAGACATAAACCCCCGCCCAAAAAAAACAAACAAACAAACAAAACAATCCGGAAATCACAATGTTTGATTTTTTTAATAATTTATTTGCAAGTTACTTCTGCAAACAAGTATTTCAACACCTGTCAATCAGCAGAAATTCTGGCCCTCAAAGATCTGTTAGTCCGCCTCTAAAAAGTCCACCTCCACTCCACTTATGATTCCAAATTAGAAGCACCTATTTGAGGTCGTCAGCTGCATAAAGACACCTGTCCACCCCACACAATCAGTAAGACTCCAACTACTAACATGGTTAAGACCAAAGAGCTGTCCAAAGACACCAGAGACAAAATTGTAGACCTCCACAAGGCTGGAAAGGGTTATGAGGCAATTGCCAAGCAGCTTTGTGAAAAAAGATCAACTGTTGGAGCAATTATTAGAAAATGGAAGAAGCTAAACATGACTGTCAATCTCCCTCGGACTGGGGCTCCATGCAAGATCCCACCTCATGCGTATCAATGAGCCTAAGAAAGGTGAGGAATCAGCCCAGAACTGCACGGGAGGAGCTGGTCAATGACCTGAAGAGAGCTGGCACCACTGTTTCCAAGGTCACTGTTGGTAATACACTAAGACGTCATGGGTTAAAATCATGCATGGCACGGAAGGTTCCCCTGGTTAAATCAGCACACGTCCAGGCCCATCTTAAGTTTGCCCATGACCATTTGACTGATCCAGAGAAGTCGTGGCAGAAAGTTATGTGGTCAGATGAGACCAAAATAGAACTTTTTGGTCTTAATTCCACTCGCTGTGTTTGGAGGAAGAAGAATGCTGAGTACCATACCAAAAGCACTAACCCTACTGTGAAGCATGGTGGTGGAAGCATCATGCTTTGGGGGTGTTTTTCTGCATATGGGACAAGACGACTGCACTGTATTAAGGAGAGGATGACCGGGGCCATGTATTGCGAGGTTTTGGGGAACAACCTCCTTCCCTCAGTTAGAGCATTGAAGATGGGTCATGGATGGGTCTTCCAACATGACAATGACCCAAAGCACACAGCTAGGATAACCAAGGAGTGGCTCCATAAGAAGCATATCAAGGTTCTGGAGTGGCCAAGCCAGTCTCCAGACCTAAACCCAATAGAAAATGTTTGGACGGAGTGCAAACTCCGTGTTTCTCAGCAACAGCCCAGTAACCTGGCTGATCTAGACAAGATCTGTGTGGAGGAATGGGCCAAAATCCCTGCTGCAGTGTGTGCAAACCTGGTGAAAAACTACAGGACACGTTTGACCTCTGTAATTGCAAACAAAGGCTACTGTACGAAATATTAACAGATTTTCACAGGTGTTGAAATGAAAGGCTGTAATGGGGGGGGGGGGGGGGGGTGACCTGAAAAGCAAAAAAAGAAAAAGCTGAAAGGTAAAATAAAGCCTCGGTCCCACCAAGTGAAGGAGGAGTGAAAAAGGAGCCATGCACCCTGTTTTTTTTTGTTTTGTGAGCTATCGTCGCATTATAGTGGCTCAGAGTGGCTCTTAGAGGCATTATCTTCTGTTGAGCTCACTGCGGTATTGTATCACTTCCTGTTCCGGAGCACAGCGGTGTTTTGCTGTATCTGTTAATTTTGGCTCTCTGTTGGGACTGTTTACACAGAGACTGCTACCTGCTGCTTTGGACTTTGAACTAATAGTCTTTTTCAAGACTTTTTTACTTTTTTACCTTTTTATTTTTTATTTTTTTTTTTTTTTACTTTTTTACTTGACTCTACTGGTGGTCGGCTCTCACTGCGGTATTGTATCACTTCTTGTTCCGGAGCACAGCGGTGTTTTTCTGTATCTGTTAGCTGTTTGATCTGCGCAGTTAGATTGATCTAGTTATCTAGATTACGATTTGTTTCCCAGTGTAATCTTTACGTGCCTTAACTAAAGCACTCCTTCTGCTGAATCACCTCTAAATTATTTACACATTATTCGCTTTGCGTGTTTTTAGGAATCCGCTAGCTTAGCGTAGCTACTAGCTCTTAGCCGATTTAGCATGGCGGCTTCTCCTGTCTCTCCCGCACTTTTCTGCTCTGGGTGTGAAATGTTTAGTTATTCCTCGGCCTCCTTTAGCAGTAATGGTACTTGTAATAAGTGTAGCTTATTCGTAGCTTTGGAGGCCAGGCTGGGCGAATTGGAGACTCGGCTCCGCACCGTGGAAAATTCTACAGCTAGCAAGGCCCCTGTAGTCAGTGCGGACCAAGGTAGCTTAGCCGCCGTTAGTTCCCCCCTGGCAGATCCCGAGCAGCCGGGAAAGCAGGCTGACTGGGTGACTGTGAGGAGGAAGCGTAGCCCTAAACAGAAGCCCCGTGTACACCGCCAACCCGTTCACATCTCTAACCGTTTTTCCCCACTCGACGATACACCCGCCGAGGATCAAACTCTGGTTATTGGCGACTCTGTTTTGAGAAATGTGAAGTTAGCGACACCAGCAACCATAGTCAATTGTCTTCCGGGGGCCAGAGCAGGCGACATTGAAGGAAATTTGAAACTGCTGGCTAAGGCTAAGCGTAAATTTGGTAAGATTGTAATTCACGTCGGCAGTAATGACACCCGGTTACGCCAATCGGAGGTCACTAAAATTAACATTGAATCGGTGTGTAACTTTGCAAAAACAATGTCGGACTCTGTAGTTTTCTCTGGGCCCCTCCCCAATCAGACCGGGAGTGACATGTTTAGCCGCATGTTCTCCTTGAATTGCTGGCTGTCTGAGTGGTGTCCAAAAAATGAGGTGGGCTTCATAGATAATTGGCAAAGCTTCTGGGGAAAACCTGGTCTTGTTAGGAGAGACGGCAGCCATCCCACTTTGGATGGAGCAGCTCTCATTTCTAGAAATCTGGCCAATTTTCTTAAATCCTCCAAACCGTGACTATCCAGGGTTGGGACCAGGAAGCAGAGTTGTAGTCTTACACACCTCTCTGCAGCTTCTCTCCCCCTGCCATCCCCTCATTACCCCATCCCCGTAGAGACGGTGCCTGCTCCCAGACTACCAATAACCAGCAAAAATCTATTTAAGCATAAAAATTCAAAAAGAAAAAATAATATAGCACCTTCAACTGCACCACAGACTAAAACAGTTAAATGTGGTCTATTAAACATTAGGTCTCTCTCTTCTAAGTCCCTGTTGGTAAATGATATAATAATTGATCAACATATTGATTTATTCTGCCTAACAGAAACCTGGTTACAGCAGGATGAATATGTTAGTTTAAATGAGTCAACACCCCCGAGTCACACTAACTGTCAGAATGCTCGTAGCACGGGCCGGGGTGGAGGATTAGCAGCAATCTTCCATTCCAGCTTATTAATGAATCCAAAACCCAGACAGAGCTTTAATTCATTTGAAAGCTTGTCTCTTAGTCTTGTCCATCCAAATTGGAAGTCCCAAAAACCAGTTTTATTTGTTATTATCTATCGTCCACCTGGTCGTTACTGTGAGTTTCTCTGTGAATTTTCAGACCTTTTGTCTGACTTAGTGCTTAGCTCAGATAAGATAATTATAGTGGGCGATTTTAACATCCACACAGATGCTGAGAATGACAGCCTCAACACTGCATTTAATCTATTATTAGACTCTATTGGCTTTGCTCAAAAAGTAAATGAGTCCACCCACCACTTTAATCATATCTTAGATCTTGTTCTGACTTATGGTATGGAAATAGAAGACTTAACAGTATTCCCTGATAACTCCCTTCTGTCTGATCATTTCTTAATAACATTTACATTTACTCTGATGGACTACCCAGCAGTGGGGAATAAGTTTCATTACACTAGAAGTCTTTCAGAAAGCGCTGTAACTAGGTTTAAGGATATGATTCCTTCTTTATGTTCTCTAATGCCATATACCAACACAGTGCAGAGTAGCTACCTAAACTCTGTAAGGGAGATAGAGTATCTCGTCAATAGTTTTACATCCTCATTGAAGACAACTTTGGATGCTGTAGCTCCTCTGAAAAAGAGAGCTTTAAATCAGAAGTGTCTGACTCCGTGGTATAACTCACAAACTCGTAGCTTAAAGCAGATAACCCGTAAGTTGGAGAGGAAATGGCGTCTCACTAATTTAGAAGATCTTCACTTAGCCTGGAAAAAGAGTCTGTTGCTCTATAAAAAAGCCCTTCGTAAAGCTAGGACATCTTTCTACTCATCACTAATTGAAGAAAATAAGAACAACCCCAGGTTTCTTTTCAGCACTGTAGCCAGGCTGACAAAGAGTCAGAGCTCTATTGAGCTGAGTATTCCATTAACTTTAACTAGTAATGACTTCATGACTTTCTTTGCTAACAAAATTTTAACTATTAGAGAAAAAATTACTCATAACCATCCCAAAGACGTATCGTTATCTTTGGCTGCTTTCAGTGATGCCGGTATTTGGTTAGACTCTTTCTCTCCGATTGTTCTGTCTGAGTTATTCTCATTAGTTACTTCATCCAAACCATCAACATGTTTATTAGACCCCATTCCTACCAGGCTGCTCAAGGAAGCCCTACCATTATTTAATGCTTCGATCTTAAATATGATCAATCTATCTTTGTTAGTTGGCTATGTACCACAGGCTTTTAAGGTGGCAGTAATTAAACCATTACTTAAAAAGCCATCACTTGACCCAGCTATCTTAGCTAATTATAGGCCAATCTCCAACCTTCCTTTTCTCTCAAAAATTCTTGAAAGGGTAGTTGTAAAACAGCTAACTGATCATCTGCAGAGGAATGGTCTATTTGAAGAGTTTCAGTCAGGTTTTAGAATTCATCATAGTACAGAAACAGCATTAGTGAAGGTTACAAATGATCTTCTTATGGCCTCGGACAGTGGACTCATCTCTGTGCTTGTTCTGTTAGATCTCAGTGCTGCTTTTGATACTGTTGACCATAAAATTTTATTACAGAGATTAGAGCATGCCATAGGTATTAAAGGCACTGCGCTGCGGTGGTTTGAATCATATTTGTCTAATAGATTACAATTTGTTCATGTAAATGGGGAATCTTCTTCACAGACTAAAGTTAATTATGGAGTTCCACAAGGTTCTGTGCTAGGACCAATTTTATTCACTTTATACATGCTTCCCTTAGGCAGTATTATTAGACGGTATTGCTTAAATTTTCATTGTTACGCAGATGATACCCAGCTTTATCTATCCATGAAGCCAGAGGACACACACCAATTAGCTAAACTGCAGGATTGTCTTACAGACATAAAGACATGGATGACCTCTAATTTCCTGCTTTTAAACTCAGATAAAACTGAAGTTATTGTACTTGGCCCCACAAATCTTAGAAACATGGTGTCTAACCAGATCCTTACTCTGGATGGCATTACCCTGACCTCTAGTAATACTGTGAGAAATCTTGGAGTCATTTTTGATCAGGATATGTCATTCAAAGTGCATATTAAACAAATATGTAGGACTGCTTTTTTGCATTTACGCAATATCTCTAAAATCAGAAAGGTCTTGTCTCAGAGTGATGCTGAAAAACTAATTCATGCATTTATTTCCTCTAGGCTGGACTATTGTAATTCATTATTATCAGGTTGTCCTAAAAGTTCCCTAAAAAGCCTTCAGTTAATTCAAAATGCTGCAGCTAGAGTACTGACGGGGACTAGAAGGAGAGAGCATATCTCACCCATATTGGCCTCTCTTCATTGGCTTCCTGTTAATTCTAGAATAGAATTTAAAATTCTTCTTCTTACTTATAAGGTTTTGAATAATCAGGTCCCATCTTATCTTAGGGACCTCGTAGTACCATATTACCCCAATAGAGCGCTTCGCTCTCAGACTGCAGGCTTACTTGTAGTTCCTAGGGTTTGTAAGAGTAGAATGGGAGGCAGAGCCTTCAGCTTTCAGGCTCCTCTCCTGTGGAACCAGCTCCCAATTCAGATCAGGGAGACAGACACCCTCTCTACTTTTAAGATTAGGCTTAAAACTTTCCTTTTTGCTAAAGCTTATAGTTAGGGCTGGATCAGGTGACCCTGAACCATCCCTTAGTTATGCTGCTATAGACGTAGACTGCTGGGGGGTTCCCATGATGCACTGTTTCTTTTTCTTTTTCTTTTTCTTTTTGCTCTGTATGCACCACTCTGCATTTAATCATTAGTGATCGATCTCTGCTCCCCTCCACAGCATGTCTTTTTCCTGGTTCTCTCCCTCAGCCCCAACCAGTCCCAGCAGAAGACTGCCCCTCCCTGAGCCTGGTTCTGCTGGAGGTTTCTTCCTGTTAAAAGGGAGTTTTTCCTTCCCACTGTAGCCAAGTGCTTGCTCACAGGGGGTCGTTTTGACCGTTGGGGTTTTACATAATTATTGTATGGCCTTGCCTTACAATATAAAGCGCCTTGGGGCAACTGTTTGTTGTGATTTGGCGCTATATAAAAAAAAATTGATTGATTGATTGAAATTGATTGATTGATCTTCAGTTAACGAGGCTCCTCTCTGAACGTGGCGCTAATTTCAAGATGTTCAAAATTTAGCAACAGCAGCGTGGCGCAGTTTGTGTTCGAGTTACTGCGACGGCTTAGAGGCATTTGCGTGGTGCTTACGAGTCTGCTAAAAGTCCATTATCCATGCGCCTGGCACCTTCGCAGGACCTGAGAGGCTATTTTTGGAGCGGCTCCTCCTCTTGCGCACACAATTGCACCTGCTCTGTGCGCTGGACTCTATATATTTTGTAGTGGATTAATCATTTTCTGCCAAACCTTGGATGTTGAAAACACTTCTAATCACTTCTGGCATCACAGAGTACTGTTTCATCTGGACACTTTTTTCCCCTCTCTTTCCTGCTCCATGTGGGATGTATTTTGAGCAGCTTAAGGTAATTATTTTAATGTTTTTTTATAGCTTGATAAAACAGTTCCTTGCTATAAAAGTATGTCTTTATGTTGATGTCTGTTGTATGTAAAAGTATGTTGATTTAATATCTTGTTAACGGATCACTGTGTGTGCGCACTGAGGCAGCTGAGAGGCTATTTTTGGAGCGTCTCCTCTTTGCGCACCAAATTCCAACTGCTCTGTGCGCTGGACTCTATATAAAATAATTATTTTGTAGCGGATTAAACATTTTCTGTCAAACCTTGGATGCCGAAAATACCTGTAATCACTTCTGGAATTAATGTATCACATGAGCTCCGCTGTGTGTGCGCACTGACGCACTGAGGCAGTGCGTCAGTTAGACACTGTTAGACCTCAGTGCTGCTTTTGATACTGTTGACCATAAAATTTTATTACAGAGATTAGAGCATGCCATAGGTATTAAAGGCACTGCGCTGCGGTGGTTTGAATCATATTTGTCTAATAGATTACAATTTGTTCATGTAAATGGGGAATCTTCTTCACAGACTAAAGTTAATTATGGAGTTCCACAAGGTTCTGTGCTAGGACCAATTTTATTCACTTTATACATGCTTCCCTTAGGCAGCATTATTAGACGGTATTGCTTAAATTTTCATTGTTACGCAGATGATACCCAGCTTTATCTATCCATGAAGCCAGAGGACACACACCAATTAGCTAAACTGCAGGATTGTCTTACAGACATAAAGACATGGATGACCTCTAATTTCCTGCTTTTAAACTCAGATAAAACTGAAGTTGTTGTACTTGGCCCCACAAATCTTAGAAACATGGTGTCTAACCAGATCCTTACTCTGGATGGCATTACCCTGACCTCTAGTAATACTGTGAGAAATCTTGGAGTCATTTTTGATCAGGATATGTCATTCAAAGCGCATATTAAACAAATATGTAGGACTGCTTTTTTGCATTTACGCAATATCTCTAAAATCAGAAAGGTCTTGTCTCAGAGTGATGCTGAAAAACTAATTCATGCATTTATTTCCTCTAGGCTGGACTATTGTAATTCATTATTATCAGGTTGTCCTAAAAGTTCCCTAAAAAGCCTTCAGTTAATTCAAAATGCTGCAGCTAGAGTACTGACGGGGACTAGAAGGAGAGAGCATATCTCACCCATATTGGCCTCTCTTCATTGGCTTCCTGTTAATTCTAGAATAGAATTTAAAATTCTTCTTCTTACTTATAAGGTTTTGAATAATCAGGTCCCATCTTATCTTAGGGACCTCGTAGTACCATATCACCCCAATAGAGCGCTTCGCTCTCAGACTGCAGGCTTACTTGTAGTTCCTAGGGTTTGTAAGAGTAGAATGGGAGGCAGAGCCTTCAGCTTTCAGGCTCCTCTCCTGTGGAACCAGCTCCCAATTCAGATCAGGGAGACAGACACCCTCTGTACTTTTAAGATTAGGCTTAAAACTTTCCTTTTTGCTAAAGCTTATAGTTAGGGCTGGATCAGGTGACCCTGAACCATCCCTTAGTTATGCTGCTATAGACGTAGACTGCTGGGGGGTTCCCATGATGCACTGTTTCTTTCTCTTTTTGCTCTGTATGCACCACTCTGCATTTAATCATTAGTGATCGATCTCTGCTCCCCTCCACAGCATGTCTTTTTCCTGGTTCTCTCCCTCAGCCCCAACCAGTCCCAGCAGAAGACTGCCCCTCCCTGAGCCTGGTTCTGCTGGAGGTTTCTTCCTGTTAAAAGGGAGTTTTTCCTTCCCACTGTAGCCAAGTGCTTGCTCACAGGGGGTCGTTTTGACCGTTGGGGTTTTACATAATTATTGTATGGCCTTGCCTTACAATATAAAGCGCCTTGGGGCAACTGTTTGTTGTGATTTGGCGCTATATAAAAAAATTGATTGATTGATTGACTGATTGATAGTGACTCCTCATCATTCGAGGCTATAATGACAGGTCGGACGTGGCTCACTAGAGGCTGCTATGCGGCACATGCGGGGTACAGAGAGGCACATAGTGGCACCTTCATAGTGGATACGTGTTAAGATGAAAACGTGGGTCATTCTTCAAATAATCACCCCACACCCATGCGTGGCTCCTTCAGCCTTCATTATTCGGTAGGACTGAGGCTTTAAGGAAAATGCTTAAAAAGGCAGGGGGTCTGAAGCGAAAAGGTTTTAGTCATGCTCATGCTCCCAAGAACCTTTTTACTGAAAAAAGTCTGAAGGACCTAAATGACATGGTTAGATGGCAAGGAGGTTTTCCAGGCATGTGAGAGGCAAATAAAGAAAAAATGGTTAAAAAGGCAGGTGGTCTGGAGGGGCAAGCTCCCCCAGAACGTGAAAGATTTTTTTCCATGCTAATGTTCCCTTGAAGCATTTACTCAAAATAAAGTCTGAAGAACCTAAATGACATGGTGAGATGCTGACAAGCTTCGCTCGTTCATGTATGCGACATGCATATTATTTTAATGGTATAAAATCCTATAGCTTCAGGGGGGCTCACTGGTTACCCGTGATCACATAAATTATCTCACATTAAAATGGTCCCAGCTAGAACCCTGTGCATTGCCTAAGTATCTAGTTTCATTTAATTGAAATGTTTTATGATAGTCATTAAATATCTCATTATTTATAATTGCAATTTCATAAGTTATACATGTTGTCAGTGCCACATAAGTCAAGAGAATAAATATCTTTTGTTGTGTATACAGCACTTTTTTTAATGAAATCATCAACCATAGAAGAAATTAAAATAATAAAATAATATTGCCCACTTGAATCTTAAATTGTTAGTGTTTCAATCAAACAACTTCAGTATTTTTCGACAGAGAAAAACGCTGCTCGGTCAAAGGTTTTGCCTTCATTATATTGAATAGAAACAGACTAATGTCTCAGACTAAACAACATCCACAACTTTGACTCTATTTATCTCATTAGCAGCAATTAGCTGCTATTTAAACGACCGTGTCAGCTTTTGTACTTTAAAGCGCCAGCTTGGTCTCTTTTCTTCTTCCGGTTTACTGTCAGTTTTTGTGGTTCTCGAGCTCTTTAACTAACATATTAAATACTCACAGGGTAAAGTTTATTCCACTCCAAGAAGATTTTTCAGGGTGTTCCGCTAGCTAGCTGTCGCTTCGAAAGCTAACAGGATGACTTCTTCCTCCTCCATTTATTGGCAGTATTGGCGCATTACCGCCACCACCTGGCACGGAGTGCAAGACATCAAAACTGGCAAAAGTCAAAATCAAGTCAAGTCTGGGAACAGTTGCTGCGCTTGTCACGTACTGAGATGACCCCTTAGAATTATAGAAAGGAAAGAACTGCCGCCTATAAACCCGTTTTTTATGTCCCCGTTTTCGTGGACATAAGATCAGAATTTATTCACATTAAACGTGATTGTGGTCCGCACACAGAAAGGGTAAACTCAGTATGGGAAAGACTAATCCACGGGCAGAGTGTGGGCTTGTCAGCACAAACCATTCTGAGGATGGGGGTATTCGCGTTTGGTGGCGAGTGTCATAGTCATTGCGAGTATGCTGTGGCCGAAGACGGCCGAAGTTTACCGAGCCAGGCCTGGAACTTTGGAAATTGTCACTATTTTTTAAATAGAATTTATTAACAAAAGAATACAATGACAGATCTCAGTATAACAGTAAAACACGTGATAAACACCCTCCAAAAAAAAAAAAACAAGAATCTGCATTACATCATTTTCTCATTGAGTTATATGGACTGGATCCATTAATGCAGTTGCAAACTATAATCTAAAGCATCAAAATAATAATGGTGATAAATAAAAAAGAAAACTAAGCAAATGAATAATTCCTGAATGAATAAAATTAAACAAATATAGGAATAAGACAAAGATTAAAAAAAAAGAGTAAATAATAACACAGAAAAGACAAACAGATACAAGGGGTTATAGTAAGTGGTATTTAGATACAAGCATACAGAATTTATCAGCTTGGGCAGTTTCAACATTCTTCATACATTTCAATAACAGAAAAAGTTTGTTGTTTTTAGTGCGGGCCAAGATGGGAGGGATTTTGACATACAAGATTTATGTATATAAACTTTGGTTATTACAAGAATATTATTCACTAGAAACTCAAGATGTTTATTTTCCAGGAAAATACCCATTAGTATGGTTTTCTAAGAGAAGGAGTCTATATTCACAGAACTGGAGCTCTGCCATTGGGGTACCGATTACCACAAGTTTTGTACTGTGCTACGTTCAAAGAAGGCATGCTCTGTTGTCTCCCTGTTGTCGTTGCATGCGTAACAACTTTGTACCTCAAATCTTTTTAGTATGAGCTCATTAGAAGGATAAATTTCATTTGGAAGTTTGAAATGTATTTCTTTATACTTTGGAGGGATTGGAAATGAGTTCAAATAGTCCTAGAATTTAGTTCTAATAGATGTAATTGTGTTTTTCTTACAGCCATTGAGATTTGGTATCTTCCTTATTGAGCCAGAATATATTGAATAGATAAAGCAATATCTTAAGAATTAATTATTACATTTTTATATATAAAAAAAAACTATATTGATAATTAAATTTGATAACGTTGCTGCTAATCTTTTGTCAAAATTGTTTCTAATTAAATTAATGAATTCTACTGAGATATTTCCTGTCACCTTTCTGTATTCTCTAATATGGCAATTTAGGTTATATTTATCATTAAATTTGTCCATTTGGCGCAAGTCCCAATTTTGATCCAACAGATGCACAATTGACCAAATTTGTTTTGAATTCCAGTCCTCCATGAACAGACTTCCCTCAAAATACAATGACTCTGTTGTTCCAAATAGGTACATTGTGAGGGCTATGGCAAGGTTTATAAATCATTTTCCAATATGATAAAACCTGCTGGTGGAAAAACAGATCATTTGACAGGTAATTTACATTGTGTAAAGTCACATCTTAATAACAGATCAAAATGCTGCCAAAATTTTGAAGACAAGTGAAGATAACGAGAACCATATCTGTTCACGTCTAATTAGAACAGACTGAAGCTATTTCATTTTTAAGACACCATTCATAATTTCAAAGTTCATTGCTTTTATTCTACCTTCTTCGTATCTTCTGATCAAATCACTTTTCTTAATACGTATGGAGGTGCTTATTTTTCCAAATAAAGTTGAAGTTGGTTTTGTTCATGTCCATGATAATCTTAGAGGGAATTGTTAAGCAGCATGCGGGATAGAAAAGCTGGGATATGACTTCCATTTTGGTTAGCAGTGTCCTTCCAAACAGTGTCATGTCTCGTTGCAACCAGTTATCTCAGATATTTTTGCAATTTTCGACAGTTTTTTGAACATTATTCGTTTTACTTGTGTTTGAACATTTAGATATCCAGATTCTGAGGTATTTTGTTTCCTTCTTGACCAGAATATTATACAATGAAGAGTAAGAGCTGACATGAATGTTCATAAACTCACATTTGTCCAGATTCAATAGTAAGCCAGATACCTTGGAGAACAAATCGATGGTTTGTAAGACCAGGGCAATTTGCTCTTTGTTTATTAGAAAGAGTGTTGTATTGTCAGTGAGCTGACTTATGATCAAGTGTTCATTTATAGTGCTGCTATCAGGTTTGGTGGACAGAGATGTCTGGACACAAATGCTGGACTCAACAACACAGCTCTGGTTTTAACATCATTTACTGAATGAATCAGCAGGATCTGTTACACAAAAAGGCAGTCCAAAAATCAGCAAACAAATCAGACTAATCAGGCAAAAGGTGTGGTCGGAAAAACAGGCAGGTGGTCAAAAACACAATGTGGAGGCAGGACTAGAAAACACAGGCACAGAGCTGGAAAAGAAGGTACAAGGTGCAACAATCTGTCAGAGAACTAATGCAACCAGTGAAGCTTATATACACCCTGGTGATGAGCTACAGATTAGAAACAGGTGTGTGAAAAGTTAGAGAACAGGGTGTGGCCCAGACAGTGTGCATCGCCCACCACCAAGCACCAAGAGAGACAGACAAGAGAGATAGGGATGGTCACCAGGGCTATGAGTAGAGGGGACTGTGAAGTGTCTGTGCGAAAAACAGCTTTTGCACAAAATGTTCTGTCCTATAAAGGCAGCCTCCAATGGAACGCTTTGCCAACTACAGTGAGAGAGGCTCCAAGCTGTAAAGCCTTCAAAAGTTACCTAAAGGAGTGGCTCAGATCACATCAAAAATGTAAGCATTATGAACTCAATTGTAGACACTAAGAAGAACTGTAGGGAATGTGCAATGCACTACAGCACTTTATAAGTTATTGTTCTTAAAGTTATGGTTTTTAAAATATATAAATGTATGAAATTAGACTTGCAATTTTAATTAATTTATTCCAATTGAATTGTACATGTAGCTTTTTTGTTTTTGTTTTTTTAACTGTGTGTCCTCCTTTGACTGAGTTTGTGTAAACCAGGGGTGCTCAAGTTCGGTCCTCGAGAGCTACCTTCCTGATACTCAGTTGTCTCCCTGCTCCAACACACCTGAATCCAATGAAAGACTCATTAAAAGCCTGCTAACGAGTCTTTCATTGGATTCAGGTGTGTTGGAGCAGGGAGACAACTAAGAGTATCAGGAAGGTAGCTCTCGAAGACCGAACTTGAGCACCCCTGGGTAAACTAACCTTCATGCTCAGATCATGTCAGTGCCCTTTTGTTTCCTGTCTTTTGTCTAGTCTGTGTCTTGTTGTAGTAGTTGGTGACCCCTATGTAATGTAGTCTGTTGTATTGTAAGCTCCTGTGATGTTTGTGTGTTTTTACTGTAAATTGTTTAATTCTTATAGTCTGTCAGGGACTACAGAAGGAAATTAGCCCATGGCTATAATCTGACATATTACACTTTATGTGTTCATTAATATGTGTTGTCCCTTTTAAATAAATGAAATGAAAGCCCAAGTAGGAAAAGCCCAACACGAGACATAGCACACAGACAAAACCAATACAATCTAAACAGAATAGAATCAAACAGAAAACATGACACAACATGACAGATACCTTGAATCTTGGAATTTTTAAACAAAATTGGTAACAATTCAGTTGCCACAATAAATAATAAGCTACATCCTACAACCAATGTTACATCCTTGTCTCATGCCTCTTGCTACCTTAAATTCTCAGAGAGGGAAACACAACTATAATATCTTTATACAACATCCTAATTATGTCTAAAATTTATCACCAAATCCAAAATGTCTAAGTGCGCCAAAAATAAACTCTTGTTTGAGTGAGTCAAATGCCTTGTAAAAACCTAAGAAAAGTATGAAACTATACAGTAAATTTTGCAGAGTAAAATATAGGTGGTCAAAAACACAATGTGGAGGCAGGACTAGAAAACACAGGCACAGAGCTGGAAAAGAAGGTACAAGGTGCAACAATCTGTCAGAGAACTAATGCAACCAGTGAAGCTTATATACACCCTGGTGATGAGCTACAGATTAGAAACAGGTGTGTGAAAAGTTAGAGAACAGGGTGTGGCCCAGACAGTGTGCATCGCCCACCACCAAGCACCAAGAGAGACAGACAAGAGAGATAGGGATGGTCACCAGGGCTATGAGTAGAGGGGACTGTGAAGTGTCTGTGCGAAAAACAGCTTTTGCACAAAATGTTCTGTCCTATAAAGGCAGCCTCCAATGGAACGCTTTGCCAACTACAGTGAGAGAGGCTCCAAGCTGTAAAGCCTTCAAAAGTTACCTAAAGGAGTGGCTCAGATCACATCAAAAATGTAAGCATTATGAACTCAATTGTAGACACTAAGAAGAACTGTAGGGAATGTGCAATGCACTACAGCACTTTATAAGTTATTGTTCTTAAAGTTATGGTTTTTAAAATATATAAATGTATGAAATTAGACTTGCAATTTTAATTAATTTATTCCAATTGAATTGTACATGTAGCTTTTTTGTTTTTGTTTTTTTAACTGTGTGTCCTCCTTTGACTGAGTTTGTGTAAACCAGGGGTGCTCAAGTTCGGTCCTCGAGAGCTACCTTCCTGATACTCTTAGTTGTCTCCCTGCTCCAACACACCTGAATCCAATGAAAGACTCATTAAAAGCCTGCTAACGAGTCTTTCATTGGATTCAGGTGTGTTGGAGCAGGGAGACAACTAAGAGTATCAGGAAGGTAGCTCTCGAAGACCGAACTTGAGCACCCCTGGGTAAACTAACCTTCATGCTCAGATCATGTCAGTGCCCTTTTGTTTCCTGTCTTTTGTCTAGTCTGTGTCTTGTTGTAGTAGTTGGTGACCCCTATGTAATGTAGTCTGTTGTATTGTAAGCTCCTGTGATGTTTGTGTGTTTTTACTGTAAATTGTTTAATTCTTATAGTCTGTCAGGGACTACAGAAGGAAATTAGCCCATGGCTATAATCTGACATATTACACTTTATGTGTTCATTAATATGTGTTGTCCCTTTTAAATAAATGAAATGAAAGCCCAAGTAGGAAAAGCCCAACACGAGACATAGCACACAGACAAAACCAATACAATCTAAACAGAATAGAATCAAACAGAAAACATGACACAACATGACAGATACCTTGAATCTTGGAATTTTTAAACAAAATTGGTAACAATTCAGTTGCCACAATAAATAATAAGCTACATCCTACAACCAATGTTACATCCTTGTCTCATGCCTCTTGCTACCTTAAATTCTCAGAGAGGGAAACACAACTATAATATCTTTATACAACATCCTAATTATGTCTAAAATTTATCACCAAATCCAAAATGTCTAAGTGCGCCAAAAATAAACTCTTGTTTGAGTGAGTCAAATGCCTTGTAAAAACCTAAGAAAAGTATGAAACTATACAGTAAATTTTGCAGAGTAAAATATACTCTGCCAGGATAATATTTGGTCCCAGTCTAAATAGAGTAAAATACACTGTAGAGTGAAATCAGCTCTATACCGTCTTGTCAAATCAAGTGTTTCTACTCCAATAAGAGTTAATTTTACACTGTGATAGAGTTGATTTAGCACTGTGATAGAGTATATTTAACGATTTTTGGAATGGGACCAAATGTTATCCCAGCATAGTAAATTTTACTCTGCAACATTTACTGTGTATTATCGTTAATTAAATAATTGTGCAGCCAGCCTGCTCTGTATCAGCCTGATCCCATCAGATCTCAGAAGCTAAGCAGCGCAGGATCTGGTTAGTACTTGGATGGGAGACCTCTTTGGAATACCAGCTGCTGTGTGTGTTTCTCCAGGTAGAACTGGAGTTGCATCACGAAGGGCATCTGATATAAAACCTGTGCCAAATACCAATGTGGATCTGGCTGTATCTGTTTTGGTGACCCCGAACAAAATGGGAACACCCGAATGGACAATAACAACATCATTAATTAAATAATTGTAATTGATAACATTGAGTAATGAATATTACTGTGAATAGATCTTCCTTTGCGAAATCCTGATTGAGTTGGACTTGTAATGTTGGATATATCTACTTTTAATCTTGCTGCCAGTACAGCCGTAACAATTTTATAATCAGTATTCAGGAGTATAATAGGTCTCAAGTTGCTTAATAGACATTTGTCTTTATCTTGTTTGGGGATTAATTTAATTATGCCTTGTTTCATTGTTGTCATTAATTATTTTCCAGTAATACATTCATTTATTCCTTCAAATAACAGGATGTTAATTTCTTCCCAGAAATGTTTGTAGAAATTTGCAGTTATTCCATCTCAGCCTGGGGATCCGATGGGCCCGATGCTATTTTTGTAATGATACTGTTGTGAAAGTGTAGGTACACGGACCCACAACAGGGGGCGCAATGAACGGACAATAGAGAAAGGTGAATAACAAGTTTTACTGTTGTGAACAGGGCACAACCAATACAACAATTAATACTTTGTAAGTCGAAATCTGCTGGTGTTGTGTGGGCAGGCTCGAAGGTAGGAGACGTCCGTCCCCGTCGAACCGGAACCACCCAGATTTCCTCTGCCACCGAAAACCAGGAGTACTGGAACCGCCAAGTCCCGAATTCCCAGGTGGCCACTGCCTTCGCTCGTCGGATCCGGTACTGCTGGCGGGAAAGAGCACAAACACACAGGTATGGGTGCGACAGCACCCAGTAGACGGAGAGGGGAGAAGCCGCCTCCACCTCTTGAAATAATGAAGCAGGAAGGTGAGTACTTATCCAAGCAAGGTGCTTTCTGTAATCAGCTGTCCTGAAATAGTTTAGCAAGGTTTATCAGAGTCCTCAAAATATATACTAGCAGAGTAGGTTACCTTAATCTCAAGGCGATATCTCGGCACTGAGGTGGAGACGCTGTCCTGCTGATATACTCCGTCCTGAGTGCAGTCAGCTGTGTCTAGTAATGGGTGACAGCTGTCAGCCTGACAGCCTTCGTCGGCGGCAGCGCCCTCTGGTGCCTGGAGCCCGCACTCCAGGCAGGGCGCCCTCTGGTGGTGGTGGGCCAGCAGTACCTCCTCTTCAGCGGCCCACACAACAGATACAATTGAATTCTTCGATTTTCAAATCCTCCTCACAAACATTCCTGTAGCCCTCATCAATTATAGTAATCAGACCATTTATTTAATGAAAGAATAGATCAGGTTTTTGTTTAGAATAAGAGAATGTATATAAGCAACCTGGTCTC
This sequence comes from Thalassophryne amazonica, assembly GCF_902500255.1. NCBI lineage: Eukaryota > Metazoa > Chordata > Actinopteri > Batrachoidiformes > Batrachoididae > Thalassophryne > Thalassophryne amazonica. Next base: position 132,416,434 of record NC_047105.1, read on the forward strand.
ACGGCAAGTTGTGATTCAGCCGCACGAAATATACAGAGGTGTCAAGTAACGAAGTACAAATACTTCGTTACTGTACTTAAGTACACTTTTTAGGTATCTATACTTTACTCCATTACTTATTTTTCTGCCTACTTCTGACTTCTACTCATTACATTTTCACACAAGTATCTGTACTTTCTATTCCTTACATTTTTAAAACAAACAGCCTCGTTACTCTTGGCTTCAGTGCCGGTGGATGTGCGCTGCTGAGGTGTCAGCGCACATCCACCGGCGCGGCTCCACCTGAAGCCCGAGGCGCCAGCGCAGTTCCACTGGCACGGCTTTACCGAGGTGCCAGCGCAGATTTATCTGACCATGGGTCCGAAGAAGGCACTGACGGCGGAGGAGGGAGATGATATCAAAAAGTCCCTGGACTTTTTGTCTGAGGAAATCTCTGTTGTTAAAATGCAGCAGAAATCCATTATGGAGCTGGTGGAAGAAGTGAAGGCTCTCCGGATCCAGAATGGTGAGAAAGACCGGCGTCTGGTGTACCTGGAGAACCGTGTTGCGGAGTTGGAACAGTACACAAGGATGAACGACGTTATTATTACAGGAATTCATATTAAACCTCGATCCTACGCACGGGCGGTGTCAGAAGACAGCGAGCAGGAGGCCAGCTCAGTGGAACAACAGGTGGCTGACTTCCTGCAATCTAAAGGTATTCAAATGGACTGTAAGAACACTGAAGCGTGCCACCCCCTGCCCAGGAGAGAGGATGGAGACAAGCGAGCAGTTATAATGAGGTTTGTCAACAGAAAACATAAAATGGCATTGTTAAAACAGGGACGGAAACTCAAAGGAACAAACATTCATCAATGAACATCTGACCAAAAGAAACGCAGACATCGCCAGGAAAGCTCGTTTCTTAAAAAAGCAGGGAAAAATTCAACAGACATGGACATCCAACTGCAAAACATTTATCAAATTGAATGGAACACCAGAACAAGCAAAGGTTATGGTAATCAGGAACATCGAGGATCTGGACAAATACGACCAATAAGGTATGAGGACACAAACACATCACAACACCATGACACAGACCAGAGGAACCTATTCATCTACTACATCATCTACATCTGGAGACAAGAAGGATATAACTCAAAGGATTGCTGATCATGGAAAAGTAGAACTGAGAACATTTAAATACACAGACCACAATATACTGGACTTGGAGCACGATATAGACCCGGACAATAATTTCTTCTCAAATATTAATGACAGTTGTTGCTATTATACAGATGAACAGTTTAATCGGATCATTAAAACGGATAACAAATTATTGGATTGGATTTGATGACCGAGCAGAACGTCCTCCTGAACCGCAGGGTGGAGGCTCTCGCCGCGCAGGTGGAAGCGCGCCCTCAGGGCGCCGCTGCGGCTCTCCCTCCCGACGACCCTGTGCGTAACAGCGACGTTCCACTGGTCGTTCAACGACCCCTCCCACCTTCCCCTGAAGCATACATAAGCCCCCCAGAGCCGTACGGAGGCTGTGTGGAGACGTGCGCGGATTTTCTTATGCAGTGTTCGCTCGTCTTCGCACAGCGTCCCGTCATGTACGCGACCGACGCTAGCAAAGTAGCTTATGTGATCAATCTGCTTCGTGGTGAGGCACGCGCTTGGGCTACAGCGCTCTGGGAGCAAAGTTCACGGCTCCTTCTGACATATGATGGGTTTGTGAGGGAGCTCAGAACAGTGTTCGATCACCCTAATAGAGGAGAGACCGCTTCAACCGTGCTGCTGTCAATGAGACAGGGGCGCCGGAGCGCAGCTGCCTATGCAGTCGACTTCCGCATCGCGGCTGCGAGGTCCGGCTGGAATAGCGCTGCCCTCCGCGCCGCCTTCGTAAACGGACTGTCGTTGGTCCTCAAGGAGCACCTGGTGGCTAAGGACAAACCGCGGGATTTAGATGGGCTCATCGATCTTGTCATACGATTAGACAATCGGTTAGAAGAGCGCCGTCGGGAACGAGACGAAGGGCGTGGCCAGGCACGCGTCGTCCCTCTCCCTTCCGGTTCCGACCGCGTTCCGCCCTCCCCACGCTCCACAGCCCCTGCGCTCCGTGCGGTTACAGCCCCCCCTGCTGACGAAGCTATGGACACGAGTAGGGCAACATTTAGGGCACCGGTTACACAAAGGAGGCTGGCCCGCGGGGCGTGTTTTGTTTGTGGCTCGATTGAGCATCATTTAAGAGACTGCCCCGAGCGGTTAAACACCAACGCCCGCCCCTAAGAACTGGGCTAGGGGTGGGCCGAGACATTCACGTGGGACACACCCACATCGCCACACGACTCCGTTACAATCCTTTATGAGGATTTAACCCTGACGGCCCCAGCACTGGTGGACACGGGCTCAGAAGGGAATTTGCTAGACAGCAAATGGGCCAGGGAGATAGGGTTCCCTCTGGTGGCCCTTACCTCGCCTGTACAGGTTCGGGCACTAGATGGCTCCCTACTCCCTCCAACCACTCACAAGACACCACCAGTGTTACTGGTGGTGTCAGGGAATCACCGGGAGGAGATTGAGTTTTTCGTAACTCCGGCCACCTCCCGTGTGATTTTAGGTTTCCCTGGATGTTGAAACACAATCCCCGGATCGATTGGCCGTCCGGGGTAGTGGTTCAGTGGAGCGAAACCTGCCATCGGGTATGTTTAGGTTCCTCGGTTCCTCCCGGTTCCCAGGCCAGGGAGGAGGTCAGAGCCCCGCCCAATCTAGGGACGGTGCCAGTGGAGTACCATGACCTTGCGGAGGTGTTTAGCAAGGATCTGGCGCTCATCCTTCCCCCGCACCGCCCGTATGATTGTGCCATTGATTTGGTTCCAGGCGTTGAGTTCCCGTCCAGTAGGCTGTACAACCTCTCACGACCTGAACGCGAATCAATGGAGACCTACATCCGGGACTCTTTGGCTGCCGGGTTGATCCGGAATTCCACCTCCCCGATGGGTGCGGGTTTCTTTTTTGTGGGGAAAAAGGATGGCGGCTTACGTCCATGCATTGATTACAGGGGGCTGAACGAAATCACGGTTCGTAACCGATACCCCTTACCCTTGTTGGATTCGATGTTCACGCCCCTGCATGGAGCCAAGATATTCACCAAGCTTGATCTTAGGAAAGCGTATCACCTGGTTCGGATCCGGAAGGGAGACGAGTGGAAGACGGCATTTAACACCCCGTTAGGACATTTTGAGTACCTGGTCATGCCGTTCGGTCTTACAAACGCTCCCGCGACGTTCCAAGCATTAGTTAATGATGTCTTGCGGGACTTCCTGCACCGATTCGTCTTCGTATATCTAGACGACATACTCATCTTTTCTCCGGATCCTGAGACCCATGTCCGACATGTACGTCAGGTCCTGCAGCGGTTGTTGGAGAACCGGCTGTTTGTTAAGGGCGAGAAGTGTGAGTTTCACCGCACCTCTTTGTCCTTCCTGGGGTTCATCATCTCCCCCAACTCCGTCGCTCCTGATCCGGCCAAGGTTGCGGCGGTGAGAGACTGGCCCCAACCCACAAGCCGTAGGAAGCTGCAACAGTTCCTCGGCTTTGCGAATTTCTACAGGAGGTTCATTAAGGGCTACAGTCAGGTTGTTAGCCCCCTGACAGCCCTGACCTCACCAAAAGTCCCCTTCACCTGGTCGGATCGTTGCGAAGCCGCGTTCAAGGAGTTGAAACGGCGCTTCTCGTCTGCACCCGTTCTGGTGCAGCCCGATCCTAGTCGCCAGTTAGTGGTTGAAGTGGACGCCTCGGACTCAGGGATAGGAGCTGTGCTTTCCCAGAGCGGGAAGACCGATAAGGTCCTTCATCCGTGTGCCTATTTTTCCCGCAGGTTGACCCCGGCTGAACGGAACTATGATGTCGGCAACCGAGAGCTCCTTGCGGTGAAAGAGGCTCTTGAAGAGTGGAGACACCTGTTGGAGGGAACGTCCGTGCCATTCACGGTTTTCACTGACCACCGGAACCTGGAATATATCAGGACCGCCAAGCGGCTGAATCCCAGGCAAGCCCGCTGGTCACTGTTCTTCGGCCGTTTTGACTTCCGCATCACCTACCGGCCCGGGACCAAGAACCAGAAATCGGATGCCTTGTCCCGGGTACACGAAGACGAGGTCAAAACGGAGTTGTCGGATCCACCGGAACCCATCATCCCGGAGTCCACTATCGTGGCCACCCTCACCTGGGACGTAGAGAGAACCGTCCGGGAGGCCCTGGCACGAAGCCCGGACCCTGGTACTGGACCGAAGAACAGACTTTACGTCCCACCAGAGGCACGGGCTGCAGTCCTGGACTTCTGTCACGGCTCTAAGCTCTCCTGTCATCCAGGGGTGCGAAGAACCGTGGCAGTTGTCCGGCAGCGCTTCTGGTGGGCGTCTATGGAGGCCGACGTCCGGGACTATATCCAGGCCTGTACCACCTGCGCCAGGGGCAAGGCCGACCATCGCAAGGCTCCGGGACTGCTACAGCCGCTGCCCGTGCCTCATCGCCCCTGGTCCCACATCGGCCTGGATTTTGTCACGGGCCTCCCGCCGTCCCAGGGAAACACCGTCATCCTCACGATAGTGGACCGATTCTCCAAGGCGGCCCACTTCGTGGCCCTCCCTAAGCTCCCAACGGCCCAGGAGACAGCGGACCTCCTGGTCCACCACGTCGTCCGCCTGCATGGGATACCATCAGACATCGTCTCCGATCGCGGTCCCCAGTTCTCCTCGCACGTCTGGAGGAGCTTCTGCCGGGAACTGGGGGCCACGGTCAGTCTCTCATCCGGGTATCACCCCCAGACCAACGGGCAAGCAGAGCGGGCTAATCAAGAAATGGAGCAAACACTACGTTGTGTGACAGCCGGGCACCCGGCGGCCTGGAGTACTCATCTGGCCTGGATCGAGTACGCCCACAACAGTCAAGTGTCATCAGCCACCGGCCTCTCCCCCTTTGAGGTGTGTTTGGGGTATCAGCCCCCATTATTCCGGTGGTTGAGGGAGAGGTCGGTGTGCCCTCGGTCCAGGCCCACCTGCGGAAGTGCCGTCGGGTGTGGCGTGCCGCCCGTTCTGCTTTGTTGAAGGCCCGGATGAGGGCGAAGACCCATGCAGACCGGCGGCGGACCCCGGCCCCTACGTATCGCCCCGGGCAGGAAGTGTGGTTTTCCACCAAGGACATTCCACTGCAAGTGGCCTCCCCAAAACTGCAAGACAGATACATAGGTCCGTTTAAGATTCTCAAGGTCATCAATCCCGCCGCAGTGAGGCTTCGGCTTCCAGCCTCACTGCGGATCCATCCAGTATTTTATGTGTCAAAGATCAAGCCCCATCACTCCTCGCCCCTCTGTGCACCCGGTCCGGCACCACCTCCTGCCCGGATCATCGATGGCGAGCCGGCTTGGACAGTGCGCCGGCTGTTGGACGTCCGACGGATGGGCCGGGGTTTTCAATATCTGGTGGATTGGGAGGGGTACGGTCCCGAAGAACGCTCCTGGGTGAAGAGGAGCTTCATCCTGGACCCGGCCCTCCTGGCCGACTTCTACCGTCGCCACCCGGACAAACCCGGTCGGGCGCCAGGAGGCGCCCGTTGAGGGGGGGGTCCTGTTGTGTGGGTCGCTGAAGAGGAGGTACTGCTGGCCCACCACCACCAGTGGGCGTCCTGCCTGGAGTGCGGGCTCCAGGCACCAGAGGGCGCCGCCGCCTCACAGGAGCAGCCCAGGTGACAGCTGTCACCCATCATCTGAGACAGCTGACAGCAATCATCCGTGGGGTATATCAGCAGGACGGCATCTCCACCTCATTGCCGAGATATCGTTTCTACCTGAGAGGTAACGTATCAAAGCTGACGGAGTGTATCCTTTTGGATTTGTGCTTAGTTTGTGGATTACTGTTCCAACGAGAGGTGGAGGTAACTTCCCTGCTGTTCGGAGTCTTGGGTGCATACGCGCCCCCATCTAACTGTTCTGTGTTCCTCGCCAGCAGTACCAGGTCCGACACGCGGAGGCAGTGGCCACCTGGGAGTTCGGGACTTGGCGGCTCCAGTATTCCCGGGGTCCTGTGGCGGAGGAAGCCGTGTGGTTCCGGTCCTACCTTGGAGAGGCGTCTCCTATCTTCGAGCCTGCCCACACGACACTTTTGTGAATTGACTGTTGTCCAATTCCGTGATTGGTTGTATTCGTTGTGCACATTCACAACAGTAAAGCGTTGTTATTTGACTTACTCCATTGTCCGTTCATTTGCGCCCCCTGTTGTGGGTCCGTGTTCCTACACTTTCACAACAGGATATCTCGGCCAGCGTCATGGATCCCGAGGGGCGTCAACCTTCTGTTGAACGGCCAATGGAAGAACAGGGTGCACAGGCGTCTGCAGGAGGCGTGCTCGGTGAGTTGCAGCAAATCCTCACCGCCTTTACCGCTCGGCTGGATTTGATGTCCGAGCAAAAGGTCATCCTTAATCGCAGGATGGAGGCTCTCACCACACAGGTGGAAGCGCGTGATCAGAGCGCTGCTGCGGCTCCTCCTCCTGCCGACCCGGTGCCGGATATTAACATTCCACTGGTCGTTCAACGAACCCCCCCACCATCCCCTGAAGCATACATAAGTCCCCCAGAGCCGTACGGGGGTTGTGTGGAGACGTGCGCGAACTTTCTGATGCAGTGTTCGCTCGTCTTTGCACAACGACCCGTGATGTACGCGTCTGACGCCAGCAAGGTGGCTTATGTTATTAAGTTGCTTCGGGGTAAGGCACGTGCCTGGGCTACGGCGCTCTGGGAACAGAACTCACGGTTGTTATCAGCATACACTGGGTTTGTGGGGGAGTTCAGAACAGTGTTTGATCACCCTAACAGAGGAGAGACCGCTTCAACAATGCTGCTGTCAATGCGACAGGGGCGCCGGTGCGCAGCCGAATATGCAGTCGACTTCCGCATCGCGGCTGCGAGGTCCGGCTGGAATGACGTTGCGCTCCGCGCCGCCTTCATAAATGGACTGTCATCGGTCCTGAAGGAGCATCTGGTAGCTAAGGAAGAACCGCGGGATTTAGATGGGCTTATCGATCTCGTTATACGGTTAGACAATCGGTTGGAGGAACGCCGTCGGGAGCGAGGCGAAGGACGTGGCTGAGTACGCGCCGTCCCTCTCCCTTCCGGGTTCGAAAAGGGGCAGCCCTCCCCACGCTCCACAGCCGCAGCGCTCCGTGGGGCAACAGCTCCCCCTGCTGACGTTGCTAGGGAAACGCACAGGGCCAAACTGAGAACAGATGACAGAATGAGGAGGCTGGTCCTCGGGGAGTGTTTTCTCTGCAGCTCAAAGGCGCACATACAGAAAAACTGCCCCAAACGGCCACAACGACAACAACCGCCCTTAGAGACTGGGCTAAGGGGGAGTCATAACATTCACGTGGGACACACACAGATTGCCACACGACTCCCAGTTACAATCCTGAGCGGGGATTTAACCCTTCAAGCCCCAGCACTGGTGGACACGGGGTCAGAAGGGAATCTGCTAGACAGCAGATGGGCAAGGGAGGTAGGGCTCCCTCTGGTGGTGCTTCCTTCGCCATTGCAGGTGCGGGCACTAGATGGCACCCTCCTCCCTTTAAGCACACACAAGACACAACCAGTAACTCTGGTGGTGTCTGGAAACCATCGGGAGGAGATTTAGTTTTTTGTAACTCCTTCTACCTCCTGCGTGATTTTGGGCTTCCCATGGATGTTGAAACACAATCCCCGGATTGATTGGCCGTCTGGGGTAGTGGTTCAGTGGAGCGAAACCTGCCATCGGGTGTGTTTAGGATCCTCGGTTCCTCCCGGTTTGCATGCTAAGGAGGAGGTCAAAGTCCCTCCCAATCTGACGGCAGTGCCGGTTGAGTACCACGATCTTGCTGACGTCTTCAGCAAGGATCTGGCACTCACCCTTCCCCCGCACCGTCCGTACGATTGTGCCATTGATTTGGTTCCAGGCGTTGAGTTCCCGTCCAGCAGGCTGTACAACCTCTCACGACCTGAGCGCGAATCAATGGAGACCTACATCCGGGACTCATTAGCTGCCGGGCTGATCCGGAACTCCACCTCCCCGATGGGGGCAGGTTTCTTTTTTGTGGGCAAGAAAGATGGCGGACTCCGTCCATGCATTGATTACAGGGGGCTGAATGAGATTACGGTTCGCAATCGATACCCGTTGCCATTGTTGGATTCCGTGTTCACCCCCCTGCATGGAGCCAAAATCTTTACTAAGCTGGATCTTAGAAATGCGTATCACCTGGTTCGGATCCGGAAGGGAGACGAATGGAAGACGGCATTTAACACCCCATTAGGTCACTTTGAGTACCTGGTCATGCCGTTCGGCCTCACCAACGCCCCCGCGACGTTCCAAGCCTTGGTTAACGACGTCTTGTGGGACTTCCTGCACCAATTCGTCTTCATATATCTGGACGATATTCTCATCTTTTCTCCGGATCCTGAGACCCATGTCCAGCATGTACGTCAGGTCCTGCAGCGGTTGTTAGAGAACCGACTGTTTGTGAAGGGCGAGAAGTGCGAGTTTCACTGCACGTCTTTGTCCTTCCTGGGGTTTATCATCTCCTCTAACTCCGTCGCTCCTGATCTGGCCAAGGTTGCGGCAGTGAGAGATTGGCCCCAACCAACAAGCCGTAGGAAGCTGCAACAGTTCCTCGGCTTCGCTAATTTCTATAGGAGGTTCATTAAGGGCTACAGTCAGGTAGTTAGCCCCCTGACAGCCCTGACCTCTCCAAAAGTCCCCTTCACCTGGTCGGATCGGTGCGAAGCCGCGGTCAAGGAGTTGAAACGACGGTTCTCTACTGTGCCAGTTTTGGTGCAGCCCGACCCTAGCCGCCAGTTTGTGGTTGAAGTGGACGCCTCTGACTCAGGGATAGGAGCCGTGCTATCCCAGAGCGGAGAGACCGATAAGGTTCTTCACCCGTGTGCCTACTTTTCTCGCAGGATGACCCCGGCTGAACGGAGCTATGACGTCGGCAATCGAGAACTCCTTGCGGTGAAAGAGGCTCTTGAGGAGTGGAGACACCTGTTGGAGGGAGCGTCTGTGCCATTCACGGTTTTCACTGACCATCGGAACCTGGAGTATATCAGGACCGCCAAGCGGCTGAACCCCAGACAAGCCCGCTGGTCACTGTTCTTCGGACGTTTTGACTTCCGGATCACCTATCGCCCCGGGACCAAGAACCAGAGATCGGATGCCTTGTCCCGGGTACACGAAGACGAAGTCAAAACTGTGCTGTCGGATCCACCGGAGCCCATCATTCCGGAGTCCACTATCGTGGCCACCCTCACCTGGGACATGGAGAAGACCGTCCGGGAGGCCCTGGCACGGAGCCCGGACCCCGGAACCGGTCCGAAGAATCGTCTGTACATCCCACCAGAGGCCAGAGCTGCAGTCTTGGACTTCTGTCATGGTTCCAAGCTCTCCTGTCATCCAGGGGTGCGAAGGATCGTGGCAGTTGTCCGGCAGCGCTTCTGGTGGGCGTCTATGGAGGCCGACGTCTGGGAGTACATCCAGGCCTGCACCACCTGTGCCAGGGGCAAGGCAGACCACAAGAGGTCCCAAGGGCTTCTCCAGCCGCTTCCTGTGCCTCATCGCCCCTGGTCCCATATCAGCCTGGATTTCGTCACGGGCCTCCCACCGTCCCAGGGCAACACCACCATCTTCACGATAGTGGACCGATTCTCCAAGGCGGCCCACTTCGTGGCCCTCCCGAAGCTCCCAACAGCCCAGGAGACAGCAGACCTCCTGGTCCACCACGTCGTCCGTCTGCATGGGATACCTACCGATATCGTCTCTGATCGTGGTCCCCAGTTCTCCTCACATGTCTGGAGGACCTTCTGCCGGGAACTGGGGGCCACTGTGAGCCTCACGTCCGGGTATCACCCGCAGACCAATGGACAGGCAGAACGGGCCAATCAGGAATTGGAGCAAGCCCTGCGCTGTGTGACGTCCGCACACCCGACGGCCTGGAGTGAACATCTGGCCTGGATCGAGTATGCGCATAACAGCCAGGTGTCCTCTGCCACCGGCCTCTCCCCGTTTGAGGTGTGTTTGGGGTATCAGCCCCCATTGTTTCCCGTGGTGGAGGGAGAGGTCGGTGTGCCCTCGGTCCAGGCCCACCTGCGGAAGTGCCGTCGGGTGTGGCGCTCCGCCCGTTCTGCCTTGTTGAAGGCCCGGACAAGGGCGAAGACTCATGCGGACCGCCGGCGATCCCCGGCCCCTGCTTACCAGCCCGGGCAGGAGGTGTGGCTATCCACGAAGGACATCCCCCTCCAGGTGGACTCCCCGAAACTCATGGACAGGTATATTGGACCATACAGAATCCTCAAAATCCTCAGTCCTGCTGCAGTGAAGCTCCAACTCCCGGCTTCACTGCGGATCCACCCAGTCTTTCATGTGTCCAGGATCAAGCCTCACCACACCTCACCCCTCTGTGCTTCCGGTCCGGCGCTGCCTCCTGCCCAGATCATTGACGGGGAGCCGGCTTGGACAGTGCGCTGGCTCCTGGACGTCCGTCGAATGGGCCGGGGGTTCCAATATCTGGTGGACTGGGAGGGGTATGGACCCGAAGAACGCTCCTGGGTGAAGAGGAGCTTCATCCTGGATCCGGCCCTCCTGGCCGATTTCTACTGTCGACACCCCGATAAGCCTGGTCGGGTGCCAGGAGGCGCCCGTTGAGGGGGGGGTCCTGTTGTGTGGGCCGCCAGAAGAGGAGGTACTGCTGGCCCACCACCAGAGGGCGCCCTGCCTGAAGTGCGGGCTTCAGGCACGAGAGTGCGCTGCCGGCACGGACACAGCCGGGAGTGACAGCTGTCACTCATTATTTCCTGACAGCTGTCACTCATTCTTCATCATCTCACTCCATAAAACCCAGACGTCATCTCCACCTCATCGCCGAGATATCGTACTTCTTTGGAGGTAACTTTCTCTGCCTGTATTGATTGATTGTGTTGCAGCTGTCTTACCAGAGGACCGGCGTGGGTCGCGACTGTTTCGTCCTACGTTCCGTCAGATAAGTGGTTACACAGACGCTGCACAAGTGTGTATTAGAGGTGGAGGTGGCATTCCCACCGTTGTTGTTACGGGGTGTACACACACCCACACTTGACTGTTTTTGCTCTTCGCCAGCAGTAGCAGATCCGACAGTCGGGGACGGTGATCACCTGGGAATTCGGGACTTGGCGGCTCCAGTATTCACCAGGTTCGGTGGCGGCGGAAATCGTGTGGTTCCGGCTCTTCTCAGGACAGACGTCTTCTATCCTCGAGCCTGCCCACACGTCACCTTTGTGGATTGACTGTTATCAAATTCTGAGATTGTCTGTATATTCGTTGTGCACCTTCACAACATTAAATTGTTACTTTTTGGCTCATCTATTGACCGTTCATTTGCGCCCCCTGTTGTGGGTCCGTGTCACTACACTTTCACAACATTGAGTAAGTCAATGTCTACCTTTAGAAAGTCCATGTCTATTTTCAGTAAGTCCATGTCTATCTTTAGCAAGTCCATGTCTATTTTTAGCAAGTCCATGTCTATTTTCAGTAGGTCCATGTCTATTTTCAGTAGGTCCATGTCTACCTTTAGTAAGTCCATGTCTATTTTCAGTAGGTCCATGTCTACCTTTAGTAGGTCCATGTCTATTTTCAGTAAGTCCATGTCTAACTTTAGTAAGTCCATGTCTACCTTTAGTAAGTCCATGTCTACCTTTAGTAAGTCCATGTCTATTTTCAGTAAGTCCATGTCTATCTTTAGCAAGTCCATGTCTATTTTTAGCAAGTCCATGTCTATTTTCAGTAGGTCCATGTCTATTTTCAGTAGGTCCATGTCTACCTTTAGTAAGTCCATGTCTATTTTCAGTAGGTCCATGTCTACCTTTAGTAGGTCCATGTCTATTTTCAGTAAGTCCATGTCTAACTTTAGTAAGTCCATGTCTAACTTTAGTAAGTCCATGTCTACCTTTAGTAAGTCCATGTCTACCTTTTGTAGGTCCATGTCTATTTTCAGTAAGTCCATGTCTACCTTTAGTAAGTCCATGTCTACCTTTAGTAAGTCCATGTCTACCTTTAGTAAGTCCATGTCTATTTTCAGTAAGTCTATGTCTGTCATTAGCAAGTCCATGTGTTGTGGTTTGCCCCTGGTCTGCTGGCCTCTGTCTTTTTATGTTTTCAGGTGAAGCTAAGGTGGAGCTGCTGGTGATTTGGATGGGTGCTTTTTGCTGCGTACGTCAGGGCTCTGCTCCCCACTGCCAGAGGGCACCTGTCATGGGTTCGGGGCCAGAATCTTCCCTGAGACCACCTGAAGAACCTCCGAGTTTCTTCTGGTCAGAACCGGGTTCCCAGCTGTGCCAAGCCATTGCACCCAGCAGGTAGTGATGGCAATCTCAAGGCCTCATGAACCAATGAGCCACTTCAACACAACTGGCTGAAAATCGACACACTGCTTCGAGGCGTTTGATACAGTTTGAAGGGTGACATCTGCTGGATTGCTTTGAGAATTACCCTGAGCGAGTGCTGTGACAAATGTTTGCAGTAATTCATGACTGATGTGGTTTGTCCGTGAAAAATACTAATAAAAAATGTCATCTTCGTTATTGTGTCTTTCTTAATGTAATAAATAGTCCCTACAGATGCACACATACTGGTTATGAAAGCCTTTATTGTAGACTATATGTAGATTCATCAGTCCTCAAATAATATTTGGATGGAATGTGACGGGAAAAGTGAGAAAGGCATGTGCTTCTGCAACTTGTGCTTATGATACTGTAATTTGTAAATTAGAATAGAGGGGATAGGATTGTGCAACTATCAACAATTTTTATTCAAAAAAAGAATCATTTCAACAGTGCTGGGCTTTAATCGGCTCCTCTTCTGCCTCACCACCTCTCCAGCTTTGGAGAAGACCCGCTCGCTAAAATCACAGCTCTTCAGTCACTCAGCTCAGTCTCTGATCTACTATGAATATATAGTCTAACCTATAACCTGTGTTGATGTGCTGTGTGGATAAATGTATATGAATGGATGCCTGTTGTGTGTGGTTAGGTCCTATGTGTATGTAGCTAACTATACTAAATGAACTCTAAACTAGACCTAAATATAAACTAATGCTGTCCCTGTCACGTAGTAATTGGCAATAACACTGTCGCTAGCAGTCTCCTCCTCTCACAAACCCACAGTTTGTGCCGCGATTCAGATCTCATTTAAATACTTGGCGGGTCGTATTGACACGCCCAGATTATTCGACTTTCCCGCGAAGCTCGACAAGTGGTGTGACGTAACGAGGCCCCGCTCGCAGTGGTCACGTGATGGAGGCGTGCTCGAAACGCTGCTCACCGACACTTCTGGCTCACAAAGCTCGATGTTGTGTCGAGCAGCCTGACTCGAGCTTAACATCACTACCAGCAGGTAACTCCAGCTTCTGTTTTTCTCGTAGTGTATTTAGTTTGGCGTTCTGCCACCATGTTGGAGCTAATGTCACTTTTCTGTTTTCCTGATGCGAGCCTCTGAGCTCCTTGACTTTTTTTCCCGGCTGAGTTTTTTGGACTGAAGTCTCCGCTCTTGTTGCAACTCCACCTCTGTGGGCACCCATGTCCACAACAGTAACTGTTTGTTTGTTTGTTTTTTATCTGGCGCTTTCAGACTCTGTTACATGTCGTGTTTTTCCTGCTGTGTCATTCCAAGTTTCTAATTATGCCGTTATCAATCGTTTCTTTTTCTGCAGTGTGAGCTTCGGCTCTTAATTCATACTTAAGTAATGTAAAACGGTTCATATGTTTTTGTTTTTTTGTTTTTTTTCCACGTCACACTTTTGTTTCTGGCTTTAACATGGACATTCTGTCGCGTGTGTAATCACACGCAGCTGTTGTCAGTCCGTTCATCTCCGCGCTGCGTAGTGTTCAGCAGATATGCTGCTCAGAGTTCGTTCCTTTGTGGAGTTCAGTGAACATCAATGTGTAATCTGTAATTCGGGTTGGTGCCGTTTTAGTACAATGTGCAGTCATGTTGTTATTCCACGGGTTGAACCGTTCAGTTACAGTATGATCGAATCTGCTGATAGACAGATCAACACGCAGCCACTAAGCGCTGAGTTACTGCGGTTCTCTGAGTGCAGTTTCCCAGAGAATGTGAGCTGCCAAATTCCTGCATACATTTAAAGTAGACCTGCATTGAAATAAATGCAGTCAGATCTTTTATACATAAGATCCTTCTGAATGTAGTTAAGTAAATCTGCAAGTCCAGATCTGTCATTCAACTGAGAAATCTTAGTTTAAAAATGACATTTACAGCTAAAATTTAGCCTTCTGCAAAACTGTCATCACATCCGGGACACTGCTGAGACGTCAGAGAGAAGACCCTATCCCAGCATGCATTGCGCGCGCCAACGGTAATTTGTGGGTTTACACCAGTTTGCATCTCTTACAAAAGCACCTTTTTATTGTCTTATACAGAAGGATAGACTTTTTTAAAAACTTCATATTGTCTTGCGGCACGTTTGATGGATATACATTTCTTTTATTGTTGCTTGAAAATGATTTTTGGGGACTTTTTCATACGCCCATTTGAAAATCTACTGTCTTTAGCCTCCAGTGTTACCGCCGCCGGGTACGGATGCAGGACCCGCAAAGAATTCAAGTCATTAAAAAGATATAAACCTCTCTCAGTGGCCACGGAGCTCTGCGGCTTCAATTACCGAGACCGTGCGGCGCTGCAGATTTTGCCGCAAGAAGTTTGTCCTTGCGGGCAACAGGTGTCACCGGTCCGCATCAAAACAGTGAGCTTAGTCTCTGGACTTGTTGCCAAGTTGTCCTTGCGGGCAACAGGTGTCACCGGTCCGCATCAAAACAGTGAGCTTAGTCTCTGGACTTTTTGCCAAGTTGGCAGCACCTCCATTCAGTAGACAGGGAGGTGGTGCCGGCTGCACAGCAGACACGAGGGCGGTGTGAGTGGCCCGCTGCGGCGTTTACCGAGCCCGCAGACTCAGTAAGCGCATCGGAGGCAGTGAGAGCAAGGCGTCGGAGAAGAACGTCGCCCGCTGTCGATGTCGCCGCTGATCTGAGCATGCAGAGCTGTATCTCTCATTCGTTGCAGCTTACTTTTGGATGTTGAAACCAGGATGTGTATAACAGTAACATTACTAACAGATAAAATCAATTTCAGTGCGGGATCGGAGTGAAGGCGCGAGTGCTCCGTCTTCTGCCTCACGTCACTGCAATGTCCTGAATTTACAATTTTTGCGGAGGGTCAAATTTTAGCTGCAAATTTGTCATTTTTAAATGAAGATTTCTCCACTGAATTACAAATTTGGGCTTGCAGATTTACTTTACTGCATTCATAAGGGTCTTATAAATACATATCAGCTATTTCTTTCTGAGATCTGACCACATTTATTTCAGTGCAGGTCTACTTTAAGCCTGGAACTTGGAGCTGTCATCTGACTGTCAGTCTGCCACATATGCCCACCTTTAGGGTGTGTCATGTCAAACTAAGATCCTGAACTAACCACATGAATGAATTGAACCTCTGAACTGCTTCGTTTGGATTTATTTTCATTTCCAGATGGGTGCCCATATGCACTCCATAATCTCACCTGCCCCCCCCCCTCCCGCAGCGTCACAGGCTCACTTCCCTGGTTCCTGTCCCGGTCCTGTCTGTGTCGTCCATCCTCCTTTGTTCTTCCACTGTGCAGTCCCTTGTTTGGTTCAATAAACTTTTGGTTAACTCCTCCTGTCTGCCTTACTGCTCCTACTCTTGGGTCTAACACGCAAGCCGGTCCCAGACCATAACAGAAGATTCTGGCCAAAACAATGACCCAGCAGGAGCAGTTTTAGTTCCTAGTCTAGTTTGTTCCTGGTCTTCTAGTTGGTTCCTCCTCGTCCTTAGTTCGTAGTCTGATCTGTTTTTTTGGTCTTATGAGTTTAGTTTCCTATTATTTCCCCCCCCTGTCTGTCCTTGTTCCTTTGTTTTCTGGTCCATAGATCCTTGGTTTGTCCCATAGTCTGGTCTGTCCTGGGTCTTGGTCTGTTCCTTGTCCAGCTCATCTTTAGTTTTTGTCTATTCCTACTCCAGTCTAGTTATTTATGAATCCCTAGTTTTCTGTTCCTCATTTTCTGGGAAAATGCCCCTTACCACAGGTGACCGTGGGACCCATTGGCCTGGGTTGTGGGGGTACTTCCTGGGGTTTGATTGTGAATGTCCCCTGGGAAGCATCGCCCCCACTGGTGACCTTGGCCTCATTTTCCACAGTCGTGGGAGTGCACCCCAGAGTTGGATTGTGAAAGTCCTGAGGCAGCGGGGGTAGCTGCTCTAGGGTTTGTGAATGTCCTTTGGGGTGGCAGGGGGGCTTTCCTAATTACTGTTTGTTTATTTTCCACCCTCTGCTGCCCCAGAGTTTGATTGGGAATGTCCTCTGGGGTAGTGGAAGGGGGTTGTTGTCCTGGCCCTAGTCAATTTTGTTTTTTTTTGTTTTTTTTTCCTGGTCCATGGACCAGTTCTTGTTTCATGTCCTGGTTCCCAAACCAGCTCTGTTTTATGTTCTCCTGGTTTCCAGACCAGTCCCTGGTTTTGTTTTCCTGATTCTCAGACCAGCACTGTTCTCCTGGTTTCCAGACCAGCCCCTGGTTTTGTTCTCCTGGTTCCCAGACCAGTATTGGCCGTGTGTCTCCTGGGTCTCGCACCAGTCCTAGTCTAGTTTCCAGACCAGCCTTTAGTTTTATCATTCCCAGACCAGTCCTGGTTCCCTAACCAGGCCTGTTTTGTTGTCTCCTGGTTCTCAGACCAGCTCTGTTTATATTTCCTGGTTCCCAATTCTGCCCTGTGTTTATTTCTTGGTTCCCAGACCAGTCTGAGAGTGTTCCTGTTCCCCTGCCAATCCTGTCTTTTTTTTTTTTTTTTGGTTCCCAGACCAGCACTCTGTTTATTTCCTGGTTATTCCGTGTCTGTATTTCCCTGTGTTCTAGTTGAACCCCAGTTTGTTCCTTATGAGTCCCCTCCTGTGGCATTAGCTCCTGTCCCTATTGATTCTGAGTTTTCTGTCAGTGTGTGTGGTCCTTTTTCTGTCAGTCTGATTCCCATGTGTTCAAGTCTATAGCCATGTTTCTTGTTTGGTCACCTGTTCTGGTCCTCCACCCTGGTCTGCCTTCTGTCCTATGTCAGTTCTCAGTCCATTCCAAGTTCTCCATCTTTTGTTCCAAGTTGGGCTCCACTCCTCCTCCCCCAAGTGGGGTTAGTCCTATCCCTGGTTTTCCACTCATCTTCTTCGTCGGCCCTGGAGGGTTCGTGTGGTTCCAGTCCTGTTCTCCCGTTGACCCTGGAGGGTTGCACGGCACTTCTCCGTCGTGGGCCCTGGATGGTCATTCCAGGCCTCCTGCTCCATGGACCCTGGTGGGTCGCACAGCAACTACTCCGTTGTGGGCCCTGGAGGGTCGTTGCAGTTATGCTCCTCCATGGACCCTGGTGGGTCGCACTGCAACTACTCCGTCGTGGGCCCTGGAGGGTCGTTCCAGTCCTGCTCCTCCGTGGACCCTGGTGGGTCGCATGGGAACTACTCCGCCATGGGCTCTGAAAGGGGTCGCATTGTTCCCTCCCCGTCTTCGTCTCCCACCCTGTGTCCGTCGTGCCTTCCTCCTCTGGGGTTTCTGTCTCCGGCTTGGCCTGGTGAGTCAGCCAGGGGTTGCCCTTGGGGGGGTGCTGTTGTGGTTTACCCCCGGTCTGCTGGCCTCTGTCTTTATGTTTACATGTGGAGCTACTGGTGATTTGGCTGGGTGCTTTTTGCTGTGTGTACGTCAGGGCTCTGCTCGCCACTGCCAGAGGGCACGTGGGCCCTGCCCCATCTGTCAAAACGGCACATGGAATTGACAGCGTGGCGTCTCACAGCTGAGCTGGAGCTACACTGAGTGGGTGTTCACAGCTGACACTCATCAGCACTCCTGATTTAACCCTGAACCTGTCATGGGTTTTGTGCCAGAATCTTTCCTGAGACCACCTGAAGAACTTCTGCATTTCTCCTGATCGGACCTGGGTTGCCATGGGTTCCCAGCTGTGCCAAGCCATCGCACCCAGCCGGTAACTCAAGTTTCTGTTTGTCTCATGGTGTATTTAGTTTGGCGTTCTGCCACCATGTTGGAGCTAATGTCACTTTTCTGTTTTCCTGATGCGAGCCTCTGAGCTCCTTGACTTTTTTTCCCGGCTGAGTTTTTTGGACTGAAGTCTCCGCTCTTGTTGCAACCCCACCTCTGTGGGCTCCCATGTCCACAACAGTAACTATCTGTGTTTTTTCACTGGTGCTTTCAGGGGCAGTCTGTAACCCGCCGTGTTTTTTTCCCTCTAGAGTTTCCAGACTCTGTGTACTTTTCCAGAACTATGTTAGATGTTGTTTTTCCTGCCATGTCATTCCAAGTTTCTAATTATGCTGTTGTTTCTTTTCCTGCAGTGTGAGCTTCAGCTATTAATTCATACTTAAGTAATGTAAAACGGTTCTTTTTTTTTTTCCTCACATCACACTTTTGTTTCTGGCTTTAACATGGACATATTCTGTGGTGTGTGTAATCACATGCAGCTGTTAATTATCTGAGTCCGTTCATCTCCACGCTGCATAGTGTTCAGCAGGTACACTGCTCAGAATTCGTTCCTCTTTGTGGAGTTCAGTGAACATCAATGTGTCATCTATAATTCGGGTTGGTGCTGTTTTAGTACAATGTGCAGTCATTTTGTTATTCCACGGGTTGAACCGTTCAGTTACAGTATGATTTAATCTGCTGATAGGCGGGAGTGATCAACACGCAGCCACTAAGCGCTGAGTTAATGTAACTGTGGTTCTGAGTGCAATTTCCCAGAGAATGTGAGATGCCAAATTGCTGCATACATTTAAGCCTGGAACTTGGAGCTGTCATCTGACTGTCAGTCTGCCACATATGCCCACCTTTAGGGTGTGTCATGTCAAACTAAGATCCTGAATGAAATGAGACTGTGATAAGAACTGGACTACTGTATGAACTGCACTTTTGGTCTAACTCCCACCTGGAATGAACTGAGACTTGCTTCTGAACTAACCACATGAATGAACTGAACCCCTGAACTACTTAGTTTGGATTTATTTTCATTTCCAGATGTGTGCCCATATGCACTCCATAATCTCACTTCCCTGGTTGCTGTCCCGGTCCTGTCTATCTCGTCCATCCAGTCCTCGTGGTCCATCCTCCTTTGTTCTTCCACTGCGCAGTCCCTTGTTTGGTTCAATAAACTTTTGGTTAACTCCTCCTTTGTCTGCCTTACTGCTCCTGCTCTTGGGTCTAACACGCAACCCGGTCCCAGACATAGCACTTCAGACTTTTTTTTTTTCAGTAAAATGGTTCTTGGGAGTATGACTAAAACCTTTCAGCTTCTGGGGGGGGCTCCGCCCCCTTAGATCCCCCATCTTTTTAAGCATTTTTCTTTGATTTTCAGCTGACCCCCCCAATTGCAGCCCTCTTAGCCCCCTGCCACTTTAAACATTTTTAAAATGTAGATGCCCTACTGTCAACTAGCTGAAAACTTTGAATATTATTTTACATCTACATTTTAAAAAATGTAGATGTAAAATAATAGGTGTACCTGGAGAACCGTGTTGCGGAGTTGGAACAGTACACAAGGATGAACGACGTTATTATTACAGGAATTCATATTAAACCTCGATCCTACGCACGGGCGGTGTCAGAAGACAGCGGAGGGGAGGCCAGTGAACAGGAGGCCAGCTCAGTGGAACAACAGGTGGCTGACTTCCTGCAATCTAAAGGTATTCAAATGGACTGTAATAACATTGAAGCGTGCCACCCCCTGCCCAGGAGAGAGGATGGAGACAAGCGAGCAGTTATAATGAGGTTTGTCAACAGAAAACATAAAATGGCATTGTTAAAACAGGGACGGAAACTTAAAGGAACAAACGTATTCATCAATGAACATCTGACCAAAAGAAACGCAGACATCGCCAGGAAAGCTCGTTTCTTAAAAAAGCAGGGAAAAATTCAACAGACATGGACATCCAACTGCAAAACATTTATCAAATTGAATGGAACACCAGAACAAGCAAAGGTTATGGTAATCAGGAACATCGAGGAACTGGACAAATACGACCAATAAGGTATGAGGACACAAACACATCACAACACCATGACACAGACCAGAGGAACTGTCTGTAAAAAACTGAAACTAAAAAAACTGTGTTCATTTGTGGTGACTTAAATATTGATCTGCTCAATCCAAATAAGTATAAAATAACAGATGAATTTATCAGTATAATGTACAGTATGAGTTTATATCCAAAAATCACCAGGCCAAGCAGAATTACATCCCATAGTGCTACCTTAATTGATAATATATTCAGCAATGATATTGAGAATAACACTGTGAGTGGATTATTAATCAATGACATTAGTGATCATCTACCAGTTTTCATCGTTTATAATAGAAACCATCTGCAGAATCAGCCAGAGGAGAAAATAAAATACAGGCGAGTGCGGACAGAGGAAAACATGAACACACTAAAGAAGGATTTACAGGAGCAAAACTGGGAAAAGGTATACAGTGAAAATGATGTTGATAGTGCATATGAAACTTTTTACAAATATTTACATCATTATATGATAAAAATTGTCCAATTAAACAAGACTACAGAAAACAAAAAATCCAAGATCGACCATGGATGACGAAAGGGTTACGAAATGCATGTAATAAGAAAAATACACTGTATAGAGAATTCATAAAACTAAAGACTGTATTTCATTGATAATAATGTCAAGAAGGAAAATAAGGATGAGGTAGTCAATGGTTTTAATATTTTTTTTGTAAATATTGGACCAAGCTTGGCAGAAAAAAATCCCAATTCCCAACCTGAGGATTGGGATAATAATCTCATAGAAAGAAATCCCTGTTCAATGTTCCTCACAGCAGTGGATGGAAAAGAAATTATAGACATTGTGAATAATTGTAAATATAAAACATCTACCGATTTAAATGAAATTGATATGGTGGTGGTAAAACAGGTCATTGAATGGATTGTAGAACCATTAACATACATCTGTAACTTATCATTTCAAACCGGTAAATTTCCCAATCAAATGAAAATAGCTAAGGTTGTGCCGCTGTATAAGACTGGGGATAGACACCACTTCAGAAATTATAGACCTGTTTCTTTGCTTCCACAATTCTCCAAATTATTAGAAAAGTTATTCAATAATAGATTAGACAAATTCATAAATAAACATAAATTACTTACTGATAGTCAATATGGATTCAGAGCACATAGTTCAACATCACTTGCATTAATAGAATCGGTTGAGGAGATTACAAACGCCATAGACCACAAATTACATTCAGTTGGAATATTTATAGACCTTAAAAAGGCTTTTGATACAATCAATCATGACATATTAATCAGTAAACTTGAACAGTATGGGATTAGGGGGTTGGTGTTGCACTGGGTGAGAAGCTACTTAAGTAACAGAAAACAGTTTGTGAAGTTGGGGGGATATACATCATGATGCTTGGACAATGCTTGTGGCGTCCCACAGGGGTCAGTATTGGGTCCAAAACAGTTTCTAATTTATATAAATGATATTGTCAATGTTTCCAAAATATTAAAATTAGTATTATTTGCAGATGACACAAGCATTTTTTGTTCAGGAGGGGATTTGCAGGAGTTACTGAGGAGGATCAGTATAGAAATGGGAAAATTGAAAATATGGTTTGACAGAAACAAATTATCATTAAACTTAAGTAAAACAAATACATGTTATTTGGCTATTGTAATACAGACATACAGGTTCAGTTACAAGTTGAGGGGGTAGATATTGAAAGGGTACATGAAAATAAGTTTCTGGGGGTGATAATAGATGATAAGATAAACTGGAAGACTCATATAAAACATACAAAGTAAACTGTCAAGAAGCATTTCAGTTCTAAACAAAGCGAAACATATTCTGGACCACAACTCACTCCGCATTCTTTACTGCTCACTGGTTTTACCATATTTACAGTACTGTGCAGAGGTATGGGGTAACACTTATAAAGGTACAACACAATCACTATCAGTAATGCAGAAAAGAGCTATAAGAATTATTCATAATACTGGCTATAGAGATCATACAAATCCACTATTTTTACAATCCAAATTCTTAAAATTCACAGACTTGGTTCATTTTCAAACAGTACAAATCGTGTATAAAGCAATAAACAATTTACTTCCAGCAAATATTAAAAATATGTTTTTTTAACAGATCAGGGGATTGCAGTCTGAGGGGGAAATTTAATTTAAAGCATCAGTGGGCACGAACAACATTAAAATGTTTCTGTGTTTCTGTCTGTGGGGTGAGGATGTGGAACAGATTGGGAGTGGGGCTCAAGCAATGTCCAAGCATGAACCAGTTCAAACAGCGGTACAAAAATATGTTTTTTCTAGGTATAGGGAGGAGGAAGGGTAATGAGGGTTAGGGTGTTTTTGTTTTTTGCTTCGGCTTGTAAATATATAGTATTTTGTATGTAAGTAGGTATGTGTAGGTGTATATTTATGTTTGTGTATATATGTATGTTGATGTGTGTGTGTGTGTTTATATATGTATGTTGATGTGTGTGTGTGTATATATATATATATATATATATATATATATATATATATATATATATATATATATATGATATCAGTTTAGGTGTGTAGGAATCTGTGTATATGTGGCAAAGGGTATTACTGGTTGTGGGGAAGAAGGGGTAGGGATAAATAAGCTGATGCTTCACCCTACCCCTTTTCGGACATGTTGGGTACACAGTAGGAACTTTTTTGTTGTTGTCTTTACTGATCTATCTTGTAATTGTTGTTGTATCAAATGTTTGAAATAAACAGTTTTCATTCATTCATTCAATGTTTAAAGTGGCAGGGGGCTAAGAGGGCTGTAATTGGGGTGTATATATAAAGTTGTAGATATTTAGGTCAGGCGAGTTTGCTGGCCAGTTAAGAACAGGGACACCATGGTCCTTAAACCAGGTACTGGTAACTTTGACACTGTGTGCAGGTGCCAAATCCTGTTGGAAAATGAAATCTGCATCTCCATAAAGTTGGTCAGCAGCAGGAAGCATGAAGTGCTCTACAACGTCCTGGTAGACGGCTGCGTTGACCTTGGACCTCAGAAAACACAGTGGCCCAACACCAGCAGATGACATGGCACCCCAAACCATCAGTGACTGTGGAAACTTCACACTGGACCTCAAGCAACGTGGATTCTGTGCCTCTGCTCTCTTCCTCCAGACTCTGGGACCTTGATTTCCAAAGGAAATGCAAATTTTACTTTCATCAAAACATAACTTTGGACCACTCAGCAGCAGTCCAGTCCTCTTTGTCTTTAGCAGTCTTCCCCATGATTGTGTAGTCTACAGAACTAGACTGAGAGACCAGTTAAAGGCCTTTGCAGGTGTTTTGAGTTAATTAGCTGATTAGAGTGTGACACCAGGTGTCTTCAATATTCAACCTTTTCACAATAAAAGAAATAAACACTTGGAATGAATGTACACATTTTACAAGTTTCACTTATTGAATGGAATTACTGAAATTAACTTTTTCATGATATTCTAATTACATGACCAGGACCTGTGTGTGTGTATATATATTATTATTATTTTTTTTTCTTCCCATGCCAGGTTTCACAATGTTGTGATGAGCTTTATCTCAGGTGTTATGTTACTACGCTGGGTGGGAAAAGTAAGCTGATTCATGAGGTCAAGCCCAAACATTATCTCTGCACCATTAAGCCGGGGGGATGTTACTGAATCACTGGCTACATATGAAGAATGTCTCTCCTTCCTCTCTTTCTGACATCTTCTCTGTTTAAGACACTTTGGCTTCTTGAAAGTCCTCCTCCCCCCTCTTAACAGTTTGGCACCTTAGGAGCTCTCAGGTGCTTTGCGGACAACTTTCATCTTACCAAGGGAAAATTCTAGGAAATGTCAGTGAATTCTAATATTTTACTTTGAATAGCATCACTAGGAGCTACTTTTAGCCTTAGACTGCTTCTTGGATACGGGCCCAGGTCATTATCATCTCCATAGGCAGGGAGATTGCTGACGAGCATCGTGTAACCTGGCTCGTCCCCACCCTCTGAGGTCCAAGATGATGGTGTCTTCTGCACATTTGGTAACGGGTGGAGACAAAGTCATGGATGAACAAGGTGTTAAGACTGTGGTGTTCCTGTGCTGGTCATTTTTCTTCCATTTTTGTTTTTTGTTCAATGTTTAATAAGCCATAAGCTCATGCATTGTTATTAAAATGCACAAACATACATTATTACAATGAAAATAGTTGGTTGTAGTAATGCATTACGCCCACTTGACGGAGGTGAATACTTATTTATACTTATTATCGCGTCAGTCACAGTCAGAGCTGCGTGTCGTCAGAGCGAGCTGCAAAAAGTTTGTACCTGAGTTTTCAGAGGTGGTGTTTGTAGTTGCCATCTGCCACGCCGGTGTTTGCCAACCCGGACAGTGGGAATACCACCTCAACCGGCAACTTAGCCCCGCGACTGGACAGCAACAACGTCCGAGGCCCAACGTGGTGAATTCACTGAGGCCGCGCGCTGCGTCATTAGAGCCGCGCGTCACGAGTGCCGCTTCCCCGAGGCCTCGTGCGGCCACCGCGGATCCATCAGCGCGGAAACACCGAGGCCGCGCGGCACCAGCGCAGTGCAGATCCATCCCGGTGACAAACAACGCAGGCTGTTAACATCGGCGATCGACAAGCTGCTCATAAGCCGACCATGGGGCCTAAGAAGGTTCTGACAGCGGAGGAAGGTGACGATATTAAAAAATCTGGACTTTCTATCAGAGGAGATTTCTGTTGTGAAGCAGCAACAGAAATCAATCATGGATCTGGTGGAGGAGGTGAAGGCATTACGGCTCCAGAACGCCGAGAAAGACCGGCATCTGGTGCAGCTGGAAAATAGAGTGGCTGAATTGGAGCAGTACACCAGAATTAACGACGTCATCATCACAGGTCTTCACATCAAACCACGGTCCTACGCACGGGCGGTAACAGATGAGAGCGGAGGGGAGCCCAGTGAACAGGAGGTCAGCTCTGTGGAAAAACAGGTTGCTGATTTCCTCCTATCTAAAGGTATAGAAATGGATTTAAATAACATTGAAGCGTGCCACCCTCTGCCCCGGAGAAATGACGGTGATAAACGAACCGTCATCATGAGATTCATCAACAGAAAACACAAAACAGCACTGTTAAAACAAGGAAGAAAACTGAAAGGGACAAACGTATTCATCAATGAACATCTCACCAAACGGAATGCCGACATCGCCAGGAAAGCACGCTTCTTAAAGAAACGGAAAAATCCAGCACACATGGACTTCATACTGTAAAATATTCATCAAACTGAACGGATCACCAGAACAAGCAAAAGTCATGGCAATAAGGAACATCGAGGAGCTGGACAATACAATAGGTATGAGGACTCAAACACATCACAGCACCATGATGCAGACTGGAGCAACCTGCTCATCCACATCATCTACACCCGGAGACAAGAGAGACATAATGACTAAGGATAATGATCCGTTTATTTCTGCCCAGGAGCTCTGTCTAGATACATTTAATTATAATAACTCTGCTAACCACCCCTTCGAATCTGAAAATGATCCTGATACCTTTTTCAGTGAGAATATTGTGAGACAGTGCAAATATTTTACAGAAGAACAATTCAAAAATTATAAAATCAATGATGAAAATTTTTCAATTATACATTTCAACAGCAGAAGTCTTTCTCGTAATCTGTCCACTATTAATGATTGTTTGAAAACATCCAAAAAACGTTTTTCAGTTATTGCAATTTCAGAAACATGGTTAAATGAGGATAATAAAGATCTGGTATATCTTGATGGTTATGAATTGTTCCTGGTTAATAGGCAGACGAGAAGGGGCGGAGGTGTTGCATTGTTTGTAAGGTCAGATTATAACTGTAAACTCATTAACAACATGTCATTTTCAGTGGACAACATCATGGAATGTGTTACCATAGAAATGACATCTATAAACTCCAAAAACATAGTTGTTAGTTGCATTTACAGAGCTCCTGGGACAAATATTGACACCTTTGAAGACATTATCTTAGGAATGTACAACAAAATCAACAGAAATAAGCATTTGTTTGTCTGTGGAGATTTCAATATAGATTTTTTAAACCTTCACAATCATCCACAAATTACCTCATTTATAAACACCTTGTACTGTTTAGGACTGTTTCCAACCATCATTCATCCTAGCAGAATAACTATGGACTCAACAACTCTCATTGACAATATTTTAACTAACGTTATATCCGGTAATCTTAGTGGGGGACTACTGGTCAGTGATATCAGTGATCACTTGCCAGTTTTCTCAGTCTTTGCATTGGAGGGTTGTTGTATGTATCAAAGCAATATCAAATTCATGAGTAGAAAAGTAACACCTGAAACAATTGATAATTTAAGGGAGGATTTATCAAGTCAGAATTGGTCAGATGTTTTTGTTGATGATGTTGACAGGTCATATGATGCTTTCATTTCCATTTTTTCCAGTTTGTATAATAAACACTGTCCATTTGTTGACAAAATATATAGAAATCAATATAGCAACAAACCATGGATAACTAAGGGGCTTCAGAGGGTATGTAAAAAGAAAAACGTACTATATAAACAATTCATAAAACTATGAACTAAGGAAGCTGAAAGTAAGTATAAAACATAGAAGAATAAGTTAATCAATATCATGAGACTCAGTAAAAAAACATAATGAGTTACTTGTCAAAAATATACTCAACAAAAATATAAACGCAACACTTTTGGTTTTGCTCCCATTTTGTATGAGATGAACTCAAAGAACTAAAACTTTTTCCACATACACAATATCACCATTTCCCTCAAATATTGTTCACAAACCAGTCTAAATCTGTGATAGTGAGCACTTCTCCTTTGCTGAGATAATCCATCCCACTTCACAGGTGTGCCATATCAAGATGCTGATAAGACACCATGATTAGTGCACAGGTGTGCCTTAGACTGCCCACAATAAAAAGCCACTCTGAAAGGTGCAGTTTTGTTTTATTGGGGGGGGATACCAGTCAGTATCTGGTGTGACCACCATTTGCCTCATGCAGTGCAACACATCTCCTTCGCATAGAGTTGATCAGGTTGTCAATTGTGGCCTGTGGAATGTTGGTCCACTCTTTTTCAATGGCTGTGCGAAGTTGCTGGATATTGGCAGGAACTGGTACATGCCGGTCCAGAGCATCCCAAACATGCTCAATAGGTGACATGTCCGGTGAGTATGCCGGCCATGCAAGAACTGGGACATTTTCAACTTCCAAGAATTGTGTACAGATCCTTGCAACATGGGGCCGTGCATTATCCTGCTGCAACATGAGGTGATGTTCTTGGATGTATGGCACAACAATGGGCCTCAGGATCTCGTCATTCAAAATGCCATCAATAAAATGCACCTGTGTTCTTCGTCCATAACAGACGCCTGCCCATACCATAACCCCACCGCCACCATGGGCCACTTGATCCACAACATTGACATCAGAAAACCGGTCACCCACACAACGCCTCACACGCTGTCTGCCATCTGCCCTGAACAGTGTGAACCGGGATTCATCCGTGAAGAGAACACCTCTCCAACGTGCCAAACGCCAGCGAATGTGAGAATTTGCCCACTCAAGTCGGTTACGACGACGAACTGGAGTCAGGTCGAGACCCCAATGAGGACGACGAGCATGCAGATGAGCTTCCCTGAGACGGTTTCTGACAGTTTGTGCAGAAATTCTTTGGTTATGCAAACCGACTGTTTCAGCAGCTGTCCGAGTGGCTGGTCTCAGACGATCTTGGAGGTGAACATGCTGGATGTGGAGGTCCTGGGCTGGTGTGGTTACACGTCTGCGGTTGTGAGGCTGGTTGGATGTACTGCCAAATTCTCTGAAACGCCTTTGGAGACAGCTTTTATGGTAGAGAAATGAACATTCAATACACGAGCAACAGCTCTGGTTGACATTCCTGCTGTCAGCATGGCAAATGCACGCTCGCTCAAATCTTGCAACATCTGTGGCATTGTGCTGTGTGATAAAACTGCACCTTTCAGAGTGGCCTTTTATTTTGGGCAGTCTAAGGCACACCTGTGCACTAATCATGGTGTCTAATCAGCATCTTGATATGGCACACCTGTGAGGTGGGATGGATTATCTCAGCAAAGGAGAAGTGCTCATTATCACAGATTTAGACTGGTTTGTGAACAATATTTGAGGGAAATGGTGATATTGTGTATGTGGAAAAAGTTTTAGATCTTTGAGTTCATCTCGTACAAAATGGGGGCAAAACCAAAAGTGTTGTGTTTATATTTTTGTTGAGTGTAGAAATAACATCAAAAACACATGGAACATATTAAATGAAATAGTAAAAAAGAATAGAGTAACTAGAGATTATCCTTCATTTTTTCAGAGTAACAACTACGTCACGATTGATAACGACGAGTCTATTGCTGAACACTTTAATGAATACTTTGTTAATGTGGGTAAAAATCTTGCCAGTAAGATTGACTCATCAACTAATAACTTCTGGGTAAATAATTCAACGTTTAACAAATCTGTTTCAATGTTCATTGGTGGTACTCATGAAAGGGAAATACTTGATCTGGTTCATGGTTCAAAAAGTAAGAAATCGACTGATTTTAATAATTTGGATATGGCTTTATTAAAAAAAAGTTATTGATTGTATAGTAAAACCGTTCAATTATATTTGCAATATGTCACTAAGTACTGGTAAATTTCCTTCTCAAATGAAAATAGCCAAAGTAATTCCTCTGTTTAAAACTGGTGACAAACACACATTTTCTAATTATAGACCTATATCACTCCTGCCACAATTTTCCAAAATTTTGGAAAAAATTTTGCTAAAAGATTAAATGATTATTTACTGAAGCATAACATCATTTGTGAAGAACAATATGGATTCAGAAGGTCTCGAACTACATCACATGCTTTGATGGACTTTGTGGAAAGTATAGCAACTGCAATTGATAATAAACAATACACAATAGGTGTTTTTTTTGATTTACAGAAAGCGTTTGACACAATTAACCATGGAATACTATTAAGTAAACTGCAGAAATATGGAATCAGAGGTCTGGCATATGAATGGATAGGTAGTTATTTACAAGGCAGATTTCAGTATGTTCAATTCAATAATACAAATTCTGAACTCAGGGATGTCACATGTGGGGTGCCGCAGGGCTCAGTGCTGGGTCCTTTGTTGTTTATAATCTATATAAATGATATAAGTTGGGTGTCGAGTTCACTGAGATGTGTCCTTTTTGCGGATGATACAACTGTGTTCTGTAGCGGTGAAAATCTTGAACAGCTTCTGGACACAGTGGAGAAAGAACTGGAAAAATTTAAGGTTTGGTTTGACGCTAATAAGTTGTCACTCAACCTTGGGAAAACTAAATGTATTATATTTGGAAATAAACAGGCACCCAAATGTAAAAATTTAACTATAAACAATAAGGAAATTGAGTTAGTAACAGAGAATACATTTTTAGGTGTTATAATTGATAATAAACTTAGCTGGAAACCACATATAAATTATGTGAAATCAAAATTGTCAAAAACTATAGCCATTTTGTATAAAGCCAAAGACCTACTGCCGCAAGAAGGGTTACTTACTTTATATCATTCTCTGATGGTACCATATATGACATATTGTGTTGAGTCATGGGGAAACACTTACAAATCAAATACCAATCCAATATTCCTTTTGCAAAAATGAGCCATACGAATCATCTGCAATAAACAATATCGTGAACCAACTCATTCTCTATTTGTGTCTTTAAATTTATTAAAATTCATTGATTTGGTCGATTACATTACAATTCCAACTTTATTTCGAGCGAAAAACCAAGCCTTACCGAGACATGTCCAGAGTCTGTTCCGATTGAGGGAATCCAGATATAGTTTAAGAGGTTGTGCAATTTTTATGAAACCACCAGTAAGAACAAATGTAAAGGGTTTTTGTGTGTCTGTGGTTGGGGTGAGGAAATGGAACAAATGTTCAACAGAGGTTAGAATGAGTAGTACCTTAGTGAGATTTAAGAAACTACTCAAAAAGAACATTATGTCTAAGTATCAAAAAGAAGCAAATATAATTTGATTTATATGGAATGTTCAATTTATAAGTGGGACTTATTGTATATTTGAATGTGTGGGTATGTATATGCGTATGTAGATATATAGATATGGGTAGGTGTATATGTATATAAGTGACTGTGTATATGTATGTATATATTTATGTTTGTAAAGTATATACGTATGTATATAGGTATATATGGCACAGCCCAAGCAGAGGGTCACCCCCAAGAGCCTGGTCTGCTTGAGGTTTCTTCCTTATAGAGAGTTTTTCCTCACCACAGTTGCCTAGTGCTTACTCTGGGGGTTGGTAAGGTTAGTCCTTACTGGCGTAAAGTGCCTTGATTCAACTTTCTTATGATCTGGTACTATATAAATATAATTATAAGTGAATAGTATATTGATGTGTATGTCTGTGTGTCGACATGTAGTAGTGAATTTATATTTATGTAAATATGACTGATTAGAATTGTTGGACTTGTACTAGCAGGGGTGGGCGCTAATAAGCTTTGCTTCAGCCCACACCCTTTCGGACTCACTAGTTTTGTCTGTGTTTGTGGAATTGTTCTTTTTTTTTTTTCTATTTGAATATTTTGTGTGCCGAATTAAAAAACTTTGTCACTTTGTCACTATTTAATATTCACAGCAAGAAGGTTGTGGGATCGCTTCCCACTCTCTCTGTGTGGAGTTTGCATGGTCTCCCTGTGTTTACATGGGTTCCAGAATCGAACCCATGACCTTCTCACTGTGAGGCAACAGTGCTAACCTCTAAGCCACTGAATATTCATACCTTAAGTGTTTCATTCCATTCTCTTCCTTACTTTTGGTCTTCTTTAAACTTTCACTTTTTTTAATATTGTTTATTTCAGAATGTGTTAAACTGTGCTGCAGTCGCACATTGTGTTTGCATAAAAAAATGTAAATATTAAATCAGGCGTGTGTGACCGATGTGTCGCTTTCTAAATTTGCCATCGTCCCTTCTCATCCCGCCATCCTCCTCTTTGTTTACACTGCTTTCTGTTTTCGGTTTAAAAAAAATACATCCATCATGTTTCAGGTCAAACTGATCCACACATTAAAATAAGATGAAAAACATATCAAGAATCCGTTTAACAGTATTTATAAAGTGACAAATGTTTCAGAAGCATTTATAATTTTTATCAGTTGTAAAATACATTTTGTACATTAAGAATTTAATAAAAATCACATCACTTTTTAATTTCTCTACATGAGCACAATGTCTGTGTTTTCTGACGATAGATTTCCTGCAGTTTGCACATGTGGGGTCAGTTTGACTCAAAAACAATAATCATAAAATTAAAAAAAAAAAAAAAAAATCACACAGCAGGTCTGGATAAACCAGCTTTTTTCTTTTCTGTGCTCAGTGGATCAGGTGACTTTGACACAGGAGTTGTACGACCAACCTTTTGAGCCAGAGTTCTACTCCAAGTGTGACCACTTCAGGCCTCTCTGTGTCCTTGGAGAAGACATTTAATCTATTTCATCCCAGTCCATCCAGCTGTGAATGGCTACAAGCTTGAGAGAAACTGGTGTCCCACCCAGGGTGGTGATGGAATCTCCTCCACACTCAGGTCTCCAGGATCAACACCGATCTGATGGGCCTCTGGGTCTGTAGGACATGTCTTGCCCTGGATGTGGACACGTGTATTTTTTACTTCAACCACCCAAGAGCTTATTGTGCATGAGGGTGAGTGTGTCTGACACCTGTGTGATATGTTGGAGGTTCCCTCATGTTTCCTTTCTGTTTTCTGGTTGTATTTTGGTCACAGGTAATAAATTCATGATTCACTTTATTCATTCTTCCAAATCCATCAACATCATCACGAGAACATGAAACGTTCAGAATCAGATGATTTGTTCAGGATCTATAAGCAGTAACTGAAGCAATCGATGTTCGATCACCAGTTTCATCATTCTTCAGGATTCTGGCGCACAAAGAAGCAAAAAAGGAAAGGTTCTCCGCACTTCTGCTAAGCACAATAATCCGGTGCCACCCGGTCAGGACCAACTTGAAGAGAAGAAACACCGGTGCAACACAGACATCTGTGCAAAAAATGTATTGAAGGTGAAAAACACTGATTCAAGCTCTGTGTTACCGTAACTGGAGTCGCTCACTTCCAGCTGCAGGCAGGACATTAGAAATGAGATGAGAAACTTTGTACAGGTGTTACCAGATGAACAGTCTGATCACTTATGTGGGTTCTGGCTCATCGGGGGATAAGGGACAATGACGTTTTGGACAGGTTGGCACAGCAGGTTCTTCATCAAGCAAAGATCATGAATGTTTCCTTGAGTAATTTGAAGGCTAAAGGAATAATCGATAACATTCCCAGAGAGCAGCAGCGTGGATGGAACATGCAGATCGGCAACTCTGTAATTCAACAGAAAGTGAGGACAGTTTGAAGGCGCATGAGGGAAGACAACATTTTAACATGGCTGACGGTAGGACACACTGGACTGAACCAGACATTACATTTAATAATCAAACACCCTTCAGGATTAGGAGATGACTGTCATACTCAAAAATCGCTGGAACACATCCTGGTGCACTACCAAAAGTATGCTCAAGAGAGAGAGTTTTCTTTTCTTCTGTCCCATTTCTTCTTTTATATGCCAGATGTGCGAAAACCCGACCCACACTCCAATACAGTAGGTGGCAGTAAATCACATCGACGCTGGTATCCACCCGCAATATAACCAGAGAAGAAGAATTCATTCCTGTTGTCTTCTGGAGCTACAGCTAGCTACGTGAATACCCTGAAAACTCTCCTTGGAACAGATTAAACTTCACTCGGTAAATCTGTAATATGTTTCTGAAAGCGCCCCAGAACCACAAAAACTTACAATAAAACCGAAAAATTAAAAAAAAAAACTGCACAGCAAAGAGTCTCAACAGCTGAGAAGGTCGTTTAAACAGCGGCTAACTTGCTAATCAGATCAGCAAGAGAGGAGAAGAAACGAGTCGATGCGGTTTTCAAGCCTGAAGTTCGCCGATGGAGAAGAGGTTTGTTCACTAA
The DNA here is from genome assembly GCF_902500255.1 of Thalassophryne amazonica. NCBI lineage: Eukaryota > Metazoa > Chordata > Actinopteri > Batrachoidiformes > Batrachoididae > Thalassophryne > Thalassophryne amazonica. Next base: position 132,449,661 of record NC_047105.1, read on the forward strand.
ACTCACTGGTAAAATGCAGAATCTTTCCCCTTTGTACGATGCTGTGAGATTCGCCTATATATTTGGTAACCAAGTGCGTTGTCTAATTTCTAATCAGAAAAAATAACTCAAATTTCAAGTAATTCAGTCAGATCTAATTACTTTTTCCAGTCCCGTCGAGGGATTATATTTGCCTGTTTGGAAATGGATGTCTGTACGTAGCCTTATTAATAATGCAAATGACCATTTGCAAGTCAGCCTTGTGAAAGACCATATCGGAGTTACGAGTGCGTATGTCAGGAATCCACTTCCGGTCGCCGCTATCGTTACAAACAAACCCACGTACGTGCATGTCAGGTACTGCTTTCTGTTGCATCAGGCTTTGTTTACATCAGCGATTCATGCTTATTTCTCTCTCAACACTTGGACTTCAGTGATACACAGCTCCCAGACCAGCAGCAGATGTTCAACTAGTAGTAGAGGCAAGCTGGGCAGGATATGTGCCAGTGAAAGACTGTGGGAATAGCACATAATCTGTTGAGAGATGGAAGCAGAGAGTGTGTGGACTACACAGCTGCAGGTTTGCATCAGGATTGTGATTGACCAAGGCTATTTCAGCTATTCCCATTCCCAGCTGAGCCAGCCAGGAGAGCAGAATGGACAAAGTTAGTGAACAGAAAGCAGCTGGGCTCTGGCTATGTAAAGAACTCGACAACCAACAAGAATTCTTGTGTCTGCAGTGTACACTTCACTGATGGGAAGCCCACAGAACTGCACCCAAACCCAACACTTCAACTTGGCTATGAGCTAAAGCAGGTATGTGATAATAAAGCTTATTTCTTAATGATTTTTCTACCTGTTTTAGTGCTTGTTGATCCCTCCTCCACTGCAGTGACATTAAGCTTTTTCCTGCGCCTGTTTTCGTGCAGGCTGGTGACCAGTTTTACTTGCCCAAAGAAGTTTTTCGCTTGCAAACTTTTTCATTTCCTACCAGAAAAGCTTCTGAATATCGTTTTGTTGTCAAACTGGTGTGATTTTAGATGCAAAACGTCCTTGAAGAGCGTGCGCTCATGAGCGATATTGAACTGTTTTGTGAAGCGAGTGAAGCACGGGGGTTTGTTTGTAACACTGGCATCCCATCAACCCCTGCGCGTGCGGAACTCCGATAAGGTCTATTAATTTCTTACCGGTATCTGCCATTCTCACACCCTGGTGGTCAGACTTGGATCTCTGAATCGCTGGATTATCTCTTTACTCCCAGGAACTATCATCTGATAACAGGAACTTCAGCTTGCAGAATCTGGGGTCAAGGGCAGCAGCAATGACACACATATTTTTATCATCTGCTCTGAACACAGTCTCGCCTTGCCACCTGCCACCTTGAAGCTGTCCCCTGTGGATCAGCTGTTTGGAAAGAGTTGACAGGAGCAGACTCAAATGATGTCTGTGTGGATTTTTGTAGGCTCTTTACCAGTGGAGGTAGAGCAGAGGTGGTAACATAAGCATCTCCACTCAGGAAGACGGTGGCTTGCTCAAAGGGCTTGAGGGCTTGCTCCAGTTCTTCCAGTAGAGTCCACTGGTCACTTTTCAGATCGAGGTAGTGCTTTCCTCTCTGCGTGACCTCTGGATCTGAAAGGGTTGCGGTCACTGGCCACCGCTGCTCCAACAGACGACTCACCGTGCAGTAAGAACTGTTCCATCTTACAGGTACATCCAGGATCAGTTTATGCTCAGCTTTGCTCCACTGCTTTTGTTTGTTTTTGAGCTTGCTGCTGGCCAGCTCACTCTTTCTGAAATGTTCAACAAGACACCTTGCACCCCAAGTGTCTTGCTTATCTTGGGATCCTTCTTCAGGGCGTGAATTGAAGTGAATGGCCAGCACATGATGTGAAGCAACTCCATGCTTCTCTTTCAAAATCCTCAGAGCTGCCACCGTATTATCATGGACAACAGCCATCACTGAGAGAGAAAACAAACTTCTCTGCTGTCTGTTGCACCCAGCCAACAATATTTTCCACTGTGTGGTGCTCTTCAAGTGCCATTGTGATCAGACTGAATGATGTCACCTTCCAGTCCAGATAATTAAAATGGCAAGTGACTCCCAAATATGCTCCAGTGGCAGTAGTTGTCCAAGCATCTGTTGTTAGTGATTTTTGATCTAGCATTTTTCAGTTCAGCTTTCACCTTTTCAAGAGTAGCCTCATATTTCTTCTCCAGTAAATCTGTAAAGTGGTGCCTGGATGGAAGTGTGTATCCTGCGTGAAATGTGTTTATCATCACATGAAAGCCTTGGCCTTCAACAACAGCAACAGGTCTCATGTCCTTGGTAGTCATCTGTAAGATGCTGTCAGTAAGCTGAGCAGCCATCTGGGGTGTGCATGGATTCAGGTCCTTTTTGTGATCAAAGTCCTCCACACTGCTTTGCCTCACCCTGGAAAAAGACACATAGAGCACATTAGAATAAAGGTAATAGTGCCACATTTTAAAAGTCTTGGCTAAATTCCAATTCACTGCTGTTTATAATATTAACAAGAGCAATCAGAGATTTCTGACGTCCGCCGATCCGCATCACCTCCAAAATGCAGTGGAATCTTCCATGCCCTAATATCTATCTGTTTTTCAAATTTGGTGAGAATCTGTGAAGTAGTTTTGACGTAATCCTTCAAAGCCTACATAAAGTGAAACTTGATCCGGAATCTGGATCACCTCCAAAATTTAATGGAGTATTTCATGGTCTAATATCTATCTGTGGTGAAAATTTCATCAAAATCTGTGCAGTAGTTTTGACGTAATCTTGCTAACAGAGACAGACAGACAAATAAATAAATAAACATCAATGATTTTATTACGTCCTTGGCAGACGTAATAATATACAATTATAGACTTGATGAGGTGTACAATGAGAAATATACTCAAAACCTGGATTAATCTTTTTAGTCACATAGCACTACTATTATTCTGAACACTACTGTACATAGCGGTTAAAGTAAACAGAAAATAGAAAAGGGCCGAACAGCATTAGATGACTCAGTGCTTAACGTTATGTTACCAAACAGCAGCGGTGAAGAAAGTACTTTTAATATCGGAGTGATTAATAAACATTCAGAGTAACTTTGCTGCTAACAGAAACATGTTTCGTGTGCTGATAATCCTAACATTCTTCGGGTGGGGAAAAGTAAACAGGACTTGCGTTGCTGTTTTTCTGTCATCTTGGCACAGCGCACCAGGATGCTTCCGCTTCAAATGTTCATTCATTGCACTCCTACTGCTGTGGTAAGCCGTTTCTATCTTGCAGTGCTTACACATACACAACATGGTTGGGTGTCTTTTTTTTTTTTTTCGCTGCAGCTTCTCCTCCGTCCATGTTGTTACCATGAGCAGCCATCTTACTTCCACATATACGCCTACCATGTGACCGCGATACATTGACTCACATTTTACATGTCGATGTATACTACTTACATAATTGATTATGTAGATTACGTCGATGAGTCACCCCACCATTACCAGTTACATAGGAAACAACAACAAACCCGAAGGGAACACCCTTGAATACAGATTATTTCACTCTTAAATCGTCAAAATCAGCCGAAAAATGAGAGTTTAAAGACAATTCAAATGTGGGTACTGAGATTATATCACAACCTCATTACCATCATCACCTGTTTGGTTTATTTAAAACTGTAATTCCCAATTTCACCACCACCATTGCCTTACGAATAGCATATCGATTTTTAGCTACAAGGCTCCTTTGCAAACAGAATCGGCCTATTAATAATTGGAAATTCTATTTGTAGGTAGCGCAGCCTTGTGGTTGGGAGTTAATGTTGTTTAGGAATCTACGTATCATTAGCAACTACAAGTATTTACACTTTGTGCTAATATGGCATCCTTATAAATTCTTTTGGTTGCTTCCTTGTTTGCTCTTGGGGTTGCCACAGGAAAACCGAGGTGGATCTGCATGTTGAATTGGCACAAGTTTTGCACCGGATGCCTTTCCTGGCACAACTCCACATTACATGGAGAAAAGTTGCAGGGAGTGGCGTTTGAACCGGGAACCTTCCACACTGAAACTAAGTGCACTAACCACTTGGCCACTACCCCTGCCTGCTAAAATGGCATCCTGAAGTGACTAAAATATTTACAGTCTTCTCAAGTCACCATGATCTTGGATATAAACCCAAATTATAATACACCAAATTAAAGCCTATTATCTGTAGAACATAAATATATTTGAAATTGGTGCATCAATTTTATTGTTGTGCTTGTAAGATGTAATTTATATGTACCATTTTTGTGTTGCAAAATCTGATTGATTTGGGAATTGTGGTTGTTTAATGTGTGAGAACAAACATTTTGCATGGATGGGTGATGATGAAGCAGGGTTTCCAAACACATTGGTATGAGGGTGAATGCCAAACAAAAACTTTATCTGCTGAAGATACTGATGAGGAGGATTCACACCTGGATGTTGCCAGTGACAGCTGTGATGACACAGATTGATGATCATACTGATGTACATCGGTTCAAAGCCCAGCCAGACCGGAAAATCGCTGAAGCCCCTTTCACACCGGGCCAACGTAGAGTTGCATAATGCAGCGTACTGACTACCCCAAGCTTATGCAGCCCTACGTAGAAATACGCTGATGGATGCAAAGGGGTCTATGAAATGAAAGCAAAACAATGAAACATTTTAATTTTTTGGGGATTATAGAAGAGTCTATGCAACATTCAGCTACTGTATGCAAGTCTACGTAACAGTGCACAATGCTACCCTATGCCAGTCCAGGGAAAAAAACTTTTAGTTTTTTTATTAGTGTGTACCTGCATTGCCAGATTTTATTTATCCCGCTGGACTCTGCTGAACTTTGGTGGCAGTGAAGCTTCAAAACCGCAGATGTTGCACGCAAAATACGCAGCCATTCCTGTGTAGTAGATACGCAGCACAGTTTTAATCTATTTACTATTTTAAATTCTTTCTTACAGACATGGAGCAGGTCTTTGTGAGTAAAGAAGATTTTCTCGCTGAGCAGCAGGAATGGAATAAGAGTCTTGACCAAAAGGACTTGGAGCCTCCAAACATTAAAGCGGAACAGGAGGAGCTCTGGGTAAGTCAGGAGGGAAAGCAGCTTCATGGTCTGGGGAACGCAGATATCACCAAGTTTCCTTTCATTATTGTGCCTGTAAAGAGTGAAGATGAAGAAAAACCACAGTCATCACAGCTTCAAAGCCAAAGAGATGAGAGCATAGAAGTGGAACTTCTTACCAGAAACTCAGCTGAAGACAGAACACTGAAAATAGAAGCTAATGGAGACGACTCTGGAGGATCAGAACCAGCCAGCAACTCAGGCCCATGCAGTCATTTACAACCACGTACTGATGGTAAGAGTTCTCACTTTTCTGACACTCAAATTGATGATATTTGGATTTAATATGCCTAAACATTAAAATTTGGGAAGGTGGAAACCATTTTCAAGTCTAGGGGGTGGGAGCTGAATTTTTCTGAAGCCCCAGTCACACTGAGAAGAGACTCTCCCAAAATCACAGACAGGCAGCACAGACTTTATTTGGGAGGAGGGGTGAAGTACAAGGGGAATTACCAGAAAACCTCATTTTGCCACTGTGGAATGAGCCACTTGCAGGATGCACATATTCAAGCATTTTGTGCATTTTTCTTTCTGTAAAAGGTGGTTTCCACTGTTTTTGTCCTGGTAAGGAGGCACATTTAATGAATACACTGAGTCTTTGGCTTTTGGCTTGCCTGTGTTGCTTGTAAAATAGTGCACAGCTCTGAATGTATATTAATAAAAAAAAAATTGCCAAGTGGCATGTGCGTGAGTTAGTCTTCAATCACGCAAAATCCGGGGATTGGTTGACATTGGCTGTTTGGTATGCTTATTTATTCTGGGTCAAGGATGAATGCTGCGAAAACTGTAAGGTGATGGGACAAATACACTCAACAAAAATATAAACGCAACACTTTTGGTTTTGCGCCCATTTTGTATGAGATGAACTCAAAGATCTAAAACTTTTTCCACATACACAATATCACCATTTCCGTCAAATATTGTTCACAAACCAGTCTAAATCTGTGATAGTGAGCACTTCTCCTTTGCTGAGATAATCCATCCCACCTCACAGGTGTGCCATACCAAGATGCTGATTAGACACCATGATTAGTGCACAGGTGTGCCTTAGACTGTCCACAATAAAAGGCCACTCTGAAAGGTGCAGTTTTGTTTCATGGGGAGGGATACCAGTCAGTATCTGGTGTGACCACCATTTGCCTCATGCAGTGCAACACATCTCCTTTGCATCATCCGTGAAGAGAACACCTCTCCAACGTGCCAAACGCCAGCGAATGTGAGCATTTGCCCACTCAAGTCGGTTGCGACGATGAACTGGAGTCAGGTCGAGACCCCGATGAGGACGACGAGCATGCAGATGAGCTTCCCTGAGACGGTTTCTGACAGTTTGTGCAGAAATTCTTTGGTTATGCAAACCGATTGTTTCAGCAGCTGTCTGAGTGGCTGGTCTCAGACGATCTTGGAGGTGAACATGCTGGATGTGGAGGTCCTGGGCTGGTGTGGTTACACGTGATCTGCGCATGTGAGGCTGGTTGGATGTACTGCCAAATTCTCTGAAACGCCTTTGGAGACGGCTTATGGTAGAGACATGAACATTCAATACACGAGCAACAGCTCTGGTTGACATTCCTGCTGTCAGCATGCCAATTGCACGCTCCCTCAAATCTTGCGACATCTGTGGTATTGTGCTGTGTGATAAAACTGCACCTTTCAGAGTGGCCTTTTATTGTGGGCAGTCTAAGGCACACCTGTGCACTAATCATGGTGTCTAATCAGCATCTTGATATGGCACACCTGTGAGGTGGGATGGATTATCTCAGCAAAGGAGAAGTGCTCACTATCACAGATTTAGACTGGTTTGTGAACAATATTTGAGGGAAATGGTGATATTGTGTATGTGGAAAAAGTTTTAGATCTTTGAGTTCATCTCATACAAAATGGGAGCAAAACCAAAAGTGTTGCGTTTATATTTTTGTTGAGTATATTTTTGGAGAAATTAGCAATTTTAGCTAACCAATAAACAATGGACATTGTGCTGCAATGCACCATGGGAGTTTGGGGTATTGGGGTTTTAAATGTTGTAGTTCATGTTAGTTGTACAGTGTTGTTAGTGTTATTGATTTATTGTGTTTTTGTAGTTCAATTGGTTTAGTCAGTTTAGATAAGTGATATGTTGCTGTCACCATGGTTGAGTGAAGTGTTATGTTGTTACCATGAGGGAAATGTGTAGTGCTATTAATGTCTTCTGCCACCATGTCTGTCTTTTCTGCATTCTACTGTATGCAAGTGCTTTTAATTTGACAAACAGCTGTACGTGCGTGCAATTTTAATCATGCAAAAACTGGGGAGAGCTGACATTTACCATTTGGGTCAAGGATTTCAGTGCCAAAACCGAACATTGATAGGACCAATATTTTTAGAGAAGCAACATATATTAGCTAAGAACTCTGAACAATGTTCACAGATATTTACATTCTGGACTCACGCCATTCCAGCAGGGGGTGGTAAATCATCTATATCAGTAGTTTTCAAACTCTGAGTTCTTTAGTGGGGGGGCGCGAGGGATGGGTATCATGAACCGGTTCTTTTCGAGAATCATTAAGAAATGATTCGATTCACCAACCTCATTAGCCTTTTTGCTTAACAAGTCCCTTATTGGTACTTCTGAGGGACTTTCGCTTTATCTTAATTTTTCCCCGCTAAAACCCTAAAGAGCATATGTCTGTGAGTAATATTGACATTTTTTATGTTAAACCGACCTGTTATGGTCTTCTGAAACAGTTGATAGATGTATTTTTTAACTTAAAAACAGCACTGATGCTAACGCGTTAGCATGTCTATGATGTTTTCAATGTTCAGACTCAGACTCACTTTATTGTCACTCGACCCTTACAGGCAGAACGAAATGCAGTTTCTCCAGGTCTTGGTGTAGTTAACTGGGACAATTTAACCTAACCTTTGTAAACTTTTGCAGTGTACAATATGCGCACCCCTGTGGCCATAGAATATATATACAAGGCACAGGGTCGGCAGTAGCGTTAGTGTATTAAGAAAAGTGACAATGTGCATGTTAGTGCAGTTCGGTGGTGGATGTTGAGCTGTTCAACAGTCTGACAGCATTTGGGTAGAAGCTGTTTTTCAGTTTGGATGTTTTTGCCCGGATGCTGCACAGCCTCCTTCCAGAGGGAAGGGGTGTGAACAGACCGTGCGCAGGGTGGGTGGAGTCTCGGAGGATGCAGGTGGCTCTTTCTCTACATCTGGAGATGTAGATGTCCCCAATGGGCGGTAAGCTGCATCCGATGGTCCTCTCTCCAGACTTCACCACCCGCTGCAGCGCCTTCTTCTCTGCCACCGTGCAGCCACCAGACCACACATGGAGGCAGCAGGACAGGACACTCTCCACTGCACAGCTGTAGAAGTCCCTGAGGACGTCTGTGTTCAGTCCAGCCCATCCCAATTTCCTCAAAAAATAGAGGCGTTGGTGGGCTTTCTTGATGACAGCTGTGGTGTTGGTGTGCCAGGTGAGAGTGTTGTAGAGGTGGACCCCAAGGTACCTGATGGAGGAGACGATCTCCACCGCTGCTCCGTTGATGTAGAGGACGGAGGGGGTGGTGGGGGCTAACCTGCGGAAGTCAACAACTATCTCCTTGGTCTTCTGGGTGTTGAGGATGAGGTTGTTGTCTCTGCACCACCGTGTCATGTTCTCCACTGCTCGCCTGTACACTGCCTCATCCCCTTGGCTGATGAGCCCGATCACTGCTGTATCGTCTGCAAACTTAACAACAAGATTATTCTCGTGCTGGGCTCTGCAGTCGAAGGTCATCAATGTGTACAGCAGTGGACTGAGCACATAACCTTGGGGTGAGCCAGTGTTCAGGATGATGGTGGAGGATGAGGTGGTGTTGATCCTAACACTCTGTGGCCTCCCAGTCAGAAAGTCCAGGACCCAGTTGCACAGTGCTGAGGGGGCTCCTAGTTCAGCCAGCTAGGACATAAGTTTCTGCGGGATGATGGTGTTAAACGCAGAAGTGAAATCCAGGAACAGCAGCCTTGCATAGGAGTCCTTGTTCTCTGTGTGGGAGAGGGCCTGATGCACCACGGTGGAGATGGCTGTGGACCGGTTTTGCCTGTACGCGTACTGTTGCTCATCTACAGTCACATCGATGGTCTGCTTCATGTGTTAAAGTTAGCATTAAGCTGTTCACATCTCAGCACGTTTGTGTGCATTTGTTTTCTGTATAATAATTAATGGCTCAGCGTTTGTCGTAAAAGAGTCAAATTATTACAAATTGTAATATTTTTATTTATATATTAATAATAATAGCAACAACAACAGTAATATAACAACTAATAATGCTACAATACAATTTTAGAGAAACAGACAAAAAGAACCTGATAAAACAAAACAGAAAAGATAAAACCAACTAACAATGAACATAAATAAATATAGAAATAAATAACTGTTTCCTCTGAACACTTAGTGACTCTTACACCTCCACTTCATCCCTGTTTTATTTAAGTTTAATTACTATTTCTTTCAGTCAACCCACATCTAAGCTGTGTTTTTACACAAGAAAAAAATAAAATGCAGTAAACTGCAGATTTGTGTCTTTTTTTCATGAAAATATCTTATTAAAGATCATATATTTCACTTTAGTCGGGCCTTTAAAATACTTTTGTGGACTCTTCCTGTAATATGTTGTCAGTGGTTGAGAAAGTTGCTGTAGGCATCTAAAAATGCTCATAATCGGGTGAAACCTGATGGAAACCTATTTGTGGTGTGTTTGTGATGTACGTATGTGCAAAATAAAACAAAACACTACTCCAGATATGTTTTTGACAAGAATATAACATCATAACTTTGTTACAAGCTCAAGCGTTGATGTTGCCTTTTAATAATTTCACTTAAAGAAATAATGGCAAAACTCATATGTAAACAAACAAAAAAAACATAAAATGATTAATCAAAAAATAATCAATCGATTAATTAATTACTAAAATAATCGTTAGTTGCTGTCCTAGTTTGTTTTACGATTGACAAAATTTTACCGATTAAATGTGAATAAGCCAGTTTGGAGTTTCTCAGTGCGCATGCGTTTTCAAAACGGGTGACAGTGTTACTTTGTGCACAGCAGAACAACATTGTCAATTGCTTTAGGCTGTAATTTTGACTGTACAGCTGTCGACACAGCACCCTTTTGGCGCATTTACCTGATTAGAACCAATCAAAGTACTACAGAAGACAAAGAATTTTTATTTGACAGTTTGAAGTGAGGTTTCTTTGTTTCAGAGGGTTTCATACCCATTAAAATTCACCAGAATACACAAAATTTGACTTGCTCTTTTAAAAATGTTCTGGGAGAGCACCCCCAGACCCCCCAGAGTCAAAACTACACCCCACCCCACCACCCTTTTATGTATCTTTATGTACAGGTTTTGCATCTTTTTATGCTTTATCTCTCGCTTCTTAGAGGCTATTTAGAATAGATTTGTATACTGTATAATGTGTTTATTGTATTTATTGAGGAAAAAAGAGTGTGTGCCCCCACTACGCCACATTTTAGGGAATTGCTGGCATTGATTTTTGCCAGAAAAAAAATTCAGTCAGATGAAAATTTATTGCTTAGCCCATATGATAAGGGAATCGATAAGGAATCGGATCGATAATGCCACCGATATCGATAAAATCTTATCGAAACCCATCCCTTATTATTTATGTTAAAACGTGTTAGATATGCCAAAGACGTTTAAAAACACACAGAGATGTTTAAATGTTTTTAAAAAACAATGTTTAATATATGACAAAACATAAAAATAGAAGAATAGAAAGTTATTTAAAAACACATGTAAAATGTTTGAAAAGGGTGTAAAATGAGTAATTGCATTTCTCAGGTTCCAGGTTTGTCAGGTTCCTTAAAAACACACAAATATTTTTAAAATGTGTTTAGCATGTATAAGAGAATAAAAAAGATATTGAAAATGTGTGTATGTGTGTCAGTGGGGGGGTGCAGCTATTCATTTGTTCTCTGAGGGGGACTCACTCTCCCACACTTTGAAAACCCCTTGTCTAGATGTAAATATTTGCTTGCAATTTTATAAGAGAGTAATATTGTCTGGAGCACAGCATGAAGTCAGATTGCACCTGTGTGTTTGTCTGAGCTGCACCAAATAAACTCTGATTTGAAAACTGTGATTTGTCTGCAGTATGGTATGCTTATATATTTTGGATCAAGGATAAACGCTGAAAAAAGGTAAAATTTTTTGAGAAATTAGCAATTTTAGCTGATCAGTAAACAATGGACATTGTGCTGCAATGCACCATGGGAGTTCAGGTTTTGGTGTATTTAATTTTTATTGTGGTTAGTTTAAGTGTTGTTAGTGTTATTGATTTATTGTGTTTTTATAGTTCAATTGGTTTATTCAGTTTAGTTAAGTGTTATGTTGCTGTTGCCATGAGTGGCTTGTGTCATGCTCCTGATACCATAAGTGAAAAGTGTAATGCTTTTAATGTCTTCCGCCTCAGTCTCTGTCAAAAAAAAAAAAAAAAACTGCTTACAACAGAATGCAGAAAAGACAAAAAGCTCTGCGTGCGTGCATGCATGCATACATGTTTGATTTTTATTTAGTAAGTTCAATATAAGTACATAATATAATTGTAAATGCGGTAAAAATACATGGATGACACAAGAAATTGAAAACCCTTATTTACATTTTGGTCCACTTAAAAATCAAATGACATTATCTAAGTAAATATCAGGCAAAACTAAAACACCCTCGGCCATATGAGCATTGTCTTCTTTATAATTTGCAGTTGTTTAATTGGCAGCACAGTGCAAAGTGTGTGTGTGTGTGTGAACTCGCAGATCTAAAAAAAATTCTATATACACAAAATACCCGTTTGTCTCAAATGTTAACAAATCTGTCTAAATCTGTGTTCGTGGGCACTTCTCTTTTGCCGAGATAATCCATCCCACCTCATAGGTGTGACATGTCATGATGCTCATTAGACAGCCCGGACGTGGACATTTTGTTTTTTTTGTAAGTAACATGGCCAACCGAGAGAGAGGATGAAGACCGCGTTAAAGACATCGATAGTGGTGTAAAAAAAAAAAAAATTGGTTTAAGTTGACATGTTTGGAGCAAAACCTTGGAAGAACACTGCAAGGTGAAGAAACATCATCAAATTAATATTAAACAGACTAATCTGCCCGGGCCCAGAGCGTGGAGAAGGCCCAGCGAGCCCCAAAGCCCACAGCGCTTGTAAGAGGGAGTGCTGAGCTCAGGTGCATGGCCAGTAATTCTATTCATGCAATTAAAATGTGTTTATAATCATTGAAATTTTTAAATGTGTTGTAGGTATTTATACTGTACACATACTCAAGTGAAATTCAGGGCTGCAAAACCAGCGGTTGTATACAGATTTTCATCAAAATGTGTTTTCATGTTCAGTTTATTTCGTCATGTAAAACCGCTAACTTAAAAAAATGTGTGTGTGTATGTATATATATATATATATATATATATATATATATATATATATATATATATATATATATGACAGATCCATCAAACACGCAGATCCACGTTAGCTCCACACAGAGGAACACTATATATATATATATATATATATATATATATATATATATATATATATATATATATATATATATATATATATATATATATATATATATATATATATATATATATATATATATATATATATATATATATATATATATATATATATATATATATAGTGTGTGTGTGTATGAATGTATGTATTTTATTGCTTTATTTTGACATGAAACACGCTTTTTCTCAAAACGTGACCTTGTGGAGAACAACAAAACAAATGAACCCCTTCTTCTTCTTTTGTGGTGTATGACAGCTGCCGGCATGCTTATTGTTGCATTGCTGCCACCTGCTGCATCAGTCTGTTATCGCAGGACTAAATCCTCTTGATGAGTCCAGTGTCTTTCAAGTATTTAAAAAGCTAACACTTCCTCCTCTCACTTGACTTTATGGCTAAAATACTTCCTACTGAAACTTCTTTCAGGTCTTACAATTGATATCCTTCAGTTTGTGCTCTTTAATAGATAAACCATTAAACATTAAACAGGTGAACATGCTGGATGTGGAGGTCCCGGGCTGGTGTGGTTGCACGTGGTCTGCAGTTGTGAGGCTGGTTGGATGTACTGCCACATTCTCTGAAATGCCTTTGAAGATGGCTTATGGTAGAGAAATGAACATTAAATTCATGGGCAAAACCTCTAGTGGACATTCCTGCAGTCAGTATGCAAATTGCATGCTCCCTCATGCAACATCTGTGGCATTGTGCTGTGTGATAAAACTGAACATTTCAGAGTGGCCTTTTATTGTGGCCAGCCCAAGGCACACCTGTGCAGTAATCATAAGGTCTAATCAGCATCTTGATATACCACACCTGCACGGTGGGATGGATTATCTTGGCAATGGAGAAGTGCTCACGAACACAGATTTAGACAGATTTATGAACAATATTTGAGAGAAACAGGTATTTTCTATATGTAGAAAATGTTTTAGATCTTTGAGTTCAGCTCATGAAAAATGACAGTAAAATAAGTGTTGTGTTTAAATTTTTGTTAAGTATGTGTCATTAATTATACATTTATTATATTAATTATTAAGATCCTATTGTGTGAATGTACAATTTGTACATGTTCAAAAAAGTCCCTTTATTAATCAATCAGTCATAAACGATATTTATGTTTTAACAGCGTCTGCAGGAGGGTACGTGTGTGCATACACAGTGATGGGCACAGTTCCGCTAACTGCTAATTATTTTTTAAAAGTCTTTTCAATGGTGAGCATACATGTTTTTTTTAAATGTCTGTTCAGTGGAAAAATGGTCACTGGGTAATTGAATATTCATCATTAGGAGCCCCTTCACACAGTGCGAATTTGGTCGAAGTGCGCACGACGCAGGAATCATATCCAGAACGTGTAAATTCGTAGCTGCCTCGAATGCCCCGTACACCTGTTGCTACAATTATTTACGCACACCAGTGGCTGAAAGACAGTGTGCGCTGTGCGAGCCCATCGAAACCTCTCGTGGCAGGTGTCGGCCAAATTCCAGCTGACACACGCAAACATCTAACACCGCTTGTTTGATATAAGTTACATAAAAATACGAAATGCAAGATGATGGGTTGCATACATGATTGGTATAACACATAAATCATCAGTTTTATTGCCAGTTTTCTTTTGACAAGTCGGGGTGGATACATGTATATTTACAAGTCACTGAATATGTGTTGGATTTAATTTACATCAGTTATGAATAAATACAAATGGTATAGTCCTGTATGGTAAGTCTGTTTGGAGGAGGCAGTTCTCAAAAATTAAGTGACTATGCAAAAAGGAGTAGAGTGACAAAAGCCACCCAGACAACCCTGAAGAAGTTATAGACTTCTTTGGCTGCATTTGTAGAAATTGCAGAGTGCAAGTTTTGCATTTTGCATCACAAGTTCTACAGCTTCATGATGAAGTGGTATTGAGGAGGATTTTTATTGAGACTTGAAAATTCAGCTGCAGTTTGCCAGAAGGCACATCGGTGATGCAAGCTGAGATTTGATCTATTTTGTTGATAGAAAGTCCTCTGAGCCACTCCACCATGAAGCAATGAGTGGTGATGCAAAATGCAAAACTTGCATGATGCACAATTTGTTCAATCATAGCTGCAGAAGCCAACAACTTCTTCAGAGTGGCCTGAGTATCTTGGTGGCTTTCCTCACTAGCCTTCTTCTGGCATAGACACTCATTTTTTGAGAACTGTCTGAAGCCACACAGATCTACCATAGAGTACCATCCTGTTTGTATTTCTTCATAACTAATATGAAGTTCAAGATGTATTCAGTGAATTGGACATGTTCATGTATCCGTCCCGACTTGTTTAAAGAATGCTTTCATTAAAAAAAAAAAAGATTTCCATGTGTTATACCAAAGGAGGCCATCACTTATGCAACCCATCATCTTTCATTTATTTCAAGTTGTAGAGATTTGTTTTTAGTTTGAGTGTAAGGAGGATCATTTTAGTAATTTTACTGTGAGCCCGAATCACTTTTTGTGTTTGAAATGGCGTAAACAAATTAAAATGTGTAAAAGCCCAAGGGGGTGAATACGTTTGCAAGGCTCTGTATAGAATTTCTGTGGGTGGGCAGCATTGAGTGTGATGCTCGGTACAGTGAGCTCTAGACTGTAACAGAGAAGACACGACGGACACTTCACCCTCAACTCTCTTAATTTTTTGAAAGCCTGTCAGATTTTGGATCCAAATGTGTATGGAGCCTCCTGTCTGTAGCAGTTTTAACAGGCTGCATGAATGTATATCTCTGTTGCTTCAGTTCTGCATCAGTGATAGACACCAAGCTGTCTCTCTAGCGAAGCACAAGACTTTTAACAGGCTGCGTTCATGACTGAACGATGTGCACACGTAGCAGCGGCTCCTCTTCTTACAGTTAGGAATGGCTGCTCTTTTATCATTACTGCATCACAATTAACAGTTATCACTTTAATGATGAGTCATCATGACATAAAATCACACTTATGTAAACTTTGCAATTAATCCGTGGCTCAAATGCGCTCTGAAACATGGGGAGTGGTCAGTACAGATCAGGAATCAACTGAATTGTTACACTAGGTTATTTTTAGAACATCCACTGCAGGTGCCTCACAGACCTCCAGGGTCTACCTGGTGCCCGCTGGCACCGTGTTGGTGAGGCCTACATATAGCAGGTCAGAATATGAGGCAGGAGTCCTTTCATGGGAAACAGCAGTGATTAACCAGAGAACAGCAATGTTCAGTACACAGAGAGGCAAACCTGGCAGCAACACGAATCCAGAAGAGGGCATGCAAGCTTTGGGTCACAGGAGGCAAAAAGATCTAACTAAGCAGGCACACTGGGAATGAACAGAAGAAACCTTGGATGAAACTGAAGGCAATCTGGTGATGAGACTGGAAGAGAAAGCGTGCACACAAAGTGAACAAACAATTGCAAAAGTATGCAATTGTCATTGCGTCTTTGATGGAGAAACCCAGCACAGGTTAAACAGAGCCAGAACCTCACCCAGAACCTCTCCTTTGACTGTCTGTGCTGTGTTGTGGAAAGATTAATTTTGAAATATTTGGATGTTTGTTTGAGTCGTGATGACTTGTGTCACTGGAATCACATTTTAATGACCGCTGTCTGTAGTGGTGTGACAAAGTGATTGTCAAATCAAATTAATTTTATTTATATAGCGCCAAATCACAACAAACAGTTGCCCCAAGGCGCTTTATATTGTAAGGCAAAAGCCATACAATAATTACAGAAAAACCCCAACGGTCAAAACAACCCCCTAAGCACTTGGTGACAGTAGGAAGGAAAAACTCCCTTTTAACAGGAAGAAACCTCCAGCAGAACCAGGCTCAGGGAGGGGCAGTCTTCTGCTGGGACTGGTTTGGGCTGAGGGGAGAGAATCAGGAAAAAGACATGCTGTGGAAGAGAGCAGAGATCAATCACTAATGATTAAATGCAGAGTGGTGCATACAGAGCAAAAAGAGGTGAATAAAAAGAAACACTGGGTGCATCATGGGGAAACCCCCCAGCAGTCTAAGTCTATAGCAGCATAACTAAGGGATGGTTCAGGGTCACCTGAACCAGCCCTAACTATAAGCTTTTTCAAAAAGGAAAGTTTTAAGCTTAATCTTAAAAGTAGAGAGGGTGTCTGTCTCCATAATCCAAACTGGGAGCTGGTTCCACAGGAGAGGAGCCTGAAAGCTGAAGGCTCTGCCTCACATTCTACTCTTACAAACCCTAGGAACTACAAGTAAGCCTGCAGTCTGAGAGCGAAGCGCTCTATTGGGGTGATATGGTACTAAGAGGTCCCTAAGATAAGATGGGACCTGATTACTCAAAACCTTATAAGTAAGAAGAAAAATTTTAAATTCTATTCTGGAATTAACGGGGAGCCAATGAAGAGAGGCCAATATGGGTGAGATATGCTCTCTCCTTCTAGTCCCTGTCAGCACTCTAGCTGCAGCATTTTGAATTAACTAAAGGCTTTTCAGGGAACTTTTAGGACAACCTGATAATAATGAATTACAGTAGTCCAGCCTAGAAGAAATAAATGCATGAATTAGCTTTTCAGCATCACTCTGAGACAAGACCTGTGTCAGATTGTCAGTGACTTAACTATAATAATTTATGTAGTTGGCCAACACTTTTTAATCATGCTTTGTAATATCCCTTTTTAATGGCTATTTGTTGCCACCGAAGTTGTGCTTGTGTAATATTTCTTGAATTTTGGCAGTACCAGAATGAGAAGTAGAAGTCTTATATCTACCTGAGGACCACTGGTGTTGGTAGTTTTTATCCAGATTCTTGAACGTGAAGTAGATTACAGTTTATGACGTCTCCTGGATGAGACATCAGTCCAACACTGGTTACTTCCCATTTACTGTTGAATAGACTGAGGCAATGCAGATGAAGTGTTTAAAAAAAAAATGAGGAGCTGCCAGAGTATTTGACAGGGCCTCAGAGTGCAGAAAGCTGGGAGTGCTCATGTCATATCTGTCTAGTTGTTTTTAGTCAAAGTAAAAACTGTGTCAGTTTGATTCAGTTCACCCAATCACTGAAGTAGAACACATGTAATGTCAGGTTGCAGTTCCACAATGTATGGAAAAGTGAAACAAATGCTGCTGAAGTATATTTCCATATTATCAGTTCCATAAGTGCAATATCTCACTGTAGTCAAATCACACTCACTGCACTCCAGCTAAATCTTTATTTTTAAAAACATTGTTCTAAATGTTGTCCATTTAATTGATTCTTTGCAGACATGCAACAGTTGTTGATTAAAGAAGAAGTTCTCCTTGAACAGCAGGAGTGGAATCTGAGAGTTGACCAGGAGGACATTAAAGAGGAACAAGAGGAACTCTGGATAAGTCAGCAGGGAAAACAACTTCACCAGCTGGAGGAGGCTGATGTCACAAAGTTCTCGTACACAGCTGTCCTTGTTAAGAGTGAAAATGAGGATGAAAAACCGCAGTCATCACAGGTTTATCAAATAGATACCAGGAGTAGGAGTTCAGACAGCTCTGAAACTGAGACTGACAACAGCTGTGAATGGAAACACATCAAGGAACTTCATTCAGGTTTTAACTGTCAGACAGATAACAATGAATCTGTTAGTCATAGCAGGGGCAGCATTCCTAAGAACCAGTTTAATTGCTCTCATTATGATAAAACATGTTGTCAAATTTACTATTCCAAACAACTCACAGGAATGCAAGCAAGTGAAAAACCATTTAGTTGTGCTGAGTGTGGTAAAAGATTTGGACAAAAGGGTGATCTGATCAGGCACATGAGAATTCATACAGGAGAGAAACCATTTGCATGTTCTGAGTGTGATAAAAGATTTAGAGAGAAGTGCCATCTGAACATACACATGAGAATTCATACAGGAGAGAAACCATTTGCATGTTCTGAGTGTGATAAAAGATTTAGAGAGAAGGGTCATCTGACCATACACATGAGAATTCATACGGGACATAAACCATTTAGCTGTTTTCAGTGTGGTACAGGATTTGGACACAAGGGTGACCTAATCAGACACAGAAGAAGTCATACAGGAGAGAAACCATTTGCATGTTCTGAGTGTGGTACAAGATTTGGACACAAGAGCCATTTGGTCAGACACATGAGAATTCATACAGGAGAGAAACTGTTTGCATGCTGTGAGTGTGGCAAAAGATTTGGGCGAAAGGGCCATCTGATTAGACATACAAGAAATCATACAGGAGAGAAACCATTTGCGTGTTCTGAGTGTGATACAAGTTTTGCACACAAGAGCCATCTGATCAGACACATGAGAATTCATACAGGAGAGAAACCATTTGCATGTTCTGAGTGTTTTGCAAGGTTTGGACACAAGAGTCATTTGATCAGACACATGAGAATTCATACTGGAGAGAAAACATTTGTGTGTTCTGAGTGCAGCAGAAGTTTTGGACGAAAGAGCCATCTAAACATACACATGCGAATTCATACAGGAGAGAAATTATTTGTTTGTTCTGAGTGTGGTAAAAGATTTGGACAGAAGGGTGATCTGATTGCACATATAAGAATTCATACAGGAGAGAAACCATTTGGCTGTTCTGATTGTGGTAAAACATTTGGACGAAAGCGTCAACTTATTTCACACATGAAAATGCATACAGGAGAGTAAACATTTGGGTCATTAAACTTATATAAGTAACTCCATATAAATATATATAAAACTATGGTGTGTTTTGGTGTTGTTGTTTTTCCATGTTTAATGATAATTCATACAGAAGAGAAACTTCTGAATGTAATTAAAGTTTAGGACAAAACAGCAATCTAGTTTTTCATGTTATGAATTGATAGATGGATAGAAAATTTATTTCAGACTCTAAGTCAACAGAAAAATATGTGCAGATATCACAGTTGACAGAATTAAATAAAAGGCAATCACCATATAAAATACACAAATGTTGAAGAATAAAATAAAAAAATTCTATAATATATATATAAACTACCTGGGCAATGCCCATGTGTGAGGTCTTGTGCATGATGGCTCCCTTGATTTGATGGTGAAATGTTTAAAGAATAATTTCATATACAACCCCTGGCAAATATTACCAATGTGTCTGCTACATTTAACCTGCATGGAATTTAATAAACGCAAACCAAATTTCAGACATTTTATATACAACCCCTGGCAATAATTATGGAATCACCGGCCTCGGAGGATGTTCATTCAGTTGTTTAATTTTGTAGAAAAAAAGCAGATCACAGACATGACACAAAACTAAAGTCATTTCAAATGGCAACTTTCTGGCTTTAAGAAACACTATAAGAAATCAAGAAAAAAAGATTGTGGCAGTCAGTAACGGTTACTTTTTTAGACCAAGCAGAGGAAAAAAATATGGAATCACTCAATTCTGAGGAAAAAATTATGGAATCACTCTGTAAATTTTCATCCCCAAAACTAACACTTGCATCATATCAGATCTGCTTGTTAGTCTGCATCTAAAAAGGAGTGAACACACCTTGGAGAGCTGTTGTACCAAGTGGACTGACATGAATCATGGCTCCAACACGAGAGATGTCAATTGAAACAAAGGAGAGGATTATCAAACTCTTAAAAGAGAGTAAATCATCACGCAATGTTGCAAAAGATGTTGGTTGTTCACAGTCAGCTGTGTCTAAACTCTGGACCAAATACAAACAACATGGGAAGGTTGTTAAAGGCAAACATACTGGTAGACCAAGGAAGACATCAAAGCGTCAAGACAGAAAACTTAAAGCAATATGTCTCAAAAATCGAAAAATGTAAAACAAAACAAATGAGGAACGAATGGGAGGAAACTGGAGTCAACGTCTGTGACCGAACTGTAAGAAACCGCCTAAAGGAAATGGGATTTACATACAGAAAAGCTAAACGAAAGGCATCATTAACACCTAAACAGAAAAAAACAAGGTTACAATGGGCTAAGGAAAAGCAATTGTGGACTGTGGATGACTGGATGAAAGTCATATTCAGTGATGAATCTTGAATCTGCATTGGGCAAGGTGATGATGCTGGAACTTTTGTTTGGTGCCTTTCCAATGAGATTTATAAAGATGACTGCCTGAAGAGAACATGTACATTTCCACAGTCATTGATGATATGGGGCTACATGTCAGGTAAAGGCACTGAGGAGATGGCTGTCATTACATCATCAATAAATGCACAAGTTTATGTTGATATTTTGGACAATTGAAAGGATGTTTGGGGATGATGAAATCATTTTTCAAGATGTTAATGCATCTTGCCATAGAGCAAAAACTGCAAAAACATTCCTTGCAAAAAGACACATAGGGTCAATGTCATGACATAGGGTCAATGTCAATGAGCAGATCTGATTTGATGCAGGTGTTAATTTGGGGGATGAAAATTTACAGGGTGATTCCATATTTTTTTCCTCAGAATTGAGTGATTCCATATTTTTTTCCTCTGCTTGGTCTAAAAAAGTAACCGTTACTGACTGCCACAATCTTTTTTTCTTGATTTCTTATAGTGTTTCTTAAAGCCAGAAAGTTGCCATTTGAAATGACTTTAGTTTTGTGTCATGTCTGTGATCTGCTTTTTTTCTATAAAATAACTGAATGAACATCCTCTGAGGCCGGTGATTCCATAATTTTTGCCAGGGGTTGTATAATGTCACTTTTGTCAAAATAAGAATTTGTCAGCTTCCTGTTATTAATTCCATACTGCCTTTAATGTTTGCAAGTCTCAAGAATGTTATGTTTAATACCTGAAAATTCTGTCTTTATTGTTACTGACTGGCTTTTGCTGAAAGCAGCAGTAATAAATCTTACTTGATCAATCTGTTGGACTTCCAGTTTGTGTTTGTCAAAGTATGAATCTCAGACACAGGACAAACTGGAGTCACAGTGGTGTGTTTTTCACTCGATGGTTTGAATCCAATTAGGGGTTGGATAATGGAGCCAAAACCTGAGCATTTTATCCATCCGGCCATGTATGGATTTTCTAGAATACTGCAACTATGAATTGACTAAAAAAAATTCCGCTGCCCCACTCACTTACTCTGTAGAGAGCTGTGCAATTTATCAACTGTTCTGGTCAATTTTCAAAAAATAAAATCTGCATTGTGTTTTAATTTGCGATTAAACTGTGGACACATCATGATGTCAAATATGGACACAGGTTCATTCATGCATGCCACGTGCAGGATGCAGCCACTCAGAGAAATGATCTGTTGACATTTTGACATACAACATTAAATAATGAACTCCTTTTACTGCGCTTTCTATGATTGGGAATGAATACACAGACTTTCATATAATTTCAGCAACTGAAAAAAAGGTCTCATGACTGCTATCGGGCTCTCAGGAATCCACTTTTCTGCTCTTTTGCCAAACACAGAGCTTTATGATCTGGATTATAACAAAAGAACATATGATGGTAATATTCCTAAATTTATTTATTACAAAACTTTTGACAGGTGACGGAGTTGATGGTTACTATCGCTGAGTGTGTCAAAAATAAAAGGCACACACAGATGCACACAAAAAAGCCCAAATTAAACATGCAATGTAAAAAAAAAAAAAAATTGTGTCTTCTGTGATCACATTTTGGTCACAGAACATAAGAAGAGTGACGTGAAACGGGTGAAGCGCAGCACCGCACAGGCAGCTGTCTGCTGTCTGACAGGCAGCAGGTCTGCATTCATTTCACATGTAGATAATGGAAAAAAGTCACCACATGTCCCACTCGTTGTCTGGAGGTAAGAAATGCAACAACTGGAAGATTATATAATCGAGTCTTCCATGGCCTAATATGTATCCATGATGAAAATTTGGTGAGACTCCGTGAAGTAGTTTTGACATAATCCTTCAAAGCCTATATGAAGTGAATCTCGATCCAGATGCGTATCTGGATCACCTCCAGAATTCAGTGGAGTCTTCCATGGCCTAATATCTATCTGTGGTGCAAATTTGGTGTGAATCCCTGAAGTCGTTTTGACGTAATCCTTCAAAGAGTATACAAAGTGAAATTGATCCAGAATACGGATTCGGATCTGGATCACCTCCAAAATTTAATGCGTTCTTCCGTGGCCTAATATGTATCAATGCTGAATATTTTGTCAAAATCTGTGCAGTAGTTTTGACATAATCCTGCTAACAGTAATCCTTCAAAGCCTATATAAAGTGAGATTTGATCCAGAATCCGGATCCATATCAACTTCAAAATTTAATGAATTCTTCCATGGCATAATATCTGTGGTGAATATTTTGTAAAAATCTGTGCAGTAGTTTTGATGTAATCCTGCTAACAGACAGACAAGTAAATAAATAAACACAGGTGATTTAATTAAGTTCTTGGCGGACATAACAAAAAGAAAATTATGTGATGCATTGGAAAAAAATCGGCCAAAAACCAGAGTAAACTGGAATGTTATTTCCACCTAAGCAGACAGTACTCTGTGGCAGAATACCATAGCACTGTGGCCAACTCAAAGCTCAGGAACTCCTTGACCATGTACAGACTTAGTGAGCACAGCCTTGCCGTGGAGAAAGGCTGTCACAGATAGGCCTGTCTGAGAAGACAGACTGCACCCACTACTCACAACATGTGGTGGAGACCGAGCTGCACTTCCTAACCACCTGCCCGCTGTACCAAGACATCAGAGACACGTACTTCCCACAGATCACAAACACCCAAAATGTCTTTGAGAGCATGACCAACATCGACAAACTTCCGTATCTTTTGGGTGAAGTACAACAACGTGCAAACACAGCAGCAAGGTTTGTGAGCTGCTGTGACAAGAAAAGAAGCAGCAATGGACTTAAACCACCGTGAACCCAGAACAGGAGATTAAACTGCTGTTTGCCTTACTGAGGTTTCAAATCCCACAAAATCTCACAAAAATTCAGAGTTTGCTGTTCTGCGAGATGTCAATAACATTGAGGAATGTACTGAGACGGTCTGATCAGGTTGTAATTTAACCGCTGCACACAGAAAACATTAACATAGATGTGTACCCACACCACTGACTTCATGAATGGAACTCGGTCAATAAAGGATAATTGTGTAAAAATATAATATATATAAATGTATTGTAATGGTTTTAGGAGCTGCGTTGTGTTGAACAGAGCAGCAGCTCAGCCAAGCAGCGTAGCTTAACAGCGCAGATCCGTGTAACTTTCAACACTAATATTTGGGAATGTGTGTGTGTGTTAGAGTAAGTTTAATACTTTCCTGACATAATTTAATGTAATTTAATTTTACTGGCTCGATATCCAGTTCAAAATGGCATTTTAACACGTATTTTTCTCAGTGTGTTCAGTCGCGAATCTCCATTGAAAATGCATTAACATCCAGTGATGCCAACGCGTTACTCTAATCTGACCACTTTTTTTTAGTAACGAGTAATCTAACGCGTTAATCTTTCCAAATCAATAATCAGATTAAAGTTACTTCTCCAAGTCGCTGTGCGTTACTATTATTTTTCATTGTGGGTCGATAGCATTAAACTTGGTCCGTGGGCAGGAGGTCGGGGTTCGACTGAACTGCCCACTTTAAGCAGAGCTGTGAGCTTTTCATCCACGGTTTTCTGTAGCAGCTCGTCCTCACCTCTTAAGCGCGGTGATCAGCACACCTGCACTGAGCTTTACAAAGACATTTTTATACTTTTTTTTTCCTCCTTTATTTAGAATTCTGATCTGAGCTGCTCCGTATCGTCTCGTTAAAAACAGCTGATCCTCCGCGACGCGTCAACAACTAACACTATTTTCAAGGGCGTAGGTTTGGTCTCAGCTTTGGTAGGGACAATACCCCCCCGGCCCCCCTGCCCACCACCACCCCCTAACCCACTCACACCATTAGACGCACAAGTACAGCATAATACATAACATATGACGACACTTTATTAATATTTAACACTTTATTTACATTATTAAGTGTGTAGGCAAACAAACAAATAGCTTAAATAACAAAATTGCACCCAAAATCACTAATCTATTCTATAGGCCTACACCTGAGAGAACAAGACAACAAAAAAATACTTGTGGAGCTAACAAAAAAAAAAAAAAGTTTTTGCAACCAAGATGTATAATGTATTCTCTTCATCAATAATGCAGTTGTAGGTATCTAGCAACCTAATTTGCCAAAAAACAAAACAAAACAAAAAAACGATTTCCAATGATATATATGGTGTATTACGGTAAACGTAAGCCTGTGATGTCATAATGCAGAGGAACAACAGGGACGTTTCACACTAGTGCGCCGCTGAGAAAAAAATTAATAATAATAAAAAAAAAAAACTAGTGCGCCGCTGATTCTCATTACCGTAAGTTCTCATATAAGCCCGCACTCTGAAAAATTTGACAGCAAGCCAAGAACCCATGCTTTCCAACAGTGCGTTCGGTGACTTTTGAAACGAGGGAAAGTATGAAAAAGAGCGCAAAAGTGACAGAAAAGTACAGAGACAGACAGCAAACATAAATGTAGTAATTTTTGAGGAAAAGGCAGGATGTTAGTGTCATTTGTGAAGGTGTGTGCGTGTTTGTGTGGGTGTGCAGTTTATTGTAAGTGTGGCGCACAGCATTGTTCTCCAGCTCCCCCGCCCTTCTTGCTTTTCTGCACCGGAGCAGTGTTGCCAGATATGAAATATGAAACTATCGTACCAAAACCTCAGACTGATCGTATTTTGGGAGAAATTATCGTACACAAACAAAACGCATACAACGTAGCTATTTTAGCATTTCTTTTTTTAAATTTACAAAGAATTTTATGTCACATTTCTAAACAGTAATTATAGTAATGGGGAAACTATGGCACAAAAAGAACGCAAATGCACAAGCAAATGCACTACCAGACTAGAAAGATTTTTTTTTTTCTGTGAAGGGACACAAACGTGTTAATTACCAGACTAGAAAGAGTCGAATTCAACCTCGAGGTCGCTGTCGTCATCCGATGCCATGGACACTTATTTTTCTTGTATATCTCTTTGCTCTTGTGTTTTGTTCGTTTGTTATTGCATTTGTTGAAATAAAGTTTCGAAAAAAAAAAGTTGGTTGGGGAATCTTCCTGTCCTGCAGAGATTGGATGGAACTCATTACTCTGTATGAGAGGGGGCGGGCTTTCAAATGACGGTCGCCGAAAGCCAGCAGCAGCCCTGTGTGTGGTGTGTCTTTGATGCCGACTGAGTGCAACGCCTGCAAAATGATTCTTGGGTGTCAGAGAGAGATGCGTGTTTGGGCAACCAACTGTAATTATCGTACATATTGGATTTTTTCCCATTATTGATCGTACATCGTACAGAGGGCACAACTATCGTACAAATACGATAATTATCGTACATCTGGCAACACTGCACCGGAGCCACCCATCCTCTGCGCTCCGGGACCTCCCACTTTACAAATGAAGCACTGCCTGCCACGACATGCGCTTTGTTTACGTCCATGTGAGAAGAACGTGAGCTAATGAAATTGCAACATGGGTAACCCTGTCATTCTGGCACATCGAAAACACAAAACATGACGACTAAAATTATAGTATCGAGTTCGCAGAAAAATAGTGAATGATTTTGTTATATAAACAAAAATGCTAAATATTGGTAGGGACTATTTTGCCATCCCAAAATATTGGTTGTGACTTGTCCCTATGGTCCATATGCAAACCTACACCCCTGACTATTTTCCACTCAAATGCACCTAAACTCTCTTTCTGAGGACCACATGATGTGAAAACGCAATAAAACTTTCTTACCTGTAAATCTGGTCCTGTTTTCCTGCATAAATAAATGTTATCCATTCTTTGTGCTCAAACGCCAAAGCAGGGGCGAATCCAGATGGAATGGGGACGTGGGGCAAGGATGTGCCCCCCTCCCCCACAACACCCCTAGATTAAAGGTCCAGTTTTGAAGCCGTTTTTTATTACAACTACTAATATTGCTTAAAATAATAATAATTTCGACAAGTAAAATGTTTAGAGAGAATTTAAATGTTAGAAAAATGTTAGAATTTAATAGTTACATTTATAAACAATGTAGGTTCGAAATTGCAAGTTTTACTGTTACAGTGCTGTCAACAGTTAAATATGAGGTCAAGAGAGAGGTCTTTATTTTACTTTTTATAAAGCAAGTATTTATTTTCATTGAAGTCAAGAAAGGTTGACTATAAAGTGAGTTTTGGCAAAACAGGTATCTGTTGGGAAAGTGTCAGTACACGGACCCACAACAGAGGGCGCAAATGAACGGACAATGAAGAAAGTCAAATAACAAAGCTTTACTGTTGTGAACACGCACAACAAACACAACAAATTACAATTTTGGTCACAAGTCGAATTCCAACGGTGTCGTGTGGGCAGGCTCGACGATAGGAGACGTCTGTCCAAGTCGAACCGGAACCACCCGATTTCCTCTGCCACCGAACCCCGGGAATACTGGAGCCGCCAAGTCCCGAACTCCCAGGTGATCACTGCCTCCGCTCGTCGGATCCGGTACTGCTGGCGAGGAACAGAAACAGTCAGATTTGGGTGCGGCTGCACCCAACAACACGTGGGGTGGAAAACACCACCTCCACCTCTACTCAGAAACAACGCTGTAATGTGGGAATAAGAGTACTTATCCAAATACGTCCTTTTCAGTCTTCAGTCGTTTTACACACAAGCAACAATGGATTAATCCGTATGGCTGGCTGAGTTCGTTACCTCCTTGGTAGAGCGATATCTCGGCAATGAGGTGGAGATGCCGTCCTGCTGATATACCTCCCTGTTGATTGATATCAGCTGTCTCAGGTGATGGGTGACAGCTGTCACCCTGGCTGCTCCTGTGAGGCGGCAGCGCCCTCCGGTGCCTGGAGCCCGCACTCCAGGCAGGGCGCCCTCTGGTGGTGGTGGGCCAGCAGTACCTCCTCTTCAGCGGCCCACACAACAGGACCCCCCCCCTCAACGGGCGCCTCCTGGCGCACGACCAGGCTTGTCCGGGTGGCGACGGTAGAAGTCGGCCAGGAGGGCCGGGTCCAGGATGAAGCTCTTCTTCACCCAGGAGCGTTCTTCGGGGCCGTACCCTTCCCAGTCCACCAGATACTGAAAACCCCGGCCCATCCGTCGGACGTCTAGGAGCCGGCGCACAGTCCAAGCCGGCTCGCCGTCGATGATCCGGGCAGGAGGTGGTGCCGGACCCGGAGTGCAGAGGGGTGAGGTGTGATGAGGTTTGATTCTGGAAACATGGAATACTGGATGAATCCGCAGTGAGGCCGGAAGCTGAAGCCTTACTGCGGCGGGATTGATGACCTTGAGAATTTTGAACGGACCAATGTATCGTTCCTGTAGTTTCGGGGAGTCCACTTGTAGGGGAATGTCCTTGGTGGACAACCACACTTCCTGCCCAGGACGATACGTGGGAGCCGGGGTCCGCCGCCGGTCTGCATGGGTCTTCGCCCTCGTCCGGGCCTTCAACAAAGCAGAACGGGCGGCACGCCACACCCGAAGGCACTTCCGTAGGTGGGCCTGGACCGAGGGCACACCGACCTCTCCCTCAACCACCGGAAACAACGGGGGCTGATACCCCAAACACACCTCAAAAGGGGAGAGGCCGGTGGCTGATGATACTTGACTGTTGTGGGCGTGCTCGATCCAGGCCAGGTGGGTACTCCAGGCCGTCGGGTGCGCGGCTGTCACACAACATAGGGTCTGCTCCATCTCTTGGTTGGCCCATTCTGCTTGCCCGTTGGTCTGGGGGTGATACCCGGACGAGAGACTGACCGTGGCCCCCAGTTCCCGGCAGAAGCTCCTCCAGACGTGCGAGGAGAACTAGGGACCGCGATCGGAGACGATGTCTGATAGTATCCCATGCAGACGGACGACGTGGTGGACCAGGAGGTCCGCTGTCTCCTGGGCCGTTGGTAGCTTCGGGAGGGCCACGAAGTGGGCCGCCTTGGAGAATCGGTCCACTATCGTGAGGATGACGGTGTTTCCCTGGGACGGCGGAAGGCCCGTGACAAAATCCAGGCCGATGTGAGACCAGGGGCGATGAGGCACGGGCAGCGGCTGTAGCAATCCCGATGTCTTGCGGTGGTCGGCCTTGCCCCTGGCGCAGGTGGTACAGGCCTGGATGTAACCCCGGACGTCGGCATCCAGGGACGCCCACCAGAAGCGCTGCCGGACGACTGCCACGGTTCTTCGCACCCCAGGATGACAGGAGAGCTTAGAACCGTGACAGAAGTCCAGAACCGCAGCCCTAGCTTCTGGTGGGACGTAGAGTCTATTCTTCGGCCCGGTTCCGGGGTCCGGGTTTCGTCCCAGGGCCTCCCGGACGGTCTTCTCCACGTCCCAGGTGAGGGTGGCCACGATTGTGGACTCCGGGATGATGGGATCCGGGGGATCCGACGACTCTGTTCTGACTTCGTCTTCATGTACCCGGGACAAAGCGTCTGATTTTTGGTTTTTGGTCCTGGGACAGGTAGGTGATCCGGAAGTCAAAACGGCCGAAGAACAGTGACCAGCGGGCTTGCCTGGGATTCAGCCGCTTGGCGGTCCTGATATACTCCAGGTTCCGGTGGTCAGTGAAAACCGTGAATGGCACGGACGTTCCCTCCAACAGATGTCTCCACTCCTCAAGAGCCTCTTTCACCGCAAGGAGTTCTCGATTGCCGACGTCATAGTTCCGTTCGGCCGGGGTCAACCTGCGGGAAAAATAGGCACACGGGTGAAGGACCTTATCGGTCTTCCCGCTCTGGGACAGCACGGCTCCTATCCCTGAGTCCGAGGCGTCCACTTCAACCACTAACTGGCGACTAGGATCGGGCTGCACCAGAACGGGTGCAGACGAGAAACGCCGTTTCAACTCCTTGAACGCGGCATCGCAACGATCCGACCAGGTGAAGGGAACTTTTGGCGAGGTCAGGGCTGTCAGGGGGCTAACTACCTGACTGTAGCCCTTAATGAACCTCCTGTAGAAATTTGCAAAGCCGAGGAACTGTTGCAGCTTCCTACGGCTTGTGGGTTGGGGCCAGTCTCTCACCGCCGCAACCCGGATCAGGAGCGACGGAGTTGGAGGAGATGATGAACCCCAGGAAGGACAAAGACGTGCGGTGGAACTCACACTTCTCGCCCTTCACAAACAGCCGGTTCACCAACAACCGCTGCAGGACCTGACGTACATGCTTAACATGGGTCTCAGGGTCCGGAGAAAAGATGAGTATATCGTCCAGATATACGAAGACGAACCGGTGGAGGAAATCCCGCAAGACATCATTAACCAACGCTTGGAAAGTCGCGGGAGCGTTTGTGAGATTGAACGGCATGACCAGGTAGTCAAAGTGACCTAAGGGGGTGTTAAATGCCGTCTTCCACTCGTCTCCCTTCCGGATCCGAACCAGGTGATACGCATTTCTAAGATTGAGCTTGGTGAAGATTCGGGCTCCATGCAGGGGTGTGAACACCGAATCCAACAGGGGCAACGGGTATCGGTTGCGAACCGTGATCTCGTTCAGTCCCCTATAATCAATGCATGGACGAAGACCGCCGTCTTTTTTACCCACAAAAAAGAAACCTGCACCCATCAGGGAGGTGGAATTCCGGATCAACCCGGCGGCTAACGAGTCCCGGATGTAGGTCTCCATTGATTCGCGCTCAGGCCGTGAGAGGTTGTACAGCCTGCTGGACGGGAACTCACTGCCCGGAACCAAATCAATGGCACAATCATAAGGACGGTGGGGGGGAAGGGTGAGCGCCAGATCCTTGCTGAACACGTCGACAAGGTCGTGGTACTCCACCGGCACCATCCCCAGATTGGGCGGGACTCTGACCTCCTCCTTAGCCTGGGAGCCGGGAGGAACCGAGGAACCTAAACACACCCGATGGCAGGTCTCGCTCCACTGAACCACTACCCCGGACGGCCAATCGATCCGGGGATTGTGTTTCAACATCCAGGGAAACCCCAAAGTCACTCGGGAGGTAGCAGGAGTCACAAAAAACTCGATCTCCTCCCGGTGATTTCCGGACACCACCAGGGTTACAGGTGGTGTCTTATGCGTGATTGGAGGGAGTAGGGAGCCATCTAGTGCTCGCACCTGCACAGGCGAGGTAAGCGCCACCAGAGGGAGCCCTATCTCCCTGGCCCATCTGCTGTCCAACAGATTCCCTTCAGAGCCCGTGTCCACCAGTGCTGGAGCTTTCAGGGTTGATTCCTCATAAAGGATCGTAACTGGGAGTCGTGTGGCAATGTGGGTGTGTCCCACGTGAATGTCTCGGCCCACCCTTAGCCCAGTCTCTAGGGGCGGGCGTTGGTGTTTAACCGCTCGGGGCAGTCTCTCACTTGGTGCTCTGTCGAGCCACAATCAAAACATACTCCGCGGGCCTGCCTCCTCTGTGCATCTGGTGCCCTAAATGTTGCCCTGCTCGTGTCCATAGCTTCGTCAGCAGGGGGAGCTGTAGCCACACGGAGCGCCGGAGCCGTGGAGCGTGGGGAAGGCGGGATGCGGTCGGAACCGGAAGGGAGAGGGACGGCGCGTGCCCGGCCACGCCCTTCGTCTCGTTCCCGACGACGTTCTTCTAACCGATTGTCTAATCGTATGACCAGATCGATAAGCCCATCTAAATCCCGCGGTTCGTCCTTAGCCACCAGGTGCTCCTTAAGAACCAATGACAGTCCGTTTACAAAGGCGGCGCGGAGGGCAGTGCTATTCCAGCCGGACCTCGCAGCCGCGATGCGGAAGTTGACTGCATAGGCAGCTGCGCTCCGACGCCCCTGTCTCATTGACAGTAGCACTGTTGAAGCGGTTTCTCCTCTATTGGGGTGATCGAACACGGTTCTGAACTCCCTCACAAACCCATCATATGTCTGAAGGAGCCATGAGTTCTGCTCCCAGGGCGCTGTAGCCCAAGCGCGTGCCTCACCGCGAAGCAGGTTTATTACATAAGCTACCTTGCTAGCATCGGTCGCGTACATAACAGGACGCTGTGCGAAGACTAGCGAACACTGCATCAGAAAATCCGTGCACGTCTCCACACAGCCTCCGTACGGCTCTGGGGGGCTTATGTATGCTTCCGGGGAAGGTGGGAGGGGTCGTTGAACAACCAGTGGAACGTCTATGTTACGTACAGGGTCTACGGGAGGGAGAGCCGCAGCGGCGCCCGGAGGGCGCGCTTCCACCTGCGCGGCGAGAGCCTCCACCCTGCGGTTCAGGAGGACGTTCTGCTCGGTCATCAAATCTAACCGAGTCGTGAAAGCGGTGAGGATCCGCTGCAACTCACCGATTACCCCTCCTGCGGACGCCTGCGCGTCCTGTTCTTCCATTGGCCGTTCAACAGCCGGTTGACGCCCCTCGGGATCCATGACGATGGCCGAGATATCCTGTTGGGAAAGTGTCAGTACACGGACCCACAACAGGGGGCGCAAATGAACGGACAATGAAGAAAGTCAAATAACAAAGCTTTACTGTTGTGAACACGCACAACAAACACAACAAATTACAATTTTGGTCACAAGTCGAATTCCAACGGTGTCGTGTGGGCAGGCTCGACGATAGGAGACGTCTGTCCAAGTCGAACCGGAACCACCCGATTTCCTCTGCCACCGAACCCCGGGAATACTGGAGCCGCCAAGTCCCGAACTCCCAGGTGATCACTGCCTCCGCTCGTCGGATCCGGTACTGCTGGCGAGGAACAGAAACAGTCAGATTTGGGTGCGGCTGCACCCAACAACACGTGGGGTGGAAAACACCACCTCCACCTCTACTCAGAAACAACGCTGTAATGTGGGAATAAGAGTACTTATCCAAATACGTCCTTTTCAGTCTTCAGTCGTTTTACACACAAGCAACAATGGATTAATCCGTATGGCTGGCTGAGTTCGTTACCTCCTTGGTAGAGCGATATCTCGGCAATGAGGTGGAGATGCCGTCCTGCTGATATACCTCCCTGTTGATTGATATCAGCTGTCTCAGGTGATGGGTGACAGCTGTCACCCTGGCTGCTCCTGTGAGGCGGCAGCGCCCTCCGGTGCCTGGAGCCCGCACTCCAGGCAGGGCGCCCTCTGGTGGTGGTGGGCCAGCAGTACCTCCTCTTCAGCAGCCCACACAACAGTATCATTGTCATGTTGAGGTGGCAGAGGGTTGTTGTCGGCAGCTGGGGAAAGTAACTAAAAAAGTAACTAGTAATCTAACTTAGTTACTTTTACAATTGAGTAATCAGGAAAGTAACTAAGTTACTTTTTCAAGGAGTAATCAGTAATCAGTAATTGGATTACTTTTTCAAAGTAACTGTGGCAACACTGTTAACATCCAGATACTTCATCAATATTTTGTCTGTCCATGAAGGGACGTTTTCGTTTCAAAGAAAAAAAATACATTATATACAGATAATATCATAAAATGCATTAAAATTGTAATCTGCAAACTAATCCCCATTTGTACTAAATATACCTGTAATCTGAATACGTCTTTTTTTCTGTAAGTGTAGCGGAAGCGGAAGTTGCCTTTTTTTATATTCTAATTACGTAACACCGTTACATGTATTCCGTTACTCCCCAAGCCTGAACATCGCAACATAAACCTCTTTGTATATTATGCTTAAACTTTTTAGACATTGTCATTATGTTTGTTTTATATACGAGGTCTGTCCATAAAGTATAGGTCCTATTAATTTTTTTCAAAAACTATATGGATTTCATTCATATGTTTTTACGTCAGACATGCTTGAACCCTCGTGCGCATGCGTGAGTTTTTCCACGCCTGTCGGACCGCCGCGACGCTCCGCCACAGGAAAAACACCTCTGTTGGAAGCCTTAAGGACAAGTTGGAACATGTCCAGCTGTTAAACAATTTCTCATATAGTCACTCCACTGAAAGCCATCAAAAGCCGCCTGGATTTTACAAATGGTTATCAACACGGAGGTGTTTTTCCTGTGCCGCCGACTGCGCCGGCTGCGTCCCGACGCGCGGACCCGTCCGCACGTCTTTCATTAAAAAAATCTCCTTTAACAGTGGAATATCCGGATAAAATGCTGAAACCGACTTCTTCTGAAACTTCTCTGTTCTCTCACGACGTCCTGGATCAATAGAGCCTGAAATGTGGAGGTTTTCAGCTTGAAACAGGCTGATGACGGCGCCTGAGAGCGCTGCACGACGTCTCGCACCGTGGGAAGTCCTTAAAGCAACAGTGTCACCTCAAAATCTCTCATCAGCCGTTAAAATTTTCACTGAAAACCAGCTTAATTTTTCGAACCATGTCCACTTCGATGTGTCTCACAGGTTTAGAAAAAATTTTGATCAAACAAAGCGCCAGTCTCTCAGCAACTTCTCAGACAAAGGAATTCTGACGAGGGGCTGGACGACTCCTCCCACAAGGAGTGCTCACAGGCGAATGACGTCACCGACAGGCATAGAAAAACTCACACATGCGCATGAGGGTTCATGCATGTCTGACGTAAAAACATATGAATGAAATCCATATAGTTTTTGAAAAAAATAAAAAGGACCTATACTTTGTGGACAGCCCTCGTAAACATGCAAGAAGCTCGGGTTGTTACTTTGTTATTTTCAGTGGGAATTTCTGTGAGCCGCAATCGCTTCCTGGTCATGTCGTTCTGGGGGAAAGTGAAGTTTGCTCTTTAATGTCCTGCTTATTGTCCTTTACAACACTGTTTGTGCTGTTTGTTCCAGAGTAATATATGGAAAATGTCTGAAATTCAGTTTGCATTTATGAAGTTCCACGCAGGTTAAAGACAGAGAGGGGGAGAGAGGGAGAAAGAGGAGGAGAGAGGGAGAGAGGAGGAGAGCGAGAGGGGGAGAGAGAGTGGAGAGAGATAGAGGAGGAGAGAGAGATGGGGAGAGAGGGATTGAGGGAGAGAGAGAGAGGGATGGAGGGAGAGAGAGAGAGAGAGAGAGGAGGAGAGAGAGAGGGATGGAGGAGAGAGAGAGAGGGATGGAGGGAGAGAGAGGAGGAGAGAGAGAGAGGGAGAGAGGGATGGAGGGAGAGACAGCGGAGAGAGAGAGAAGGAGAGAGAGGGGGAGAGAGGGAGAAAGAGAAGGAGAGAGAGGGAGAGAGAGGGGAATGGAGGGAGAGACAGCGGAGAGAGAGGGGGAGAGAGGGAGAAAGGGGAGGAGAGAGAGAGGAGGACAGAGAGGGGGAGAGGGATGGAGGGAGAGACAGCGGAGAGAGGAGGAGAGAGAGGGGGAGAGAGGAGGAGAGACAGAGAGACAGATGGAGGGAGAGACAGCGGAGAGAGAGGGGGAGAAAGAGGAGGAGAGAGAGAGGAGGCGAGAGACGGATGGAGGGAGAGAGAGGAGGAGAGAGGGGGAGAGGGAGAAAGAGGAGGAGAGAGAGAGGGAGAGAGGGATGGAGGGAGAGAGAGGATGAGAGAGAGGAAGAGAGAGAGAGAGAGAGAGAGAGAGGGAGAGAGGGATGGAGGGAGAGAAAGTGGAGAGAGAGGAGGAGAGAGAGAGGGGGAGAGAGGGAGAAAGAGGAGGAGACAGAGGGGGGAGGAGAGAGAGAGGGGGAGAGAGGGAGAAAGAGGAGGAGAGAGAGATGGGGAGAGAGGGATGGAGGGAGAGAGCAGAGAGAGAGGAGAGAGAGTGGGGGATGGAGGAGAGAGAGAGGGGGAGAGAGGGAGAAAGAGGAGGAGAGATAGAGAGGAGGGGAGAGAGAGAGAGAGAGAGGGAGAGAGGGATGGAGGGAGAGACAGCGGAGAGAGAGAAGGAGAGAGAGAGAGGTGGAGAGGGAGAAAGGGGAGAAGCGAGAGAGAGGAGAGAGAGAGAGAGGAATGGAGGGAGAGAGCGGAGAGAGAGGGGGGAGAGAGGGATGGAGGAAGAAAGAGGAGGAGAGAGGGAGAGAGGAAGGGAGGGAGAGAAAGCGGAGAGAGAGGAGGAGAGTTAGAGGGTGAGAGAGGGAGAAAGGGGAGGAGAGAGAGAGGGATGGAGGGAGAGATAGCCGAGAGAGGGGGGAGAGAGTCAACATCTTGATCATGATTCGAAAGTGTAAAATTCATCATGTGGTGAAATTCAAACTGTAAATCCTGATTGTGCGTGTGCGTGTGTACGTGTTTCCTCTGTGTTGCCTTCAGTCTGCACAGACACAAAATATATGGACACGAGAAATAAAAAATGTATGACGGAACAACTGGAACCTCGTCTGAAACGTAAGTGGGTTTTTTGCGTGTTTATTTTGCGTTGTTTGGTTTTTTTTGTGTGTGTTTTTTAACGTGCGGTTTTCCCCTGAGGTCGACGTGTCCGTGGAGTCGCCCATTTTATGTAAAGATTAGTCAGACCGCTAGAGGGCGGTAATGCACAACAAAATGTCTTGAAGTCGCAGTGGGTGACGTCAGGGTGACGTCGTCAGCAGCGGCCGGAGGATGAGTGAGTATGGAGTTGGAGTCGTAGATTTGAGTCACGGGTTGGAGAATGTGCCGGTTTTTGTTGGATGCAGTGGATTCGATCAGTTTCAGGTAATTTATGCTGTATGTACAGCTGCAAGTGGAAACTTTACCTCCTCAAACTGGGTTTGTTGTGTTGTTGTTGTGTTTTTGTCCGTGCTGCGCAGGCCCGCCTGAAGGGGGAAGTGTTCGACCAGTTTTGTGATTTTTTTTTTTTCCTTTTCAAGCAAAATCATAAAATGGAAACTAACTTACTGTGATAATATAATGAAGGCAAAGCCTTTGACCGAGCAGTGTTTTTCTCTCTGGAAAAATATTTAAGTTTTTGTTTGACATACTGCAGAAAAATTGAAGATTCAATTGGACAATATTATTTTAATAATTTTCTTCAGGGGTTGATGATTTCATTTAAAAAGTGATGTTTACGCAATAAAAGATATTTATTCTCCTGACTTATGTGGCACTGACAACTAGAGCTGGGTATCGATTCAAATTTCAAAAATTGATTTGATTCTTAAGATTCAGAATTGATCATTTCGATTCCATCTGATATCGATTTGGGTTAGTGTTATTAAAACTGTTTTTGAGCTGTTACCTAATTGTCTAGTTATGCAACATATTAATACTAGTATTATATTTACATTTGACAGCAAATTAATTAAGTATTTGTCGTTAATAATGATGGCTATAGAGGGTTTGCATGTGAATTATCGGTCACGTCATTTTGTGTCCTGCGCCCATTCTGGATTACGGCGTGGTGGCTGCTGTGATACGCTACATGCATTTGGCAAACAATTGCAGAAGCTTCAACGTCAGTGTGAAGAAGCCTCACGGCACCGTGGCGCTGAGAGAGATCCGCCGCTACCAGAAATCCGCTGCTCCCAGAATTTTGTTTTATTTTATTTGGCAATAAAATTATATAAGAATACATAAAAATACTGCCGAGGATAACACAAGAACGCTTCCAATACGGATGCTTATTTACATTATGGTCCTCAAGCACTGAGCTGCTGATCCGCAAGCTGCCCTTCTAGCACCTGGTGAGAGAAATCGCTCAGGACTTCAAGACCGACCTCCGCTTTCAGAGCTCCGCTGCGATGCTCTGCAGGAGGCCGGCGAGGCTGACCTGGTCGGCAGCTTCCTAGTTCACAATAAGTGTGACACTGTCGGCCAGTTCGTTACATCGCCACTAAATTCACTATCTGGTTATAAGATACAGATCCACTGAACCAACTGCTACACATCTATCACGATAAATGGCTTTATCTCGAGAATTTAAAGCATTGTAATAATAATAATAGTAATGGCACGGACCAATCCCCTTCCCAGAATGATAGAGTAGTATTTTTATTTTGCAAACAGGGTGAATGGCAGCCAAAAGAGGGCGCCAGAGGTACCTGGCTCATTGGCCCTGACACAGGCTTCCATGTTTTGGCTTGATGCCTCGTTTCTTTTAGGTTAAAAAAAAAAAACTATGGCTTTACTTCACAAAATGTGGCCCTCAGAATGCAGGCAACAGTGTTTCAGGGGGTTATAAATTAAAAAAGTCTCAGTCTCCCCTACAAGTGCTGGTGGAAAAGACTGACTGGCGGTTCAGTCAGTCTTTTCCACCAGCACTTGCTGCGTGGCTGAAAAGTCAGTCCACAACACAGAACCTTCACACTCTCTCCCACGGAAAAGGCATGTTACGAGGAACGACCTAAAACAAAAAAAAACACCACTGTGTGAATTAAACAACGGACTTTTCTTTTTTTCTTACCCGCAACAGACAAGAGTCCAGGTCATCATGATCGACATCTTTAAATAGCTTTGACAGAGGTTGATGAATACATTGTGAACCTG
The DNA here is from genome assembly GCF_902500255.1 of Thalassophryne amazonica. Classification (NCBI taxonomy): domain Eukaryota; kingdom Metazoa; phylum Chordata; class Actinopteri; order Batrachoidiformes; family Batrachoididae; genus Thalassophryne; species Thalassophryne amazonica. Next base: position 132,487,497 of record NC_047105.1, read on the forward strand.
CTTCAAAATCAGAACCACCTGGTCCACAGTCAATGCAGAGAAATGATCATTTTCACACCCTCAGAAACAGCGCAACAGACCACCTGCAGCGGCATTTCTTCAGTGAGGCTGCTCCAACACTGGCGTGAAGACCATATATATATATATATATATATAATATATATATATATAGTGTGTGTGTATAATATCGATATTTGGATGTATGAATCAATCTGTGGGATTTAAAATCGATTAAAAAAAAATCAGGGAATCAATCTTTTCAACCCAGCACTACTGACAACATGTATAACATGTATTAAATTGCAATTACAAAACCTTTTTCCCCACTTTCCTGTTACACTGAGGCTTGTAAACAGTTTGTAGTTTCTAAACAGTTCCAATGAAAATTATTAACTTTTCATTGTGAAAATGAGTGAAGCCCCCTCCCCCCGCTCTCGTTGAGTAAATGAAGAGTTTTGGAAACACGAAGCCTTTACCATACGTAACCCATACATTTCTGAATGAATCAGCATCTACGGGACACAGAAGTAACTGGATTATTGAATGAAAGATTCTGATGGGAGTTTTTTTTTTCCTTTCAACTCAGAGCGGAGAGCGACGCTTCACTTTGTTGAGGAAATTACGGCAGTGATGCACCTCACTCAGTGTATTCCTACACCAGCCTTTCGTTCTTTGTCCAGCGTGACGAGCGCAAAACAAATGCAGCGAAAGCGGTAACCAGTTAACACCATTTCTATGCGTTTCCTGCCTTTTAATTAGTACACGAACGGAATATATTAATTCATTTTTCAGAACTACTTTGTTGATGGAAGCCGTAATGTGGCTCGCTCAGTGTATTCCTATGCCAGCCTTTCGCTGGTGTCCGACGGGACGACCGCCGCAACGACAGCGGTAACCGGGTAACAGCATTCTCCCATCATGCACCTCGGCTTCTCCCATCATGTTTCTTATGTGCTTCCTGTGTACTTCCTGTTTTAACTTCCTGTTTGTGGTGACGAATGCGTGCTTCCAGTTTGCGGTCATGGCGGAAACTGAGTCGGATGGACTACGACTCTGACGTCATGCCCGTCTGTCAACATCTTCGCTTCGCTCGGTGGCTCCGCTGCCGGGTGCTGCTCGGTATGAATTTGTTATTTTTCTGCAAAGGCAATTCTACAACATATGTTGATGGCAACAAAAATAACAAACACGAACAGATGTTTTGTGGTTCATACAGTGCAGTGTTTTAACCTGCCATACAGCACTAGGGCTGAAACGATGAGTCGAATAATTCAGTTGCAAAAAATGTTTGAGGCAAATTCTGTGCATTGAAGCACTGTGTAACATTGTAGTACATATGCCAGGCCTGTGTGTGGTGCTGTAACATCTTCTTTGTCTTTCGGCTGTTCCCGTTAGGGGTCGCCACAGCAGATCAATCGTTTCCATCTCACCCTGTCCTCTGTATCTTCCTCTGTCACACCAACCACCTGCATGTCCTCTCTCAGCACATCCATGAACCTCCTCTTTGGTCTCCCTCTTCTCCTCCTGCCTGGTGGCTCCATCCTCAGCATCCTTCTCCCTATATACCCTGGGTCCCTCCTCTGCACATGTCCAAACCATCTCAATCTCGCCTCTCTGACTTTGTCTCCAAACCATCCCACCTGAGCTGTCCCTCTGATATGTTCATTCCTAAAGAGAATCTCAACATCTTCAGCTCTGCCACCTCCAGCTCTGCCTCCTGTCTTTTTGTTAGTGCCACTGTCTCTAAACCATACAACATAGCTGGTCTCACTACTGTTTTGTAAACTTTCCCCTTCACTCTTGCTGATATTCTTCGGTCACAAATCACTCCTGCCACCTTTCTCCACCCACTCCACCCTGCCTGTACTCTCTTCTTCACCTCTCTACCACACTCTCCATTACTTTGAACAGTTGACCCCAAATATTTAAACTCATCTACTTTCACCACTTCTACTCCTGTAACTGCACTATTCCACTGGGCTCCCTCTCATTCACACACATGTACTCAGTCTTGCTTCTACTGACTTTCATTCCCCTTCTCTCCAAAGCATATCTCCACTTCTCCAGACTAGACTCAACTTGCTCTCTACTCTCACTACAGATCACAATGTCATCTGCAAACATCATAGTCCATGGGGACTCCTGTCTGATCTCATCTGTCAACCTGTCCATCACCACTGCAAACAAGAAAGGACTCAGAGCTGATCCTTGGTGTAATCCCACCTCCACCTTGAATGAGTCTGTCATTCCGACTGCGCATCTCACCGCTGTCACACTATTCTTGTACATGTCCTGCACTACCCTAACATACTTCTCTGCCACTCCAGACTTCCTCATACAATGCCACAACTCTTCTCTTGGCACCCTATCATAAGCTTTTTCTAAGTCCACAAACACACAATGTAACTCTTTCTGTCCTTCTCTGTACTTTTCCAACAGTATTCTCAGAGCAAACACTGCATCTGTAGTGCTCTTTCTCGGCATGAAACCATATTGCTGCTCACAGATCTTCACCTGTTTTCTAAGCCTAGCTTCTACTACTCTTTCCCATAACTTCATGCTGTGGCTGATCAGCTTTATGCCTCTGTAGTTACTGCAGCTCTGCACATCACCCTTGTTCTTGAAAATAGGAACCAGCACACTTCGTCTCCACTCCTCAGGCATCCTCTCACTTTCCAAGATTTTATTAAACAATCTGGTTAGAAACTCTACTGCCATCTCTCCTAGACATTTCCATGCCTCCATTGGAATGTCATCTGGACCAACTGCCTTTCCACTCTTCATCCTCTTCATAGCAGCCCTCACTTCTTCCTTGCTAATATCTTTTACTTCCTGATTTACTCTCACCACATCATCCAGCCTTTTCTCTCGCTCATTTTCTTTAATCATCAACTCTTCAAAATATTCCCTCCACCTTCTCAGCACACACTCCTCACTTGTCAGCACATTACCATGTGCATCTTTTACCACCCTAACCTGCTGCACATCCTTTCCAGCTCTGTCCCTTTGTCTGGCCAATCGGTACAAGTCCTTTTCTCCTTCCTTACTATTCAACTTCTTGTACAGCTCACAATATGCCTTTTCCTTTGCTTTTGCCACTTCTCTTCTCGCCTTACGCCGCATCTTCTTGTACTCCTGTCTACTTTCTTCATCTCTCCGACTATCCCAAAACTTTTTCGCCAACCTCTTTCTCCTCATGCTTTCCTGGACCTCTTCATTCCACCACCAAGTCTCCTTCTCTTCCTTCCACTGTCCAGATGTCATACCCAGTACTGCCCTAGCTGTCTCCCTCACCACATCTGCAGTACTTTTCCAGTTGTCCAAAATTGCTTCCCCTCCAACTAGTGCTTCTCTCACCTGCTCGCTAAATTTCACACAACAGTCTTCCTCCTTCAGCTTCCACCATCTGATCCTTTGTTGAGCTCTCACTCTCTTCTTCTTCTTTACCTCTAAAGTCATCCTACAAACAACCATCCTATGCTGTCTAGTGACACTCTCTCCTATGCTACCACCTTACAGTCTGTGATTTATTTTAGCTTGCATCTCCTATAAAGAATGTAGTCCACCTGTGTGCACCTTCCTCCACTCTTATATGTTATCCTGTGCTCCTCCCTTTTCTTAAAGTAGGTATTCACCACAGCCATTTCCATCCTTTTTGCAAAATCAGCTACCATCTGTCCTTCCCCATTCCTATCCTTGATACCATATCACCCATTACTTCCTCATCACCTCTGTTCCCTTCACCAACATGCCCATTGAAGTCTGCTCCTATCACCACTCTTTCATGCTTGGGCACACTCTCCACCACCTCATCTAACACACTCCAGAAATCTTCTTTCTCCTTCATCTCACAACCTACCTGTGGGGCATATGCACTGATGATATTCATCATCACTCCTTCAATTTCCAACTTCACACTCATCACCCTGTCAGACACTTGCTTAACCTCCAACACACTTTTAACATACTCTTCCTTTAAAATGACCCCAACACCATTTCTCTTCCTGTCCACACCATGGTACAACAACTTGTACCCACCACCGATGCTCCTGCTCTTACTTCCCTTCCACTTGGTCTCTTGCACACACAATATGTCTACCTTTCTCCTCTCCATCATATCAGCCAGCTCTCTCCCTTTACCAGTCATACTACCAACATTCAGAGTCCCCACTCTCATTTCCACCCTTCTAGTTTTCTTCTTCTCCCGCTGTTCGTGGCAACGTTTTCCTCCTCTTCTTCGTCGTCTTTGCCCAGCAGTAGCCCAATTTCCACCGGCACCCTGTTGGGCAATAGCACCGGTGGTGGACGTTGTTAACCCGGGCCGCGACCGATCCGGTATGGGAATTCGATTCTGATTCTGCATAGTTGGGTTGGCTTGTTTTACGCCGGCTGCCCTTCCTGACACAACCCTCCTCATTTATCCGGGCTTGGGACCAGCACTCAGAATGTACTGGCTGCACACCCCATGTGGCTGAGTTTGTGTGGTGCTGTAACATCTCCAGAAAAACAAAACAAAACAGAAGACTAGAGCATGTGTATAAGCCGTGTAAGAGTGAATCAATTTAGCATCAAAAGCTACAGCTTTCCAGTGCGACGCGCTTCCGATCTTTACACGGTTGTATATGTTTCTTTTGCAACCCCAATTCCAATGAAGTTGGGACGTTGTGTAAAATGTAAATAAAAACAGAATACAATGATTTGCAAATCCTCTTCAACCTATATTCATTTGAATACACCACAAAGACAAGATATTTAATGTTCAAACTGATAAACTTTATTGTTTTGTGCAAATATTTGCTCATTTTGAAATGGATACCTGCAACACATTTCAAAAAAGGGGATGGGGCAACAACAGACTGGGAAAGTTGATGAATGCTCAAAGAACACCTAATTGGAAACATGGTGAGTGTCATGATTGGGTAAAAAGGAGCACCCCCAAAAGGCTCAGCCATTCACAAGCAAAGATGGGGCGAGGATCACCACTTTGTGAACAACTGCGTGAAAAAAAAATACTCCAACAGTTTAAGAACAATGTTTCTCAACGTTCAGTTGCAAGAAATTTAGGGATTCCATCATCTGCAGTCCATAATATAATCAGAAGATTCAGAGAATCTGGAGAACTTTCTACACATAAGCGGCAAGGCTGAAAACCAACATTAAATGCCCGTGACCTTTGATCCCTCAGGCGGGACTGCATTAAAAACCAACATCATTGTGTAAAGGATCTTACCACGTGGGCTTAGGAACATTTCAGAAAACCATTGTCAGTTAACACAGTTCATCTTTACAAGTGAAAGGTTAAACCATGCAAAGTGAAAGCCATACATCAACAACATCCAGAAACGTTGCCGCCTTCTCTGGGCCCGAGCTCATTTGAAATGGACAGATGCAAAGTGGAAAAGTGTGCTGTGGTCTGATGAGTCCACATTTCAAATTGTTTTTAAAATCATGGACGCCGTGTCCTCCGGACAAAAGATGAAAAAGACCATCCAGATTGTTATCAGTGGAAAGTTCAAAGTCAGCATCTGTGATGGTATGGGGGTGTTTTAGTGCCCATGTCATGGGCAACTTACACATCTGTGATGGCACCATGAAAGGTACATCCAGGTTTTGGAGCAACACATGCTGCCATCCAAGTAACGTCTTTTTCAGGGACGTCCCTGCTTATTTCAGCAAGACAATGCCAAGCCACATTCTGCACTTGTTACAACAGTGTGACTATGTAGTAAAAGAGTGCGGGTAGTAGACTGGCCCACCTGCAGTCCAGACCTGTCGCCCATTGAAAATGTGTGGCACATTATGAAGCGCAAAATAGGACAACGGAGACTCCGGACTGTTGAACAATTTAAGTCGTACGTCAAGCAAGAATGGGAAAGAATTCCACCTACAAAGCTTCAACAATTACTGGCCTCAGTTCCCAAATGCTTTTTGAGTGTTGTTAGAAGGAAAGGTGATATAACACAGTGGTAAACATACCACTGTCCCAGCTTTTTTGAAATGTGTTGCAGGCATCCAATTCAAAATGAGCCAATGTTTACACAAAAACAATAAAGTTTATCAATTTGAACATTAAATATCTTGTCTTTGTGGTGTATTCAATTGAACATAGGTTGAAGAGGATTTGCAAATCATTGTATTCTGTTTTTATTTACAGTTTACACAACGCCCCAACTTCATTGGAATTGGGGTTGTACATTTCACACAGTAAATTATACTTTATATTATAATACTTACATTATACAATATGTTTCACACAGTACATTTTATATATACATGATAAAATATGTTTCACACAGTACATTATACTTTACATTATTATACATACATGATATAATACATTTCACACAATAAATTATACTTTATATTACTATACATACATTATAAAATATGTTTCACACAGTACATTATATTTTACATTACATTATAAAATATGTTTCACACATTACATTATATTTTACATTACAATACTTTATAAAATACGTTTCACAGTTCATTATACTTTATATTACTATACATACATTATAAAATATATTTCACACAGTACATTATACTTTGCATTATTATACATGATATACATTTCACACAATAATAAAATATGTTTAACACAGTACATTATACTTTGCATTATTATACATGATATACATTTCACACAATAATAAAATATGTTTAACACAGTACAGTATATTTTACATTACGTTTCACAGTACATTATACTTTACATTACTATACATACATTATAAAATGTATTTCACACAGTACATTATACTTTGCATTATTATACATGATATAATACATTTCACACAATAAATTATACTTTATATTACTATACATACATTATAAAATGTTTCACACAGTACATTATATTTTACATTATTATACATTATAAAATATGTTTCACAGTACATTATACTTTATATTACTATGCATACATTAGAAAATATGTTTCACACAGTACATTATACTTTACATTGTTTTACATACATGATATAATACATTTCACACAATAAATTATACTTTATATTACTATACATACATTATAAAATGTTTCACACAGTACAGTATATTTTACATTACATTATAAACTACATTTCACAGTACATTATACTTTATATTACTATTCATACATTATAAAATATATTTCACACAGTACATTATACTTTACATTATTATATATGATATAATATATTTCACACAATAAATTATACTTTATATTACTATACATACATTATAAAATATATTTCAGGCAGTACATTATATTTTACATTACTATACATTATAAAATATGTTTCACAGTACATTATAATTTGTATTACTATACATACATTCTAAAATATATTTCAGACAGTACATTATATTTACATTATATTTTACATTACTATACATACATTATAAAATGTTTCACACAGTACATTATACTTTATATTACGTTTCACACAGTACGTTATATTTTACACTATTATACATTATTAAATACATTTCACAGTACATTATACTTTATATTACTATACATACATACATTATAAAATATATTTCACACAGTACATTATACTTTATATTACTATAAATGCATTATAAAATACTTTTCACACAGTACATTAAACTTTGTAATATGTACAGTAGTGTTCAAAATAATAATAGTGCTATGTGACTAAAAAGATTAATCCAGGTTTTGAGTATATTTCTTATTGTTACATGGGAAACAAGGTACCAGTAGATTCAGTAGATTTTCGCAAATCCAACAAGACCAAGCATTCATGAGATGCACACTCTTAAGGCTATGAAATTGGGCTATTAGTAAAAAAAAAAAAGTAGAAAAGGGGGTGTTCATAATAATAGTAGTGTGGCATTCAGTCAGTGAGTTCGTCAATTTTGTGGAACAAACAGGTGTGAATCAGGTGTCCCCAATTTAAGTATGAAGCCAGCACCTGTTGAACATGCTTTTCTCTTTGAAAGCCTGAGGAAAATGAGACGTTCAAGACATTGTTCAGAAGAACAGCGTAGTTTGATTAAAAAGTTGATTGGAGAGGGGAAAACCTATACGCAGGTGCAAAAAATTATAGGCTGTCCATCTGCAATGATCTCCAGTGCTTTAAAATGGACAAAAAACCAGAGACGCGTGGAAGAAAATGGAAAACAACCATCAAAATGGATAGAAGAATAATCAGAATGGCAAAGGCTCACCCATTGGTCAGCTCCAGGATGATCAAAGACAGTCTGGAGTTACCTGTAAGTGCTGTGACAGTTAGAAGATGCCTGTGTGAAGCTAATTTATTTGCAAGAATCCCCCACAAAGTCCCTCTGTTAAATAAAAGACGTGCAGAAGAGGTTACAATTTGCCAAAGAACACATCAGCTGGCCTAAAGAGAAATGGAGGAATATTTTGTGGACTGATGAGAGTAAAATTGTTCTTTTTGGGTCCAAGGGCTCCAGACAGTTTGTGAGATGACCCCCAAACTCTGAATTCAAGCCACAGTTCACAATGAAGACAGTGAAGCATGGTGGTGCAAGCATCATGATATGGGCATGTTTCTCCTACTATGGTATTGGGCCTATATATCGCATACCAGGTATCATGGATCAGTTTGGATATGTCAGAATACTTGAACAGGTCATGTTGCCTTATGCTGAAGAGGACATGCCCTTGAAATGGGTGTTTCAACAAGACAATGACCCCAAGCACACTAGTAAACCAGCAAAATCTTGGTTCCAAACCAAAAAAATTAATGCCTCGCAGATGTGAAGAAATCATGAAAAACTGTGGTTATACAACTAAATACTAGTTTAGTGATTCACAGGATTGCTAAAAAAGCAGTTTGAACATAATAGTTTTGAGTTTGTAGCATCAACAGCAGATGCTACTATTATTGTGAACACCCCCTTTTCTACTTTTTTTTTTTTTTACTAATAGCCCAGTTTCATAGCCTTAAGAGTGTGCATATCATGAATGCTTGGTCTTGTTGGATTTGTGAGAATCTACTGAATCTACTGGTACCTTGTTTCCCATGTAACAATAAGAAATGTACTCAAAACCTTGATTAATCTTTTTAGTCACATAGCACTACTATTATTCTGAACACTACTGTATATGTCGCTGACATGAATGAGTGAAGCTTTTCAGCATCTCAACATGTCATTTAGATCCTTCAGATGTATATTTCAGTAAATGTTTCTGGGTGACATTAGCATGGCTAAAAACCATCAGCTTCTGGGGAGCAACGCCCCCCAGACCCCCCAACTACAGCCCTCTTAAGTTCCCGTCATTTTAAGTATTTTTCTTTATTTGCGTCTCACATGCCTGGAAAGTCCTCACTCACCACAGTAGCGGCTCCAGTGTTTTTTTTTTTTTTGTTTTTGGTTTTTTGTTCTGCGGGTGGTTTGGGGTAGCTTGGTATTTTTATGAGGATGTTATGAAATAAGTGCGCATGTGTCACGATGGCTCTCTGCTGCACCTCTGCCATGTTCACATGCGTGTGTACACATAACCACATTCTGATCTGCAAGAGTCACTGATGACATGCAGAATGAAAAAAATCGCACACAAACCAATACAAATATCCACAGACCTCCACATGTAGCCTGTAGCCTCAGGGAAAAAATTCCAAAGGCAGGCAGAGAGAAAGTCTTTCCCCTACCATCGATGTCTTCATAACAGCACAATGCACCTGTTGTTGTGGTTTAGAGCAAAAGCAGCAATGATTTGGTTCCTGTCCAGAGGCCGTGGTCTCCGAGGGTGAAATGCCAGGAGTGCCAGGTCACTGGTTTGTCCGTCCCAACTGCTGTTTCTCAGGTAGTTTTTTAGGCACCTTGAGGTCCCTGCTGTGTACAACATATTCCATGAGACTGTCACATCCATTAACACGTTCACTAGTCCTGCTGTGATCCGGCCTCCCAGAGACGATTCTCAATAGATGCAGAAATAATGGTCGTCATAATACTGTGGGGCGCCTCGAGCACAGCAAGACCAGTAAAAGCGGTAATGCACGTGACGCTCTCATGGAATAGGCCATTACGGCTGAAGGTTACTCCTCCCCTGAACAGGGGGCCTAACGGCTCTGCTCTGACTTGTTTTCCATCATATTTCAGTATTCACCAGAAAACACTGAGGGACCAGGATGCTCCGTTGACCTGAGTGAAATCACGCTGCCTGGATGCTCCTGTCTGTCCACTTCCTGCTCTCCTGACAGCTGCTCCTGCCTGAGGACACATGGGCAGCACTACAGCAGCACAGGGACACTGTTGAACCTCAGTGGGACAGATGGCGATTACTGCGCCCCGGTGTTCGAGTGTAACGCTCTTTGCTGCTGCAGTGATGTCTGCAGTAACAGGGTGGTGCAGAGGGGCCTCAGACTCAGACTAGAAGTTTGCCGCACCATCCACAAGGGCTGGGGAGTACGGACACTGCAGCCCATTCCACACGGGACTTTTGTGTGTGAATACGCGGGAGAGGTAATCAGCTTTAAAGAAGCCAGGCGGAGACAACAAGCACAGAAATACGAAGACAATAATTACATCATAGCTGTCAGAGAACACGCAGGCAAAGGCCACATCATCGAGACATTTGTCGATCCAACCATGATCGGAAACGTCGGCCGCTTCCTCAACCACTCCTGCCTGCCGTGCCTGGCCATGGTGCCGGTCCGAGTCCACTCTGCGGTTCCTCGACTGGCACTGTTTGCTGGGCGGGACATTGAAAGTCAAGAGGAGCTGACGTTTGATTATTCAGGAGGCTTCAGGAATCAGCCTCCTGTGGAGCTGGTGTCCACACAGACTGACGCTGCAGAGGCAGTCCACAGGAAGGTCTGCCGCTGTGGTGCCACCAACTGTGCCCGCTTCCTCCCACTGGATTTATCTATTCTCAGCTGATCAGTCACATCAAGTAGCGTGGCGCAGTATTACAAAAATGCTACACAAAAGTTGTTTTTATTGCTGATGTGCATGTCTGTGTCTTTTGTCGGAAAAGGTCTTGACGGGACGCCCGGATGTTTCGGTCTCCTGTGAGATGCCTGATGGTGGATTTGAGTGGCAAAGTTTTGCTAAATGTTAATCTCTGCTCCTACAGCAGAACCTCCTTGTCTGTACTTTTTAATCAGTGCAACTATACGCCTCAGATAGATAAACTTTCTGTTACTAATTTTCTCAGCTTTGATTATGACAAGTTCACTTTGATAGTCACTTTTCATGCCCCACATCTGTTTCACTCCAACTTTTGTATCTCTTTTTTTAAATTTGCTTTGTGTCCAGTGCTTTGTCCACCACCAGGCAGGTCAAACAACACCTTGTGCTAGGAAATGGTTGTGAATGCTAAAAACTGCAAAAGATGTTCCCACAGTTACTTATAATACACTGTTAGATTTTGTTATATTGTGTACAAATGGCCAAAGCTCATCATAGGCTCTGAATTCCAGAATGTGAACCAAATGAGGGTCTACAACTCCCCCTGGACCGAATGCTGTCATTGATTACTTCCCCAGTCAAGGCTGGTACACATCCACAGCTGAGTTTCTTGTCCAAGAATGCAGATGGAAATTGATCCTACGTCTCCATATTGGTAGCCAAACTCCTTATTCCACTGAGCTCCCTTCACATGGTATTGAGCTAAATTTTATTACAGGTTACTGTGATGATGTTATCGCCCAGCCCTAAGTTGCACTATGCTCAGTTTCTCCAATCACAGTCACAGAAGCCTGTAACTCCTGCCAAAACAGAGACCTGGATTCAAGACCTGCTCATGCTGCCTGTGTGTGTGTGTGTGTGTCTTTGGACAAGACTTAATTTGCTTTGTCTCGGTTAACCCAGCTGTAAACATAGTACCCGCCATGGTTTGGAAGTTGTCTGAGATGGACAGGTGTTCTGTTTGCAGGATAGAATTGGACTCTTGTCTGCTTCACACTCCAGAAACAGGAGATGAGCGCAGCCCCATTGGGCCGCCGGCCCTATAAGGACTTACTTATGGATATAATTCCTAAATTATTATTGTCATACTTGATACACCCCTAAATTAAAGCTAAAAGTCTACACAACAAATGTGTTTCATCTGTGCTCCACAGTGGTGGTGTACAGAGACATAACCTGACTATAAATGAAGTGCAACTGAATGCTGTTTTTCACTTGAGAAACTCCATTAAAGCTTTTAAAATTACATCCATCTAAATGAAGAAAAATAAGGTGTGTGTGGGGGGGGGGGGCTAGGCTGAAACTACAGTGTCCTCCAGATAGTCATGACACCATCCTGTCCCTCTGTCAGCTTGTACAGCCCACATACACTGTGCAACTGCTGTACTGTTGAACATGACGGTGACTCACGTTAACTCATCTGAACTGAGAGTCCAAGATCACAAGACATGCTGTCTTCACTGAGCAATTCTGTCGTAGACATTGTCACAGGGCTGGTATGATTTAAATCACTGTTTAAAAAACAATAAATAAATAAATAACAAAATCTAAAAAATAATCACAAATGTTTTTGTAATTTCTCCTGGTTCTGTATGTAATATACTGCCCCTTACAAAGAACAAAATCATTATATTCCTCAGTTTAAATTTATTGAAAGTCACGTTGAAAACGGGCCCGGTGTCACGGTCTGAGATTACCACCAGTCTGAATTTACCAGGTAAAATTAGACTGTAGCAGCCACAGTCTGAACTTACCACCAGTCTGATTTTAGCATCTTGGTATATTGAGACTTGTGTGTTATTGACCCTGGTCCAAATTTGCCAAGCAAATATATAATTTTTTTAATTGGAACCACAAGTAAATCCTGTCACTCTCTATTGATGCTTATTGATTTAACCATTATAATTCTGGTTACTAGTTACCTAGCTAGTCTGAAATTTCCAGCCTGCAAGTCTGAATTTATGTCCCACTTCAAGTTTTCTGAATCAAAAGTGTGTGGAAAATGCAGTTATTTCAAAATACATCTGCTCGGTTGAAGATCGCCGCAAGAAATGGTAAATCTAGACCTCCCGGAAGTTGACTGCGAAAAAAAATCGATTTGCGCATGCGCTTGGTAAAATGAGACCGGCGCAAACTCAGACCACGACACCAGGTCTCCACAGACGGACTCCATCTTGTGTAAGACCACAAACATAGCTTGCACAACAGTTTTATACAATCTGGTTCTTAAGCTCTGATGTAACGCATCACGTGATACATATTTTTCCAAGTCCAAAGACCTGCACGTTTACAGTTAAAGTTACATCTGTATTATCCCTTTAAGGATCTACAGTTTAGTTTATGTTTATAGTGTGCGCAAACCTCCCTCCCTCGTTCGCCTCCTCCTCCACTTCCGTTAACCGCATTCGTCTATTTCTAAGGTAAGAACACTTAATAAAACTTTTTACTTTTGTTTTATATACTTTATTATGCACAGGTAAAATATACATGTCTGTTTGTTAATAAAAACAAATAATTGTTTTCATAATTTAGAGTGATTTGGGGGTGTTTTACAAGGCTGGAACGGATTAAAATTATTTAGTTATTTTCAGTGAGGGAAATTCGTTTGAAATATGAGCAGATTGGCTTACGAGCTTGGTCACGCAACAAATTAAACTCATAAATCAAGGTTCCACTGTATTACTAATATGTAATTTTTTATGCTTTTCATCACGTTAATAAGAGACTGCATCCATGAGACCCTGAAAACTTGCTAAAACAAATATTACCAATGTGTCTGCTACATTTAATCTGCGTGGAATTTAATAAACGCAAACCAAATTTCAGACATTTTATATACAACCCCTGGCAATAATTATGGAATCACTGGCCTCGGAGGATGTTCATTCAGTTGTTTAATTTTGTAGAAAAAAAGGAGATCACAGACATGACACAAAACTAAAGTCATTTCAAATGGCAATTTCCTGGCTTTAAGAAACACTATAAGAAATCAGGAAAAATAATTGTGGCAGTCAGTAACAGTTACTTTTTTAGACCAAGCAGAGGAAAAAAAATATGGACTCACTCAATTCTGAGGAATAAATTATGGAATCACCCTGTAAATTTTCATCCCCAAAACTAACACCTGCATCAAATCAGATCTGCTCGTTAGTCTGCATCTAAAAGGACTGATCACACCTTGGAGAGCTGTTGCACCAAGTGGACTGACATGAATCATGGCTCCAACACGAGAGATGTCAAATGAAACAAAGGAGAGGATTATCAAACTCTTAAAAGAGGGTAAATCATCACGCAATGTTGCAAAAGATGTTGGTTGTTCACAGTCAGCTGTGTCTAAACTCTGGACCAAATACAAACAACATGGGAAGGTTGTTAAAGGAAAACATACTGGTAGACCAAGGAAGACATCAAAGCATCAAGACAGAAAACTTATATCTCAAAAATCGAAAATGCACAACAGTGAATGGGAGGAAACTGGAGTCAACGTCTGTGACCGAACTGTAAGAAACCGCCTAAAGGAAATGGGATTTACATACAGAAAAGCTAAACGAAAGCCATCATTAACACCTAAACAGAAAAAAACAAGGTTACAATGGGCTAAGGAAAAGCAATCGTGGACTGTGGATGACTGGATGAAAGTCATATTCAGTGATGAATCTCAAATCTGCATTGGGCAAGGTGATGATGCTGGAACTTTTGTTTGGTGCCGTTCCAATGAGATTTATAAAGATGACTGCCTGAAGAGAACATGTAAATTTCCACAGTCATTGATGATATGGGGCTGCATGTCAGGTAAAGGCACTGGGGAGATGGCTGTCATTACATCATCAATAAATGCACAAGTTTACGTTGATATTTTGGACACTTTTCTTATCCCATCAATTGAAAGGATGTTTGGGGATGATGAAATCATTTTTCAAGATGATAATGCATCTTGCCATACAGCAAAAACTGTGAAAACAGTCCTTGCAAAAAGACACATAGGGTCAATGCCATGGCCTGCAAATAGTCCGGATCTTAATCCAGTTGAAAATCTTTGGTGGAAGTTGACGAAAATGGTCCATGACAAGGCTCCAACCTGCAAAGCTGATCTGGCAACAGCAATCAGAGAAAGTTGGAGCCAGATTGATGAAGAGTACTGTTTGTCACTCATTAAGTCCATACCTCAGCTGTTATAAAAGCCAGAGGTGGTGCAACAAAATACTAGTGATGTGTTGGAGCATTCTTTTGTTTTTCATGATTCCATAATTTTTCCTCAGAATTGAGTATTGTTTTTCCCTCTGCTTGGTCTAAAAAAGTAACCGTTACTGACTGACACAATTTTTTTTCCTGATTTGTTATAGTGTTTCTTAAAGCCAGAAAGTTTCCATTTGAAATGACTTTAGTTTTGTGTCATGTCTGTGATCTGCTTTTTTCTCCAAAATTAAACAACTGAATAAACATCCTCCGAGGCCGGTGATTCCATAATTTTTGCCAGGGGTTGTATATTACTCTGGAACAAAGAGGACAAACAGTGTTGTAAAGAACAACAAACAAGACGTTCAAGTCCAAACTTCACTTTCCCCCCTAACGACATGAACAGGAAGCGATCGCTGCTCACAGCAGCTCCCATTGAAATAACAGAAACGGCCTGAGCTTTTTGCTTCGGAATTTTTACATAAAACAAACACAGTAACAACGTCTACAAACCAGTTAATATATCCAGGAGAATTTTAGGCACAGTATACAAAGAGTTTTATGTTGTGATGTTAATGCTGTTGTCCGTGTGCAGCAGTTTAAGTGCAGCCTGATCAGAGCGTCTCAGTGCAGTTCTCAATGTTAATGACAGCGCGCCTTTTTTGTTTGGAGCCAGAAGTTGAAAATCACATGATGCGTTACATCACACTTAACAACCGGATACAATGTGGGCGTTACAGTGGGTGCGTTTTAATCTCACAGTCCTAATGTTACTGGCTCTCAACAGACAGGGGGAGCCCTCCCTTTATCTGGAACTTGCACATGCGCAATAGAAGTGAAACTTAATGTTGAACCAGGTTCCAGACTCTTCCAAACAGCTAACAAAAGCAAATACTTGATAACTAACATAAAATAAGGAATTAGCACAGATATTATCTGACTTTTTTTTTTTTTTAGTAATCAGTACTTAAAACATTGAAATATGAAATCAGTATCATATTAATGGTACTTGTACATGTTATGTTGTATGTGCACCTTTGTTTTAACATGTCAAAGATGATAACTAATGATATTATTTGTATCGTCTCAATATAAGTACATTTAAAGAAAGCTAAAAATCAGGACTTTTTAGAAAAAGGTTTTTTTTTTGTTTTTTTTTACCAACCCTGCTATGTTAGTGGGCTTTGTTTACATCTGCTGAAGGATTTCTTATAAAATGAATGTTTTAAGATAATGATTGGCTTCTCAATGTGTGAGACTGTTGCCAAGCCTCTTGATTTGTTTCACTTTTTACATTATAGTAATTAGATTACAAAAGCATGGTAATAAATGAAATACCTAAATAAAATACAAAAATAAGCTTATTTAGTGTCTGTTGCTTTCTCTGCCCCTGACAAAGGCAATGTCTACATCTGGAGTTGGTCCCTGGGCGCTGGACTGTGGCTGCCCACTGCTCCTAGTGGTTAGATTGTGTCTAGGATGGTTAAATGCAGGGGGCAAGTTTCGTTGTATGTATATATGTACAATGACAATAAAGATTCTATTTTATACCAGAATTTAACGAGATAGTCTCTGTATTGAAGAGCCCAACAGGTCTGTTTATACATATAACTGGGCAGCAGAGTCTCCATTGAGGGCGGGCACTAAAAGGGCAAAATATGACCAGTGGTGGGCACAGCTAACCGAAAAGTTAGCTTCAATAAACACTAATCCAGTAACTGAAAAGTTAACTTTTATAACGCTAAACCGATAAATCCCTAAAAAATTAGCAAAAAAGTTACAGCTAACCGCTAACTTTTAGTATTGACTCAGCACAATGTTGCCACCACTTTTGAGTTTAAGCACCACAGCAGCTTCTGAGTAAAATCAATGCAAAGCGATCACAAACCCAAAATAAACAAACGAGTCAGAGCTTTTGTCTTTATGCACCCTGTCGGCTGCTGCAAAGACGTCGCACTTACCATAAGCCCCTTTCACACTGGGCCAACATAGAGTGCGTCATGACAACGCCACATTTATACAGCCTAACGCCACAATACGCTGAGGGACACAAACGCAAAAAAATAAACGTTTTTGCAGATTTTCAACATAGAGCGCTAGATGCAGAAAGGAAGTAGTCTTCACGCAAGTTGAAGCAGCGTTACAGTACTTAACGTGACTGTTTGCCACACCCACCCAATAGCATGCTACCGACACCAATTTATGATTCATGCTGTGCTCTGTTGTTGCCGAGCTATAAATCACTCAGAATTGTTGTCAAACTGTTGTCAAACCACACCGCTCAAAGAACATGTGAACAATTAAAAGAAAAAAATGCTCATTACAGTCTGGCTGCAGCTCCTTGGCGCTGTCACCTTCTCAAGTTCTCTCACGATTGTGTTAAATAAAGTCCACTCCCACGCAGACCAATCGCCAACAAAGAGGACACGTCCACTCATGGATCGATCGCGCGCATGCGCATGATCACCGGCTGCAACTCCCTCGGTCACAGGAAGAAAGATAATCTAGAAGAGAAATCAGATAAGAGAAATCAGTAATAAAGTCCATTAACTCCTAGAAATAATGTATTCTGAATTTTCCAATATATCAACTCCATCTGCGTGTCCAGGCAGTCCGTTGGAGCCAAGCTTCTTCCCCCTGCTGCGCGCAACTGATGCAGACATTCCTGTGTATTAGATACGCAGCATATGCAACTCTGTGTAGGCCCGCTGTGAAAGGGGCTTTACACATAGAATATTACAAATCATGGCAGGTTTTTTTTTTTTACAAATGGAAAAAAATGACATACGAAAAAATGACACGCAACCGACAGGAATTAATGTTTGATTTCAGGGTTTACAAATGTTTTTGACCAGTCAGGCCTTAACTGACAGCAAAGTAATGTTAGTGGACTGAAAATCATCGGAACTAAATTTAGCAGAAGCTAATTAATCCGCTGATGGTTTTCAGAGTTACCTGAAAATTAATCCGCTAACACAAAACTTAGATTTGCTAATTAGCAGTTAGTGGATTAGCGTAACTGTGCCCACCACTGAATATGACGCATATGATGTACAACCCCTGGCAAAAATTATGGAATCACCGGCCTCGGAGGATGTTCATTTAGTTGTTTAGTTTTGTAGAAAAAAAGCAGATCACAGACATGACACAAAACCAAAGTCATTTCAAATGGCAGCTTTCTGGCTTTAAGAAACACTATAAGAAATCAAGAAAAAAAGATTGTGGCAGTCAGTAACGGTTACTTTTTAGACCAAGCAGAGGAAAAAAATATGGAATCACTCAATTCTGAGGAAAAAATTATGGAATCATGAAAAACAAAAGAACGCTCCAACACATCACTAGTATTTTGTTGCACCACCTCTGGCTTTTATAACAGCTTGCAGTCTCTGAGGTATGGACTTAATGAGTGACAAACAGTACTCTTCATCATTCTGGCTCCAACTGTCTCTGATTGCTGTTGCCAGATCAGCTTTGCAGGTTGGAGCCTTGTCATGGACCATTTTCTTCAACTTCCACCAAAGATTTTCAATTGGATTAAGATCCGGACTATTTGCAGGCCATGACATTGATCCTATGTGTCTTTTTGCAAGGAATGTTTTCACAGTTTTTGCTCTATGGCAAGATGCATTATCATCTTGAAAAATGATTTCATCATCCCCAAACATCCTTTCAATTGATGGGATAAGAAAAGTGTCCAAAATATCAACATAAACTTGTGCATTTATTGATGATGTAATGACAGCCATCTCCCCAGTGCCTTTACCTGACATGCAGCCCCATATCATCAATGACTGTGGAAATTTACATGTTCTCTTCAGGCAGTCATCTTTATAAATCTCATTGGAATGGCACCAAACAAAAGTTCCAGCATCATCACCTTGCCCAATGCAGATTCGAGATTCATCACTGAATATGACTTTCATCCAGTCATCCACAGTCCACGATTGCTTTTCCTTAGCCCATTGTAACCTTGTTTTTTTTCTGTTTAGGTGTTAATGATGGCTTTCGTTTAGCTTTTCTGTATGTAAATCCCATTTCCTTTAGGCGGTTTCTTACAGTTCGGTCACAGACGTTGACTCCAGTTTCCTCCCATTCATTCCTCATTTGTTTTGTTGTGCATTTTCGATTTTTGAGACATATTGCTTTAAGTTTTCTGTCTTGACGCTTTGATGTCTTCCTTGGTCTACCAGTACGTTTGCCTTTAACAACCTTCCCATGTTGTTTGTATTTGGTCCAGAGTTTAGACACAGCTGACTGTGAACAACCAACATCTTTTGCAACATTGCGTGATGATTTACCCTCTTTTAAGAGTTTGATAATCCTCTCCTTTGTTTCAATTGACATTTCTCATTTGTTGGAGCCTTGATTCATGTCAGTCCACTTGGTGCAACAGCTCTCCAAGGTGTGATCACTCCTTTTTAGATGCAGACTAACGAGCAGATCTGATTTGATGCAGGTGTTAGTTTTGGGGATGAAAATTTACAGGGTGATTCCATAATTTATTCCTCAGAATGGAGTGAGTCCATATTTTTTTTCCCTCTGCTTGGGCTAAAAAAGTAACCGTTACTGACTGCCACCATTTTTTTTTTTCTTGATTTCTTATAGTGTTTCTTAAAGCCAGAAAATTGCCATTTGAAATTACTTTAGTTTTGTGTCATGTCTGTGATCTGCTTTTTTTCTACAAAATTAAACAACTGAATGAACATCCTCCGAGGCCAGTGATTCCATAATTTTTGCCAGGGGTTGTAATAATCCTACATCCGGGGACAGTACTTGTATAGAAACATGGGACTGTCTGAGTTTTTGGGCAAATTACACGGCAAACAAAGTGAAAATGCAAATAAAAAGTGACGATGTGGTGGAAAGTGGACATGTGTTGTGGTTTGTTTATGACCCAGAGCTCAAATGTGTTGAGGCGGTTGTGCAGGCGAGAGAACGCAGCTACTCTGGTTAACGGTTTAGGCAAAAACTCACCGACGCGACCTCTCCCATTTGCCTTGTCTTCCTTTTATCACTGTGTGCGTGTCGGGGGGAGAGCGCCGCGTCATAGTAGGTGCACTGTATATTTTCCTGCTTTTTTTGTCCTTTGCCAGTCACACCTATGATCATTTGCACCTGTAGTCAGACTGAAGACTGAGTAATAAATCACATGAGAAAAACAGGCTGAAACCCCTGAGAGGTGGCACCAATTAAAATGGGCCAGAAGCTGGTTTTATATGGAAACGGGTTCAGTTCCCCAGTGGAAGGAGGACGGAAGGTGGCCCACTTCAGTGTGAACGTTCTGAAATCAGGGCTTCCTCTCATTCTGTCTTTTTCCAGTCTAGACCTGGTTTCATTTTATTAATATCTGCATCTGGGTTAATGAGAAGGGAGCATGCTTCCTGCAGAAAATAAGAGCTGTGCTGCAGCCACATGAGGACTGAAGAAGACAGAAGCCAGTCAAAGACTGCTGTCTAGTTGACTGATCTTCATATCATCCAGTGGAAAGAACTACTGTTTTGGACACTGGGTGTTGTCCTATATTTTACCCGCTGTCAGTTAATATTTCTCGGTGTTAAGTACTGGGTGTTTGGCCGTGGACCTTACCAGATGTGCACTCAGGATTTTTTAGGAAAAGGGCATGTTTAATCTGTTAGACTGTTGAATGTCATATTGCTGCACAGGAATAGTACAACAAAGAGGGGAACAATAACCAAATTGTACAGAACAGTTGTGCTCAAAATAATAGCAGTGAGTAAAGCTCAAAATCTTTATAACAGCTTTTATTTCCATACACACAGTTCCATTGGGAACACTGCACATTCTAATCCAAATGAAAACATGAAGAAAAAATGTATGAAAAATAAATGAGGCTGTTCAAAAAATAGCAGTGTCTCCCATTTTGTTTACAAATTCAAACATTTGCTATATAAACTGTATTTAAGATATTTGAATCTTTCCCGTGAATCACTGAAATATTTAATTGTATAACCACTGTTTCTGAGAACTGCTTCACATCTGTGTTGCATGGAGTCGACCAACGTCTGGCACCTGTGATCAGATATTCCAGTCCAGGACGACTGGATTACATTCCGCAATTCCTCTACATTTCTTGGTGTTGCCTCAGAAACAGCATTTTTGATGTTATCCCACGTGTTTTTCTGTTAGATTAAGGTCCGGGGATTGGGCTGGCCACTCCATTACATTAATCTTGTTGGTCTGGAACCAAGATGCTGCTTGCTTGCTGGTGTTTTGGGGTCTTTTTCTTGCTGAAACACCCATTTTATTATTTCAATTTATTTTCATTTATATAGTGCCATATCACAACAGAGTTGCCTCAAAGCGCTTCACACAGGTAAGGTCTAACCTTACCAACCCCCAGAGCAACAGTGGTAAGGAAAAACTCCCTCTGAGGAAGAAACCTCAAGCAGACAAGACTCAAAGGGGTGACCCTCTGCTTGGGCCATGCTACAAACATAAATTACAGAACAATTCATGGACGAATATACAAGAAATGCTATTGGCGCACAGGACAGGAGGATCGCCAACACGAATACAACTCCCATCTCTGGATGGAGCTGCACCTTAAACAGAGAGAAAAAACAGAATCAGGCATCAGAAAGACAAAAAATACTGTATTAAACAACATAAACATAAGAAATACTAAGGTGATTGCCGGCCACTAGCCCTAAGCTTCACTAAAAGACACAGAATTTAGGTAAAGTTGAGGCCGCTCCAATTACTAATAAATGAATTAAAAGAGTAAAAAGCGTAAAACAAAACTGTACCAGTATGCTAGCCATATGAAAGGGAAAATAAGTGCGTCTTAAGTCTGGACTTGAAAATCTCCACAAAATCTGACTGTTTTATTGATGCAGGGAGATCATTCCACAGAACAGGGACATGATAAGAGAAAGCTCTGTAACCCGCAGACTTCTTATTCACCTTAGGGACACAAAGTAGTCCTACACCCTGAGAACGTAAAGCCCGGGCCGGTACGTAAGGTTTAATTAGGTCAGCTAGGTAGGGAGGTGCCAGTCCATTAATAATTTTATAGGTTAGTAGCAGAACCATAAAATCTGATCTCACTGGGACAGGAAGCCAGTGAAGAGATGCCAAAATGGGTGTAATGTGGTTGTACTTTCTGCTTCGTGTCAAAAGTCTGGCTGCAGCTTTTTGAACCAATTGGAGAGCCCTACTGCTAGACTGCTGTAAACCAGAAAATAGAACATTGCAGTAGTCCAATCTAGAAGAGATAAATGCATGGATCAGGGTCTCAGCATCAGCCATAGACAGGGTGGGACGATTCTTCGCTATATTTCGCAGGTGGAAGAAAGCAGTCCTAGTAATATTTCTAATGTGGAGGCCAAAGGACAACAAAGGATCAAAAATTACCCCAAGGTTCCTCACTCTGTCAGTGTGATGTATGACACACGAGCCTGTGTGTGTTTGATTATTTGATGGGTATGCTTTCCAAGATGGCGCCTGTGTTTGGCTTTGCCGTCACTGCTGCTTGTGTACCTGTTGTGTTTTTCTGTTGTTAGTCTTCCTGCTGCTCTACAGTGGTCTTGCTGTTCGCTGGGTGTATGACTGTCAGGCTCTGCTAAATATCCCAGCTTCTATGGAGTTTCAGGGTGCTCAATTTTCATCTTTTGGTGACGTGCCCTTTCGGTGGTCTCCGTTTGTGCCATTAGCTTGCAGTGCTAGTGCCAGTCAATGCTGCAGGTTCTCCCGTGGACGCAGAGGGAGGATGGGGAGAAGAGCTGGTGTCCAGGTGAGGCTGAGGCTGTTCTGGCAGTGTGGAGTCATGGGAAGATGTCATTGTTCTTTCTTGATCAAGTTGCTGTCTCCGGACGCGCAGATGTACGGCCAGTCTTCCTCGCTGGATCATCACGGGACGACTTGCTCTCTCCATCAGGTGTTTCCTGACTCTCCTATAGCTGTGACGGCCTCCCACTGGCTCTTGGAACCTCCAGGCTCAGTGGATCTTCTCCGCGGGTCCTGCGCACCTTGCCCCAGGTGTCCTCTGAGGTGAACCCGGCTCCACCTGCTTTTAGGATGGTGCAGATAAATGCACGTTCCATTACAAATAAGACTTTTGTCTTGAAAGATTGTATTCTGTCCAAGAACCTGGACTTTTTGTTTATGACTGAAACATAGCAGCGGGAAATGGACCCCCTTATCGAACTCTGTCCCAAAAAATGGTTGATTCTTCAGCTCGCCGCATTCTTCAGGACATGGTGGAGGACTTGCTGCGGTTTTTAAGAGTAGCTTCGTGTGTCAGTGGGTGAGCACAGAGATTTTAAAAGTTGGACAAATCAATCCTTTTTTTTTTTTTTTAATTGTGTTTTAATATACCGTCCACCTGGTCCATGCACCTTCTTGAAGGACTTGAGGGGCTTTTTGTCTGGCACTTTTAATTGTGGGTGATTTTAATTTCCAAGTTGATGATGCTTCAGATAAATCTGCCACTAAATTGATCAGTCTGATGGAATCTCTGAATCTGATCCAGCATTTGTCTGTCCCCACACATCACAAATGACATGTCTTAGCTCTTTTACTCTTGGCCTAAATATTGACTCTATTTATTCTGAGGACATTTTTATTTCTAATCATGTATGTATTCCTTTTAATTTGTCTCTTAATCTGGATTGTCCGTCTGCTCCACATGTGATTTGTTCTGGTGTTTTTAGTCCTCTTTCTGCAGCTGCATTTTCTGCTGTTTTTAACTTTGATGAAATCTTAATTTCAGATTATGTGAATATTTTAGCTAATTCTTTTAATCATCATTGCCTATTTTAGAGAGAGTTACTCCTTTTAAAACCAGACACGCCTCTCTGAGTATCTCCTCGCCTTGGATGAATGACAGTATTTGCAGTTTTAAGAGAATCTGTCGACAATTGGAGCGTTTGTGGAATGTCAGACCAACTTGAAAGTTGCCTTTTATCGCTAAAATTTTAGAAGTGGTGACCAAACAGTTTAATGACAATTTAGCTGAACACAATATTCTGGATACATTTCTGGGTCAGCCCTAGATTGTTTTTTATCCTATCTCTTGAATAGAGGTTTTTCAGTTGCTGCAGCTAAATATACGTCCTCTTCTGCTATTCTGTCCTGTGATGCGCCCCAAGGTTCCTTTCTGGGACCTCTTTTATTTGCATTGGACTTGCTCCCATTTGTACATATTTTAAGTTCCTTTAATGATGTGTTGTATCATATCATGTTATGCAGATGACATACAACTTTACATCTCCTTTTCTCCACAAAATGTTTCTAGGGTATCTGTTCTTCAAAACTATTAATGTCATAAAAACTGGATGGCTGCTAATTATTTGTCAGATAATACAGCAAAAACTGAAGTTCTTGTTTGTTCCCCTGAGGAGTTAATTCCCTCAGTGATTAAGAACTTTGGCACTCTGTCCTCTTTAGTTCACTCAGAAATCAGAAATTTGGGTGTCACATTTGACCAGGCTCTTAAATTTGATGCACACATGTTCCATCTTGTGCAATCTTGCTTCTTTCATTTGCGGAACATTGCCTGTGTTAGAAACATTGTGTCTCAAGCTGAGCTGGAACAGATCATTCATTCCTTTATTTCTTCACATCTTCATTACTGTAATTCTCTGTTCCCTAGCCTCAGTAAGTCTTCACTGGACCATTTACAAATGCTCCAGAATGTGGCTGCAAAGCTCCTTACAAGGTCGTCTAAGTGGTCTCACGTAACATCCATTCTCTCCTCTTTGCATTGGCTCCCAGTTCAATTCAGACTACAATTTAAATACTGGTGATGACTTTTAGAGCGCTGCACGGTCAAATGCCACTTTACATCAGTGAACTCTTGCACCCGTATGTGATAAACAGGTCTCTGAGGTCCTTGCACCAGAACCAGTTGGTTGTACCAAGGTCAAGGCTGAAGACCAAAGGAGACTGTGCATTTGAGGTCGTGGCACCCAAACTGTGGAATGCACTGCCACTACACCTACGTTCTGTGGACTCTGTTGGAATGTTTAAGGAGAAGCTCAAGACCTATTTGTACAGACTTGCTTTTAACTAGTTTTATGTTAATGCTGTTTTTAGTTTCTGTATTTTTATTTCTGTGTTCTTAAATTCTTGTACAGCACTTTGTGATTTTATCTTGAAAGGTGCTATACAAATAACTTTACTTACTTACATTTTAAAGGCTTTCCTCTTGAGCATAACATGACTTTGTCAAGGATTTTGATGTTTCCAAACTGATCGATGATCCCTGTTATGCAATAGGCTAAACCATAGTATGAGAAACATCCCCATTTCATGATGTTTGATCCACCATGCTTCACTGCCTTCACAGTGTTCTGTGGCTTGAATTCAGTTTTTTTATTGGGGGGGGGGGGGGTCATCTGAGAAACTCTCTGTAGTCCCTAGACACAAAAAGAACAGCCTTACTTTCATAGAGTGGTGGGCACAGCTATCCCGCTAACTGTAAAGTTAGCTTTTATAATGCTAAACCAATTTTTTAAAATTAGCATAAGCTACAGCTAACCGCTAACCACTAACTTTTAGTATTGACTCTGGTAAACTGTCAGCTACTGACAAGCCAAAGGTGATCACAAATCCAACACAAACAACGATTCAGCGCTTCTGCCTTTGTGTGCTGTTAGGTTCTTTTATCACGGTGAGCCCTCCAAAAAGAATCCGATTGTTAAGCGCTGACGTAACGCATCACGTGATAAATCTGTTTCCGGGTCCAAAGACCTCCAAGTTTACAATTAAAGTTATATCTGTTTGATTCTTTTAAGGATTTACAGTTTAAGTTTAGTTTGTGTTTACATTGTGCGCAAACCTCCGTCCCTCCCTTCTCCGCCTCCACCTCTGTTAACCGCATTTGTCTGGTTCTATGGTTAAAACACTTAATAAAACTTTTTCTTTTACTTTACATATTTTATTATGCACAGGTAAAATATACATGTCTGTTTGTTAATAAAAAAATATTTATTACAATAAACAGGACGTTAAAGTGCAAACTTTCACTTAATCCCCGAACAACATGAACAGGAAGCGATCGCAGCTCACAGCAGCTCCCATTGAAAATAATGGAGAAACAACCTGAGCGTCTGACATTTTTACATAAAACAAACGCAGTAACAACGTCTAAAAACCCAGTTAATATATCCGGGAGAGTTTTAGGCACAATATACAAAGAGTTTTATGTCGCAATGTTAATGCTGTTGTCCGTGTACAACGGTGTAAGTGCAGCCTGATCAGATCGTCTCAGTGCAGTTCTCAATGTTAATGACAGTGCACCTTTTTTGTTTGGAGAGGAAGTTGAAAATCACATGATGCGTTACGTCACACTTAACAACCGGATTGGACAGAAAACGGACTTCAAAGTTTAGATTTGCGGTGCATTCATGGTTATGTAAAAATCTTAGTGTGTGAGATGAGAGATGAGATACACTTTATTGATCTCACAGTTACCTCAGACAGCAATTAGTCCACAATTATTACTTGTTTACTGTAATAATGGCATACATCAGAATTAAAGACAGCACATACACATTTAACATTGTTTATGTGCACTAAGTTTGAAGAGGTCCGTTATCTGAATTGAGGCAAGTGGGTGAAGGTCGCGCAGCAACCCTGAGATGCGCCGCCGTCAGCTTGGGGGGAAGAACGGGGGCTGCAGCTAAAACTGCACCACCCCTGCAGAAGGGGAAAGGAGTGATGTGAGCAGGCGCCAGGGTGGGGAGTGTTGATGGGGGATAGGAGGGGGGTGGGGGGAGGGAATGGATCATGCTTCAGTCCTGTGAAAAGAAGTTTATTGTCTTTGTGAGTTGAGATAAGAAACAGCCAAATGATCCCCAGGCCGAAGAAATTCCTCTGGAGGGAAAACAGTCGAGCAATTTGAACTTCAGGCTTGATAAGCCTGTAATGTTATGGTTTGAGCAGTGAAAAACATTTAACAGTTCCACTAGAACAACCAAATCCCAGTTATCTGCTCCAAAATGTCATCCAATTTGCATCTGAGTTCAAGAGTCATTGCAGTCTGACAATGCACTGCCTTGCCAACCTTGTTAATCATGACGGACAAGCGAAGGGCTGTGGCTCTTGATGCCGCCATCTTGCCAATTTTCCGGTAGATCAGGGCAGCACATAAGCCAAAAAGTACCAGCCCTGCTACCATCCATCCATCCATCCATCCATTTTCTTTCGCTTTATCAGTCAGGTCGTGGGGGCAGCAGCACAAGCAAAGCTGCCCAGACCTCCTGATCCACACACACCTCCCCCAGCTCCTCCGGGGGAATCCCAAGGCGTTCCCAAGCCAGCCGAGAGATATAGTCCCTCCAGCGTGTCCTGGGTCTTCCCCAGGGCCTCCTCTCAATGGGACGTGCCCGGAACACCTCTCCAGTGAGGCATCCAGGGGGGATCCGGAAAAGATGCCCGAGTCACCTCAACTGACTCCTTTCGACGGGGAGGAGCAGCGGCTCGACTCCGAGCTCCTCCCGAGTGACCGAGCCCCTCACCCTATCTCTAAGGGAGCGCCCAGCCACCCTGCGGAGGAAACTCATCTCGGCTGCTTGTACTCGCGATCTCGTTCTTTCGGTCATGAGCCAAATCTCATGACCATAGGTGAGTATCAGAACATAGATCGATCGGTAAATCGAGAGCTTTGCCCCCCTACTCAGCTCTCTCTTCACCACGATGGTCCGATACAGCGACCGCATCACTGCAGATGCTGCACCGATCCGTCTATCAATCTCACACTCCATCTGTCCCTCACTCGTGAACAAGACCCCGAGATACTTAAACTCCTCCACTTGAGGCAAGGACACTCCACTGACCTGAAGAGGGCAAAGCACCTTTTTCCGGTCGAGAACCATGGCCTCGGATTTGGAGGTGCTGATTTTCATCCCGGACGCTTCACACTTGGCTGCAAACCACCCCAGTGCACGCTGAAGGTCCTGATTTGACGTAGCCAGCAGAACCACATTGTCCGCAAACAGCAGAGACGAGATTCTTTGGTTCCCAAACCAGACCTCCTCTACACCCTGGCTGCGCCTAGAAATTCTGTCCATAAAAATATTGAACAGAACCAGTGACAAAGGGCAGCCCTGGCGGAGGCCAGCGTGCACTGGAAACAGGTTTGACTTACTACCGGCAGTGCGAACCAAGCTCCTGCTGCGGTCGTACAGGGACCGGATAGCCCTTAGCAAATAACCCCGGACCCCGTACTCCCGGAACACTCCCCAGAGGGTGCCCCGAGGGACACGGTCGAACGCCTTCTCCAGATCCACAAAACACATGTGGACTGGTTGGGCGAACTCCCATGAACCCTCAAGCACCCGATGGAGCATGTAGAGCTGGTCCAGTGTGCCGCGACCAGGACGAAAACCACACTGCTCCTCCTGAATCCGAGGTTCGACCATCGGTCGAAGTCTCCTCTCCAGTACTCTGGAAAAGACCTTACCGGGGAGGCTGAGGAGTGTGATCCCCCTATAGTTGGAACACACCCTCCGGTCCCCCTTCTTAAACAGAGGGACCACCAACCTAGTCTGCCAATCCAGAGGCACTGTCCCTGATCGCCACGCGATGTTGCAGAGGCATGTCAGCCAAGACAGTCCCACAACATCCAGAGACTTAAGGTACTCAGGACAGACTTCATCCACCCCAGGAGCCTTGCCACCGAGGAGCTTTCTAACCACCTCAGTGACTTCGGCCTGCGTAATGGATGAGTCCGCCTCTGAGTCCCCAGTCTCTGCTTCCTCTTCGGAAGACGTGACGATGGGATTGAGGAGATCCTCAAAGTACTCCTTCCATCGCCCGGCAACATCCCCAGTCAGGGTCAACAGCTCCCCACCCACACCGTAAACAGAACTGGTGGACAGCTGCTTCCGCCTCCTGAGGCGTCGGACGGTTTGCCAGAATCTCTTCGAGGCCGACCGATAGTCCTCCTCCATGGCCTCCCCGAACTCCTCCCAGACCTGAGTTTTTGCCTCTGCGACCGCACGGGCTGCGGCATGCTTGGCCTGCCGGTACCTGTCAGCTGCCTCTGGGGTCCCACCCTGCTACCATAAGACCAAAAATTAATAAATCCTTGACGTCCTCAACAGAGAAAGGCACCAAGCATGCCACACACAAGGAACTCCAGGAGTCGAGAACATAGCCCGCAGGATACGTTCTATCTGGGCAGGTAGGATCCCCCGGTCCTCAGTCTGGTGAAGTAGGGACTTGAAGGTTCAAGCAGATAACAGAGATAAGGGAGAGTGGAGGAGATGCAACCGCCCTCGTCTGAGTCCCAAGCTGAATCAGCTTGTGTTTATGTATGTAGTGTCATGCAATAACACAGTGTTCCATCATGCTGATTCTTTTTCCAAATAGACATGAATACTTTGGTTTTATCAATTAAACATCTGTAAAACGATCTGATAGTTTTACCAAATACAAGGACATTTTGTGCCATTTTGTGTTATGCATCATGGAACACTCTTACAGCACCTTGCCCACTGCTGCAAGGAAGAGTAATTTACATTCAACATACAGTGCCCCAGAACTGTGGCAGGTGACATCAGAAGCAATGCAGTTTTCACTTATGGTTTTGATTTATAAACAAAATTAATTCCGGACAGTTCATTGACATTAAGGTCAGCTCTGTCATTTTTACAAAGTGAAAATATCACAAATATCTTTTAGTTTTAAAGTAATGCGCTAATTCTGAATGTTTGAGCATTAAAACTCACAGATTGCAAAAGGCATTATGGGAAAATGAGCCTCCTAGTCACTGGTTGGTTGGTTTATTTATTTGTTTAAAAAAAACACATACATTACTGTAATGTGTGTGTTGGTTTTTACCAATGTGTAGTTGTAAATGTCATTTTTTTCATTTGTAAAAAAAAAGGCAATTGCAAAACTGAAAATTCGGTTTAAGTGTGATTCAGTGCAACTAACTATGCCAGCAAAAAAACATTGCCAGACTAAAAGTTAGTGAAACTAAATTTAGCGGAAGCTAATAAGCGAAGTGTGCAATGCATCTGCGCATGCGTGGGTCAAACGGGGGCAGAAATTCCAGCTACCAAACTCACATCACTCCCATTGAATTTCGTATACAGTAGCATTAGCGGACTGTAAAAGTTAAGGCTTACAGGGATTGTTTCAAAGGCTTTAAACCTTAAGCAATGCATACAATAATGACAGGTGCACATTGTGCTGTTTTCAAATGCTCAAACGGAATTTCTAGGCTTGAAAGTTGGCTGAAAAAACACGATTGCAAGGCTCCACCAAGTCCACTCAAAGACGGAAAGAAGAAGAAATGTGGTTGTAAACCTCCGTTCATTCTACACAATTTACCTACAGAAAAGAAAGATCCAGATGAACATAAAAGATGGACTAAAATGGTAAGTTTCTTGCACACATTTATTTTGTCAATATCCTGAAACTGTGCCAAATTATATTGTGGCTGATGACGCCATTTTTGTGCATCGGCTTATGACTGTGATGTCACGCCATGAATGACGTGGCGTGTAGTATTGTAATATTGACATGTTCTATAAACGAACTGCATACATTCAGATATTGTATGTCAACTATTTTAAGAATTTTGCACTTTACTCACTTTTTAAACACATTGATATTATTGTTAACACAACTGCACATTCATGTCTGTACCGTTTCTGTCTCATGGGACCAACTATTTGGCCAAAAGATCTGTCAAAAAGGAGTTCTTCTCTTAATTAAGGATAAGATTAGTATAATTCCACGCCAGCTTCCTGCTTATTGCTGTGTAACGGTCTGAAGACAAATGCCCCATTGAAAGACAAAAAGTTACAGGTAAGAGCAAGTTCAGCCAAGTCACAGAAGCAGTCGGGGGCTTGTTCATGTCACTCAGGTGGGTCAGAAAGACACTTTTCTATTTTAGGAAGTATACAGAATACAGGAGTTATTGGATGGTCAACCAACATACAGTAGTTGTATTCAAGTGTCAGTAGATATATTTCTATCTTTAAGAGTCATGAACTTTGTTTTCTAAAATACGAGAGACTATAAGAATGAGATCTAAATGGTAAATGGACTGCATTTATATAGCGCTTTTCCATCTGCATCAGACGCTCAAAGCGCTTTACAGTAATGCCTCACATTCAACCCAATGTGAGGGTGCTGCCATACAAGGTACTCACTACACACTGGGAGCAACTAGGGGATTAAGGACCTTGCCCTTAGTGATTTTCCAGTCAGGCTGGGATTTGAACCAAGGATACTCTGGTCTCAAGCCCAACACTTAACCACTAGACCATCACCTCCCTTACAGATCTACAGGCAGAATTTGCCTGGTGCGTTCTGTTTGACCTGGAGGATTCTGCTTTTGAGCTGAACAGCATCAGAGCAGAGGTGCTGATTAGTGGTTCTGTGTTGATTTGATTTCAGTCCACCCACAGCAGTGTCATGCAAATAAAGTACAAGCTGAGTGTGATCATCTGCATCTCGGGCACTGCTCCACTTTCTGCCATGCTGGTAACGGTGTTGGGCTTTCCCAGCAAAAATGCCAGTGGGTGGGTGCAAAGCCAACTCCTATAAACAGTAACATAAAAGCATATTGTAACACACCAAAATAAAAATGCACATTCACATGAAGTGATTAGACAGTGGTCCCACCTGCTGGACAGTCAAATTCTGAAATATCATATCAAATTATGAATTTCACCTGTAACATTAGCAGCCAACACACCATCTGGACATGTTTCCTCTGCTGTTTATTCTCAGCACAAGATAAGGTGCAGAACGTGGCTGTGGACAGAAGATGAACAGTCAGAATGTTGTTGTATTCGTGTTGGCGATTCTCCTGTCCTGTGCGCCAGTAGCATTTCTTCTATATTCGTCCATGAATTGTTCTGTAATTTATGTTTGTAGCATGGCCCAAGCAGAGGGTTACTCCTTTGAGTCTGGTCTGCTTGAGGTTTCTTCCTCAGAGGGAGTTTTTCCTTACCACTGTTGCTCTGGGGCTTGGTAAGGTTAGACCTTACCTGTGTGAAGCGCTTTGAGGCAACTCTGTTGTGATTTGGCGCTATAGAAATGAAAATACGTAAATTGAAATTGAAATTGTCTGTCATTGCCTGGAAGAAGTGTGAAGGTGGCGCTTTGCATGTGGATGTGGACTCGGTATGTGGCCGAAGTGAAATTTCTTCATGAAGTAACAAAGCTGCACACAGTGTGCAGGTCGTCTATTTATAGAAGCAGCATCCACCACAGCTGTCTGAAGTTAAACCCTCCTCCGTGTCCCACTGCCATGACCCCTCCCCTCTTTGTGCTCTTCACCTGAAAACCTGGGGAGGAAGAAAAAGTAAGTAAGACCCTTCGGCTGCTCCCTTGTTTGCACTCAGGGTCGCCACAGCAAATCCAAGGTGGATCTGCATGTTGAATTGGCACAGGTTTTACGCCAGATGCCCTTCCTGACGCAACTCCACAAAGGGTACAAGCCAGAGTTAAAAGTTTCTATTTTTTATCCTGCACATTGGCAAAGTGGTGACAAAGGTATTGTTTTCAATAGTCAAGTAAAACATTGCCAAAAAAAACCCACCTTTTTTTGTATATCTCAACAACCAAGAAGCCTAAATGATCTAAATCACATACGAGGTCTGTTAGAAAAGTATCAGACCTTTTTATTTTTTGCAATAACCTTATGGATTTGAATCACGTGTGATTGCATCAGCCAAGCTTGAACCTTCATGCACATGCATGAGTTTTTTCATGCCTGTCGGTTGTGTCATTCGCCTGTGAGCACGCTTTGTGGGAGGAGTGGTCCAGCCCCCTCAGCGGATTTTCATTGTCAGGAAAATGGCCGGGCGACTGCCGCTTTGCTGCATCAAAATTTTTTCAGAAACTGTGAGAGACAGCCAGGTGGAAACCATTCGGAAACTTCAGATGGCTTTCGGTGAAGATCTTATGGTCATCACACAGATTAAGGAGCATTACAACCAGTTTAAAGTTGGCCCACAGCGGCGCGGGGCACGCCGCGCTTCGAGCGGCCATCGACAGGCTAAACCGACCAGATCATTTCCAAAGTGAAGGCTGTGTTGATCCGGGATGTCATCTGACTACCAGAGAAATGGCAAGAGAGGTGGACATAGCACTTTTTCGGCACATTACATTGTTACAGGAGATTTTGTAATGAAAGACGTGCGGAGGAATTTGCGCATCAGGACGGAGCCGGTAATGGCGCAGAACAAAAAGCACTTCCGTGTTGGAAGTCTCACGGGACATGCCCAGCTCTGCCACCATTCGGAAGATTCAGACAGCTTTGGGTGGCTTTTCAGTCGAGTGAGTATCCGAGAAATTGTGGAAGAGCTGAGCATGTCACAGCATGTCCTGTGAGACCAACACGGCGGTGCTTTCGTTCCGTGCCATTAGCGGCCCCGTGGCGAATTCCTCTGCTCCTGTTTTCATGACAAAATCTCCTTTAACAGTGGAATGTGCCGGGAAAGTGCTGATGTCCAACTTTTCTGCCATTTCTCTGGTAGTCACACGACGTGCCGGATCAACACAGCTTTCAGTTTGGAAATGATCTGGTCGTTTCAGCCTGTCGATCGCCGCTCGGAGCGTGGCGCGCCCTCCGCCATTGTGCGCCGTCCTTAAACCGGCTGTACCACTCCTTAATCTGTGTGATGCCCATAAAATCGTCCCTGAAAGCCATCTGAATTTTCCGAATGGTGTCCATCTGGCTGTCTCTCACAGTTTCTGGAAAAATTTGATGCAGCGCTGCTCCAGCCGTTCAGACATTTTCCTCACAATGAAAATCTGACGAGGGGGGAGGACCAGTGCTCACTCAAAGCGTGCTCACAGGCGAATGACGCAACCGACAGGCGTGAAAAAACTCACGCATTTTATTGCAAAAAATAAAAAGGTCCTATACTTTTCTAACAGACCTCGTATTGATGAGAAAAGTATTTCTGATTAACTGGTATGAATGACTAAAAACAGTGCATCCAGAAAGTATTGACAGAGCTTCACTTTTTCCACCTTTTGTTATGTTACAGCCTCATTCCAAAATTGAGAAAATAAAATTTTCCCCTCAA
This sequence comes from Thalassophryne amazonica, assembly GCF_902500255.1. NCBI lineage: Eukaryota > Metazoa > Chordata > Actinopteri > Batrachoidiformes > Batrachoididae > Thalassophryne > Thalassophryne amazonica. Next base: position 132,521,588 of record NC_047105.1, read on the forward strand.
AATTCTACTCACAACACCCCATAATGACTTTTTATTATGATTTTTATTTAAAAAAACAAAGAAGAAATTACGAAATCACATGTACATCAATATTCACACCCTTTGCTGAGTACTTTGTTGATGCATCTTTGACGGCAATTACAGCCTCAAGTCCTCTTGAATATGATTCCACGAGCTTGGTGTACCTATTTTTGGGCAGTTTTGTCCATTCCTTTTTGCAGCACCTCTTAAGCTCCATCAGGTTGGATGGGAAGCGTCGGTGCACAGCCATTTTCAGATCCCTCCAGAGATGTTTAATCAGATTCAGGTCTGGGCTCTGGCTGGACCACTCAAGGACATTCACAGAGTTGTCCTGAAGCCACTCCTTTGATATCTTGGCTGTGTGTTTAGGGTCATTGTCCTGCTGAAAGATCAACTCTCACCCCAGTCTGAGGTCAAGAGTGCTCTGGAGCAAGTTTTAACCCAGAATGTCTCTGTACTTTGCTGCATTCATCTTACCCTAATGTATTACTTTTTGCTGTAACACAGTAATGTAAGGTATTACTAATACATTTTCAGTAATATATGCTTTACATATTTCAGTGAGGCAAGTTACAACACACTTCTAACCTGAAATTTTGTTGTTTTGTTTTTATTTTAAAAAAATCACCAACCACAACACAACCTGTGGAAAAACAGCCTGTTAAAAACAGCCTTGTGTGTGGCTGTGGAGTGCAGCCTTTCTACATTGATTTCCTCAAAAGCCGCTTTGCTAAATCTGCTGTGCACCCTGTTGATGAGTAGATCAAAACTATGATTGAATCCATCAAGAATCAGCCCGATAAAAGCATTTCTGATTAGCCAGTTAAACTTGATAAATTTCCTCTCAGTTTTGTCTGTGAGGTGGAGTGAGCAGCCAGTGTTTGCTGCAGGGATCATCACACCGGGATCTCATCAGTGAGAAGCTGGATGTCTAGAAACTTCCTACTTTTAAACTCTGATAAGACGGAAATGATGGTTCTTGGTCCAGTGAGACATTGGCACCAATTTGACCAGTTAACACTTAGCCCAAGCTCGTGTGTCATACATCACACTGACAAAGTGAGGAACCTTGGGGTAATTTTTGATGGTACATTGTCCTTTGACCTCCACATTAGAAATATTACAAGGACTGCTTTCTTCCACCTACGAAATATAGTGAAGATTTGTCCCATCCTGTCTACAGCTGATGCTGAGACCCTGATCCATGCGTTTATCTCTTCTAGATTGGACTATTGCAATATTCTATTTTCTGGTTTACCGCAGTCCAGCATCAGAGCTCTCCAATTGGTTCAAAATGCTGTAGCCAGACTTTTGACACAAAGCAGAAAGTTTGACCACATTAAACCCATTTTGGAATCCCATCACTGGCTTCCTGTCCCAGTGAGATCTAGTCTATAAAATTGTGCTACTAACCTATAAAATTATTCATGGACTGGCACCTCCCTACCTAGCTGACCTAATTAAATCTTATGTACTGGCTCGAACTTTGCGTTGTGATCTGGTCATTTCAGCATGTTGATGGCCGCCCAGAGCGCGGCTCACTCACCACCATTGTGCGGACGTCTTTAAACCAGTTGTACCGCTCCTTAATCTGTGTGTGATGCCCATAGGATCGTCACCGAAAGCCGTCTGAATAATCCGAACGGTTTCCACCTGGCTGTCGCCCAGTTTCTGGCAAAATTTGATGCGGCGTTGCTCCAGTCGTTCCGTCTTTTTCCTTGGAATGAAAAAATGCCGAGAGACTACACCCATCCTCACACAAAGGCTGCTTACAAGCAAATGACGCAACCGACAGGCGTGAAAAAATTCACGCATGCGCACGAAGGTTCAAGGTTGGCTCACGCAAGCACACGTGATTCAAATCCATCAGGTTTTTGAAAAAAATAAAAAGGTCCGATACTTTTCTAACAAACCTTGTATACTGCATTTTTTGTCTTTCTGATGCCTGATTCTGTTTTTTCTGTCTGCTTAAGGTGCAGCTCCATCCAGAGATGGGTGTGGTATTTGTGCTGGAGACCCTCCTGTCCTGTCCACCAACAGCTTTTCCTGTATATTTGTTTTGTGAATTGTTCTGTAATTTATGTCTGTAGCATGGCCCAAGCAGAGCAGGCCCAAATCCAGACCAGTTTGGACCGATGCAGTTGCATCAGTCAGATTTTTATACGCATCGTTCGTCATCGGTAAAAAATCTCGAATAATCCCGAATAGTGCCGAAGTGTCCCCGCGGTGATTTTTGATTTGATCCCACAATGCACCACGCAGGTGTACACAGGAAAATTCAAACTGGATCAAACAAACAGCGTCAGTCCAGTCGAGTCGATTATCATGGCATCCAAGAAAAAGTTGTGCAAGGAAAATTGGGCGCTTATTTCAGCAAGAAATGGTGAGTGGTTTATAAATAGTTTTCAGACAATGTGTTTGAAAGGCATTCTATGATGACTGAAATTACATTTTTGGTGGTTTTCCGACCAGAAGTGGCTATTCGCATGGCCGCCGTGTCCATAACTCTGATTTGGCTATTCGCATGGCAAGACTCTGGTGGTAAAACTTGGAACAACTTGTATAAACAAACATACTGCATTAAATGAGAGTTATGGACACGGCCGCCATTTGAATAGGTTCGGTCTTTTGCCACCAGAGTCTTGCCGTGCGAATACTGAAATGAGAGTTATGGACATGGCTGAATTTCAAAAAAAACAAAACATCAAAATCGAAAAATATTAAAGGAGTTAAGACATCTTGAATGCAGTATGTTTGTTTATACAAGTAGTTCCAAGTTTTGCCACCAGAGTCTTGCCGTGCGAATAGCCAAATGAGAGTTATGGACACGGCCGCCGTGCGAATAGCCACGACCTTTCTGACTATACATGTCAACCTATATGGATTGTCCGTAAATTATACGGATTTTTCAGAGTTTCGGAGTCATACGGACATACAAATAAAGTTGGATATTCAATGTTTTGGTCTGTAATCAACCGTTTCTGCAGCGCGACTCCACTTTGAAGCGTGAACCATTGAAGCAATGCTTCGATCCACTAGGTCATTGGTTCTTTGATTTGCTGCTCTTCAGAAACGGCAAGTCCACTTCTTAACTCCTCTCAAAGCCATTAAAATACAGTGAGTCACTTTTTTGTGGATTAAAGTCACTAACTGGGACTCTTGTCTTGTTGCAATGAAGAAACAAGAATTGTCCTCCGTTCCGTTGGCACAGCTTCAAACGCTGCACGGCTCTCTGCCGAGGCAGAGTCCGGTCAGAATTAATAACTTCAAAACTTATTGCCGCTTTAAATAAACTCACACCTCTTACAAACATTGTAATACAGACAAGAAACTACAATTGACTAAAGCGATTTTTTCCTCCCAAAATGAGACATGCTGTATCAGCGCAGCCAGCTGCAAGAGCTCAGCTCAGATATATGGAAAGACATTCATGCCAATAATATCTTAAAGGAAATGCTTTTGACCAAAACTACAGATTTTATTTCTATTTATGTCCAGAGACCAAGGATCCACCATGTAGAGTTTATGTCTAAAGTTTAAGGATCCAGTGACCAATTTCATATTTATTTACTTTAAGAATCAATAAAATGTTGTTCAATTTCAATTTAATCAGCTTATAAAGCGCCAAATCACAACAAAATCCATCTCAAGGCACCTCACATAGAACAGTTCAACATAAAAAAAATTTAAATAAATAAATAAAAATGAAAAAATTCAAATACTTAATTAAAAACAGAAGTAAAAGAATAAAACAGATAAAAAATAAACTGTTCATAAGAAAGAGAATAAAAATAGGTTTTAAGTCCATCCATCCATCCATCCATTTTCTTCCGCTTTATCCGGAGTCGGGTCGCGGGGGCAGCAGCTCAAGCAAAGCCGCCCAGACCTCCCGATCCACACAGGAGGTCTGGGCGGTTTTACGTCTTGACTTAAAAATGTCCACGGACTCTGACTGTCTCACGGTTTCAGGGAGACCGTTCCACAGAGCGGGTGTACGATAAGAAAAAGCCGAATAAAAGAATGAAGATTATTGAATAACAAGACGCGTACGATTTTTATTTTATCATTGGGCAAAAATGCATCTGTCAGATTTTTACTCTGGATCCAGTCCTGCAGAGGGTCACACTTTGAGGCAACTCTGTTGTGATTTGGTGCTATATAAATGAAAATAAATTGAACAATTGAATTGAAATCACTGTGAATACACAATTTCTCTTCAATCATCAACAGTGTGCATCTGTCTCACGGTCTCATAGCGCAGACTTGCGAACCCTCTTTCTCTTCATGTCTGTTCTGCAGGTGACACACAGGTAGCACAGGGGCAGGTCTGCACGGTGAGGGGTGGGAAAAGCCCCCCCCCCCCCCCACACCAAAACGTCTTAAAGATCCACTTCTGAAGACATTTTAAAAACAGTTTATGCACATAATAATAACTCGCGCACTGGGGGTGGAAATGTGATGGCTGATTTTTGAATACTGGGTTTACAAAGGAAAGCCAAGATTCATCATGCGCTCTGTGTGGAGGATCTGGATGGAGGCTGCTGGTGGCCTTGGAGAAACTAGGACACATCAGGCAGAGGAAAATGTTGAGACATTTCTCAACCCAAAGGAGAGGAGAACAGTACTGGGTCAGATGAATTCCATAAGTTTTCTTTTGTCTTTCAGTTTTGTTTTCCATGTGTCTGAAGGTTTTGTCATGTTCAAATGGCTGCAGAGTACATCAGAAAAATTCACAGTACTCTGTCGACTCAATATAACAGAAGGTTTGGTTCAGCAGATGTACCTAATTGTTTCTCCTCTTGTCTTTATTTAGCTCAAATGCAGTGTACGGTCTTTGTTTCTGTTATTTTGCTTCACTTGCAGTGATGCTGGCAGGCAGTGATTAAGTACCAAGTCCTGTAATCCAGTCCCCCAAAGGTGTGAGATGTTGAAAACACACACACACACACACACGCCAAGAAACAGGTTAAGAAATTTTAGCCTCAAAAAGTGCATTTTCCACACACAGCAGTGTGTACTCGTTTTCATACAGTTATGCCTGTTGAACTGCTCTTTAAAACAAATATGTAATCAGCCAATCATATGGCAGAAACGCAGTCTGTTTTAGCACATAGACAATGTCAAGAGGACCTGGGGCCTGATCCATAAAACAGGATTATCAAATAAACCGGTCTGAATTTGTTAGTCAGATTTATTTTCCATTGGATTCTATGGAAAAATAAGACAGAAAACCCAGAAAATAACCCAGAAAATAGTCTGTCTTATATTCCATTGGATCCCATGGAAAATAGTCTGGTTTATTTTACCCAGAAAATAGTCTGGTTTATATTCCATTGGATCCCATGAAAAATAAGACAGGAATCCCCCCCCAAAAAATAGTCTGGTTTATTTTACCCAGAAAATAGTCTGGTTTATATTCCATTGGATCCCATGGAAAATAGTCTGGTTTATTTTACCCAGAAAATAGTCTGGTTTATATTCCATTGGATCCCATGGAAAATAATCTGGTTTATTTTACCCAGAAAATAGTCTGGTTTATATTCCATTGGATCCCATGGAAAATAAGACAGGAATCCCCAAAAAATAGTCTGGTTTATTTTCCATGGGATCCAATGGAAAATAAACCAGAAAACTCAGAAAATAACAAAGAAAATAGTCTGGTGTATTTTCCTTTGGATCCAATGGAAAATACACCAGACTAACAAAATAAGCCTGGCTTATTTGGTAATCCTGTTTTATGGAACAGGCCCCTGCTGAGGTTCAAATCAAGTATCCGAGCGGTGCAGGTATGTGTAAAATATCGCTACCACATTACATCGTACCATTTTATTATAAAAGCACCACATTTTGCACATTGTTTGAAAAATATCACAAAATAATTTAAAAATACTAATATAAATAATAATAATTTAAAAAATGTCACACCACGCTAATTTTTTCTCTTTTTTAGTCAATGTAATTGTGGTTGGCAAGAATTCAGGGTGAGTGAAAATAACACTTCATTTGTGTCTGCACAACCTTCTTGGTGTGAGGCAACAGAGTTAACCATGAAGACCCCGCGCTGCCCATCATCCTTACAATTAAACTAATTCTCAGTGGCCGATTATAGGAGCGGTCAGCTGTCAGACAGTGACGCTGCTACGTGCATGAAATGTTTGTCTGTGGCTCCAGAAAACAAAGAGAAAATAAACTCTCTCTTCCTCATAGAAGTCGAGGTTCATTTCAAAGTATGGTCCCACCCCAAGCATGCACAGATGGAGCATAGAGGGTCACTTATGACTAGACAACTGTTTTTATGGCTAGTTTGTTGTTGAATCTATTTTATTCCTCCAGTCAGATTTTTTTTTTTCTTAATTTCTTGGCCTGACACACATTTTCCACCTCCTTCTGGACAGCCGTGATGTGATGTGGTTCTGTGTCGCTTCCACAGCTGCAAGCGGACTGACATCAAGATCCAGAATCAGCCAGAGTAAATCCTCTGGAGCTGACTGTTTAGACCAGTGGTTTTCAAACTGGGCGTCAAAGTTCTTCAGGGGGTGTGTGAGGGATGAGTATCATGAATCAGTTCTTTTTGAGAATCATTAAGAAATGATCTGATCCACCGACATCAGTAGCCTTTTTGCTTAACGATTCCCTTATCGGTCCTTCAGAGCGACTGTTGTTTTTCAAGGTGTTTTATTGGGAAAATGATCACTTCTTTACGCTGATAGCAGACTCTGCAGCGGGTCTGTAATCAACCGCTTCTGTAACGGCTCGGCTTTGAAGCATGAAACAACGAAGCAGTGCTCCGACCTGCTGCTTCGTTGGTTCATTGCTTCGCTGCTTTTCAGAAGCTACAAGTCTTAAAGCCATTTAAAAATGTCAATCGTGAGTCACTTTTGTGTGGATTAAAGTCACTAACTGGGACTCTTGTTGCGAGCAAGAAATGAGAATTGTCCTCCCTTCCATTCGCACAGCTTCAAACGCTGCGTCGCTGTCTGCCGAGTCAAGTTAGAGTCCGGTCTGAATTAATAACTTCAAAATGAATCATCGTTTTAAATCAAATAACACCTCTTTCCAAACACTGTAACACAGACAACAGACTAAAACATTTTTTTACCTCCCAAAATGAGATGTCCTGTGTTCTTTATGAATTACATTGATGTTGACTTGTAGCGCAGCCGGCTGTAAGAGCTCAGCTCAGACGTATGGAGTTAGATTTGTGGCATTAATGTCTGAAAGGAAATGCTTTTGAGAAAAACTACAGATGTTTATTTTAATGTCCAGAGATCAATTTCATAAGTATTTACTTTAAGACTCAATCAAATGTTGACATAGAAAACCTGTAAAGCCTATTTTTAGTTCACAGGAGGTATTGATAAGGGAATCAATAAGGAATTGGATTGATAAGCAGAATCGATAATGGCACTGATATCGCTAAAATCATATCAATACCCATCCCTTATTATTTATGTTAAAATGTGACAGTTATGCCAAAGATGTTTAAAAGCATACAGATGTTTTTAAAAAAAATGATGTTTAAAATATGACAAAAGATTAAAATAGAAGAACAGAAAGTTCTTTAAAAACATGTTTAAAATGTTTACAAAAGGCTGTAAAATGTGTAAATGCATAGACAGCTCCTTAAAAACACAGAAATACTTTTAAAATGTGTTTAAGATGTGTAAAAGAATAAAAAGAAACACACGAAAATATTGGAGCCGGAGGTCGATGATCAACTTTGTAGTCGTATCATCTGACCTTTGGCCACATGTCTCAGACACTCGAGTGAAGAGAGGGGCAGAGCTGTCGACCGATCACCACCTGGTGGTGAGTTGGATCCGCTGGGAGTGGAGGAAGCCGGTCAGACCTGGCAGGCCCAAACGTATCGTGACGGTCTGCTGGGAACGAGTGGCGGAACCCTCTGTCAGCGAGGTCTTCAACTCCCACCTCCGGGAGAACTTCTCCCAGATCCCGGGGGAGGTTGGAGAAATGGAGTCCGAGTGGACCATGTTCTCCACCTCCATTGTCAATGCGGCCGCTCGTAGCTGTGGTCACAAGGTCTCTGGTACCTGTCGTGGCGGCAATCCCCGAACCCGGTGGTGGACGCCGGAAGTAAGGGATGCCGTCAAGCTGAAGAAGGAGTCCTACTTATCTTTGTTGGTAGGTGGGACCCCGGAGGCAGCTGACAGGTACCAGCAGGCCAAGCGTGCCGCAGCCCGTGTGGTTGCAGAGGTAAAACCTCGGGTCTCGGAGGAGTTCGGGGAAGCCATGGAGGAGGACTATCGGTCGTCCTTGAAGAGATTCTGGCAAACCATCCGACGCCTCAGGAGGCAGAAGCAACTCTCCACCAGCACTGTTTATGGTGCGGGTGAGGAGCTGTTGACCCTGACTGGGGATGTTGTCGGGCGGTGGAAGGAATACTTCGAGGATCTCCTCAATCCCATCGTCACGTCTTCCGAAAAGGAAGCAGAGACTGGGGACTCAGAGATGGACTCATCCATTACCCAGGCTGAAGTCACCGAGGTGGCAAGGCTCCTGGGGTGGATGAAATCCGTCCTGAGTACCTTAAGTCTCTGGATGTTGTGGGACTGTCTTGGCTGACACGCCTCTGCAGCATCGCATGGCGATTGGGGACAGTGCCTCTGGATTGGCAGACCGGGGTGGTGGTCCCTCTGTTTAAGAAGGGGGACCAGAGGGTGTGTTCCAACTATAGGGGGATCACACTCCTCAGCCTCCCCGGTAAGGTCTATTCCAGTGTACTGGAGAGGAGAGTTCGACCGATGGTCGAACCTCGGATTCAGGAGTAGCAGTGTGGGTTTCGCCCTAGTCGCGGCACACTGGACCAGCTCTACATGCTCCATCGGGTGCTCAAGGGTTCATGGGAGTTCGCCCAACCAGTCCACATGTGTTTTGTGGATCTGGAGAAGGCGTTCGACCATGTCCCTCGGGGCACCCTGTGGGGGGTGCTTCGGGAGTACGGGGTCCGGGTTCCTTTGCTAAGGGCTATCCGGTCCCTGTACGACCGCAGCAGGAGCTTGGTTCGCATTGCCGGTAGTAAGTCAAACCTGTTTCCAGTGCACGTTGGCCTCCGCCAGGGCTGCCCTTTGTCACTGGTTCTGTTCATTATTTTTATGGACAGAATTTCTAGGCGCAGCCAGGGTGTAGAGGAGGTCTGGTTTGGGAACCAAAGAATCTCGTCTCTGCTGTTTGCGGACAATGTAGTTCTGTTGGCTTCAGGACCTTCAGCGTGCACTGGGGCGGTTTGCAGCCGAGTGTGAAGCGTCCAGGATGAAAATCAGCACCTCCAAATCCGAGGCCATGGTTCTCGACTGGAAAAAGGTGCTTTGCCCTCTTCAGGTCGGTGTAGTGTCCTTGCTTCAAGTGGAAGAGTTTAAGTATCTCGGGGTCTTGTTCACGAGTGAGGGACGGATGGAGCGTGAGATCGATAGACGGATCGGTGCAGCATCTGCAGTGATGCGGTCGCTGTATCGGACCAGAGAGCTGAGAAGGGGGGCAAAGCTCTCGATTTACCGATCGATCTACGTTCCGATCCTCACCTATGGTCTTGAGATTTGGCTCATGACCGAAAGAACGAGATCGCAAGTACAAGCGGCCGAGATGAGTTTCCTCTGCAGGGTGGCTGGGCGCTCCCTTAGAGATAGGGTGAGGAGCTCGGTCACTCGGGAGGAGCTCGGCGTCGAGCCGCTGCTCCTCCACATCGAAAGGAGTCAGTTGAGGTGGCTCGGGCATCTTTTCCGGATGCCCCCTGGACACCTTGCTGGAGAGGTGTTCCAGGCACGTCCCATTGGGAGGAGGCCCCGGGGAAGACCCAGGACATGCTGGAGAGACTACATCTCTTGGCTGGCTTGGGAACACCTTGGGGTTCCCCCGGAGGAGCTGGGGGAGGTGTGTGTGGATCGGGAGGTCTGGGCGGCTTTGCTTGAGCTGCTGCCCCCGCGACCCGACTCCGGATAAAGTGGAAGAAAATGGATGGATGGATGGATGAAATGTGTCCTATTTGGACAGAGGAGAAAATGCACACGTGCAAAAGTAGACAAACAACTCTTGAGAGAAATTTGTATAATCACTTCTTGAACATCTTAACCTTATTTTACAGCAGAGACTTCCTTTGCTCAGTAATGTGTAACCGGCAGGGGCCATGTTTGTGTTGCGCTCTCTTTGATCTACGTCTCCTTTCATGACCAGCTTGCTGAGGGAGGTCACCAGACAATCTGGCACTCTGGTGCAGAAGCAGAGCAGCTCTCTGATGACGGAACAGATGTCATAAGAGATATGAGCGAGTTGCTCTGGCACAGCTGGCAAATACTTTGAAATCTCTAATTTAGGAATCTGTCTCATCTTAAATTTAGAAATGTCTCTCTGAGCTCTTTTCTTTGTTGTGATGACGACAAACTGGTGGCTCCGGGTTTTTATCACAGGGACCTGAGAATACCTCTGGACTATTAAACTAAAAATGTGTAATGTCAGATTGACATGTGACACAACACATCAGGATCTCTTTTAGCTCTGAACAAACAGACAGGAAGAAGTAGCCCAAAGGTACGGTTATATTCCTCAGTGTGGTCGAACCTCTCCTCTTGCCATTTGTTTTTACACAGCTCAAATGTCATTCTTTCTAATTTCAACAAATTATGTGAGTTCTTCAAAATAAATAAATCATGCTAAGTTTTTAAAGTATTTTAAAGTCAAAACAAACACACCAATTTCTAAGTTCCATTAAAAACAATGAAAGGCGTCAGAGAGCTGGCATGTACCCCACACACTGCACACTGCCACAGCAACAGTTTTATATTTTCAGTTCCTTGTCGTCCCCAAAGTAAGAACTGAACTGGGCAAGAAAGCATTTAGATTTTCAGCACCTGATGCTTGGACTAAATTACAGTCGGCACTTTGAATTCAAGCCGTGGTTACACTGAATGAGTTTAAGGCTCTCTGGTGAAACTGTTGCAGTATGCATCTTCTGTGTGCAAGTGTTTTACTTGAGCAAGTTTTAATGTTGTAAATTTAATTTTATTGTTTGCCCGATTGGCCAGGTCTCCCTTAGAAAAGATTTTGATCGCAATGAGACTAACCTGGTTAAATAAAGGTGAAATAATAATAATTTTTAAAAAAGTTCAAAATGATACAATGTTTCTTTGTGAGGGGGATTGTGTGAATATGTTGCAGACCTTAAATGCAGGATTGGATGTATTTTAACAAATGCAATCAATTTGCCAGAAAGTACATCTGAGATGAAAACCTAGATTTAATGTTTTGGTGAAAGAAACTTTTGTATTTCTTCATAATTGATGTAAATAAAGTCCAAGACATATTCAGTGACTTGGAAATGTTCATGTATCCTTCCCCTGACTTGTTTGAAGAAAACTGATTATTATTTATAGGTATTATACCAAAGCGTAGCATTACTTATACGAGAGAGAGAGAGAGAGAGAGAGAGAGAGAGAGAGAGAGAGAGAGAGAGAGAGAGAGAGAGAGAGAGAGAGAGAGAGAGAGAGAGAGAGAGAGAGAGAGAGAGAGAGAGAGAGAGAGAGAGAGAGAGAGAGAGAGAGAGAGAGAGAGAGAGAGAGAGATTTGCTTTCAGGGACAGTGCTAGCCATTTGTCAGTGCAGTTGTCTTTATTTCCAAAATAACTTCTCAATACTCAATATTAAATTAATACTGAGTTATTATTGTAATAATAAATTATTGTTTTGAAAACAGATGCAAATAAATAATTTTGCATTAACAATGGCACCAAACATGACAAGAAATAAATATAAAATTTGAAATAAATAAATAACACCTCCATTACTTAAAAAAATTTATAACGACAGTTTGTAGTTAATTAATTAAACTCGTCTCAGAAAAAAAGAGTTAAACTTTTTTCATGGTGCAGCTTTTAACACAGGATTTTGTGCTTTTCTCCCAGTTAGATTGTCAATTCAATTCTCTTTGGTGAGATGCTGAAGAGCTTTGCTCTTCATGTCCACAACATACAGCAGTGTTCAGAATAATAGTAGTGCTATGTGACTAAAAAGATTAATCCAGGTTTTGAGTATATTTCTTATTGTTATAAGGGAAACAATGTACCAGTAGATTCTCACAAATCCAACAAGACAAGACCAAGCATTCATGATATGCACACTCTTAAGGCTATGAAATTGGGCTATTAGTAAAAAAAAAAAAGTAGAAAAGGGGGTGTTCACAATAATAGTAGTGTAGCATTCAGTCAGTGAGTTCGTCAATTTTGTGGAACAAACAGGTGTGAATCAGGTGTCCCCATTTAAGGATGAAGCCAGCACCTGTTGAAAATGCTTTTCTCTTTGAAAGCCTGAGGAAAATGGGACGTTCAAGACATTGTTCAGAAGAACAGCGTAGTTTGATTAAAAAGTTGATTGGAGAGGAGAAAACCTATACGCAGGTGCAAAAAATTATAGGCTGTTCATCTACAATGATCTCCAATGCTTTAAAATGGACAAAAAAAAAAAAAAAAAACAGACGCGTGGAAGAAAACGGAAAACAACTATCAAAATGGATAGAAGAATAACCAAAATGGCAAAGGCTCACCCGTTGAATAGCTCCAGGATGATCAAAGACAGTGTGGAGTTACCTGTAAGTGCTGTGACAGTTAGAAGATGCCTGTGTGAAGCTAATTTATTTGCAAGAATCCCCCGCAAAGTCCCTCTGTTAAATAAAAGACATGTGCAGAAGAGGTTACAATTTGCCAAAGAACACATCAACTGGCCTAAAAAGTAATGGAGGAATATTTTGTGGACTGATGAGAGTAAAATTGTTCTTTTTGGGTCCAAGGGCCGCAGACAATTTGTGAGACGACCCCCAAACTCTGAATTCAAGCCACAGTTCACAGTGAAGACAGTGAAGCATGGTGGTGCAAGCATCATGATATGGGCATGTTTCTCCTATTATGGTGTTGGGCCTATATATCGCATACCAGGTATCATGGATCAGTTTGGATATGTCAAAATACTTGAAGAGGTCATGTTGCCTTATACTGAAGAGGTCATGCCCTTGAAATGGATGTTTCAACAAGACAATGACCCCAAGCACACTAGTACATGAGCAAAATCTTGGTTCCAAACCAATAAAATTAATGTTTTGGAGTGGCCTGCCAAATCCCCGGACCTAAATCCAATTGAGAACTTGTGGGGTGACATCAAAAAAGCTGTTCTGAAGCAAAATCAAGAAATGTGAATGAACTGTGGAATGTTGTTAAAGAATCTTGGAGTGGAATAACAGCTGAAAGGTGCCACAAGGTGGTTGACTCCATGCCTCGCAGATGTGAAGAAATCATGAAAAACTGTGGTTATACAACTAAATACTAGTTTAGTGATTCACAGGATTGCTAAAAAAGCACTTTGAACATAATAGTTTTGAGTTTGTAGCATCAACAGCAGATGCTACTATTATTGTGAACACCCCCTTTTCTACGTTTTTTTACTAATAGCCCAATTTCATAGCCTTAAGAGTGTGCATATCATGAATGCTTGGTCTTGTTGGATTTGTGAGAATCTACTGAATCTACTGGTACCTTGTTTCCCATGTAACAATAAGAAATATACTCAAAACCTGGATTAATCTTTTTAGTCACATAGCACGACTATTATTCTGAACACTACTGTATATATTAACTACCATGTACAGCCATTCTGCTCTGTGTGAGCCTGATCCTGTCAGGTCTCAGACGCTAACCAGGGTAGCTCCTGGTTAGTATTGGGTGGTGGACCTCTTCGGGAGACCAGTAGCTGTGCTTGTTTCTCCAGGTGAATTTGGAGTTGCTTCAAGAAAGGCATCTGGTGTAGATGTTGTGCCATATTCCAGTGTGGGTCTGTACTGGCTCTGCTGTGGTGATCCTGAAGCAAAAATGAGTTTCAGCCAAAAGACGAACAACTGTATGTGCTTTTCACAAAGTTCATTTTTTTTCACTGACCTGGCTGACTCGTAACTATCAGTTAACAGTTTTGGGTGCTAGATTCTTAAACTGTTGCTCCCTTGGTTTTGTTGTCTTCCTTTGGAGCAGAAGGATTTGTTTCTTGCAATGTTATGTCATGATAAGAAGCGTCACTAAAGGGCTGGGCGGAACTGTGCTATGTACATACTTAGATGTTAGAGGAAGTAGATGCCAATGGGGTTTTTAACTCATCTCCTCCCATCACAGATGTTAAGTTAAATTTGGCTCAGTGCACCTCAGAGGGCTCAGCAGGAAGTTCTGCAGCCTAACAAGCATCCGCCTCCATAACTACTGCACCACAGATCAAACTGACACCTCCAAAGAGATCTTAACTCTTTTGAAAGCTAACAAGCATTTCACACATCTGCACACTAAAATCTCCAGGAGCCTTGTTGCTGTTTGATGTTCAGTTGGAAGCATTTCGCAATAAAGTGACAGTAGTTTTTTTTTTTTTTCTTCTACATCTGTACATAGTACTCCATAGTATTTAACACTTGCCCTAGTGACAGCATGAGTATTCAGAACAGTGCCATGTTTGTGTGTTCACACACACTTTCTGCCCCATTCTGATGCCTTGGTTGTACTTCAGAAAGATCATCTTGTCTATATCTTCAGGCTTAAATGCAGTTTACCACTTAAGTAACTAAGATAGTTGTTTAAAAGCAGCATAATGGAACGTTCGATGAATGACATTGATAATCCTGCCCGGTTCTTGTTATAATACTGTCCCTTACAAAGTACAAATTTGAACTATTGCTTAGTTTGAATTTATTCAAAGTCACGCTGAAAAATAGGCCTGGGTCCCCAGAGATGGAGCCCACACAAGCGCTCCATCTTGTGAGAAACCCCGAACATGGCTAACAAGTGTCTTTTATAAAACACAATGTAGGCGGTACAGTAGGTGGGCTTTATTCCTGCAACACCTAACCTTATTGGCTCACGTAGACAGAGGGTTGGTGTTGGTAGATTTTTAATAAAAAACAAAACAACAAAATTTCAGGTTAAAAGTGTGTTGTAACTTGCCTCACTGAAATATTAAAGCATATATTACTGAAAATGTATGAGTAATACCTTACATTACTGTGTTCCAGAAAAAAAGTAATACATTACTGTATTGCATACATTACTTTTGTAATGCATTTCTCCCAACACTGCTGATGCATACCCTGCCCACTCTGCACACCATGATATACAGTGAGGAAAATAAGTATTTGAACACCCTGCGGTTTTGCAAGTTCTCCCACTGAGAAATCATGGAGGGGTCTGAAATTTTCATCTTAGGTGCATGTCCACTGTGAGAGACATAATTAAAAAAAAATAAAAAAAAATCCAGAAATCACAATGTATAATTTTTAATAATTTATTTGTATGTTACTGCTGCAAATAAGTATTTGAACCCCTACCAACCAGCAAGAATTCTGGCTCACACAGACCTGTTAATTTTTCAATAAGAAGCCCTCTTATTCTGCACTCTTTACCTGTATTAACTGCACCTGTTTGACCTTGTTACCTGTATAAAAGACACCTGTTCACACACTCAATCAATTACACTCCAACCTGTCCACCATAGCCAAGACCAAAGAGCTGTCTAAGGACACCAGGGACAGAATTGTAGACCTGCACAAGGCTGGGATGGACTAACTGTTATGATTATTTATTAGAAAGTGGAAGAAACACAAGATGACTGTCAATCTCCCTCAGTCTGGGATTCCATGCAAGATCTCACTTTGTGGGGTAAGGATGATTCTGAGAAAGCTCAGAACTACACAGGAGGACCTGGTCAATGACCTGAAGAGAGCTGGGACCACAGTCACAAAGATTACATTAGTAACACATGATGCTGTCATGGTTTAAAATCCTGCAGGGCAGCAGGGTCCCCCTGCTCAAGCCAGCACATATCCAGGCCCGTTTGAAGTTCACCAGTGACCATCTGGATGATCCAGAGGAGGCATGGGAGAAGGTCATTTGGTCAGATGAAACCAGAATAGAGCTTTTTGGAATAAACTCCACTTACCATGTTTAGAGGATGAGAACAACCCCAAGAAAACCATCCTAACCGTGAAGCATGGGGGTGGAAACATCACACTCTGGGAGTGCTCTTCTGCAAAGGGGACAGGACGACTGCACCGTATTGAAGGGAGGATGGATGGGGTCATGTACTGTGAGATTTTGGCAAACAACCTCCTTCCCTCAGTAAGAATATTGAAGATGGGTCATGGCTGGGTCTTCCAGCATGACAATGGCCCCAAACAGACAGCCAGGGCAACTAAGGAGGGGCTCTGTAAGAAGCATTTCAAGGTCCTGGAGTGGCCTGGCCAGTCTCCAGACCTGAACTCAATAGAAAGTCTTTGGAGGGAGCTGAAACTCCAAAACTGAAAGATCTAGTGAAGATCTGTATGGAGGAGTGGACCAAAATCCCTGCTGCAGTGTGTGCAAACCTGGTGAAAAACTACAGGAAACATTTAACCTCTGTAATTGCAAGCAAAGGCTACTGTACCAAATATTAACATTGATTTACACAGTAATGGGGGCAGAGATTTCTACATCATATGCTGGATTTTCCACAGCCTGAAAAACCTGAGCAATCATCATCTTGGGTTCATGTCTGCCAAAACCACAAAAAAAGCTGATAAAACAGCAGCAGTATGAGTCTCCCATCATTCTGTTGAGAGCTTTTTTTTTTTTTATGCGGAGCCGAGGGAGGACTGATCTGATGGTGGGATCAATCGGACCATGACTGCGAGCAGAGCCACACATTGTAGGTGGCGTTCAGGCTACTAGGGATGTCCCGATCCGATCACGTGGTTTCAGACTTGATCAAAATCGGACGTTGCATCCCAATCAGGAATCTGATATAGATTTTATCCTCATTATTTTGATCAGCGCTATTTCAAGCTCATTATTGCAGATTATTGGGCCTTTCATGCGTCGGAAGCGTCAGAGGCGTCTCGAATCAGTCTAAAAAGCATTATTTTCAATGAGACGCGTTGCTTTTTAGAGGCGTCAAATCGTCGCGTCAAAAGCTGAGCTAAAGTGACGCTTCTGACGGGAGCGCGCATTGCCGCTTGTCGGCAGGCTGACGCGATCAAAGTTCAACCCAATCTTTTTTTTTGTTTTTGTTTTTATTGAACGAAAGAAAAAACATAAGTTCAATCCAATCCAACTTTCGATGCTCTGAGCTGTGACGTAGCTTCGCGCTGTCCAATATAAATGACACGTCGGGCCAAAACACAGAAGACTAGTGGCAGAAACCACTGATCTCTACAAAACAGATCAGTGCAGAAACCACTGATCTGTACAAAACAGAAACGTGTCACAGGACTGCTCATTTATAGAGCATTTCTGAAGAAAATCAAATTGTTGATTGATCTGCTGTGGCGACCCCTAACGGGAACAGCCGAAAGACAAAGAAGAAGTTGTTTGTTACCTCAAAATTTCTGATTACTGTTTAAAAAAAAGTTTAGAACACATGTAATTAAAATAGCTAAATCAATAAATGGTTCGTTAGAAACCTTTCATCTGTAAATTAAAATCACCTGTTATTTCAGATTATATAATTTCTTGTTTAACATAAGGAACCTTGGACATTTATTTTTAGACAAATAAAATAACATGGAACTTTGTACATTTTTTTTTTAAGTCTGGTAGATTATTACTTGATTGTTCAAGCTACCTCAAGGAGAAGTGCACTGTTTAAGTGATAAATAATAAAATAAGGTGATTAAAATTAAAATATTATATATTTAGCATTTGTTCATTGTTCATTCAGTTTTTTAAAGTATCGGATCGGGACTTGGTATCGGCAGATACTCAAAATCAGATGACTCGGAATCGGATCGGGGCCAAAAAACCTGATCGGGACATCCCTACAGGCTACATTCCTGGGCAGCCGGGGTGATGGAGCAGACCCACTCAATCCGAAATTCCTCAGTTTTGGATATATACAAACACCCATTTTGACCAACAGAGCTTAATTCTGCAAATCTGTCTGAGGTGAGAATAATATAAAAATAAAACATGAAGTTACTGCACTGGTGAAGGTTTAATGCTCGGCTAACATTAGCTTAGCCTTTTAGCCTTTAGCTGGAGAATTACTCAGTCAAGCTGAGTGAACATTTTAATTTGTAAATGGTTCAATCTATTTTTCCTCCTCCTGGCATCTGTCTGTCTGTCTGCGGTAGACAATGGTGTAACAGTTTGTTTTTTGCTTTTTTGTTTGTGTTTTTACATTTACACTTCTTTTCAATTAAATTTTAATTTATTTTAATTATATTGCGCCAAATCACAACAAAGCTGCCAGAAGTAAGGCCTAACCTTACCAACCCTCTGATGATTTGAGGAAGAAACCTCAAGCAGGCCAGACTCAAATGGGTGACCATCTGTTTGGGCCATGCTACTGACACTGTTGACAATGCAAATGTACAGTAAATTTTTTTTATCTGTCTCATGTGTGCAGTGACAATCTCTGCTGCATTTGTTGCACGTGTACTGTGATATCTGCTGAGGCTGCCGCTGTCACTCTTTCCATCTAGCTTGTTGCTCAGCAAGACCTTAGTTCCTCTCCTGCTCAGCCATCTGTGCACCTGTTCTGACAGTAAGGCGCCAGGCTGCATGGTCCTCTGCACACTGCTCCCATGTGTTAACATTGATGCTGCCCAATTTCATTTCTTTATTGCAGACATCCTTGAAGCGCAGGTGTGGTCGACCACCCAAACAAGTGCCCTGTGCCAGCTCACCGTACAGTAGATCTTTAGGAAAGTGGCCTGGATCTATTCTCCTGATGTGGCAAAACCAACGAAGGTGCCTTTTGCCAAGAATGGTGAACATGCTGCTCATGTTAGCGCGTTCCAAGACCTCTGTGTTGGGCACCTTGTCCTGCCATCCGATGTACAGAATTCGTCTAAAGGCACCTCAGATGGTAGCTGTTGAGCTTTTTCTCATGTCTGGCATAGGCGGTCCATGCCTGACTGTAGAGTAGTGAGCTGAGCACGCAGGTAGACGCACAGCTTTGTCTTCTCAGTGAGGCTGGAGTTGGTATTATTACTATTTTTAAAGAATGTTTAATTTTCACTGTTGCTGCACTTTGTGTGAAATCATAGTCATATCTTATATTGATATGACAATACTGCAGTATGATAATTTGGCCATATTGTATTGCTTTTTATATAAGAATAAAATTATTGTTGTGCAGACTTGAGTTTAGCCTTTTGGCCCGGCCCTCCACAATATTTTCTCTTTCTTGTTTGCCTTTTGCAAAAAGTAATTTCCCACCCCTGGTTTAGAGTTTACATGTCTTGACATGCATGTTGATGGCCTGAATTTTATTTCTATCGTCTCAGTACTTGCCTCATTCTAACGAGACATTTGGCTATGGTTTATTCCCGGTTCGTTTACTCCCATTTTGTCTACTCTTAGGAAAGTACATAAATCCCATTTCGTCTACTCCCATTTTGTTTTGGATTTTTATGCAAATGAAACTTAAAATTCAACTTTTAGTTGATAGTTTTTATTTTTTGCATGAAATTAAGGAAACTTCTACAGTATCCTAAAACCTAGCTTTCTAAATGAAGTAAAAGAGTAATATTAATGACTTATTTTTGTCTTTAAATATAGCAACTGATACAAATACAAAAGAAATGCCAGGCTAACCCTAACCCTAAATGAAAATGCTGAAAAAAGAAAATTTGAAAATTGGGGATATTTTTGGTTTATCTAATCATTATAACCTCTTATAATTCAAAATCTTGTAAATAATTAAGAAACAATCAGGAAAATATGAGAGTAGACAAACTGGCACGACTCCACATTTCTGAGATTACACGAACTGGGAGAAGACCAAAGGGGAAGTTATCTTGGTTTTGGCTGGTCTCTTTGCTTCCTGATCACAGCCTCTGTTGGACTGTGAGATGCTTCAGTCACTGTCTTTTTAACTGTCTCGTTACTGTACCCTGGCTTCTGGTACTGTCAATTTCTCAACAACTTTCCCACCACCTTGGCCAGCAGTCAGCCACACTGTCATGCTTATGTGACTTGAAAGTCCCCATGACGTAAATCAGAGAATTGACCTTCATTTTTGATACAGTTTGATGTCATCCATGCAAAGGAGGATGCTGATGGACGTCCCACTCCTCAACCTGTACAGATATGTTAAAATACATGTATTGTTCTTGTCTCTGGCATTTATTTGTGCAGGAAATAAAACTTTGCAATAATTCTCTGCATTCTCTCCTGATTTGCTCATAGTTTGAGACAAGGCAAGTTGTAAATTGAAAAAAGAGCACGGTTTAGATACTGACTGTTGTAGGTAGAAGATATACAAGATGCTCTTCCTGAATTGATTTGGGGCAGGCAAAATACAGAATCCAGTCGTTAGCTAAGAGGGCTGCAGACACATCTGACAGATGACCTGGAAGGCAGGAACATCAGAGGATGTCACATGTGACATGAACCTTGACTGACACATGCAGAACCCTTGGGTGGGGGGACATCAGTGTTGGATTCAAATAAAGCCATAGCAGAAATTAAAGGAAAATTAAACCATTAAAGAACAAGCTCTCATTTTTACAACCTCAGTGTGAAGAATCAAACCCTCCAGTTGATTTGTCTCTGTGCATGTCCGAATGAAGATCTCAGGAACGGCTTGGCTGATTCTATTCATGTTGCATATGTGACTTGCATGTGGCAGTGCTCATATCATGACTTTAAACAAAGGAAGATCAAGGTCAGTCAAGGCAAATTGAAAGTCTGAACCCCCCCGTGATGTACAACCTCAGATCAAAAGATGGGATGATATGGAAAATGGAACAAAAAACAAGTAAGAAAGCAGTGATACTTTCAATTACTTTGACTTTGACTGTTTCACTCAAATATGACCCCAAAATATTCCATGTTTTATGTGGTCAACTACCATCTGTTAATATAGGGTGTCTCAAAATATGTATCCACAAGTATTTTGACAACACAGAAAAACCAGTCAGTATTATCAGACATTTTCTGCATGACCATGTGACCAAAACATGTAATTTTTCTCCCAAATGCACAGTTTTTATTTCAGTCTTTCCTTTTTGATGTTTTAACCCTCTATCTTTTACACCACATGATCAATGTAATCTCCAAGAAACAAATCATCTGTCTCCAGTTTTCCAGAAACCTAGCAAATTCAAGTCTCCTTGCTATTTCCTGGGGAGTTAGTTCTCTCTGAGATTGAATTTTGTTGGGAAAGAGATGCATGTCAGCCCTTAGGATGTGTTGCACAGAACTCGATTTTTGTTCTCTGAATTAGGGTCAACTGCTGCATTTTTCCTGGACTTTAATGTCTTGCAGAACAAACTTTAGAGTTCCTGAAATTAAATGATTTCCCAGTAAAACCATTTCCTGGTATTCATATGTCAGAGTACTTTTGGGTACATTTTTAGACACCCTATACATCCATTCCTGCATTTAAGGCTTGCAACATATTCAACAAGAATTTGGGATGAGGCCCAAATTTTGTTCTCAAAATAAGGATTAAATCAAGACTTTTATACCCAGTTTTCTTTGTGACAATTCAGGAGATGGACACATGAAGTCACTGAATATGTCTCAGACTTCATTTACATCAATCATTAAGAGACACAGTGTCATTAAAAATGATTCCTGGGATTATAGTCTTAGACAGAATTGAAGAGGAATTCCACATCTGGTGTTGCTTCATTAACATGTCAGACAGACTGGGTATGTGGTACCACCCAGTGCTTCAAACAATTATGACGCAAATTATTAAACATTAGGCACTTTTAATTCTGTCCCTGATAGATGTGAGATATTAGCTCAACAGTGCTGTAACTCCAGTGCCTTCCTTATGTGATGCAACATAAATATTTCACCCAAGTCTTGGTAGGCCTGTTACATTTTACATGTATCAAGATCTCACAGTTGGGAAACAAAAAATGAGTTATCCAAGGTTCTGAAATTTAAATTTAAATGCATAAATAAAACATCTAAAATTCTGTGCAATTGCATATTTCTCTGTTTCAATACAGTGGAATATTATATACAAGCTGTTGAAGTAATGAACAATTAGAAAATAAATATCAAAATCTGGAATATTCGTATAAATCATGTCTTACATTTGTGCAAATATTTTTGTTTCAGTGTATAAATTAGATAAATGATTTATGGCTTTATATAAAAATCACAGTTTTTTTTTTTTCATTCATTCGATTACTATACCTACTTATTCCTGTTTAGGTTCATGGGGAACTGGAGCCTATTCCAGGCAAGTATGCCAGAGATTTGATACACCCTGGACAGGCTGCCAGTCCATCACAAGACCACATGTAGACAAACACTCACCTATAGTCAATTTAAAGTTTCCAGTTCACCAAATCCACATGTCTTTGGAAGTGGGAGGAAGCTAGAACACCTGGAGGAACCCAAGTGAACATAAGGAGAACATGCAAACTCCACACAAAAAGGACCAAGTCAGAAAGAAACCAAGAACCTTGTCTCTCTGAGGTAACAATGCTAACCACTAATCCACTGTGCCGCCCATTCACACATTTATAAAGTGTAACTATTGAAAGCAAAATCGTCCGGTGAATTTTGTGTACAGAGCTGGTCATGTCCGGCATGTGCATGAAAACTACTATGATTGTTACATTTTACTGAAGTCAAATACATTTTAGCAATGTCAAAATAGGACCCAAAATGCAGGCAGCAATCAGACCGGAGGTGAGGTGAAAACATAAGGTGATTTATTCATCCAAACAGGTGAATGACAGTCTACAAGCAATGTGAGAGCCACGCGGTCCAAAGAGTCCAAAACAAAGCACACAACAAAATCCAACATGAAGGTAACGAGGAATGAAAAAAACACCAAAACTACATACAAGGTCTGTGAGAGACGTATCGGACCTTTTTATTTTTTTCAAAAACTATATGAATTTGAATCATGTGTGATTGCATCAGCCAAGCTTGAACCTTCGTGCGCATGCGTGAGTTTTTTCACGCCTGTCGGTTGCGTCATTCGCCTGCGAGCAGGCTTTGTGTGAGCAGTGGTCCACCCCTCTCGTCGGATTTTTATTGCGAATAAAATGTCTGAACGATTTGGAGCTTTGCTGCATCAAATGTTTCCAGAAACTGTGAGAGACCTCCAGGAGGACACCATTCGGAAAATTCAGATGGCTTTCAGGGACGATTTTATGGGGATTATACACATTAAGGAGTGCTCCAGCCAGTTTAAAGACCGCCCACAGCTGCTGAGAGCGCGCCGCGCTCCGAGCGCCGATCGACAGGCTGAATCAACCAGATCATTTCCAGCGTGAAGGCTTTGTTGATCCGGGACGTCGTCTGACTTACACAAAAATGGCAGAAGACGTGGACATCAGTACTTTTTCGGCACATTCCACTGTTACAGGAGTTTTTTTCATGGAAAGAGGAGTGGACGGATGCGCCACCGTGCCGTTCATGGCGCGGGACAAAACCACCTCCGTGTTGTTCTCACAGCTTTGAGATGGCTTTCAGACAGCTTTCAGTGGCTTTTCAGTCGTGTGACTATTCGAGAAATTGTGGATGAGCCTGGACATGCCAGAACATGTCCTGTGAGGCTTCATCACGGCGTTGCTTTGCGCCATGCACCGCCGTGACGCGCGGAATTCCTCCGCACGTCTGTCTCAATGTGCCGAAAAAGTGCTGATGTCCACGTCTTCCGCAATTCCTGTGCTAGTCAGACGACGTCCCGGATCAACACAGTGTCCAGTTTGGAAATGAACGGCACATTCCACTGTTACAGGAGTTTTTGTCATGGAAAGAGGAGCGGAGCGCCGGTGCCGTATGGCGCACAGCAACGCCGTGATGAAGCCTCACAGGACATGTTCTGGCATGTCCAGCTTATGCACAATTTCTCGGATAGTCACACGACTGAAAAGCCACTGAAAGCCGTCTGAAAGCCATCTGAAAGCCGTCCTGTGAGACCAACACAGAGGTGGTTTTGTCCCGCGCCATGAACGGCTCCGTGGCGCATCCCTCCGCTTCTCTTTCCATGAAAAAAACTGTCCACATCTTCTGCCATTTTTGTGTAAGTCAGACGACGTCCCGGATCAACAAAGCCTTCACGTTGGAAATGATCTGGTTGATTCAGCCTGTCGATCGGCGCTTGGAGCGCGGCGCGCTCTCAGCAGCTGTGGGCGTTCTTTAAACCAGCTGGAGCACTCCTTAATCTGTGTAATCCCCATAAAATCATCCCTGAAAGCCATCTGAATTTTCCGAATGGTGTCCACCTGGAGGTCTCTCACAGTTTCTGGAAAAAATTGATGCAGCAAAGCTCCAAATCGTTCAGACATTTTATTCGCAATAAAAATCCGAGGAGAGGGGTTGACCACTGCTCACACAAAGCCTGCTCACAGGCGAATGACGCAACTGACAGGCGTGAAAAAACTCACGCATGCGCACGAAGGTTCAAGCTTGGCTGATGCAATCACACGTAATTCAAATCCATATGGTTTTTGAAAAAAATAACAAGGTCCGATACTTTTCTCACAGACCTCATATTGCAGTCAACATGAGGTAACAAAGAACGTATAAGTGCACACGCATGAAAATCACAGGAGAGAATAAACACAGAAAGAACCAGCAAACAAATAAAGGTGCATCTTAAATACAAAAATAACAAATGAATGACAGGTGTATAAACTAAATGAACAGATGGTGACTAAAAACTAAACAGATATCCAGGGGTAAGTAAAGCCAAAACAAAACCCTAACAAAGCACAACCTAAGAAGGAAATAAAACTAAAATGCAAAAACAAGTACACAAAACAAACATGACAAAAACAAACATCGAACTCAAAAGTCTACAAAAGTGCAAACGGGAACAATCAAGATTAACTGGGGGACAAATAATGACAAAATAAATGACGAGGAATAATCAAACAATGAAGCAAACCGTAACAAAACCAACAACCTAACCAGGAAAACATAAGTAGAAAACTACCATGACACTTAAGAGGGAACTAAGTGCAAAACAGGGGAAACATAACAAGATAGACAGATGAACACAGAGAAGGGGCAGACCACAAGGATGTCACAGATAATAGACAAGGACCGGGGAGACAACACAATGAAAACCAAAAGGGACACGGAACAGAAAATAAAACCCAACGTAGAAACAGAACGAGACAGGTAGAGTGAACACCAAGAACACTAACATAGAACAAAGACATGGATGAAGGACACACCACAACGTATGATGATGATCGTACCGTATGCCTAATGCTTTCATGAAATATTACAACAAAATTACTCTGGAATATTGGTCGGCATAAAACTTATTAAATGAAAGGATTTGAAACTGGATGAAAGATTGCCTTCTTTTTCATTCTGCTTATTTATAAATCACAAGAAGTACACCTGATGTTGGAAACCATTCATAAGATTTAGAGGGCTTTCGGTGGCTTTTCAGTCGAGTGAGTATCCGAGAAATTATTTAACAGCTGGGCATGTTCCAACCTGTCCTGTGAAACTTCCAACACGGAGATGTTGTTTGTCCCGCGCCATGAGCGGCCGCGTCCCGACGCGCGAATCCGTCCGCACGTCTTTCATTACAAAATCTCCTTTAACAGTGGAATGTGCAGATAAAGTGCTGATCCCGACCTCTTCTGAAACTTCTCTGCTAATCACACGATGTCCTGCATCAACAGAGCCTTAAATTTGGAAGTGATCTGCTCGTTCCAGCCTGTCGATGGCCGCTCGGGGCGCGGGGCGCCCTCCGCTGCTGTGGCCCGTTTTTAATCCAGTTTTAAAGGTCCTTAATCCGTGTGATACCGAGAGAATCTTCACCGAAAGCCATCTGAATCTTCCAAATGGTTTCCAGCTGGCTGTCTGGCAGAGTTTCTGAAAACATTTTCATGAAACAAAGCGGCAGTCGCTCCGCCATTCCTAAACAATAAAAATCCGATGAGGGGGGTGGACCAGTGCTCACTCAAAGCCTAGCTGCCCAGAGGCGAATGACGCAACCGACAGGCGTGAAAAAACTCACGCATGCGCACAAAGGTTCAAGCTTATCTGATGCAAGCGCACATGATTCAAATCCATATAGTTTTTGAAAAAATAAAAAGGTCGGATAGTTTTCTCATAGACCTCGTACACATTACATCGAGATGGGACTAAATATTACTGTATGAAATTTCTGATTGGCTTTGTGTGTTTGAGGCCCGGCCGTTATTTCTGTAAATGAACTTCTTGATTTATAAATTAAATTGCTGATGAAGAAACATGAAATTGCCTTGTCAGAGGAAGTAAATACTCCATGATAATATTCTGTACATTATCATGCTTATTTGGTTCCCTCCATGTTCAAGGGTAAACACAATGATGAGGGTTGAAGAATCTGATGAGTAAATGATTATGTCGACAGTGAATACTTACACACACAAATCTCAGTCTGTGCACCCACACAGATGTCATTTCGCAAACTTTTTTTTTTTTACAAAAGCATGTTTTTAAGTCTCAGGGGGGACATTTTCTGAGAGATAAACTGCCAGTCAGGATGGACCAACTCTCCATTCCATCTGTAGATACTGTGAACCCTTTGTGAGAGAGTCCGTCTCCGTCTCTCGTCTCTTCAAGCAGCACTTTTGCTGTTCAGGTTGAGGTTGTAATAATAAAGTACTGAGTGAAATATCCACATTCTGATGAAAACCTTGTGTTTAGAAATGTACACACAGTGTCACAGATGCACAGCAACACACAAAGAAACAACCATGAAAGTCATCATGCCGTTCCTGACATTGGAACCTCTGGCATTCATACATGAATTCGCAGTTGTCCTGTTTTTATAACCTATTTTCCTTGTAGCTGTACACTGTATACATGACAACTGAGCACTCTGTGATCTGATTTCAACTTCACATAATGGTAGATTTAACCAAAGTACATAAATACTCCAAGTATAAATGAAGGAGGTTTAGAGTGTCAGCCACATACACTCAACAAAATATAAACGCAACACTTTTGGTTTTGCTCCCATTTTGTATGAGATGAACTCAAAGATCTAAAACTTTTTCCACATACACAATATCACCATTTCCCTCAAATATTGTTCACAAACCAGTCTAAATCTGTGATAGTGAGCACTTCTCCTTTGCTGAGATAATCCATCCCACCTCACAGGTGTGCCATATCAAGATGCTGATTAGACACCATGATTAGTGCACAGGTGTGCCTTAGACTGCCCACAATAAAAGGCCACTCTGAGAGGTGCAGTTTTATCACACAGCACAATGCCACAGATGTCGCAAGATTTGAGGGAGCGTGCAATTGGCATGCTGACAGCAGGAATGTCAACCAGAGCTGTTGCTCGTGTATTGAATGTTCATTTCTCTACCATAAGCCGTCTCCAAAGGCGTTTCAGAGAATTTGGCAGCACATCCAACCAGCCTCACAACCGCAGACCACATGTAACCACACCAGCCCGGGACCTCCACATCCAGCATGTTCACCTCCAAGATCGTCTGAGACCAGCCACTCGGACAGCTGCTGAAACAATCGGTTTGCATAACCAAAGAATTTCTGCACAAACTTTAAGAAACCGTCTCAGGGAAGCTCATCTGCATGCTCGTCATCCTCATTGGGGTCTCGACCTGATTCCAGTTCGTCGTCATAACTAACTTGAGTGGGCAAATGCTCACATTTGCTGGCGTTTGGCACGTTGGAGAGGTGTTCTCTTCACGGATGAATCTCGGTTCACACTGTCCAGGGCAGATGGCAGACAGCGTGTGTGGCGTCGTGTGGGTGAGCGGTTTTCTGATGTCAATGTTGTGGATCGAGTGGCCCATGGTGGTGGTGGGGTTATGGTATGGGCAGGCGTCTGTTATGGACAAAGAACACAGGTGCATTTTATTTATGGCATTTTGAATGCACAGAGATACCGTGACGAGATCCTGAGGCCCATTGTTGTGCCAACATCCAAGAACATCACCTCATGTTGCAGCAGGATAATGCACAGCCCCATGGATCTGTACACAATTCTTGGAAGCTGAAAATGTCCCAGTTCTTGCATGGCCAGCATACTCACCGGACATGTCACCCATTGAGCATGTTTGGGATGCTCTGGACCGGCGTATACGACAGCGTGTACCAGTTCCTGCCAATATCCAGCAACTTCGCACAGCCATTGAAGAGGAGTGGACCAACATTCCACAGGCCACAATTGACAACCTGATCAACTCTATGCGAAGGAGATGTGTTGCACTGCATGAGGCAAATGGTGGTCACACCAGATACTGACTGGTATCCCCCCAATAAAACAAAACTGCACCTTTCAGAGTGGCCTTTTATTGTGGGCAGTCTAAGGCACACCTGTGCACTAATCATGGTGTCTAATCAGCATCTTGGTATGGCACACCTGTGAGGTGGGATGGATTATCTCAGCAAAGGAGAAGTGCTCACTATCACAGATTTAGACTGGTTTGTGAACAATATTTGAGGGAAATGGTGATATTGTGTATGTGGAAAAAGTTTTAGATCTTTGAGTTCATCTCATACAAAATGGGAGCAAAACCAAAAGTGTTCCGTTTATAGTTTTGTTGAGTGTATGTTGAAGTCGTCACATGCACAGAATAATGTTTCTTTCATGATATGAAACATACAATCAGAGGTAATCATTCACCCTTTATTTCACATGTAGAGACCTGTTTTATGCCCAGTGAAGTGACGGGGTGTTTTCATATTCTGTGGTGACTGTGTGTTCATCCATCAATCTGTTGATGTCACATGACATCAATAGTTGAAGTGACCAATACAGAATCAGAAGACTTCATAAATCCTGAATCCTGCTCATGTTAATCATGAAAATATAGAGGAAAAGTAGATATGAAGGGCAGACACATAAGAACCATACATGAAGAAAATAAAATACGACTTTAAAACCACTGAGTCTGAATTATTGTACCTAATACTGTTGATAATGTTGCACATACGGTGCAACCAGAAAGTATTCACAGCGCTCCACTTTTTCCACATTTTATGTTACAGCCTTATTCAAAAATGGATGAAATTCATTTATTAAATGTGAAAACGTTTTTTTTAAGATTTTTGCAACTTTATTAAAAATAAGACATAAGTATTCACAGCTTTTGTCATGAAGCTCAAACTTAGCTCGGTTGCATCTTCTTTCCACTAATCATCCTTGAGATGTTTCTACAGCTTAATTGGAGTCCATCTGGGGTAAATTCATTTGATTGGAGTTGATTTGGGAAAGCACACACCTGCCTAAATATAAGGTCCCACAGTTGACAGTGCATGTCAGAGAACAAACCAAGCATGAAGTTAAAGGAATTGTCTGTAGACTAGAGGGTGACACAGGTGTAGATTTTCACTCTTGTCCCATCCCACTCCCACAGAAAAAAATCCTATCTCATCCCAATCCTGGTAAAGCCCCTTTCACACCGGGGCCAACTTAGAATTGTGTATTGTGGCGTACCCTCTACGCTGAGTTATGCAGCTCTCAACTGTTAAGTTTAAGCAGTTTTTGCTGCCTATGCAGCAGTATGCTGAGGTCTACGTGAGGAGGATGCAAAAAATTAAACTTGTTTTTCTGTGTAGAGCGCTGGGCGCAGAAAGCACACAGATTTTAAGCAGGTCTGCGCAACACAGCACTACTGTACACATCCAAAAACTGAGCGCGTGTCCAGAGGGAATCAGCTGGAGAACAGGTGTAGCGTGTGTGAGTGGCTGGATGATCATGCAGCCCGTAGCGCCTCTGTATGCTCAGAACAGGTGATTTAACTGGTGGACGTGTGTGTGTGTGTGTGTGCTCAGAACAGGTAATCGAACCTCAACTCATAAATCCAGAAATCCAGAAACAGCAGGTCTTGGGGAAAAAAGAGCAGAGACCATCGATTTCTATTTACTCCACTCATTAGCGGATGCAGCCTGTGAGCTGTTACCAGCAGCTGTCATCTTGCTTAGCGTTATTTTGCATCGTCAGACATTAGATTAAATAGAAATCTATGATGCACTGACTTAAACTTGGGTAAAGTGATCTGAAAATGTTGTTTTGAGCAACATTCAGCTACACAAGCCCTTCCCGGGAGCCAGTAAGTCAAATAATGGGATCCTAAGCCAGGACTCAAACCACAGTGCTCAGTAACCTATCACCAATGAACATCAGCACCCAGGAACCATCCACAGCAAAGTTAGAATCCAATGGCTCAAAGGCAACCAACAAGCATCCTGCTCCGAAACTGACCAAGTTCTATCAATGACACGCCTCTGTCATCTAAAAGGCCCAGCTGCCAAGCAGCTAAGCTCATTCTGCAAAATTGTATATGAGGTATGCTTGTGGTGAAGTGGTAACTAGGAGAAGCAGTGAAATAAAAAAAAAAGACCCAATAGACACCAAGTCAAAAAAGGCCTCCTACGGAGAAGACAGAGATCCTTGAAATGCAAGCTGAAAGAAGTACCAGCACATGAACGGGCAGGCATTCAAAATCTGTTTGATCCCATCAAAAAGCAGATTCTTGTTGTCTCATGAACTGAAAACCAGTGGAAATGGCGCAAAAAGAAGAGAAAGATGAGGGAGGCATTCTATAAGAACCCCTGTGGTTTTGCCAAGAAACACTTCACGGAGGCAAAAAGTGGAACCTTAGATGTGTTCTGATCTGAGGAGCCGGTCCCTCCCCCTCCCTTCTATGTCTTCCTGCCAGTGGAGCTGATTAGTGAAACATGCAGCTGCTTCAATACTATATAAGCCTGGGCTGAACTGAAGGACATCACCAGATCTTTCCATCCCTGCAAGTGGTAACCTGGCCTCCTAAGTGGCCAGTCTGCAGCCACCACTCTGCTCCGCTGGCCCACCTGCCCATCTGCACCTGGAACCCTCTTCCCAGTGGCTCCGTCTCCCTGGTCTCCACTCTGGTTGCTCAGTTTCATTGCACATTATTACAATAAATTGGTACCATTGTTTTTCTCCTCTCCTGCCTGCCTCATTT
Organism: Thalassophryne amazonica; assembly: GCF_902500255.1. NCBI lineage: Eukaryota > Metazoa > Chordata > Actinopteri > Batrachoidiformes > Batrachoididae > Thalassophryne > Thalassophryne amazonica. The sequence goes on from NC_047105.1 coordinate 132,552,530, forward strand.
TGCATATGAGTCTGCCTTCAGTTCCTGATTGTCACAAGATGTACCCCAACAGGACCTAGTGTCCCACCTAGGGAAGGTATACTTGGACCCCCTGAGAAATAAACCACTCCTCAACATGGAGTGCATCCCACGGCATTCCATTCGACACGTCCTTCTGGATCAGAGAAATTAGCACTTGTGGGTCCAGACATTTCCAGTTCTGCTGCTTGCAAAAAATGTTAATACCTCTCAATATACTAACATATTAAGAGATCTCCACGGTAACACTCTACCCTGCAGCCACACCCACAGAGGTTTCTATCTGTAATGACAAAAAGCCAAACTGCCTGTTTGAATGAAGTCTCATCAGCTCAACGTACCTTGTGTGCCAGTATGGGCCATCTCTGTTGAAAGTAAATCTGTGCCATTGTTGGACCAGGCCTTTTACAACAGTATCACACAACTGTAAATCCAAAACATCAACATGAAATTGTTTAACAATTTACCTCGGCCACACCCTGCGCGTTCATTGATGAGAGAGGGAAAGATGACAAGGACTCAGTCCAGTTCTCATCTTGACCTTGCCTTTAATACAGAGAATGAGCCAAAGTAACAATAACAGAGAGTCTCTGGGTTCAAGCTTAGTTCGCCCTAGCAATCAGGCTCTGAGCAGGAGCCCCATCTACCTCTCCCTGAACCCATATATCTGAGTTTCTGTCTAAACATTGTGTCACTATGCTAAGATGTTGTATTCTTTCTTGATTGGTCCACTTCTCGTCCTGCGCGCAGTGCAGTCTTGTTTCTTCTTGTATCCCAGTGCTGATCATGACCTAAAAAGGAAATATCATACAACCCCCCACCCCGATTGAACTGCAAGTGCAGTGCTTAATTTGTAAAGTGGGAGGTCCCGGAGCGCAGAGGATGGGTTGCTCTGGTGCAGAAAAAAAAGAAGGGCTGGGGGGGGGGGGGGCTTGCGAACAATGCTGTGCGCCACACCGAAAATAAACTGGGCATGTATTGTAGGCCTAACACTAGTCACAGCAAATCCAGATAGAGTACAAATTCCTCAGTGGTCCCTCGTTTATCGCGGGAGTTACGTTCTCTGCGTTCACAACGGGCGCGACGCGAGCGACTGCAGCCACAGGTTGCCATGTAATCCCTATGTAAGGAAGCGTTTTGGTGCCAAACCGCGCAGCACGAAGCGACGCGAGTGAAGTGATTTTGAGTGTTTTGCGCGTTTGTGGCACGATATTGCGTCGCGTCACGTAGTGTTGCCCTCCTCCCCAAGTTGAAAAATCTGAACTTTTTCATCTCTTCGCGCCACGATGACCAATCAGGGACTGAATATGTAGTGACGTGGAGATGTCTGGAGTTTGACTGAGGATGTGAACATGTCCTGTATCTGGTAGCAGCCTGTGAGCAGGACTTATGTCTCTTTTGCCCTTTATTTTACAATTATGACAGAGTTTTTGGAGCAAGCAGCAGCACCACAGCAGGGGGAGCGGAGTTTTTCTTTTTATTTTACATGCGCGCACGAGGTAATCATCCATGGAGATTATTTTACTTATTAACTACACAGATGTATAATAAAGCAAATGGTGACTGGTTTCTAAAGACAATTATGACAGAGTTTTTTGGAAAAGAGCGAGGAGCAGCCTCACAGCAAGCAGCGGAGTTTCGTTCTTTTTCTTTTTTTACGTGCACACGCAAGCGAATCGTCTGTGTGGAGAATATTTTATTAATTAAGTACACAGATGTATAATAAAACAAATGGTGACTGGTTTCTAAACAAAATTATGACAGAGTTTTTTGGGGGATGAGCGAGCTGCAGCAAGCAGCGGAGTTTTTTTATTTATTTTTTTGAATTGTTTACATGTGCGCGCGTGAACGGGACAGTTGGTCCTCAAACTGGGTCCCGCAGAGGCAGAAGGGCTGCTGAAACTGGCCGTCACCCAGACGCAGCTCCTGCAGCAAATAATGATACTCTCTGTATTGGGAGCTTTTCACAACAACTCGCTCCGTGTGATCAAGGTCCATCATGATGACTTGACGCCGAGCGGAATGGAAGCTCCTCCTATTTGATGACGTACCGGGGGGAATTTTCGCTGCGAAAGTCCACCCAAGCAGAGCGACACACCGGGCGAAGGAGATGCGTCCGTCGCCACGTGACCCCCACGAATTTGTAGCGTCTGTTCACGCCCAGTGTGAACGCGGCATAACCCGCGATAAACGAAATCCGCGAAGTAGCGCTATTTTTTACACTTATTATAGATGTTTTAAGGCTGTAAAACCCCTCACTACACACTTTTCTCAAACAGGCATTAACATTTTCTTACTTTTCTCTTTTGTGTAAAACTCTTTTTTCTTCTGTGCGAGAAGATTATAAACAGACACACGCAGAACACAATGCGCGGCTCTCCCTTTGCTCACTGCCTCCGGGGGTACGGATGCGGGACCCGCAAAGAATCCAAGTCCTCTCTCGGTGGCCACGGAGCTCTGCGGCTACGGTCAACATCCGGATCAAAACAGCGAGCGTAGCCTCTGGACCTGTTGCCAGATTTGGTGCAATTCCGCACAGCAGACAGGAGGGCGGCAGTGTGATTGGCAGTGAGAGCAATCGCGGTGATTTTTTTTTTAAATATATTTTGTTAGTTAAGAGAGGTGGTGGATCACGGATCCAGTATAAATAGCTGGCGGAGCCAACGTCAGAGGTTCTGGAGCGCGCGTCCGAGGTTCCGGAGCGCGCGTCCGAGGTTCCGGAGCGCACTCCGGCTTGCTCCCCCTCAAATTAAGCCCTGTGCAAGTGTCACCCCTGCCTCAATGAGAAAAAACAACTTGACCTTGTCTCCTGATTGCCCAATAAGACAAACAAACTTGGCTTTGTCTCAGGTACATGAATCATCAGAAAAATAGAAAAACATGTTATCACATGCCGTCTCAATACTGGTTTATCAGCACTTTTTAACACGCAAAGGCACAGTGGTTTTATTCAGGTCACAATAGAAAGACAAGCTAGCATAAGAAAAAGAAAATGTAACTAATAAAGAATAAAATCACTATAATATTTTTACAGCATCAGAGTTTCAATTTGAATTTTTAAAGTTGAATTTTTTAGCATCAAAATCAGAGGTTGAAGTCGAACCATTTATGGACCAGAGAAGGACTGTAACTATGGACAATTTCTAAGGTTGAATTTGTTTAGCGTCAAAATATTCAGCCTCAAAAACTTCAACCTCAAAAAAAAATTCAACCTCAAAAAATAGAAAGGAGATCGTATAGAAGTAAATCTGTGCCATCCGAGTTTGAATTAGGTTGAATTTTTGAGGTTGAATTTTTTGAGGTTGAATTTTTTTTAGGATGAGCTTTTTGAGGCTGAATATTTTAATGCTAAACAAATTCAACCTTAGAAATTGCCCATAGTTATAGTCCTTCCCTGGTCCATAAATGGTTCCATCAACTTCAAAATGACATTCTCTGACAACCTCTCTCCTGCCAGACGAGTGGGATCTTTTCCCAAAGATCTGTAGCAATCCAAAACTTTATTCCAAACTTGTCAGGCTTGGATGCAATGTACTCCTCCCCCTGCCTCAACTTGAAAGAGGCGATTTCTCAGGTGTTCTGTGATTGAGTGTGGGTGGAGCAGTGTTGGCAGGTACTCAGCTCACTGAATAGGCTCATCTATATAACAAAGAGAGGAGGTTTGTGGCATAAATTTGGGGGGGATTTTCACTGCAGACTAAAGTCTGCTCTCTGGGCCTACGAGTGTTAGAGAATTTGTCCAAAAAGCTTGTGCCAAAAGCACCCCTGGGATGAATGGGATCTCCTATAAGGTCTACAAGAAATGTCCTCTGGTGCTGGACCTCTTGGCTGTCCTGCTTCAAAGAGCCTGGAAGGAGAACCTGGTGCCACAGGACTGGTCACTACCTGATGGTATTTGGATACCCAAAGAGAAGAATTCAGTCAGTACTGGCAGTTTCAGACCAATCTCCCTACTAAACGTTGAAGGTAAAATATTCTTCAGTGTCCTAGCACGTCGAACCACTGATTTCCTTATCACCAGCGGCTTCATAGATACATCTATACAGAAAGCAGGTATACCCAGCTTCCCTGGATGCCTGGAGCATGCTGATCTGAAATTCAATCCAGACAACCATGCAAGACATGAAGGAGCTACACATGGTTTGGCTCGATCTGGCCAATGCCTACGGAATGGTTCCACATGACCTCATCCTCAAGTCCCTGGATTTCTTCCACATTGCAGACAAGGTCAAGTACATGCTGATGAAGTACTTCGGCTCTGCCTTCATGCACTTCTCTATGAAGAACTATACCACTGAATGGCAAGCGCTTGAGATCGGCACCATGTGGGGTGCGTGATCTCGGATCTCCTCTTTGTGATAACAAAGGAATTTCTCCTATGAAGTTTAAGGGACGTGTTGCATGCAGAGGAAATTCAGGAAGGTCTGATCTTACCCTCAATGAAGACATATATGGACAATATTACCTCACTCACTCAAACCGTATCTGGCACAGAGAAACTGCTCCACCACCTCGATGACCTCTTCTCCTGGGCAAGAATGAAAGCCAAAGCAAAGAAAAGTTGCAACCTCTCCATAGTTAATGGACAGGTCAAGACAATCCGCTTCCATATAGGAGGCGACAAAATTACAACAGTCAAAGAAGAACCAGTCTAAAGCCTGGTGAGACTGTACACAATCCCACTTACAGATCACCACAGAGGCATGGAAGTCCAAAAACAAACTATGGGGGGCTTGGAGCAATCGACAAAAGTGACCTTCCTGGCAATCTTAAAGTGTGGTGCTTCGAACATGGCTGCTCCCACGCTTACTTTGGCCACTGCAGGTCTATGAGATCTCTTTATCGAGGGCCGAGGCTGTCCAACAATGCATCAGCAATCACTTCCGGAAATCGTTAGGAGTACCACCCTGCTTTTCAACAGCTGGCCTGTATAGCTCCACTGGCAAACTCCAGCTACCAATTTCTTTTATCGTCAGAGAGTTCAAAGTGGGGAAAGCCTGCCTACACATGATGCTCAGGTATTTATTCCCCAGTTATACAGCTTCATGATGAAGCATACCACCTAATTTGCAACTGTAAAATCCAGTATTAACATCTGCAAATCATCAGACACAAGGGGGTTATTCCCTTATTTTATTGCATGAAAAAATATTTGATCACCTACCAACAAGCAAGAATTCTGGCTCTCACAAATTTGTAGACCTGCATATAAGGCTAAGATGGGCTACAGGACAATAGCCAAGCAGCTTGGTGAGAGGGCAACAACTGTTGCTTCCTTGTCAGTGCATCAATAGGGTGGCCTCTTTAGGTGGGATACCATGAGCTCAAAACCTTCTTCACTGCATTTGATAATTCTTCCACTGACCAGAAGATGGGGGAGTGATGAACCCACTCTGTCAAAGCCCATTGTTCTACTCACCCTGCAATATTTAACATGGTAAATGCTACTCGGGTGCTCTCAGACTGGTAGGAGAAGGGCTGAAGGCAGAATGTCAAGGAACCCAGAGACAAAAAGGATCTGCGGTTAGCTGTGTCTGCATCATACTTTTGAATTAGTGGGATCCAGGGTCTATGCCGAGGATCCATCTTTGCAGCAAACATAAAAAGAAGTTACAAAATAACACCAACAACAGCCAAATCCATGAGGCAGCAAGAGATCAAAAGACTGGTCAGAGAAAGAAGGCAGCTGAGAAAGCAGTGGAAGAAGGCCACTGACGCAGAGAGAGATGGTCTCATGCTACTCCAGGAGGTCATCAAATGCTGATCGGCAACCTTTCGAAGAGCAGAGAACTTGAGGAAACTTCACAGAAGGAAGGAACACACAAGAACACAATTCTATAAAATCCCTTCAGGTTCGTCAAAGACATTTTCACAAATGAAAAAAGCAGAACCCTGAAAACTCCATTGCAGGAACTGGAATAACATCTAGAAAAGGTGTACTGTGACACAAAGAGGCATGAACAGTAAGTTATTTCACCTGACATCCCACTTATTCAACCTCCTGAATTCAACTTGGAGACTGTGCCTCCAAAATGGAAGGAAGTAGAGAACACAGTGCAGTGCACAAGAGCAGTGTCAGCCCCTCAGCCGAATGGAGAAGAACAAATACATTGATACATCTATACAGAAGGCTGGCATTCCAGGGTTCTCTGGTTGCTTGGAGCATACCAGTATGATCTGGCACCAGATCCAAGTGGCAAAGAGGAACAAAAGAGACCTCCATGCAACCTTCCTTGGCCTGGCTAATGCGTTTGGATCAGTTCCCCATAACCTCCACTGTGAATCCTTCAAAATCTTCCATGTTCCATTATCCATCACTCATCTAATAAAAGCTTGCTTTGAAGACCTGCAACTATGGTTCACAATCGCGATTTTCCAACATCATGGTAGCATGTAGAAGTAGGCATCATGGCAGGCTGTACAATCTCACCCCTGGGCTTCACAATGGCCATGGAGGTCATCATCAGGGCTTTGAAATGGGTGGTGGAGGGTGAACAAACTAAGAATGGGATCTGTCTTCCACCAATCTGAGCATACATGGATGACATGACCACTCTGACCACTACTGCAGCATGTACCAGCGGCTACTTGGAAAACTGCAGAATATCGACTCGGCTCGGATGAAAATCAAACCAAACAAGTCATGAAGCATCTTAGTAGTCAAGGGAGCACTTACAAAAGTGAAGTCCTGCACTGGTGATGACCCAATTCCAACAGTGTCTGAGTAACCTGTCAAAAGCATGGGCACATGGCACAACGTAATCCTCAGGGACAAAGATCAATTGCTGCAACTAAGGCAGGACATCATCAACTGCCTGGAAAACATCAATAAGACCTTACTGCCAGGGAATCTTAAGCTCTGGTGCCTGCAGTTTGGACTTCTTCCTCAGGTGATGTGGATCTATGAGGCCCCAATAACAGCTGTGGAAAAGATGGTACGAAGCATGACTTCATACGTGAAGAAATGGTTTGAGGTCCCTCGCTGTCTGATTAACATCAGCCTCTATGGCAAAAGGGTCCTCGAACTGCCCATCACGAGCCTCACTGAAGAGTACAAGTGCACTAAAGTGAGACTCCAGGTGACTTTGAAGGACTCTAGAGACCAGACCATCAGCAATGCTGCACCACCCCTGATAACTGGACAGAAATGGACAACATCCAATGCAGTCCAGCAATCTATATCAGCCCTAAGACACAAGGACATGGTGGGTCATATCCAACTGGGAAGAGGATGATTTGGTCTTGCAGCAAATAAACCAACTTGGTGTAAGGACTCCACATCAGAGTGGAGGAAAATGGTGGTGGAGGAGGTACGCCATCAGGAGGAGGCTGAAAGAAGCGCAAAGGAGGTCTCTCTTGTGAAACAGGAACAATGGATTAGGTGGGAAGGCCTGGAGAGGAGGAAGCTCAGCTGGAGGGAGCTCTGGGAAATGGAGGCAAGCAACATCAGCTTCATCATAAAAGCTACCTATGATGCGCTCCCATGTTGAACAAACCTTCACTAGTGATATGGAGAGGACCCAAGCTGTGCCCTCTGTCCCACTCCAGTGACTCTCAAACACATCCTGACTGGTTGTAAGACCACCCTTGCACAAGGCCGCTACACCTGGAGGCACAACCAGGTCCTCAACAGTATGACAGCAGCTCTTGAGATCAACGCCTTGCCACTGAGACTAACCAATTCTATAATGACAACATTCATCTGAGAAAGACAGAAAAAGCCCAACCATCCCCCTACCAAACCAGAAGTTGGACAGCTAACCATGTTGTAGGATTGGAAGATGATAGTTGATATCGCCCAGCAACTAATCTTTCTACCTGATTGTAGCCACCGCCCTTAGGCCAGACTTGATACTTTGGTCTCACTCACTAAAGTCTGTTTACATCATAGAGGTTACAGTTCCATGGGAGAGTTCAACCAAAGAGGCCTACGAGTGCAAGAAACTGCGCTACACAGAACTGGCAGCAGGCACAACTAGGATGGAATGCAAAAGTCTATTCGGTTGAAGTGGGATGCAGAGGTTTTGTGGCTTCTTCCACCACCAGGCTGCTGAAACACCTTGTTGTACATGGACAGGCTTTGCGACAGACAATCAGATCAGTCTCTGAAGCGGCTGAAAGAAGCAGCCAGTGGATTTGGGTCAGGTGGAAGGACCCTTGCTGGGCTCAAAGAACAGCAACATAACCCGCATACTAATCCCCCCACTCCACACCCTAGGTCAGAACAAAGTATATGATCAGCTCTCAGACTGACTTAGGGAAGAGGGCGCCCCTGCCCTGCATGGTCCCCTGGGCTGCAGCATTTAAAAAAACAGCCATTTTTCATGATTGTGCATGGTACACAAGCTCAAGCTTGATCACCCTGTAGCTGGCCACCTTTGATGAGGGTATTTAGTGTTGAAAAGCCAAAACACCCCATGACTCCACTCAAAGGTATACTATTGATGATGTGTCCTGAAATTTACATGGTAAATGGACTGCATTTATATAGCGCTTTCCATCTGCATCAGATGCTCAACCTCACATTCACTCCGATGTCAGGGTGCTGCCATACAAGGCGCTCACTACACATTGGGAGCAATAGGGGATTAAAGGCCTTGCCCAAGGGCCCTTAGTGATTTTCCAGTCAGGCGGGGATTTGAACCCATGATCTTCTGGACTCAAGCCCAACACCTTAACCACTAGACCATCACCTCACCTCATCTTTTCAATGTCTGAGAAATAGCTCCCACACCACTCTCAATATTAAGGCAAACCTCATATGACTACCATCTACTGGCACAATGGACACTGTTTTATTTTTTTCAATTTTCAATTTATTTTCATTTATATAGCGCCAAGTCACAACAGAGTTGCCTCAAAGTGCTTCACACAGGTAAGGTCTAACCTTACCAACCCCCAGAGCAACAGTGGTAAGGAAAAACTCCCTCTGAGGAAGAAACCTCAAACAGACCAGACTCAAAGGGGTGACCCTCTGCTTGGGCCATGCTACAAACATAAATTACAGAACAATTCACGACGATTCTGGAATTCTCCTGGTTACCAGGAACAGAGGAGGTGGTTGTTGTTGCATCTGGTGTTGCAACATTGAATAAGTGGGAGGTGTCTGAGCATTGAGTGTGATAAGCAGCTGCTGAGACAAAACGTTAGCTTCGATAACCGCAATTCGCAGAGCTCAGGTCCACAGTAGTGCAACCCCGCGGCCAGCCATTTGACGCTGGTGCAGCGGAGAGAGAATTGTAGCGCATGCCTGTCCACATTACACAGTAATGCCATTTGCTTTGAAGGAGCAGTGCACAGTAGTGACCAGTCACAACGTCAATCTAGGCCCTGCAAAGTTTCACAGAAATACCTACCCGCCCCTGTCGGCCGCCCCACCCCCCTCCAAGCACTCCAGTCTGAGACCGCCCCAGCGCGTTTACCATGTCAGCGTTATATCTTTTATAGTAAAATGAACGTTTGATCATCTGTTGTCAGCGTTTGTTTTGTCTTGGACGATTTATTACGTTGTGGTTTAATGGAAGCATTTTCTCTTCATGTTTGAATGAAAAATGCCTTTATCATTTAATTGACTTTAATCTTTTACAATGAATATGTGTTTCAGCGGGTGTGTAATAATTTCAATTTCAATTTATTTTCCTTTATATAGCGCCAAATCACAACAGAGTTGCCTCAAGGCGCTTCACACAGGTAAGGTCTAACCTTACCAACCCCCCAGAGCAACAGTGGTAAGGAAAAACTCCCTCTGTGGAGTAATATTATTTTTTTCAACGTGAGACGAGACGATTCCATGTACACACAGCTGTGTAGTCTCTTCCCCCTTTTTCTGCTTTTTATGCCCCGTGCGGCGCTTGCGCCACGAGGCGAGGCTTATGGCATCTGGGTTGTCCGTCTGTCTGTATGTCTGTTTGTCCGACCATCCGTCTGTACCGGCCGCAATTCGTTCACCGCAACGTAGCTCGGCACCTATTGCTCACAAAAACTTCATATTTGCTGGGTACATGCCTTGGAGGCGTACTTCGCAAGGTTTTGAAGGCTGGTGACCTTGACCTACTTTTAAAGGTCTTTAAAGGTCACCAGTGGTCACAAGTGTCAAATCCTTCGCCACAACGTAGCGCACCTATTGCTCGCAGAAACTTCATATTTTGTGGGTACATGCCTTGGAGGAGTACTTCACATGGGTTCGAAGGCCAGTGACCTTGACCTACTTTTGAAAGTCACCAATGGTCACAACTCTCATATCCTTTGCCACAACATGGCTTGGCACCTTTTGCTCACAGAAACTTCATATTTGGTGGGTACATGCCTTGGAGGCGTACTTCACATGGGTTTGAAGGCCGGTGACCTTGACCTGCTTTTAAAAAATTACCAATAGTTGCATTTGTTTGAAGGCTACTGACTTTTTATGGTCACTGTTGGCCAGCTTAAAGTTTCTGCTTTTTTTATTTTCTGTACTGATGGGCACAGAACCACCTGAAGATTGCAAGTCCTGTTATTCGTGTAGTGAACCTGGAAGCCCCTCTGCACCATCAGCAGGCAGTCCTGGTAGCGTCCAAAGAGGCCCCGACTTTTCGTGAGAGAAGGCTGAGTTTTCAACAGCCTCCACAGGAACGTGTGATCCAGGCCACTGCCCTGGCCCATGCAGAGAAGCTCCTAAGAGCAGAAGGCATCCCTGCATCATCACAGCAGCAGTGCTTGGGAAAACTGGTGCTGCCTTTTGGTCAGTACCTCAATGCCACTTTCCACTGGCTTGTGGCAAAAATGAGCTGGAGTACATGCATATTGTAAATACTTTGTTTTGTTGTGGTCACTGTGTGCACAAAGACTTGGAAAAGTTTTTTTTTTTTTTTACTATTTCCACAGTATTAAAAAACATATTTGTTGTATCCATTCTGTGCATATTCATTGAGTAAAGTTATGTGAATCGTGAGTTGTGTCATGTCAATGACTGCAAAAATAGTGAAAGTGAAGATACACTAAACCAGGGAGACAGGATAGTTAGAGTAACAACATTAAAGACGGTTCTTGAATGAAAGTCTTAGCTGATGAAAGGACAGATACTAAAATAGCAATTTCAGCAAAAGTAACTACAAAAAGAGGTAAGCACTATTTACCCACATTAATTTAAGGAAAACAAATGGAGATGCTGGTGGTATTTAATATAGCACAATACATCATATGATATCTAGATATATTTGTGTTTGTTTGGTTGACTGGTTAGTTTGTACAGATGATTGAATAAGACGTGCAGAAAAGAACAATGCATTCTCAAAAAAGTATGCTTCTAAGAAAAGCCATATTGCACCGTTTCCCAGCAGAGCTTCAAAATAAATAATAATAATAATAATAACAATAATAATAATAATAATAATAATAACAACTAGGACTGCCAGCAGTCATATACGGGCCCTCGTTCCGCGCGACCGCCTACCGAGGCCAGTGGTTGCCATTGTGACCAAATGTGGGCATGTGCATGCAGGGGCAACCACTCATCACACAGTTAAAATTTTAAACAAATCACACAATGCATCAAGGAGTTATGACATGTTGATTGTTCATCCACTAGGGGGCGCTCAATGTACAAACAGAGGGACTGGGTGTGTTCAGGGGCCAACCGTCATCATAGATGTGAAGTTTCAAGTCAATCAGGCAAAGCATGAAGGAGTTATCATGACTTGATGTTCCATGGCAAAGGGTAAAAATGGCGGCACCATAGCGGCCACACCCTTCAACATAGAGAAAAGCTTTCGATAACTTTTGGTCAGTATCATCTTTGGATGCTGTCAAAGAAATCTGAAGTGCATTGGACAAAATCCCTAGGACGAGTTCGTTCAAATACAACATGTGGAAATCATTTCAAAATGAGAAGAAAATTCAAAATGGCCAACTTCCTGTTTGGAGTAGACTCATGGTGCAAGAGACCTATGCAAGTCACACGTGTACCAATTTTCATCTCCCTACTCCAAAAAAACCCCTATGGGGAGGGTTTTTTGAAATGTTCAAGGGGGCGCTATTGAGGCACTTTGCCCCGCCCATGGGCGAGGCCCCTATGAATTGTAGGAGGTTGTCATGCTTGACCTGTGTATCAATTTTCATGATGATATGACAAAATTAAAGCCGTCAAAAGGAAGAACGTAATTTCATGGCGAAGGGGCGATATTCGGTACGCCACCACACAGAAGCCGTTACTCGTAAGTTCACGGCGATCATTGCCTATGTTCACCAACTTGTTCTGCATGTTTTAGAAGTGGAAGGAAGTTGATGGTGTTAAGTATATCAGTATTATCAGTAATAATAATAATTTAATAATTTATTAATTTATATAGCGCCAAATCACGACAGTCGCACCAAGGCGCTTCACATAATTCACAACACAAATTAATCTAAATTCAAAATTAAAAGCAAGAAAAGCACAGTTAAAAGATAAAACACAGTAGAATAAAAAGAAATTACAAAGCAAACACAAACAGATTAAAAAATTAATGATAAGACAGTCTAAAAAAGTACCTGTTTAAGTATAATGTTCCATGGCGAAGGGTCAAAATGGCGGCGCCATAGCGGCCACACCCTTCGACATAAAGAAAAGCTTTCGATAACGTTTGGTCAGTATCGTCTGTGGGTGATGTGGAAGAAATTTGAAGTGCATTGGACAAAATCCCTAGGAGTTCGTTCGTTCAAATACAACATGTGGAAATCACGCAAAAATGAGAAGAAAATTCAAAATGGCCGACTTCCTGTTTGGAGTAGACCCATGGTGCAAGAGACTTTTTTGTATGTCTATGCAAGTCACACGTGTACCAATTTTCATCTCCCTACTCCAAAAAAACCCCTATGTGGAGGGGTTTTTGAAAGTTTCAAGGTGGCGCTATTGAGGCATTTTGCCCCGCCCATGGGCGATGCCCCTTATGAATTGTAAGAAGTTGTCGTGCTCGACCTGTATATCAATTTTCATGATGATGTGACAAAATTAAAGCCGTCAAAAGGAAGAACGTAATTTCATGGCGAATGGGCAATATTCGGTACGCCGCCACACGGACGCCGTTACTTGTAACTTCACGGCGTTTATCGCCTATGTTCACCAATTTGTTCTGCATGTTTTAAAAGTGGAATGAAGTTCATTGGATTAAGTATGTGACATCAGGACCTCTTAAAGTAAAAATAGGACATTTCCCACCACCACCGGGGGGCGCTATGGCGCAGGTGGGAACTTAAGATATGTAGACGTTCAGGGCAGAGCCCTCATCATGTCCAGCAAGTTTGAAGGATCTACGATGAAGTATGTGGGTGTGACAGCCGTTCGAAGTGAAATGGCGTGCTCCGAAAAGCTCGCCAAAGTTTGACGACCCCTAGCAGCCACGCCTTTTGACTTAATTAGAATCTTTTGATAACTTTTGATCACCATTGTGTTGTGATGATTTTGACCAAATTTGAAGTCGATCGGATGAAATCCCTAGGATGAGTTCGTTCAAATGTAAGTAGTGGAAATGGCCAAAAATGGCAAAAATTTGCTCAAAATCGAAACTTAAAATCAAAATGGCCGACTTCCTGTCGATATTTCACCATGACAGTAAGAGACTTTTTCGTGTGTCCTGGCATGGTAAATATGTGTACCGAATTTCGTGAGGCTATGACAAAAAAAGCCCAATGTGGAGGGGTTTTTGAAAATTTCTAGGGGGCGCTATTTCCCGATTTTTTGTGACCATGTGCGAGGCCCCCAAAATATCGAATTTCAGATTCGGACGACTTTGGAAAGTTTGGTGAGTTTTTGAGCATGGGAAGAGGCTGAAATTTCGATTTCAAGAGTGAGAATAATAATAATAATAATAATAATAATAAATAATAATAATAATAATAATAATAATAATAATAAACAGCACAATGACCATAGGGTCCTCGTAGGACGTTGCCTACTCGGGCCCTAATAATAGTAATAATAATAATAATAAAAATAGTTCAGCAACAATGCCAAGACATGATAATCTCATACACGCTTTCATCAAAATCCATTCCTAATTTGCTCATGGTGTGCTGATGCACATCTCGCAAGTGTGGCAGCACAATGAGCATCACATTGAGCATAGATGTCGGATGTAGTCCATTTATGCTGATTCCAAGCAGCACCTACGCAAAGAAATCAGTACAGTTATACGTGAATAAATGTGAAACATGAAAATGTATGCATGCATTTGTAAATACATCATACATGACAAACAGCTTCCAGGTGTTACTGTGAAAACAAGCTTGTAGATATACATTTAGAAAACAAATGTTGACAATCTTTGAAATAAAGCACATAGTTATACATTTAGAAAACAAATGTTGACATGTAATACTAACTGGACTAACTAAACTGTATGGCTTGAAAACTTTTATAGTTACACATCACAACCAAAGGGAGTTGAGAGGATGCTAATGAATGCAAATCAGGGTGAAGCGAAAAGGTCAATATCTTCACACTGTAGTCAACGAGCCAATGGTGCAAGGAGTAAATTGCACTACCATGTCATGTGGCACCATGCCCTGCTAGTGTGCTAACTGAAAAGTTATCTTTTGTAATGCTAAACCAATAAACCGCTAAAAAGATTTAGCAGTAGTTACAGCTAACTGCTAACTTTTAGTATTGACTTTTAATATTGACACAGTTAGCTAAGCCAGTTTCAAGTTTAAGCAGGGCACGTGCTGCTGGGTAAATTCAAAGGTGGTCACAAACCAAAAACAAACAAAAAGCCAGCACTTCTGTCTTTATGCCCCCAGCCCACCGCTTAAAAAAAAGAAGCATAAGTTACTTTCAACATGCTTCCACTCAGACAGTTAGCAGAAGACATGAAACGCAAAGCACCTTTCACTCATGGGTGCATTTAAAACCAACTAATTCCGAACACTGTCATTTTTACAAAGTGAAAATATGATATCGCACATATTTTTAAAGTAATGCTCTAATTCTGAAGGCTTGAGCATTAAACAGACGCATGTGCCGAAAGGCATTATAGGAAATTCAAATGATCTGCTCTCATTGCTGACTGTTTCTCGTCATGTTTTTGCTGTTTTTTAATGCTGCTACTGATTCAATTTAAAATGCATAAAACCCTAAATAGTGAGACTGATAAAGCTTTTCTCTCTACTTCTCTATTGCAAATTTTCACATCCACAAGCATAAATTTTAAACAACCAGCTTCTATTCTTTTCTGCTCTCACCAAGGAAATTAAAAAAATTCAGTAGTACAAATAGAAAAATAAAGACATAATTCTTGTTTGCATAATATTTTTTCATGGAGCTTACACCTTAAATCTTCCCCTAGCAAACATCTGTTACATTCCTTTGTAAATAACTATATACACGTGTTTGTAAGCTTGTTTAGCATGTTTGAGATATCCTCAATAGATTTGTAGTTTTTTTTATTTTTTACAATGATTGTCTTTTAATAAAACAGAAAAACACACAGTCGATGGAAAAAACCTTCTCCATCCCAAATGGGATGTAATTTGTGTGATCTTCGTGTCATTTTTTTGACGAGTCTCTCGTCAAAAAATATTCTGGACATTTGCAAAATTTTGCGAAAATCAAATCAATTTTGTCCTTGGCTGATGCAGAGGTATAGGGAACCGCAGTCTTGTTTGAATCCCTGTGTTATATCACGGGATTTGACCACTTCTGGGGACAGCCTGCACAAACACAGCATTACTTCTGACGGAAAAATTGTGGAGATGGGAGAGGGTGTGTCGGTAAGTTTTAGCCTACACAGCTCAACAGAGTAGCTGCGTTCTTTCGCCTGCACAACCGCCTCAACATGTTTGAACTCCAGGTCATAAACACACTGCAACACATGTCCACTTTCCACCACAGCCTCACTTTTTCTGTGCATTTTCACTTTCTTGTCATGTAATTTGCCCAAAAACTCAGAGAAAGTGCTGTGTTTCTGATGGGGACAGACGAGGGCTGCCCCTGAAAGTAGAATTATGCTCTTTCATTTAATCCCTTTAGCGCCCACCCTTAAATGAGACTACAGTACTCAACTGATCTATGCATTTGTATCATCCAGAATTGTTTTTTGTAATGAGCTGTTTGTAGCATGGGCATGTGCACACTCAAGGAGTTGTTTGGACAAGTCAAAGGTTGTTCACAAGTAAATGTCAGTCACTTACAATTACGCTGGGTAATTGTAATTACCTCACTGTGTAATTACCTTAATTGTAATTGCCTCACACAGGGTAAGGAGCCATATCTCTGTATGCAAACCTGTTTGCACCCACTGTGCTCCTTGCCTTGCATGTTAATGAGCCAAGACACACATCTGTTGTTTATGTCCTGTTGATTATCACAAAAAGGTTACACGGATGTGTATGCAAACATTAACCACTCACTGCATTGTGTTCAGCACAGACAGATGTCTACAGCTTCTGCTGTGTATTTGGTTAGTCCAGTCTTTTCTGTTCCACTGCTACTGTGGGGTACAAGCCGGGCAGAATGATGTAAAAGTGTGTCCCTGAAAAGTTGAAAGTGCTTTTTACGTTTCTGTGAAATGAAGGACACGCCGTGCATGTTTTGCTGTAGAAACCGTCTCCCTTCATTGCTTTGACTCTAGTTTCTACAGTTCTCAGGTTTGCCTCTTAAAAGCATACAGGTCTCCAAATGATCCAAAATTTAGCTGCTCAGGTTTTGACTCAAACATGTACATCTGATCACATAACCCCACTGCTGGCATCTCTATGGAAGTAAATCTGTGCCATCAGAGTTTGAATTTGAATTTTTAAGGTTGAATTTTTTTAGCATCAAAATATTCAGCCTCAAAAAATTCAACCCCAAAAAATTCAACCTAAAAATTTCATCCTCAAAAAATTCAACCTCAAAAAAATTCAACCTCAAAAAATAGAAAAACAGGGAGAAGCAATCAATCCCTGTCTCAATCATCCTACGTTTATGGAAGTAAATCTGTGAGGTTGGATGACTGAGACAGGGATCGATTCCTTCTCCCTGCTTTTCTATTTTTTTTAGGTTAAATTTTTTTTGAGGTTGAATTTTTTTTTTTAGGTTGAATTTCTTGAGGTTGAAAATTTTTTGAGGTTGAAGTTTCTGAGGTTGAATATTTTGATGCTAAACAAATTCAATCTTAGAAATTTAATTTCAAACTATGATTTTGATGCTAAAATCATTCAACCCAAAATTCAAATTCAAACTCTGATGGCACAGATTTGCTTCCATACATCTCTTCATTGGCTGCCTATTCATGTGAGGGCAGATTTTAAAGTTTTGTTGTTGACTTTAAGATTTCACATGGCTGTGTGCTAGGCATGTGGAGATTAATGGATACAAATTGGTTTCTAGATACAAACGTGCGCGATGCAAGTGCATTGATTCAATTGATGGGTAAAACCGTGTTGCATCGCTCGCTGCCTGCTTGCATCGATTTTTTCTGTGGCACATTGAATGCACCATGGACAGTTCGGCACACCGGAGCGGCCATTGTTCTTGAGGGTGTTAATTGAGAAAATGATTATTTCTCTACATTGATTACAGACTGCAGCGGGTCTGCTTGAAGCTTGAAGCAACGAAGCATCACTTCGACCTGGTGTTCGCTGGTTCTCTGCTTTGCTGGTTTTCATAAGCAGCAAGTCCATTGGTGTGAGTAGCCCGACAACTGGCCCGGCTATGAATTGGGCCGGATACTGGCCTCCATTTTGGAGTGAGATTTCCCACTCCCAAACGACCAATGGGAGAGCAGCGCTCGTGCCACACACCCAACCTTAACCAAAGTAAGGCTGACCAATGCTGACAGCATCTCAGCCACCAACCAATCACAGACAAGGAGAGAGAGGCCAGTATCTGGCCCAATTCAGGGCAGGTTGTCGGGCTATGGCGTGAGCACCAGCCGGTACGTAAACTGGAGTTGTCCATCAGGTAAAGGAAATAATAATGATAATAATAATAATAATAATGCTAATAATAAAATTCTCTGTTTTGTGGCACTAAGCGCACAGCTCCAAAGAGACGCGTAGATTTCAGTCAGACTTAATAACTTCAGAGTGAATCGCCATTTTAAATCAAGTGACGCCTCTTTCCAAACATTATAATACAAACAATAAACAACAACCAACCAAAACTGGATTTTTTTTTCCCCAAAAATGAGATGTCCTGTGTTTGTTTTTTTTACATCCTGATGTGCAGCGCAACCGGCTGAAGAGCTCAGCTCAGAGTCTGTGGAGTTACATTTGTGTCATTAATATCTGAAAGGAAATGGTTTTGACAAAAACTACAGATTTTATTTTTATTTATGTCCAGATCAAGGATCCAGTGACCAATTTCATATTTATTTACTTTAAGACTCAATAAAATGTTGCTGACATAGAAAACCTGTAAAGTCTACTTTTAGTACACAGAAAATTCACAAGAAGTATTGATAAGGGAATCGATAAGCGGAATCGATAGTGGCATCAATATTGATAAAATCTTATCAATACCCATCCTTAATCGTTTTGCAAAAAATTGCATTGTACTGCATTGTGAGGAACTGAATCGCCATCAAATACATATCAAATTGCATTAAATTGGGAACAGGAGTGAATCGTATTGCATCGTATCATGTATTGCAATATGTATCGTATCGCTGGTAGTGTATCGAGGTGTGTATTAAATCGTTGTCAGTGATGAGATTCACATGCTTACTGTGCACCATTCTATTTGGCTGATTTGATTCGGCCAAATGTGGCGGCACACATCCTGCGAGCACAGGATGCTGACCTGTTACATGTCCCGAAGGTTAGGAAGAAATCAGCAGGTGGATGTTCATTTGTGTTTTGTGCACCGTGGCTGTGGAACAAACTGCCGCTGAGATCAGACAGATGAGTTCTATTGCAATTTGTAAATCTACATTAAAGGCAAACCTTTTCTTGGCTGCATACAACTCTTGATGGTGGGATATGTTTAGTGTTTTGATTTTATTTTCATTCGCCCTATTGACGTTTCAAATCCCGCAAAACTTCGAAGAGGTCGCCGCGCTGTGAGACTGCATTGAGACTCTCTGAACGGGCTGCACTTTAACCGCTGCACACGGACAACACCATTAACATCGCAACATCAAACTATTTTTATATTGTGCCTAAAACTCTCATGAATATATTCTCTAGGTTTATAAACATTGTTATTGCATTTGTTTTATGTAAACATGCGAGATTCACAGGCTGTCTCTCTGTTATTTTCAATGGGAGCTGTTGTGAGCTACGCTCACTTCCTGATCATGTCGTTCTGGGGGAAAGTGAATTTTCTCTTTAACATTTTGATTATTGTTCTTTACAACACTGTTTGTCCTCTTTGTTCCAGACTAATACATATGTCTGAAATTTGGTTTGCATTTATTAAATTCCATGCAGATTAAATATAGCAGACACGGATTATTTGTTATAATTGTTTTAGCAAGTTTTCAGGGTATAATGCAGCAGTCTCTTATTAACGTGACGAAAAGCATAAAAATTACGTTTGCCGTATAATATTCATTTACAATTGTCATGTGGATTCTCTACGTTGTTTTGACTGCAGCGACTCTGCGCACAAGGGATTATGGGATACGTCATTTAAAAATTTATTTTAAATTATTTTATCTTTTATTAATTTGTTATAATGTGATTTGGTTTGTGAAGCACTTTGTCTTTGTTAAAGTGCTATATAATTAAAATTATTATCTCCTTCTGGCAGCTGTTTCTTTTATTCCAGATGACTAACGTAAAGTTCAAGCAAGAAAGTAGAAAAACAGTTTAGTTTATTGTCTCATTTTTCCCTTTTTTTCATTTCAACCTTCTAACAGTACATCCATAAAACAAACAAGAAACGTGTCCGACTTGACGGCTGAGTTTTTATTCTCCCCTCCTGCACACAGACGAAGAAAATGTGAATAAACGTACATCTGTTGACAGTGTTGCTCACCTGCGCCATAGTGAACCACCGCAATGCATTTTGGGTCACAACAAAAACACGGTCAAGCCTTTTTTAGTAACACCCCCCCCCCTCCCCCCCCCGCGGATGTATCTGTAGGCGCTGAAGGTAGAAAAAAAACAAACAAAAGAAGAAGAACCCTCAGTTTCCCATCGTGCTGTGCTGCAGTATTACTTAAAAGGAAGGGGGCGTTCCCTCGGTGACGTAGCGAGGTAAGCGGCGGAGTCTCGCGCTGTCGGTGGGAGCAGTCCGCGCGCGCACGGAGCCGCTGTGATGGATTTAACGGACGGCAGCGCTGAGACGTGATCCTCTGCTGACCCACTTCCACGCACACCTGCCTGCCGCGGACTTTGTGGCCTTCGTGAGTTAAAGCAGGTAAAAAGCTGCTCCGTGTGCACTTTTCAGCGTGGGCTTTGTTCCTTCAGCAGCATCCCTGTGGAGGAAGGAGCCCACGCGCGCGTTTGTGGCTGGTCTCGCGCGATCGGAGTGTGAGTGTTATTTCACTGTCAATCAAATCTGAAGCAGTAATATTAAACAACAAAAAGTCTGTGTTTGTTGTGTTTCTGCGGTGCTGCAAATAAAGAAGCTGCGAAATAGAGATTAATTTTATGCGAATGAAAACAAATCTATGATAGTCATTTAAATACTTAAAAACTGCCCACATTTGTAACAATTGATGTCAAATAGTCAAGACTTATCTGATTTAAGAAAAAAAAAACTTGAGCACTGCGCTCGTAGACCAACACTAGTTTCTAATTCCACAAATCTGTACCTTAGAATCAAACAGGTTTTCTAAGAGGTCAAAGTCCTGTTCAAAAGTGGCTTTTCAGAAGCTAAATTAGATGTGATTGAGTGTCAGGAGTATCTATTTACTTCATGCACTTGAGTCAGTTTTTTGTTGTGTTGTTAGGTTTTGTGTCTCCAACTTTGTTGGTTTCTGAATTCTTTTTCTGATCTGATTCACAGAACATTGGTATCTCTGCTGTGCACAATTTGTCATTACTTTTTGGCACTTGGTTTCTGACTGATAACTCGTAATGGGTATTGATAAGATTTTATCTATCGGTGCCATTATTGATTCCACTTATCAATCCAGTATGCAGTGATGCCTGCGTTACTCTAATCTGACCACTTTTTTTTAGTAACGAGTAATCTAACGCGTTAATCTTTCCAAATCAGTAATCAGATTAAAGTTACTTCTCCATGTCACTGTGCGTTACTATTATTTTTCATTGTGGGTCGATAGCAGCATTAAACTTGGTCCGTGGGCAGGAGGTCGGGGTTCGACTGAACTGCACACTTTCAGTGAGCTGTGAGCTTTTCATCCGCGTTTTTTTGCAGCTGCTCGACTCGTCCTCACCTCTTAAAGCACGGTGATCAGCACACCTGCACTGAGCTTTACAAAGACATTTTTATACTGTTTTTCCTCCTTTATTTAGAATTGTGAGCTGAGCCACTCTGTATCTGGTCGTTAAAAACAGCTGATCCTCCGCGACGCGTCAACAACTAACACTATTTTCCACTCAAATGCACCTAAACACTCTTTCTGAGGACCACATGATGTGAAAACGCAATAAAACTTTCTTACCTGTAAATCTGGTCATGTTTTCTGCATAAATAAATGTTATCCATTCTTTGTGCTCAAACACCAAAGCAGGGGCAAATCCAGATGGAATGGGGGCGTGGGGCAAGGATGTGCCCCCCACAACACCCCTAGATTAAAGGTCCAGTTTTGAAGCCGTTTTTTACTACAACTACTAATATTGCTTAAAATAATAATAATTTCGACAAGAAAAATGTTTATAGAGAATTTAAATGTTAGAAAAATGTTAGAATTTAATAGTTACATTTATAAACAATGTAGGTTCGAAATTGCAAGTTTTACTGTTACAGTGCTGTCAACAGTTAAATATGAGGTCAAGAAAGAGGTCTTTATTTTACTTTTTATAAAACAAGTATTTATTTTCATTGAAGTCAAGAAAGGGTGACTATAAAGTGAGTTTTGGCAAAACAGGTATCATTGTCATGTTGAGGTGGCAGAGGGTTGTTTTTGGCAGCTGGGAAAAGTAAGTAAAAAAGTAACTAGTAATCTAACTTAGTTACTTTTACAATTGAGTAATCAGTAAAGTAACTAAGTTACTTTTTCAAGGAGTAATCAGTAATCAGTAATTGGATTACTTTTTCAAAGTAACTGTGGCAACACTGCCAGTAAGCAAGCTCAGCATCACCAGTACACATGCGCGCCGCGCGTTTCCAGTCGGCGGATATCGGGACAAACAAAGCCATGTGCGCAGCTGTCAGTGTTTGAGCCAGTAATGGGAAACATTTATTATGCTTACTTTTGATGAGAAATGCCATTTACCGCACGCGGTGGTGAGCGATATTACGTTGATTACGCGTCTGCCATCAAGCACGTGCGCATTTGTTTGTCCCGATGCCTTCCCATCAGCCCCCGCGCGCCCCAGATGCTGAAAACGCTTACATATTCTTTATCGATTTCCTTATCAATTCCTTATCGTTTCCTTTTGTTATTTTTTTTTGTGTGTGTGTGTGTGTGTGTGTACTAAAAGTAAGCTTTACAGGTTTTCTATGTCAACAATATTTTATTGAATCTTAATGTAAATAAATGTGAAATTGGTCACTGGATCCTTGATCTCTGGACATAAATAAAATGTGTACCTGGTCACTGGATGAAAATAAATAGAAATAAACAAAATCTGTAGTTTTTATCAAAAGCATTTCCTTTCAGGTATTAATGAGACAAATGTAACTCCATACCCCTGAGCTGAGCTCTTGCAGCCGGCTGCACTGCACGTCAACATCAATGTAATTAATAAAGAATGAAGGATGTCTCATTTTGGGGAAAAAATGGTTTTGCTCTGTTGTACTTTGCTGTCTGTATTACATATTTTGGAAAGAGGTGTCATTTGATTTAAAACGTGATTCGCTTTGAAGTTATTAATTCTGACCGGAATCTATCTTTCCAACATTTGGAGCCGCACAGTTAGTCCCACAAAGCAGATGATGATATTATTATTATTATTATTATTATTATTATTATTTCCTTTACCCAAGGGACAGTAACTCATGTCAGAGAGCCATAGTCATCCTACATCTGGTTCAGTTTACTGTTGCAAATCGTGAATTAATTGCAAAACATCAATACTGAAAAATATCTCCCAAAATGTGAACGCAGGTCATATATATACGAGGTCTATTAGAAAAGTATCCGACCTTTTTATTTTTTCAAAAACCATATGGATTTGAATCACGTGTGATTGTGTCAGACAAGCTTGAACCCTCGTGCGCATGCGTGAGTTTTTCCACGCCTGTCGGTTGTATCATTCGCCTGTGAGCAGGCTTTGAGTGATGAGTGGTCCACCCCCTCGGCGGATTTTCATTGTCAGGAAATGGCGGAACGATTTGGGCTTTTTTTCTATCAGAATTTTTTCAGAAACTGTTAGAGAGTGGCAGCTGGAAACCATTCGAAAAATTTATCTGGCTTTCGGTGAAAATTTTACGCGCTTCACAGAGAATAAGGACTGTTACTACAGCTTTAAGGACGGCTTTAAGGATGCTCGGCGCGCCGCGCTCCGTGCCGCCAACGAGAGCCACAAACCACCAGATCATTTCTAAACGGATGCCTCTGTGGAGCCGGGACCGTCGTGTGCACTTTCTCTGGTCATCACAAGAGCTGGACATCAACCATATTCCGGCAGATTTCACTTTTAACAAGAGATTTTGTCATGGAAAGCCGAGCGGAGGCTTCGCGCGTCACGATGGATTCGCTACTGGAGCGAGACAAAACCACCTCCGTTTTGGTCTCACAGGGCGGCTTTGAGATGGCGTTCAGACAGCTGTCGGTGGTTTTTCCATCGAGTGATTATCCGAGAAATTGTGGATGTGCCTGGACATGCCAGAACATGTCCCGTGAGGCTTCATCACGGCATTGCTGTGCGCCATGCGGCACCGCCGCGACATGCGAAGCCTCCGCTCCTCTTTCCATGACAAAAACTCCTGTAACAGTGGAATGTGCCATTCATTTCCAAACTGGACGCTGTGTTTTATCCGGGACGTCATCTGACTAGCACAGGAATTGTGAAAAGACGTGGACATCAGCACTTTTTCGGCACATTAAGACAGATGTGCGGAGGAATTCTGCGCGTTGCGGCGGTGCCGCATGGCGCAAAGCAACGCCGTGATGAAGCCTCACGGGACATGTTCTGGCATGTCCAGGCACATCCATAATTTCTCGGATAATCACTCGATGGAAAAACCACCGACAGCTGTCTGAACGCCATCTCAAAGCCGTCCTGTGAGACCAAAACGGAGGTGGTTTTATCTTGCTCCAGTAGCGAATCCATCGTGACGCGCGGAGCCTCCGCTCGGCTTTCCATGACAAAATCTCTTGTTAAAAGTGAAATCTGCCGGAAAATGGTTGATGTCCAGCTCACCGCAAAAATGTTTATTGGGGGGGCGGGGAGTCACTACAGCCAGGTTCTACATAGAAAAACAAAGAACACTAGTTTCTAACCAAGAGACCGTTGATGTGGTCAGTAAATTTGGTGACACCACAACTGAATTTATTGAATATTTTTCTATATATCCCCTCCCCCCCCCCCCCCCCCAAAAAAAAAAACGTTTCTGCAGTGACAGGATTTGTGATCAAAATTTCCTGTGGTAATTGATCCTTAAACTGAAATCTGTACACTATTTAAACTGAAAAAAAAAATCATCAAAATATATCATCAATGATATTCACATTTTGCAAGATCAAATCAATTTTATTTATATAGCGCCAAATCAAAACAAACAGTCGCCCCAAGGCGCTTAGATAAGAAGAAGATATTTTTTCAGTATTCTTGTTTTGCAATTAACAGTTTGCAATTCACTGTTAGCAGCTGATTCATGTCTTGGGGGTTAAAAAGGTGCATGTCCACCTATATTCATTTTTCATGATGTGACACAGCAGTGAAGCTGCATGTTGCACTCACACCTCAGTGTTTAAAGTGGTTCCAGCAAGAGGATCAGGAGTCTAATTTTATTCTGTTTTGTGTGTTCATGCTTACAAGTTGGTCATTTATTTGTATGTTGCTTTGGATTTGGATTAAAACATCTTCCGAAGACATTACGGGGTTTTTCCTCACGGTGGTCCTGGCCACATGCACACACGTGCACATAAAGAAAAGCAATCTCACCCGTGATCACACTCTGTCACAACCCCTGAAGTCCGTATGCCTTCATCCTGTTAGGCGCCGACCCGTTAGGGAGGAGACCCGTCCCCCCGGAAAAGGGTCTGCAGGAACTAGTCCTGGCTGCGGCCACGGTCTTCCGACGGGGTCCTCCGTCACGGGCCAACCACCGTTCTGGTCTATTGGCATCCGGCTCGAAGGACCAAGATGTCAGAGTTGAAATCTGTAAAAAGCAACTCAGTTAACACAAAGAATGATCACGCTAGAGACTGAATTTCATTTCCTGATCAGGGAGAGCAGCATGACCCCTCGTCAATGTCCGTCAGTCAGCTCTGAAGGGCCCGCCCACTTTGCTCCTGAATTTATTAACACACAGACATATTACAGAACAATATACAAGGCACAGCTGCGTTTCTTCAGTCAGTTCATTTTTGTCTCACTTCGCACCTCCAGTCTTGCTCAGACAGATAGTAATTGTTCTTCAAATTGAAACATTACAGCGCCAGCCTCGAACTAGTGTATAGGCTGTGTTATTCTCTGCTCAAGGTCGAAATGTGCTCGACAAAAACATAGCTTTAGCAAAACAGAAAATGTTACCAACCAATGTTACTTTTCTCATGGGAGCAGTTATAATGATTACTGTTTATATTACATTATATTATTATTATATCAGTTTATATTACTGTTTTAACAATGAGTGATTATTTAGAAGAATAATGGTGAATGAACTCTTACACATGCTTATATGTATATAGGGAAAACAGAATCAAAACAAGATGAAATGCAGTTCATCAAAGTAAAGGCATCAAAGTAAAGACAAAGACATTAATATTTGATAATAATATTGACAATATATAGAAAACTCTATCATTATTCCCCCCGTTTATCGAATTTTAATGTCTACATTCTCAACATCATCACTGTAGAAATGCCAATAAACTTACAAACAGTGTACCTAACTATCATTTTGCCCCGTTTGGATGGGTTGACATGATTCAGCATTCAATAGCAATAACGCAATATAGTAACGAGCCAGTAATAAGCCATTAACTGTGGTGGAAATCATCCGTTGAGCCATTGATCAAGCAAGAGGACAAATCACAATACTTTGTAAGCTAGTTACCCCAGAACATTCAATAGTAAGCATTTAAAGGAAGCACATTCATCATACAATTCAACGTTTTCCATCAGATACACATCCGTCGAACACCATTTCTTTGTATAAATATTTAAACTGATTGATATTTGGACATCGTTGGAGTTTCTCAGGTAGCTTATTCCAATTTTTTGGCCACAAATAGAGACACAGAAGCATTTCCTGGTCATCCTTGCGCCTGCAATTTTTAAAATGATACAAACCCCTTAAATTATACATTCCTTCTTGTTGCATAAAATATCCTTGAATTCTGAGAGGTACTTAATATATATATATATTTTTTTTACTTTATACATCATTCGAACAGTCTTAAATGAAATCACGTCACGAAGTTTTAAAATATGTGATGTAATAAACAGTGGATTGGTATGATCCTGATAACCTGCAAGAATGTGCTTTGCCCTTCTTAATATTGTCATACTTTTTGATACTTTCTTTTGACTATGTTGAATATGTGCTTTCCAGTTGATTCTGTCATCAATAACCACACCTGACAACTTGTTCTCTTTGACAGATTCCATATTTACCCCCTGTATGTTTACTTGTATTCATCCATCTTTTTTATGGTTTCCAAATAACATTATTTTAGTTTTTAGACCAAAATAGTGACAGTTTATTCATATCTAACCATCTCTTCAACTTTATCATTTCTGACCCCAGATCATCTAGTAATTGTTGCTAATTATCCCCTGAACAAAATAGGTTTGTAACATCTGCAAAGAGGACTGCTCTAAACAGATCTGAGACTTTACATAAATCATTGATATACAATATGAATAACTTTGGTGCCAACACAGAACCCTGGAGGAACTCCACAAACGATGTCCAGATATGAAGAACAGCAGTCCCCAAGTTTAACAAACTGTGTCCGGTTTTGTAAATAGCTTTTAATCCAATTCAAAGCCACTTCTCTGATCCCATAAAGCTCCATCTTTTGAAATAATATGTTGTGATTGATTGTGTCAAAAGTCTTTTTTTTTAATGTCAACAAATAATCCTATCACTATTTTCCTTTGGTCCACATGTTTATTAATCTCTTCTATTGCATCTAAACCCATATTGACTATCATTAAGCAAGTTGTGTTGTTCAATAAATTTATCCAGTCTATTATTGTAAAGTTTTTCCAATATCTTTGAAAATTGTGACACTAGAAAGACACAGGCCTATGGTTAGTAAAGATGCTTGTCACCTGATTTGAATAAAGGTATCACTTTCTTCTGGTCTGAATTGTAACATGGTTCATATATATATATATATATATATATATATATATATACATACCGCCACACAGTAAATGCCACAATCACAGGGTGCGAAGTTTACATCCTGCTCTGGCAGCAAAGCTCTCCATAGCTAAAACAGTGTTTTGAACAACCTGTTGATATTTCTCTCCTTCTGTCCCTGATTTTTTTTTTTTTCTTTCAAGGTACAGAGAGAAACTACAGTTCTGGTCTGATGTCTTCTTTCTTTGGTGACAGTTCAAAAGTTCAGTTTGTCTGGGCTTAGGGGCTGAAGGGGACAGTTCACAGTCTCAGTTCAGTTCAGCAAGGGACTGAGGGAATCTGGAACTCTTTTTATGTTATTTCCCTTCAGCTGTAGTGCATAGATCTGTACTATCATCAGTATGTGTAAGGCATGCTGCAAGTGGAATTAAAATAATGTCTCATGTACTCTGTCCTGTGCCCTGTTCTTGACGTTTTCTTCAAGCACAGGTGCACAGGAATAGAACAGGATTCTCTTGTCTCCCGTTCTCAAAGATGCAGTTTCGTCTGCTTCTGTCTCCTGGTCTGGTCACGTCAGTGCTCTATTTCAAGCTTGTAGTACGTCTGCTTCTGATCCTGGTTCAAGTTGACAGGCCTCTCCTTGGTCACAGCTGGTTACTCATCTGCTTCAGGACCCTGGTATCTGCTTCAACCTCTGGTCTTTGTCTTTGTTCACTCCTGGTCACTCTCTGTCTCTGTTATGATGCGCTTCCAGCCGTTGCTGGGCCTATAGGCCATCAGCCGACACTGTTACACGTCGCTCCCCTTGTCTTGTTTGGGATCTTTCAGGTATCTTTGTCTTTTGCAGTGGGATAGATGCACCCAAGATGACCTCTCTACAATTTTCACTGCAGTGGGGGTGGTTAGCAGCACTTGGAACGGACCTTCCCACCTCGGAGATGACCAGTTCTTTCTCTTAATAGTCTTTATCAGCACCCAGTTGCCAATCTGGATCTGATTCTCAGGGCCCTGCACAGAAATAGGAGAGTCTGGTATCTTGTTAGCATGTATGACATTCTTATGGGATAACACACGTCTCATATAATCAACTAATCCCTCATCCTCACTATCAGGCCCAGCTATTTTCTGTAACTCTGGTATTCTGTAGGGCCTGCCATACAAGCTTTCGAATGGCGTAAGGCCAGTCTCTGAGTTGGGTGTTATATGCATGTACAGTTTCATCAAATCCAAACAGTAAACCCAATTTTTTCCTGTTTCTTCCATACATTTCCTGAGCTTACTTTTAATTGTCCCATTTGTTCTTTCCACTAAACCTGCACTTTGAGGATGCTAAGCACAATGTGTTTTTGCATTTATTTTCAAATGTTCTATTAAATGTATTTTATTTACAAAATGTGTACCATTATCACTGTACATTGTTTCGGGTAGTCCATGTCTTGGAATTATGTCTCTACAAAGTATCTTTGCAACTGTCAGAGCATCTGCATGTTTAACAGGGAACACCTCTACCCATTTGTTATATGCATCAATCAATACTAGGCAATATTTTTTCCCTTCACATTGGTTCAATTCAATAAAATCCATATGGATTATTTGGAACGGGTATTGAGGGGTTGGAAATTTTCCTCGTATTAGCCTCTCATTACCCTGCGGGTTATGCTTTGCATAAACTAAACATGCTCTGCAGTAATGTTTTGCATATGCGTGAAATCCAAACGTCACAAAATGATTACTAACCAGGCCAACCATCCCAGCCGTAGAAACGGGACATGGTCCATGACTTACGACAGCTGCCCACTTGAAGAGGCTGCGGGGTAGGACTGGTTTGTTTGAGGATCAGGCATACACACCATCAGCGGTTTGGTGGCCATTGTGACGCATTCATTTGCAAAAATTGATTGATTGGATGAATGATAAGCATTGATTAATATCGATTATTACATGCAGGCCAATCTTAATATGACAATTCAATTCCCGACAATGATCCGATACTCCAGTTAGATCAATACACTGCCTACCATGTAGGTATATGGGCAAATTTGACCCCACCACTGTACCCCAGTGCCATATCCTCTTGTCCTAGTGAGTCAGAGCGTCACAGAGACAAGATCGAGTAATTGTGACTGGGCCTGCCTTAGGTTGTCCCAGGGTTTAAGATGGGATCTTACCTGTCATGGGCTCACAGCCTTCCATACTGGGCAGGGGTTCCAAAGGGTGGGGGAACACCCATTAAGAGGTGTCATGTCAAAACAGTTTTGATTGCACAGAACATCAAACATGCAGGATCATTGAAAGTGAATTGAAGTATCTTTTTAGCAATTTATCCCAGAATAGATCTGTTGGATTAATCAAATGCTTAAACACCAGTAATAAATAGAAATAATGACTGTTGGGAAGGTGTCGTGACACGGACCCACAACAGGGGGCGTTAATGAATGGACAATGGATAAGCCAAAAAGTAACAATTTAATGTTGTGAAGCGCACAACGAAGTACAGACAATAACAATAGTGCAGAATGTTAATCATTCACAAGGTGGCGTGTGGCAGGCTCGAAGATAGAAGACGTCTGGTGATAGAAGAGCCGGAACCCACATAGCTTCCACCACCAACGGATCTGAAGAACACCGGAGCCGCCAAGCCCTGCGCCCCAGGTGGCCACTGTCTTCAGCAGTCAGACCTGGTACTGCTGGCAGAGAACAGAAACAGTTTGATGAGTGTGAGTACGCACACCCAGTAATCCCACAGTCTGTGTTCAGTACGGAGGGAGCACCTCCACCTCCAATCACACACTTGTGCAGCTCCTGTCTAATCACTTATCTGGTTGGGGTGTGAAGCGAAGCTGTCGCTGATCACACCAAACGCCAATCCCACAGATAAGGCAACACCACAGGAAAACGGCTGCAAATGAGATCAGACTATTACACAAGGTTTTTAGATTCAGCAGAGAAAATTACCTGTATGGTAGATGATTCCTCGGCGAGGAGGTGGAGTTGCAGTCCGGCCTTTATGGTGATGGTGATGGGTTGAATGAGTGACAGCTGGTGCTGATGAAGAGCGACAGCTGTCACTCCCAGTGGCTCCGGCGCCCTCTCCTGCTTGAAGCCCGCACTCCAAGCAGGGCGCCATCTGGTGGTGGTGGGCCAGCAGTACCTCCTCTTCAGTGGCCCACACAACAAATGACAGAATCTGATACATGAACAATGTTTGGTTCGCAGGAATAACTCTGGGTCAGGATGGACAACAATCATGTGAAAAGTTGTCCAACAATCTCTATCCTTTAAGACCTAACTTAATCTGCATACATCAACTGATAATTAATAAGCACTTCATTGGTCATCAATGCTTTATGAAAGCCTGCAGCTTCTTGTTTGATTTGCAGCAGGGGTTAGTTGCATCTCATGAGAGTTCACATTATTTCAGTCAGAACACAGGATGATCAAAATATTGAGTTATTATTATTTGTTGCTTCTACATTGCTGTCAATTCACCCTCACCAACATTAATGCTTTCAACAGGAGCTCTATAAACATGTTACAATAATCAGCCCAGTTTTACTGTTCACACACTGTACAACCTTCTGCTCTGCTCTTCGGCTGGAGTGATAAATTACACTTTGTTCTCAAAACAAACCACGCTTCAAGAAATAGAACACTGATTGTATTTAGTAAAGTCAATGCAACGTAATGCACAACAACATTAAAGCTGGAATTGATTACATCAAATAAACAATATCTCTTTAAATTTAACAGTAACAAACACTTTTAAAACACTAGTATCAATTACATGTAAGCAATTACATGTAAAACCCCTGTATCTTATGTGTTAAAGCACAACAAAACATCGCTGCAGTATTTCTCAATTTCTCAAGTTGTGGGGCTGTGGAGCGGCAGGGAGAGGAGGAGGAGAGAAGTGAGCATTTAGAGCAGGGGTGGGCAATCATGTGCCATAAAGGGCCGAAACACTGCAGGTTTTCCGTGCAACCAATCGCCTCAGCAGGTGATTTCATTAATGATCAGGTGTCTCAGCAGGTGATTTCATTGACAACCAGGTGTTTATGTTCAGAGCAGAAGCTCATCAGCAACCCACCTGCTGAGGTGATTGGTTACATGGAAAACCTGCAGTGTCTCGGCCCTCGATGCCCACCCCTGATTTAGAGCTTCCCTCAGCAGCTGTGTATACACGCTCCTCCTCCAACACCCCAGACCAGGAACAAAACCCCACAACTGCCACAACAAACAAGCAAAATAACCCAACTCTTCTCAAATAAAAACCCAAAAAACGTCCACAGGTCCAAAGACCTGTGTTACATTACACGCAACATATTATACACACATGTAGACATGTAGAACTCAACAGAACTGTTAATTACAGTGGACTGATAGGAGACTTTTTTTTTTTCTTTTTTCTCTTTCGCCAACCTTCTGTCAGGCTGTTTGGGGCCCGGAGGTCAAGAACCGGGTATGCAATCACAGTCTCACAATCAGTTTTTTTTTTGTTTTTTTTTTTAAGTCCTCAGAGAATCTACCACAACCACTGCTCCCTTCTGTCTGTTATGTCATCAAATATAGTGGATCAGTAAATCAACAATTTTTCAATCTTTTTAGCAGTATTTAATGTGTGTAGTGGGGAACTGATTCATAGAAATGTTTTATAACCCAAAGTCTTCATTGTCTAGATGAGCCTGTTTCCAGCAAGTTCATGGATACCCGCTGGAACTCATTGATCTAAGTGGTCAGTTCCACAGTAGCTCATTCATGATTACTGAGGCAAGATTGGCCAAATACTGCAATGTTCAATTGAAGCAGTCAATCTGAATTTTTTTTATTTTCCCCCAGACAGAAAAGAATCAACCCACACAAATTTCAAACCAACACCACACAAAAATATATCACACAACAATAAATCTAATCATTAATCACTCTACTGAAATATAATCTTGATCAGCTTTGCTTTATATCTGTTAAGTAGGTGAAACTAACCAACTTTTACATCTTATCCAATGTATAAAACTCAACCATATTTTAACCACTTATCCCACTTATATGATCATTCAATATGGAAAGTAGGAAGATGATAGTATTTATTGTCTTTGCGTTATCATCTTAACAAGCTGAAAAGGTTTTATTTCATCAACAGATCTATTTCAGAATTCTCCCTCAGAAAACTCTATCTTTTACCCTGGACACCAACTCACACTCATATACACGTACAAAATTGATTAATGTGCACTTATTTCTCAGTATCTTAACTCCACACTTTAAAATGTTTGAGGAGCCAGCGACTGTGACCTTGACAGTTTTATCTAAAACAATTCACAATAATTACACAAAATCTGTCTATATAGCGACAAGAGAATATAACTAAGGAAAAATTGATAAGTATAAGCTTCTAGAAAAGAAAGAACTGCAACCTTATATGTACATAAACAAAATTTATGTTGAAAACGGAGAACTCCTTATCTTTACGAGTGTGTACATTCATGCGAAAGTGTCCATTCTTCCCACACTTCCAACATGTCAATTTCCTCTTTATCTCACGCCCATGGGCTTTGCCTCTGGCCGCTCCGCGGCGCTGACCTTTGCCCTTTCCTATAAAATACACTTCTTCCTCACACATCATTATGACTGCTCCGGCAGGTTTAAAAACTGCTGTGTTTGGTGCAAAAGCATGGTCTGGTGTATTTTTCACTCCACATCTCTATTGCCTTTTTGTAAAATCACTGGTGTTCTCTTTTATGGTATCAAATGACTTTGTTGTGGAGTTTAACTGTAATTTTCCCGAGAAGTCTGTGGTCTGGTGAGTGTAGGGAGGTGGAGAAGGCGCACTTGCTGTAGCTTCAGCATTATCTGCAGCTGGGTAAAGGGCTGCACCTGCATTCTGCGGAGGGGGCCTCTGGCTCCCTCCCGGTGTCTCATTATCAATTTCATTTTTATTATAAAAGACGTTCTTAAGATCGTCTTGTCCCTGCTTCAGTTTGTTTTTGACTTTATTCTCAGCCTCACGCCACCTGTAGGCTTCACTTTTCCACTTTAGTGCATTCTCTAACCCACACTTCTTTTGCTTTTTTGCAGAGTCCTTAACTTTCCTCTTTATATTTTCCACTAATTGTTGTTGTTTCCCTGAGAAATTGAACTGTTTTGTCACATGCTTAAATGTTTAGATGACCTGGGATATTTAATCTCCATATACCTAAAATCATTAGACTGTGGTTGTGTATCATGTTTACTGTGAGAACAACAGCAGTTACCCATTCTAGCTGTTCGTGGGGTTATCTCATAGGGCGATCTAAACGAACACGCTGTTGTTCTTTTTTTCACTGTTTGGTCACCGATCAGTCTGAAACGTGTCACCACTTCGACCTCTGAGAGGTGGGAGACCTTGCTTAGGGCTTCTTTTCAGACTTGTAGGCTCACAAACAGGTGTGGTGCGTATAGAACGCTTACAACCTACTTCACAGACAGGGCTTCATTTCTGCCAGTGGGTTAAAACTGGTGACAGGCCCCCCGCGCTTCAGTTGTGTATGTCCTCAGTCATAAAAACACACACATTCACACAAACACGTCCACACCGCTGCGCTTCAGCTGTTATCATGTTTTAGCTCCGCTGTTATCACGCTTCTGCTCCAACCGGTTTTATATCAGAATTTATATAATATATTTATATAATAAATCAGAATTTTATGGCTCGCCCACTGAAGGTTTCACCGACCTAACACTGTACAGTTTTTTACGCGCTGTTCCGGACCCGAAAGTGGTCTTTCAGTTGTCTTTTGCTTTTTTAATTGCCAATTGTAACCGCTGCCGGCTCAGTCTGGAGCCAACAGCCACATCAGGTGTCTGACACAGCGGGAGTGCAGCGCGAGCACGCGGCTCTGGAACAGATGGTCTTTAACCACTGTGCCACCTGACTGTTCTCTTTCTCTCTCAGAGAGTAAAATTTAACACTTTACAGCCAGGCCTTAGCCTCACACCTTACAGTGTTTAAGCCAAGAGACAAACCAAAAAAGACATTACGGGGTTTTTCCTCACGGTGGTCCTGGCCACACGCACACACGTGCACATAAAGAAAAGCAATCTCACCCGTGATCACACTCTGTCACCACCCCTGAAGTCCGTATGCCTTCATCCCGGAAAAGGGTCTGCAGGAACTAGTCCTGGCTGCGGCCACGGTCTTCCGACGGGGTCCTCCGTCACGGGCCAACCACCGTTCTGGTCTGTTGGCATCCGGCTCAAAGGACCAAGATGTCAGAGTTGAAATCTGTAGAAAGCAACTCAGTTAACACAAAGAATGATCACGCTAGAGACTGAATTTCATTTCCTGATCAGGGAGAGCAGCATGACCCCTCGTCAATGTCCGTCAGTCAGCTCTGAAGGGCCCGCCCACTTTGCTCCTGAATTTATTAACACACAGACATATTACAGAACAATATACAAGGCACAGCTGCGTTTCTTCAGTCAATTCATTTTTGTCTCACTTCTCACCGGGAAGGCGCCTGCAGTCTTGCTCAGACAGATAGTAATTGTTCTTCAAATTGAAATATTACAGCGCCAGCCTCGAACTAGTCTATAGGCTGTGTTATTCTCTGCTCAAGGTCGAAATATTAATCTGTACTCGACAAAAACGTAGCTTTAGCAAAACAGTCGCATTCATTCACCAAAAAATGTTACTTTTCTCATGGGAGCAGTTGTAATGATTATTCAGCAGTTCAGTTTATATTACTGTTTTAACAATGAGTGATTATTTAGAAGAATAATGGTGCATGAACTCTTACACATGCATATAAAGGCATCAAAGTAAAGACAAAGACATTAATATTTGATAATAATATTGACAATATATAGAAAACTCTATCACACGTGCTGCAGGATATAAATTACAGCTCTGCTGTTGCAAAAACATTTGGTGTATGGCCTTCGACTCGTGTCAGCAGAGGTGCTGGAACAATAGTGTGTGTACGTGACACATTTAGGTCTGGATCAGCAACACCTGTCATTTTTCTGTTTTTATTTTATTTTTTCTGATGTTTGAAATGTGAGGCTGAACCATTTAAATGCTTGGCTGGTTATTTCCTGTTTGAGTCAAACCTTCATACAGATGCTTTACAGGAGTGACTCAGATTCTAACACACTAATTTTATGCTTCCTTTATTCATGGTATTTTTCCAGCCTAGTTTCACTTTTTTATCATGCCACCGTCACAAAAAGCGCCCCATTTCCATGCCGCATTTTTTATTTCATTTTACTATTTATATTCCTCCCCCTTCTCCTCAGTCTAACCATAATGTAAGTGTCTCCCTAACCATAACCCCCCAGACCCCCCATGACACTGCATATTGTGCCCCTGTCACAAAATGAATTTGTACCCCGTCACAAAAAGCTACGTATTGTTGACAGTTTGAATTTTTAAAAATTCAAGTTCACTGTTAAAGATAGGGATTTTTCCTGACTTTGACCTTTGACCTATGACCTTGAAAATTGAATCAGTGCTAGCCTATCAGGATATAAATTTTCAGTAAAATTTTATACTGATATATGATAAATTGTGGGCTCCAGGCTGTCCACAATCAAACAAACAAACAAACAGGGCGAAAACATAACCTCCTCCAACTTTGTTGGAGATAATCATGGTATTCTGCAATAATCCAAAAGCTATAGTCCAAGTATTTTTTTACATATGAGTTTTTAAGGTTTGGGACTCGGAGCCATTTTTTTTTTTTTTTTTTTTTTTTTATAATTTTTGTGATTAACTTTTCCACAAATTGAGTGGATTGCACCATAATATTTGGTCTCACTCTTTTTGTGCAGCATATCAGCAACTTTGCATGATGATGAATAATTGTCTGAAATTGCAGGTCAAGTTTTGCATTATTGTAAAGATTAACAAGACTTTTGTTTTATTTTGTTTTATCTTTCTATTCTAATATAAGTTTAACAGAAAACAACACATATTAAAACAAGAGCAATCAGAGATTTCTGAGCCCGCCAATCCAGATCCAGATCACCCCCGAAATTCAGTGGAGTCTTCCATGGCCTAATATCTATCTGTGGTGCAACTCTAGTGAGAATCTCTGTAGATTTGATGTAATCCTCCAAAGGCTATATAAAGTGAAATCTTGATCCAGAATCTGGATCTGGATCCAGATCACTTCCAAAATTCAGTGGAGTCTTCCATGGCCTAATATGTCTCTGTGGTGCAAATTTAGTCAAAATCCGTGTAGTAGTTTTGACGTAATCCTGCTAACAGACAAACAGACAAATAAATAAACACTGATGATTTTTATTATGTCATTGGTGGACATAACAAAGCACAACAGCATGCAGCTATGTTTCTGTATTCACCTTATCTTTATTCTACAAGTTTTGCTATACCCAGTTCTACAATTTGAACAAACTACAGAGTCAGTAGAAGTAAAACGTCAAACAAATACTGTCTCCTTGAAGAGTTTGAACAATGTATTATTGATTTGCTTTTCAGCATCAGATGGATGTTGATGTTGCCTGCCAGTTGATGTAAGTAGAGCATCAATAATCTTCAGTATCGGCAGCACAGTGGCTTAGTGGTTAGCACTGTTTCCGTATAGTAAGAAGTTCCTGGGATTGCTTCCCACCTGGTCCTTTTCATGTGGATTGTGTCTGCATGGGTTTCCTGTGGTTTCCTCCTGTAATTAAAAAACGTGCTTATAAATAAATAAAACAACTTTGCGAAGATGACGAAGAAGAGGAGGAGAACGTTTCCACAAACAGCGGGAGAAGAAGAAAACTAGAAGGGTGGAAATGAGAGTGGGGACTTTGAATGTTGGTAGTATGACTGGTAAAGGGAGAGAGCTGGCTGATATGATGGGGAGGAGAAAGGCAGACATATTGTGTGTGCAAGAGACCAAGTGGAAGGGAAGTAAGAGCAGGAGCATCGGCGGTAGATACAAGTTGTTGTACCATGGTGAGGACAGGAAGAGAAATGGTGTTGGGGTCATTTTAAAGGAAGAGTATGTTAAAAGTGTGTTGGAGGTTAAGCGAGTGTCTGACAGGGTGATGAGTGTGAAAATGGAAATTGAAGGGGTGATGATGAATATCATCAGTGCATATGCCCCACAGGTAGGTTGTGAGATGGAGAAAGAAGATTTCTGGAGTGTGTTAGATGAGGTGGTGGAGAGTGTGCCCAAGCATGAAAGAGTGGTGATAGGAGCAGACTTCAATGGGCATGTTGGTGAAGGGAACAGAGGTGATGAGGAAGTAATGGGTAGATATGGTATCAAGGATAGGAATGGGGAAGGACAGATGGTAGTTGATTTTGCAAAAAAGATGGAAATGGCTGTGGTGAATACCTACTTTAAGAAAAGGGAGGAGCACAGGGTAACATATAGGAGTGGAGGAAGGTGCACACAGGTGAACTACATTCTTTATAGGAGATGCAAGCTAAGGGCCCTGTCCCACTGGCGTTTAGGAAGATTTGCGCATGAAATGAGGAGACTAAAGCTGAGCGTCCGCCACAAAGGTGGGCTGAAAAACAAATGTCCCGGGGTGGATCAGCGAATACATGAGGAAGAAAAGCTGCTATAACAGGGAACAGAAGCGAAGGCGACTGCGGAGGCACCCCCATGAGGGGCACAGTGGCAGTAATGCACTCGCTTCATCCATGCCCACTCTGTCTGCATGCGCGACATACCATTTGCGACCGTGATGTGGCCGTGCTGGGCATGCATCATATCTGTTTTGCACGCTGTCCCAGTCCGCCGCCAAGCCGCGCCAACCCGTCGGTTGCGAGTATCAGCGGATGACAGGGGATATGCGGCGCGTTGATTGTGTATGTCCTGAGTATGTCTTCAGTATGTGTTCAGGCAGTGATGCGGATCTCATCCGCAGCAGGATTTTTGAGCCGCTCAAAAATCCTGGCTGCGGACATGCGTGCCTCTGCGGATGATCATGAACGTGTTCGGATGGCGGCCGACTCATACAGGAATGTTACACGGTTGTTGCGGTTGTTTGGCGGATGTGGGCCACTTTTGTGCACATTCCATTTGCAAATCCTCCTAAACACCAGTGGGACAGGGCCCTAAAAGAAATGAGAGACTGTAAGGTGGTGGCAGGAGAGAGTGTCGTTAGACAGCATAGGATGGTTGTTTGTAGGATGACTTTAGAGGTAAAGAAGGAGAAGAGAGTGAGAGCTCAACAAAGGATCAGATGGTGGGAGCTGAAGGTTTATGCATGTGCTGAGGGAGGACATGCAGGTGGTTGGTGTGACAGAGGAAGATACAGAGGACAGGGTGAGATGGAAACGATTGATCTGCTGTGGCGACCCCTAACGGGAACAGCCGAAAGACAAAGAAGAAGCTTATAAATAAATAAATAAAAAACTTCATATGTTGTGAATATGTTAATGAATGCTGTTTCTGTGGTATAATTCTTTTTATGATAGGCCATATCATACACGAAGCAATATGCATTTGAAATATAGGTGTGAAATGATTTTTTCATATTTAATATTTCATATTTAAATCAGAAAATTTTATTTCTTTTAGGAAAAATACTTAGTCATCAAAATAGTACTATAACATGAGAATTAAATATCAAAAATCTGCTCCAAAGCACAAATGAAAATTTTAGCTTTTTTATTAGTTTGTCAGTGTGCATGTTTTGTTTTTTTGTTTTTTTTTTGTAATCATTGCATTTTTCACCTTACATTGCAGACTCTTGTAAGTTCACATATAGCAGTCCGGTGGCGATACCTTTCAGCATACAAAAGGGTCAAGGTCACAGGAAGGTCAAACACATAATTCATGAAAACAGCTTTCCTCGTTGCAAATTTTGAAATTTTGCATACAAACTTCATGCTTGTGGGTGGTCTGACTCATAAACCATTACCTGGGATAAGCATTCGAGCTTGACCTTCAGGATTTGCCTTGAGGTCAAAGATGACCTACAAGTAGGTCAAATTTCATATTTGAGTAAAACGTGCAATACAACAAATGAAAGGGTTTGCTAAGAGGATTCAGAATATATTAACAGTTTTGCGTTATGGTGTGATTTGGTGATGTTATGATGGATCTTGGATCGTCTTCAAAGCAGACAAGTAGACACTTAGTAAATCTTCTTTTGACATGTGAAAAATGTAAGGTCAAAGTCACAGGAAGAATAAACAATAAAATGACCTAAAAATACTTTCCTGGTAGCAATTTGTGCTTTTTGGCCTCCACATTTCACATGGATATAGTGAATGGTCTTGCCCATAAGCCATTAGCTGGGATAAGCAATTGACCTTGACCTTCAGGGTTTACCTGGAGGTCAAAGATGTCCTACGAGTAGGTCAAATTTCATATTTGAGTAAAACATGTTGCGTAATACACCAAATTATAGGGCTCGATGAGGGGATTCAGAACATATCAAACGTTTTACGTTATGGCCCCACATGAATCCACATTTTTTTCACTTCTGATTTGATTCTGATACATGAATTTGGATATGTGCCGATACCGATATTATTCCAACAGCAGAGCTCTGTTTGCTTTAATGTTGTTATTATTATCATTATTGTTGATTTTGTATGACGATATTTTGTATCTCCAGTTATACAGCTTCTTGATGACATGGTATAGAGAAGGATTTACTTAAAAAGGACCTGAAAGTTCAATGATCTGATAGCACTTTACCACAATATTTTCTGCTGGAGATTAAGGGAAGTAGTTGATTGTCAACAATAAAATAATCAGTCATGGAATAGCTATGGTGAACAGGGGAGAAGAAGGAGAATTGCTTCGTTGTTGGATTCTTTATCCGCCAAGGGTCTGATAAACCATAAGAATGAAGGAGAGAGTTAATGGCCACTACAGCTGACAAAAGAATATTGTTTGATCTTACACTCAACCTGTCTAGTTGGCTATAAAGGACACAATTAAAGTCTCCACCTAATACTAGTTTGAAGGAATTAAGATCCAGGAGAGTTGGGGAAAAAAATTAAGAAAAGATTGTGCGTTGTCCCAATTTGGTCCATAAATAGAATAGAATTCTATTCTATTCTAGAATAGAATTTCTAGAATAGAATTTAAAATTCTTCTTCTTACTTATAAGGTTTTGAATAATCAGGTCCCATCTTATCTTAGGGACCTCGTAGTACCATATTACCCCATTAGAGCGCTTCGCTCTCAGACTGCGGGCTTACTTGTAGTTCCTAGGGTTTGTAAGAGTAGAATGGGAGGCAGAGCCTTCAGCTTTCAGGCTCCTCTCCTGTGGAACCAGCTCCCAATTCAGATCAGGGAGACAGATACCCTCTCTACTTTTAAGATTAGGCTTAAAACTTTCCTTTTCGCTAAGGCTTATAGTTAGGGCTGGATCGGGTGACCCTGGACCATCCCTTGGTTATGCTGCTTTAGACGTAGATTGTGGGGGGGTTCCCATGATGCACTGTTTCTTTCTCTTTTTGCTCCATATGCATCACTCTGTATTTAATCATTAGTGATCGATCTCTGCCCCCCTTCACGGCATGTCTTTTTCCTGGTTTTTTCCCTCAGCCCCAACCAGTCTCAGCAGAAGACTGCCCCTCCCTGAGCCTGGTTCTGCTGGAGGTTTCTTCCTGTTAAAAGGGAGTTTTTCCTTCCCACTGTTGCCAAGTGCTTGCTCATAGGGGGTCGTTTTGACCGTTGGGGTTTTTCATAATTATTGTATGGCCTTGCCTTACAATATGGAGCGCCTTGGGACAACTGTTTGTTGTGATTTGGCGCTATATAAGAAAAAAGTTGAAGTTGAAGTTGAAATATTAGCCAATATTAATGGTGTGTTAAAGAGTTTACCCACTACAACAATATATCTGCCATTAGAATCTGATATTACTTCAGTGTGTTCGAATGGAATCCCCTTCCTAATTAAAATTGCTTTTCCCCTGGCTTTATAAGAAAACATGAATGATATATTTGTCCAGTCCACTTACAGCTTAGTCTTTTTTTGAGAATTAACATTTAAATTTGTCTCTTGCAGCAATATTATATCAGGTTTTTTCATGATTTCAAATGTCTAAATATTTTGCTACATTTAACCAAATTATTCAACCCTTTGATGTTCCAGCTGGCAAAAGAAATTACTCCTTGTTGATTACTTACATTATCCACAATCATAACGCAGCTTACAGAGTCATAGTTTTGCTTTATTTTGCAATTTTAAACAAACAATGAAAGAAAGGAGTTGATGTGGACATGTCGTGTCTCTGGCAATCAGTCTGTGAGCAGGACTTATGTCCTTTCATGTCCTTTATTTAACACAGTGATGAGAGAGTTTGAGGAGAGAGCGAGGAACTGCAGCAGCCAGACAGTTTTTTTTTCTTTCTTTTAATTGTTCACATGTGCGCGTGAGAACGAATCGTCCGTGAGTGGATTGGAGATTTCCGGGCTTTTTACTGTATGTGGACATGTCCTGTCTCTGGCAATCAGTCTGTGAGCAGGACTTTTGTGGACTTTATTTTACTTTATTTTTTTGGATAGTGCACTCCCCTGGCATAAATGTTTTATTATTGCTGTTAACAGCTCTCCCTGCATCCCACAATCAAGTTTTATGTCTCTTTTTTTTCAGGACAAGCTGTGCTTTCATAATATATATGCTTTTGTTGTGTTTTATAAGTGTAATAAAGGTTTACAATCAGAAATAAGAAAGGAAAAAGTAAAGCGGAAAATACTTTTCCACACACATTTATTCAGAACACACAGCAAACCATAATAAACAACTGTTTTGATACTTTATAAAGGTAATTTGAGGTCTTGTGTGAAAGTCTGTACAAATGCACATTTTGGACAATATATACAAAATGGTCAATGCGTTTTTGTTTGTCTTCATCTCAAAGTAATTTCTGTCTGTTATTACACAAAGGTTACATGACAAACTTCTACTTCTACTGTGTTTTGGAGTGTTCTGTGCTGCTCCTAAAGCAGCTTTCATTCACACTTTGGCCCACTTTGGCTCATTACAGTCTGAGGAGCGGCCCTCCCCCTCACTCCATCGATATGGTAAACAGTGGTTTATGCCGAGAAAGCAACAGAGTTATCCAGTAACATTCACATGCAAACTAGTGGAACAATCCTGATAGTTACACACTCTTTGTTTGAGCATGTGAGATTGTCATCAGAGGCTCTCCATCTGCTTTCACTGATTGCTCTGTGTAATGGCGCAGGGCGCATTGGAGTCCAATAGTATGTACTCTTTGGAGCACCCAGGGGGCTATTCAAACGGGCCAACTAGTAACACATCACTCCTGAAAACAATCTTTGGCTTTTCCCGTGAGGTAAATCTGCCCTATGATTGGATTTTGGAAAACCATGTGACGGTGAACCAATTCCGATTGAAGACTCATATTGCACAAAGATCAAAGTACAAAGGAGTACAAAGATCGCCGATGGCTGGCTCGAAAGTCTGCGGAGTTGACTTTTCAGCAAAAAAAAAAAAAAGTAAGTTTCTATCTCATTAAAAAGTTATTTATAATTTAATAAAGCTTGGTTTTAACTAGCGTATACAACAGTGTCGGTCCCAGAGGGTTAAACACAGTTGTGAGAGAATTTCAGAGCGAGTAGGTGCAGCAGCTGCAGTCAGGCTGCAATCAGCATTTTTTTTTCTGTGCTCTTTTTGAGCGTGTAGTTTTACTGCATTGTGTAAACGGTATCAAAACAATCCTGTGTGATTTATACTTCGGGAACAATGGAACACAGCAGGAATCGTAAATTGGCGTCGTGTAACGTATTGTGAGGGTGTGGCTTCCAGTCACGTTGAGTACCGTCGCGTTGCTCTGACTTGCCCTGAAACCACTTAATTTCTGCGTCCTGCCCGACACAGAAAAAATTAAACATGTTTAATTTTTGGTGTCCGATTCGCTTCGTCCTTTGCGTCCCTTACTCTGCTGTGGCATTGAGCTACATCGTCTCGGCTCTGGGTTGCTTTCACGTGGCATAGTGTTGACGCCGCATGACGCAACTCGAAGTGGGCCCGGTGTGAAAGGGGCTTTAAGGGATCAATAAAGTTCTATCTAATCTAATCATCTTTACCACACAGCCTCATTGAAACAGGAAAGTGTGAAAACTGTTTCAGAAAGTTTTTCATCTGTCAAAGGACAATCAAATCAGTCCAGGTTCAGCGCTTGTTCAAACAAGACAAATAGACAAACAGACAAGACAAACAACTTTTTTTAAGTAAGGCAATCCCACTCAAAAATGTAAAAAAAAAACAAAAAACCCCTGCTTCCTCCACTGGATTAAAGGTTCCTTGTGTCATTTTTGAAGAACAGAGCAAATGACATCAAATAATGTGTTTAACCTTTTCAACATTATTTATTTTATTATCTTAGACTTTGACAGCAATATGCAAAAAATAAATTTGATATTACAAATATTACAACATAAATGTAATTTTTTGTCTATTTTTCTTGCTTTCAATGCATCTAAAACCACTAAAAATGTGTTAAAATAGGACTTCCAATAATGTTTTGAGGTATAAAACCCTATAGCTTCAGGGGGCCCTGCCCCCTCGACCCTTGCCGGAGCATTGCCCCAGGACCCCACCAGGTCTGTAGCTGAACTTTCAGGTCTTCTTTTTAATAAAATCCTCCTATATACCCTTCATCTTGAAGCTGTATAACTGGGGATACAAAATATCCTCATATACAGTCAACAATAATGATAATAATATTATTAAAGCAAACAGAGCTCTGATATCGGAATTTTATCCGTATCTGCAGATATCCAAATTCAGGTATCGGGATTGGATAAGAAGGGAAAAAAATGTGGATCGTGCATCCCTAGTTTTGTCATGGTTTGCGGCGCCTGGATGTAAACAGGATAAAATCCAGAGCTGAAGTTGTTTATGTGAAATTTCCCCACAAAATGGGTTTGCGCGTGGTCATATTCTCACCAAGTCTCGTACTAAAACGTCGCTAGCTCATCTCACAGTTTAGTGGTGTTGGATGGTGGTATAATGGCATGGTGCCATTATTCCATTGTCTTTGGAGAATTCTGTCATCATTTGGCAATTTTTCTGTAAGTTAGTTATAGGAGCAACTGTGAATTTTTTCCCTGGGTGTGAATTCACAGAGTAACCAGGGAGCTCCTGGGAGAATTGATATGGAATGTCCCTCTTTCTGTTCTCCTTCCAGTTGTTCCACTCAACACTTTCTGAATGTTCTATTTTGGAGATGTGGTCCTTGGTAGTGAAAGAGCATTTCTGCACCAAAATGTACTAAATCAGAGAAATAAACTGTTTTTTTTTTCTGATTATTTGATGGAGGTTATATACTGAAACTCAAATAACACAA
This sequence comes from Thalassophryne amazonica, assembly GCF_902500255.1. Lineage (NCBI taxonomy): Eukaryota > Metazoa > Chordata > Actinopteri > Batrachoidiformes > Batrachoididae > Thalassophryne > Thalassophryne amazonica. Next base: position 132,597,319 of record NC_047105.1, read on the forward strand.
AGCCACACAGCTCTGCAGGAAAGATTTTGTATAAGTATAGCCTCTGTCGACACTTCTCCATCTCTCTTTGTCTCTCTCTGTGGTTTTCAGATTGCATGTATTTTGACATGAGCTTGTTGGTCACTTTCTTTCATTTCCAAAGCCGAGCTCCACAGATCCTCAAGGCCGCTGCTGCTTGTTATTGCTGTCTTATTACTTATTGTGTGGTTGTTTGTGTTATATGTCTTAGTTGTACGCATTTACTTGACAGGTATTTCTGTGATATCATTTGCAGGTGTGGTCAGTGCTGTGGAATCATGTCAGACAAGCTGTCCAGCTTCCTCCACATTGGGGACATTTGTTCCCTGTATGCAGAGGGCTCCACCAGTGGATTTATCAGCACCTTGGGGTACGTTTGAATTGTTGCTTGTTTTGTGGTTTTTCCTTCTTTCCTCTTCTTGGTGGGCTGAGGAGTGACAGAAAATACTCTTTCAGTTAAATAGAGTTAAATAGAAATATACAACTATAATACAGTAATGATTAAACAACGTAAACATGTTATTTCTGGTTCATTCATTCTGGTTTGTGCACTTAGTTCATAATTGTTCAAAGTACACTCAAAGTGTAAACAAGTCTTGCTCCTATCTGCGGGTAAATGTATTTGCTTAGTAGTACAACTGTTTGGTTTTTCCACCAACATCATATAGATTTCTCCGTCTGTCTGTCTGTCTGTCCATGAGTCTTGCCAGCACAAGATTTCTGAAAGCTTTTGGTGGAATTCAGTGACGCTTCACTCAGTGACAGCACACCATATAAAGATGTGCATGACTGTATATACCAGACAAAGCCTGTGTGATGTCTCCCATTGGTTTTCTTTAGAGACCTGGAAGAGCCAAAATGAGCCCCTTGTCTGGGCATCCCCATGTTGAGAGCCCCACCCACACTGATTCACAATGAACTCATTAATGCAAAAAGGTGCATAAAAGGGTGAAGCGTGGGTGGCTCCGTGTGTGATGGAAAAGCCTGAACACGCCCCTTTATCCGAGTCTGAAGCACCAGCTAACAAGTTAACATTGGTTTAGCAGTGGAGTAACCACCCTCGTCATTTTAAAATAGACTTTAACCTTTATTTAACCAGGTTAATCCCGTTGAGATCGAGATCTCTTTTGCGAGGGAGACCTGGACAATTATAAAGCTTCCAATTCACCTAACCTGCATGTCCTTAAATGTGGGAGGAAACCAGAGCACCCGGAGGAAACACACGCAAACATGGGGAGAACATGCAAACTCTACACAGAAAGGCCAGAAGCGGGAATTGATCCCATGACCTTCTTGCTGTGAGGGAACAGTGCTAACCACTAATCCACCATGCTGCCCAAATGGATGACATCAAATCGTATGCCAAAAGTGAGCGAGGCATTGACTCACTGATCCACCTCACCAGGATCTACAGGATATCGAGATGTCATTCAAATTGGATAAGTGTGGCTGAATGGTGGCAAAGAGACTGAGGGGGTGGGGTTGCCAGAAGGCATGATAGGGGGACATATAGGACAGCTATCCCACAAGCCATTTTTTCCTTCAAAATTCTACTCATAACACCCCATAATGACAATATGAAAACCTTTTTTTGTTTCTTTCAATATGTATTTTTGCAGATTTATTGAAAATAAAAAACTAAGAAATCATGTGTACATAAGTATTCATACCCTTTGCTCAGTACTTTATTGATGCACCTTTGGCAGCAATTACAACCTCAAGTCTTCTTGAACATGATGCCACAAGCTTGGTGCACCTGTCTTTGGCCAGTTTTGCCCATTCCTGTTTGCAGCACCTCTCAAGCTCAATCAGGTTGGATGGGGAGCATTGGTGCCCAGCCATTTTCAGAGATGTTGGATTCAGGTCTGGGCTCTGGCTGGGCCACTCGAGGACATTCATAGAGTTGTTTTGAAGCCACTCCTTTATGCTTAGAGTCATTGTCCTGCTGAAAGATAAACTGTCACCCCAGTATGACACCAAGCGTGCTCTGGAGCAGGTTTTCATCCAGGATGTCTCTGTTCATTGTTGCATTCATCTTTCCCTCAATCCTGACTAGTGTCCCAGTTCCTGCCACTGAAAGACATCCCTTTTCTTCCTCAGAGGGAGTTTTTCCTTACCACTGTTGCTCTGGGGGTTGGTAAGGTTGGACCTTACTTGTGTGAAGTGCCTTGAGGCAACTCTGTTGTGATTTGGCGCTATATAAAGGAAAATAAATTGAAATTGAATTGAAATTGATGCTGCCACCACCATGCTTCACTGTAGGGATGGTGCCTGGTTTCCGCCAAGCATGATGCCTGGCATTCATGCCAAAGAGTTCAGTCTTTGTCTCATCAGACCAGAGAAGTTTGTTTCTCATGGTCTGAGAGTCCTTCAGGTGCCTTTTGTCAAACTCCAGGTGGGCTGCCATGTGCCTTTTACTAAGGAGTGGCTTCTGTCTGGCCACTCTACCATACAGACCTGATTGGTGGATTGCTGTAGAGACGGTTGTCCTTCTGGAAGGTTCTGTTCCCTCCACAGAGGCATGCTGGAGCTCTGACAGAGTGACCATCGATTTCTTGGCCACTTCCATGACTAAGGCCCCTCTCCCATGATCACTCAGTTTAGATGGCCGGTTCAGATTTTGTGCCTCCAGACAGTCCTGCCTCAGAGGTCTACAGTCAATTCCTTTGATGTCATGATTGGTTTGTGCTCTAATATGCACTGTCAACTGTGGGACCTTATATGTAGACAGGTGTGTGCCTTTCCAAATCATGTCCAGTCAACTGAATTTACGCCAGGTGGGCTCCAGTTAAGCTGTTGAAACATCTCAAGGATGATTTGTGGAAACAGGATGCACCAGAGCTCAATTTTGAGCTTCATGGCAAAGGCTCTGAATACTTATGTACACGTGATTTCTTAGGTTTTTTTTATTATTTATTTTTAATAAATTTTCAAATCTAAAGAAAAAGCAAAAAAAAAAACAAAAAAACAAAAAACACTTTTTAGACATTGTCATTATGGGATATAGTGTGTAGAATTTTGAGGAAAAAAATGATTTTAATCTATTTTGGAATAAGGCTGTAACGTACAACAATGTGGAAAAAGTGAAACACTGTGAATACTTTCCAGATGCCCTGTATATGCCAGTGATGTCAAGACATGAATAATCCTCACAGTGTATGGAGAGTTCCACCCAAAGGCCAGCAATCTGAAGCTCCTTTCACACCGGGCTTACGTATAGTTGCATTGTGCTGCGTATCACAACAATTAAGATTTAGGATGTTAGTGACCATCCAATCATCCACCGGGATTACTTTGTGCACTTCCGTGACCGGTTTCAAAGTATACAACATTCAGAACAAACAGCTATGGCAACTTCCTAAAACAAAGTACTCGTGAGTACTCTGATGTTTCCGACAGGTGATGTGACTATTAGAAGCGTCCCAGCGTGCGCTTGAATGTAGCTGCTAATGTTAAGAACTGAGACACAGATTAATTACAAAGTTGACATAAGTGTGATGTTGTGTTATGATGACTTGTTTTTAAGTGAAAACTGTTCATTTTAATGCAGTCACGGTAAAAGCTACAGCTCTGAGTACATCTGTGGCAGTTAGTCATAAACGCAGCCTGTCAATAATCTCTGCTCGAGGCTCAGCTTTGTACACAATTAATTATAAGTGTTATTATCAACAAATTGTAAAAAATTAATCGTCTGGGGAAAAAAACATCATGGAGACAGTTATTCATGTTTACAGCAACAGTAAAACAGCTGAGGGGGCAGTGTGCTGTGCAACGCACACACACACACACACACATTCCAGCTGCAAATTTACAGACTCTCTCAAAGTAAAAAAAAAAAAAGAAGCTTGCCAGCTCCACTGATTTAAAAAAAAAAAAAAACATAAAAGGGAGAAAAGCCAGAACATGCCATCTCACCCAGTTGTAGATTGTTTACCAAATGTAAACACACGATCTTTTATGTTGTCTTACTAACTGGGACGTTAAAAATGTGCAACATGCTTATGGAGCTAAATCAAGGCCAAAAATGTTGTAATCTGAAAATAAAAAACGATTGAAAAAATAAATTTTGAAGCTGAAAATTCGATGTTTGTTCTTGAATTTTAGAATCATTTAAAAAGTATTAGCAAAATAAAAATAAGTGTAAGAAATATATTTTTCAGTTTAAATAAATTTTTGATTTAGCTCTGTAATTTTTTTGATCAAATAATTTATTTTCATTCATATTTCTTTTTTTCACCTTCAGATCTTTTTTTTCACTTTCAGATCTTATTTTTTCAGTTTCAAACTTTTGGCCCCGTTCTGGCGTGGGAGGGCGTGGCTTCGATTGAGAGGGGCGTGGAATTGTGAGTGACAGGAGAGCAATCAGACCTCACATGATGTTGCTTTCAGGAAACGTGGGTACTTTGATAGATAATGACTTAACACTTTCTCTCCACTGCATTGTCTTGATACCTGTAAATAAAGTGATGCTAAAGATGTCTATTACAAGTAACTCTAGACCACTCTTGGTCATTTTTGATGTTTAAAAACTGGAAAATATGCAAGATTGTAAAGTTTAATACCTATACCTAAAAAAAACAATATGTCGCACATCCACACAAGACCGTGAACGCAGCATCGCCGCATGAAAATGACGCAGGTCGCTCATTTTACAGGCTGCAGTGGAGTGTTACAGCTTTCTAAGTGACACACAGAGAGACCAGGCTCTGCAGATCTGAAGAAAGATTTAATATGGACAGACCCAAGAAGACCGCCGGTAAATCCAAATCCAAAGCCGCCCGGAAGAGCGCTCCGGCTACCAGTGGTATGAAGAAGCCTCGCCGTAACAGGTGCGGCACTGTGGCGCTCCACCGCTACCAGAAATCCACCGAGCTGCTGATCCACAAGCTGCCCTTCCAGCACCTGGTGAGAGAAATCGCTCAGGACTTCAAGACCGATCTCCGCTTTCAGAGCTCCGCTGTGATGCTCTGCAGAAGGCCGGCGAGGCTGACCTGGTCAGCAGCTTGTGGATCAGCAGCTCGTGGATTTCTGGTAGCGGTGGATTTCTCTCAGCGCCATGGTTCTGGGCCTGTAACGGTGAGGTTTCTTCACACCGCCAGTAGCCGGAGCGATCTTCCGGGCGGCTTTGGATTTGGATTTACCGGCGGTCAACTTTGTTACATCGTCATTAAATTCACTATCCGGGACAACATACGGATCCACTGAACCAGCTGCTACACACTGATCACAATAAACAGCTTTATCTCGAGGGTTTAAAGCCTCGTAATAAGCTTTCATACTCTCTATTTTCTTTCACACGCCAGCCGCATAGTAAATAAACGATGGAGACAGGAGCAGAGTCATTATCTATCAAAGTACCCACATTTCCTGAAAGCAACATCATGTGAGGACTGATAGCTCTCCTGTCACTCACAATTCCACGCCCCTCTCAATCGAAGCCACGCCCTCCCACGCCAGAACGGGGTCAAAGGTTTGAAACTGAAAAAATAAGATCTGAAAGTGGAAAAAAGAAATATGAATGAAAATAAATTATTTGATCATAAAAATTACAGAGCTGAATCAAAAATGTATTTAAACTGAAAAATATATATCTTACACTTATTTTTATTTTGATAATACTTTTTTTAACTGATTATAAAATTCAAGAACAAACATTGAATTTTCAGTTTCAAAATTTATTTTTTCAATCTTTTTTTATTTTCATATTACAAAACTTTTGGCCTTGATTTAGCTCCATACATGTCCTTTAACCAGTTTTCCGTCTGGATTTCTGATTTTTTTTTCCATATCAAATACTCATAAATGTTTGATGGAGGTGAAATTTGTTGTGTGGGCCGCTGAAGAGGAGGTACTGCTGGCCCACCACCACCAGAGGGCGCCCTGTCTGGAGTGCGGGCTCCAGGCACCAGAGGGCGCTGCCGCCTCACAGGAGCAGCCGGGGTGACAGCTGTCACTTCTCGCCTAGACAGCTGTCACCAATCATCTGATCAGCAGTGGTATATCAGCAAGACGACATCTCCACCTCTTTGCCGAGATATCGCTCTACCTAGGAGGTACAGTACTCAGCCGAATGTGTTGTCTTTTTGACATTAACACTTTGTTACTTTTATGCGTTAAATAGCAGACATTCTTCCGACGAGAGGTTGGAGGTGGTTTTCCCGCCATACGGGTTGCTGGGTGCAAACGCACCCACATTTAACTGTTTTTGTTCCTCGCCAGCAGTACCAGATCCGACACGCGGAGGCAGTGGCCACCTGGGAGTTCGGGACTTGGCGGCTCCAGTATTCCCGGGGTTCGGTGGCGGAGGAAATCGTGTGGTTCCGGTTCTGCTTTGGACAGACGTCTCTTATCTTCGAGCCTGCCCACGTGACACATTTTGTGAATTGACTTCTTTGTCTATTGTTGAAATTTGTTGTGTTTGTTGTGCTTATTCACAACAGTAAAGTGTTGTTATTTGACTTCCTCCATTGTCCGTTCATTTGCGCCCCCTGTTGTGGGTCCGTGTTCCTACACTTTCCCAACAGGATATCTCGGCCTTAGAGACTGGGCTAAGGGGGGGTCAAAACATTCAAGTGAGACACACACAAATTGCCACACGACTCCCAGTCACAATCCTGAGCGGGGATTTAACCCTTCAAGCCCGAGCACTGGTGGACACCGGGTCAGAAGGGAATCTGCTAGACAGCAGATGGGCAAGGGAGGTAGGGCTCCCTCTGGTGGCGCTTCCTTCGCCGTTGCAGGTGCGGGCACTAGATGGCACCCTCCTCCCTTTACTCACACACAAGACACAACCAGTAACTCTGGTGGTGTCTGGAAACCACCGGGAGGAGATTGAGTTTTTTGTAACTCCTTCTACCTCCCGTGTGATTTTGGGCATCCCATGGATGTTGAAGCACAATCCCCGGATTGATTGGCCGTCTGGGGTGGTGGTTCAGTGGAGCGAAACCTGCCATCGGGGGTGTTTAGGATCCTCGGTTCCTCCCGGTTCACAGGCTAAGGAGGAGGTCAAAGTCCCTCCCAATCTGACGGCAGTGCCGGTTGAGTACCACGATCTTGCTGACGTCTTCAGTAAGGATCTGGCACTCACCCTTCCCCCGCACCGTCCGTACGATTGTGCCATTGATTTGGTTCCAGGCGCTGAGTTCCCGTCCAGCAGGCTGTACAACCTCTCACGACCTGAGCGCGAATCAATGGAGACCTACATCCGGGACTCATTAGCTGCCGGGCTGATCCGGAACTCCACCTCCCCGATGGGGGCAGGTTTCTTTTTTGTGGGCAAGAAAGATGGCGGACTTCGTCCATGTATTGATTACAGGGGGCTGAATGAGATTATGGTTCGCAACCGATACCCGTTGCCATTGTTAGATTCCGTGTTCACCCCCCTGCATGGAGCCAAAATCTTTACTAAGCTGGATCTTAGAAATGCGTATCACCTGGTTCGGATCCGGAAGGGAGACGAATGGAAGACGGCATTTAACACCCCATTAGGTCACTTTGAGTACCTGGTCATGCCGTTCGGCCTCACCAACGCCCCCGCGACGTTCCAAGCCTTGGTTAACGACGTCTTGCGGGACTTCCTGCACCAATTCGTTTTCGTATATCTGGACGATATTCCCATCTTTTCTCCGGATCCTGAGACCCATGTCCAGCATGTACGTCAGGTCCTGCAGCGGTTGTTAGAGAACCGACTGTGAAGGGCGAGAAGTGCGAGTTTCACCGCACGTCTTTGTCCTTCCTGGGGTTTATCATCTCCTCTAACTCCGTCGCCCCTGATCCGGCCAAGGTTGCGGCGGTGAGATATTGGCCCCAACCAACAAGCCGTAGGAAGCTGCAACAGTTCCTCGGCTTCGCTAATTTCTATAGGAGGTTCATTAAGGGCTACAGTCAGGTAGTTAGCCCCCTGACAGCCCTGACCTCTCCAAAAGTCCCCTTCACCTGGTCGGATCGGTGCGAAGCCGCGTTCAAGGAGTTGAAACGACGGTTCTCTACTGCGCCAGTTTTGGTGCAGCCCGACCCTAGCCGCCAGTTCATGGTTGAAGTGGACGCCTCTGACTCAGGGATAGGAGCCGTGCTGTCCCAGAGCGGAGAGACCGATAAGGTACTTCACCCGTGTGCCTACTTTTCACGCAGGTTGACCCCAGCTGAACGGAACTATGACGTCGGCAATCGAGAACTCCTTGCGGTGAAAGAGGCTCTTGAAGAGTGGAGACATCTGTTGGAGGGAACGTCCGTGCCATTCACGGTTTTCACTGACCACCGGAACCTGGAGTATATCAGGACCGCCAAGCAGCTGAACCCCAGGCAAGCCCGCTGGTCACTGTTCTTCGGCCGTTTTGACTTCCGGATCACCTACCGCTCCGGGACCAAAAACCAGAGATTGGATGCCTTGTCCCGGGTGCATGAAGACGAAGTCAAAACGGAGTTGTCGGATCCACCGGAACCTATCATCCCGGAGTCCGCTATCGTGGCCACCCTCACCTGGGACGTAGAGAAAACTGTCCGGGAGGCCCTGGCACGGAGCCCGGATCCCGGAACTGGGCCGTAGAACAAACTTTACGTCCCACCAGAGGCCAGGGCTGCAGTCATGGACTTCTGTCACGGCTCCAAGTTCTCCTGTCATCCAGGGGTGCGTAGGACCGTGGCAGTTGTCCGGCAGCGCTTCTGGTGGGCGTCCCTGGAGGCCGACGTCCGGGATTATATCCAGGCCTGCACCACCTGCGCCAGGGGCAAGGCTGACCACCGCAGGGCATCGGGACTGCTCCAGCCGCTGCCTGTGCCTCATCGCCCCTGGTCCCACATCGGCCTGGATTTTGTCACGGGCCTCCCGCCGTCCCAGGGCAACACCACCATCCTCACAATAGTGGACCGATTCTCCAAGGCGGCCCACTTCGTGGCCCTCCCAAAGCTCCCGACTGCCCAGGAGACAGCGGACCTCCTGGTCCACCATGTCGTCCGGCTGCATGGGATTCCAACAGACATCGTCTCCGACCGCGGTCCCCAGTTCTCCTCGCAAGTCTGGAGGAGCTTCTGCCGGGAACTGGGGGCCACGGTGAGTCTCTCGTCCGGGTATCATCCTCAGACCAACGGGCAAGCAGAACGGGTCAATCAGGAGGTGGAACAGGCCCTGCGCTGCGTGACGGCCGCGCACCCGGCGGCCTGGAGTACCCATTTGGCCTGGATTGAGTATGCCCATAACAGCCAGGTGTCTTCAACCACCGGCCTCTCCCCTTTTGAGGTGTGTCTGGGGTATCAGCCCCCGTTGTTTCCGGTGGTTGAGGGAGAGGTCGGTGTGCCCTCGGTCCAGGCCCACCTGCGGAAGTGCCGTCGGGTGTGGCGCGCCGCCCGTTCTGCTTTGCTAAAGGCCCGGACGAGGGCAAAAGCCCATGCAGACCGTCGGCGGACCCCGGCCCCTGCGTATCGGCCTGGGCAGGAGGTGTGGTTGTCCACAAAGGACATTCCCCTGAAAGTGGACTCCCCCTAAACTACAGGACCGTTACATCGGTCCCTTCAGAATCCTTAAGGTCATCAGTCCAGCCGCAGTGAGGCTTCAGCTTCCGGCCTCACTGCGGATCCATCCTGTTTTCCATGTGTCCCGGATAAAGCCGCATCACACCTCACCCCTCTGTGCTCCGGGTCCGGCGCCGCCTCCTGCCCGGATCATCGATGGCGAGCCGGCTTGGACTGTGCGCCGGCTCTTGGATGTCCGTAGGATGGGCCGGGGCTTCCAGTATTTGGTGGACTGGGAGGGGTACGGACCCGAAGAACGCTCCTGGGTGAAGAGGAGCTTCATCCTGGACCCGGCCCTCCTGGCCGATTTCTACCGCCGCCACCCGGACAAGCCTGGTCGGGCGCCAGGAGGCGCCCGTTGAGGGGGGGGTCCTGTTGTGTGGGCCGCTGAAGAGGAGGTACTGCTGGCCCACCACCACCAGAGGGCGCCCTGTCTGGAGTGCGGGCTCCAGGCACCAGAGGGCGCTGCCGCCTCACAGGAGCAGCCGGGGTGACAGCTGTCACTTCTCGCCTACGACAGCTGTCACCAATCATCTGATCAGCAGTGGTATATCAGCAAGACGACATCTCCACCTCTTTGCCGAGATATCGCTCTACTTAGGAGGTACAGTACTCAGCCGACTGTGTTGTCTTTTTGACATTAACACTTTGTTACTTTTGTGCGTTAAATAGCAGACATTCTTCCGACGAGAGGTTGGAGGTGGTTTTTCCGCCATACGGGTTGCTGGGTGCAAACGCACCCACATTTAACTGTTTTTGTTCCTCGCCAGCAGTACCAGATCCGACACGCGGAGGCAGTGGCCACCTGGGAGTTCGGGACTTGGCGGCTCCAGTATTCCCGGGGTTCGGTGGCGGAGGAAATTGTGTGGTTCCGGTTCTGCTTTGGACAGACGTCTCTTATCTTCGAGCCTGCCCACGTGACACATTTTGTGAATTGACTTCTTTGTCTATTGTTGTAATCTGTTGTGTTTGTTGTGCTTATTCACAACAGTAAAGTGTTGTTATTTGACTTCCTCCATTGTCCGTTCATTTGCGCCCCCTGTTGTGGGTCCGTGTTCCTACACTTTCCCAACAGAAATGATTGAATTAAATTATTTCTTCAAATGAATTGTAAGTTTCAGAGCAGCCAAATAGACTTTTTACAGCAATTACTAAGTTTCATATTTTAGTTTCAAATATGAGGGGTGGGCAGGGGTGATGGTCACGTGGTTAGTGCACCAGTGTTGCCACCCTGGCGACTTTATCGCTAAATCTGATGACTTTCCAAACCCTCTTGATGACTTATTTTCTCAAACGAGACTAGCGACAAATCTACCTACTTTTCCTAGGGACACTGGAGACTTTTCTGGTGTTTGGGGGCTCAAAAATAAAAGCACATATTGATCTGGTCTCTGTTCTCACCGAGCGGCAGCGGGTCTCCCCACCTCCGTTGCAGCTGAAAAGGCACAGAGCCCTATTGCAAAGCACTGAGCGGAGGGATATCTACAATCCTCCGTGTTCAAACATGTACGCGTGATGCCTCTACAGCTGTTCCCACATTGAATGACAAACTTTACTGGGACTCAGTGAGCCTTTATCTCATTTGCTGCATTGTGACTGCCCTGGCCTTGAGAAGTTATTTTATTTTAAGAGGTGATAGCCAATTTTAATGGCAAAATAAACAAACAAACAAACAATCAAGTTTATTTGTAGTTCTAAATATTACGGTGTTTTACTTACTTTTTTGTCTCTCACAATGTTTTTTTTTTCAACAAATACATTAATAATAAATGAACAAAGGACAAGGCCACAATAACATTCACTGTATTATCATTATAAATAGAAGGAGATAGGAAAAAAAGTCTTAGCCGTCGTATACAACGGCTAAGACCAAGCTTTACTAAATTATAAATAACTTTTGAATGATATGAGATAGCAACTTTTTTTTTGCTGAAAAGTTAACTCCGCGGACTTTCGAGCCAGTCATTGGCCATCTTTGTACTCCTCATAGAAGCTGTGTGATGACGTGCGCAATGTGAGTGTCCAATCGGAATTGGTTCACCGTCACATGGTTTTCCAAAATCCAATCGTAGGACAGATTTACCTCACGTGAAAAGCCAAAGATCGTTTTCAGGAGTGATATGTTACTAGTTGGCCCGTTTGAATAGCCCCCTGGGTGCTCCAATGAGTACATACTGTTAGTACATACTCAGTGTGCCCTGCGCCATTACGCACAGCGATCAGTGAAAGCAGGAGCACACGGAAAGCCTCTGATGACAATCTCACGTGCTCAAACAGAGTGTGTAACTGTCAGGATTGCTCCACTAGTTTGCATGTGAATGTTACTGGATAACTCTGTAGCTTTCTCTGCGTAAAGCACTGTTTACCATATCAGTGGACAACAAAACGCATAGACTATTTTGTATATATTGTTCAAAATGTGCATTTGTTTATTGTATGAACCTTTTTGTTGTACAGACTTTCACACAAGACCTCAAATTACCTTTTATAAAGTGTCAAAATAGTTGTTTATTATAATTTGTTGTGTGTTTTGAATAAATGTGTGTGGAAAATTATTTTTTGCTTTATTTTTTCCTTCCTTATTTTTGATTGTAAACCTTTATTACTCTTATAAAACACAACAAAAAGATATATATTCTGAAAGCACGGGTTGTCCTGAAATAAAGGAGACATAAAGCTTGATTGTGGGATGCAGGGAGAGCTGTTAACAGCAATAATAAAACATTTATGCCAGGCGAGTGAACTATCCAAAAAATGCCCTCGGACCACAGAGGGTTAACTGGCCACATGGCCAAATCAGGATGTAAAAACGGGCAGTTTTTAAAAATCGAGCATATGGCACTCCTCACATAGAAATAAGTTTGGTGTTCTTATCGATGTGGTCTGTTAAAAGTAATAGGAGAAAAAAAATCTTACTTTGAGTAATAAGCACTTAAATGTAGTAGCATTTTTTTTATGTTTTTAATTCTCAACCATTTTCAGAGCTTTGTAAGGGGAAAGGGCACGATATGTACAAAATCTGACATGATTTTTAAATTCTACAGCGAAGCTTAGCCCTAGACACTGACTTGGAGATATTCATGCTGGAAAGTGCATGGAGAGCCTTGATAGGTAAAATTCAAATAAATAAAATTTCCAGGGGCTGTGGCTTCAACACTATTTGAGATACAGACCTAATATTTTAGGTTTTTTCATATCTGTGGCATTGGAGTACCTGGAATTTTTTTTCAGAAGAATCTGAGAAGGTGACCTGTGACCTGCTGGGTGACTTGAGATATACTGACCCCAATGCCATTAGGGCAATTCTATGGTAATGGAATTACAACAGCAGCAAAATCTGGACATATGGCATCTAACCATGACAGATTAGCCCAGATTGTAATTCCATTACCGTAGAATTGCCCATTAGTGTGTTTTTGCAACAACAAGATTGCTAAGATCTTGCTTTTACCCATCATGAGATGTTTCTTGTGTGACACCTTGGTAAAGAGACACCTTTTTAGGCCATCAGTTGGAACTGAACCAGCTGATATTTGCACTGACAAAGGGCAGGACTGCTTTTTAATTACTGATAGATTTCAGTTGGTGTCACGGATCAGTCGAGCCTTGCAAAATTTTATGAACAAATGCAAGACAAATAGATTGACAAATTGATGGTAGGAAACTTTTTTCTAATTAAAATGAGAAAAAGTGCACACAAATATATGCCCAGGGTCATAAATGACCCCACTTGGTTGCTTGAGAGTGAACCTGCATTGTCTCATTCCACCCAGCTGTAAAAGTAGATGCTGGCGTTGGCTGGGTAAGTAAGTGGGGCATCATTGTAAAGCAGTTTGATGAAACCATGCTGAATGGAAATGTGCTATAGATATGCAGACCTTCCTCTTCAATCAATCAATCAATCAATTTTTTTATATAGCGCCAAATCACAACAAACAGTTGCCCCAAGGCGCCTTATATTGTAAGGCAAGGCCATACAACAATTATGTAAAACCCCAACGGTCAAAACGACCCCCTGTGAGCAAGCACTTGGCTACAGTGGGAAGGAAAAACTCCCTTTTAACAGGAAGAAACCTCCAGCAGAACCAGGCTCAGGGAGGGGCAGTCTTCTGCTGGGACTGGTTGGGGCTGAGGGAGAGAACCAAAAAAAAGACATGCTGTGGAGGGGAGCAGAGATCGATCACTAATGATTAAATGCAGAGTGGTGCATACAGAGCAAAAAGAGAAAGAAACAGTGCATCATGGGAACCCCCCAGCAGTCTACGTCTATAGCAGCATAACTAAGGGATGGTTCAGGGTCACCTGATCCAGCCCTAACTATAAGCTTTAGCAAAAAGGAAAGTTTTAAGCCTAATCTTAAAAGTAGAGAGGGTGTCTGTCTCCCTGATCTGAATTGGGAGCTGGTTCCACAGGAGAGGAGCCTGAAAGCTGAAGGCTCTGCCTCCCATTCTACTCTTACAAACCCTAGGTACTATGGTACTACGAGGTCCCTAAGATAAGATGGGACCTGATTATTCAAAACCTTATAAGTAAGAAGAAGAATTTTAAATTCTATTCTAGAATTAACAGGAAGCCAATGAAGAGAGGCCAATATGGGTGAGATATGCTCTCTCCTTCTAGTCCCCGTCAGTACTCTAGCTGCAGCATTTTGAATTAACTGAAGGCTTTTTAGGGAACTTTTAGGACAACCTGATAATAATGAATTACAATAGTCCAGCCTAGAGGAAATAAATGCATGAATTAGTTTTTCAGCATCACTCTGAGACAAGACCTTTCTGATTTTAGAGATATTGCGTAAATGCAAAAAGCAGTCCTACATATTTGTTTAATATGCGCTTTGAATGACATATCCTGATCAAAAATGACTCCAAGATTTCTCACAGTATTACTAGAGGTCAGGGTAATGCCATCCAGAGTAAGGATCTGGTTAGACACCATGTTTCTAAGATTTGTGGGGCCAAGTACAATAACTTCAGTTTTATCTGAGTTTAAAAGCAGGAAATTAGAGGTCATCCATGTCTTTATGTCTGTAAGACAATCCTGCAGTTTAGCTAATTGGTGTGTGTCCTCTGGCTTCATGGATAGATAAAGCTGGGTATCATCTGCGTAACAATGAAAATTTAAGCAATACCATCTAATAATACTGCCTAAGGGAAGCATGTATAAAGTAAATAAAATTGGTCCTAGCACAGAACCTTGTGGAACTCCATAATTAACTTTAGTCTGTGAAGAAGATTCCCCATTTACATGAACAAATTGTAATCTATTAGACAAATATGATTCAAACCACCGCAGCGCAGTGCCTTTAATACCTATGGCATGCTCTAATCTCTGTAATAAAATTTTATGGTCAACAGTATCAAAAGCAGCACTGAGGTCTAACAGAACAAGCACAGAGATGAGTCCACTGTCCGAGGCCATAAGAAGATCATTTGTAACCTTCACTAATGCTGTTTCTGTACTATGATGAATTCTAAAACCTGACTGAAACTCTTCAAATAGACCATTCCTCTGCAGATGATCAGTTAGCTGTTTTACAACTACCCTTTCAAGAATTTTGAGAGAAAAGGAAGGTTGGAGATTGGCCTATAATTAGCTAAGATAGCTGGGTCAAGTGATGGCTTTTTAAGTAATGGTTTAATTACTGCCACCTTAAAAGCCTGTGGTACATAGCCAACTAACAAAGATAGATTGATCATATTTAAGATCGAAGCATTAAATAATGGTAGGGCTTCCTTGAGCAGCCTGGTAGGAATGGGGTCTAATAAACATGTTGATGGTTTGGATGAAGTAACTAATGAGAATAACTCAGACAGAACAATCGGAGAGAAAGAGTCTAACCAAATACCGGCATCACTGAAAGCAGCCAAAGATAACGATACGTCTTTGGGATGGTTATGAGTAATTTTTTCTGTAATAGTTAAAATTTTGTTAGCAAAGAAAGTCATGAAGTCATTACTAGTTAAAGTTAATGGAATACTCAGCTCAATAGAGCTCTGACTCTTTGTCAGCCTGGCTACAGTGCTGAAAAGAAACCTGGGGTTGTTCTTATTTTCTTCAATTAGTGATGAGTAGAAAGATGTCCTAGCTTTACGGAGGGCTTTTTTATAGAGCAACAGACTCTTTTTCCAGGCTAAGTGAAGATCTTCTAAATTAGTGAGACGCCATTTCCTCTCCAACTTACGGGTTATCTGCTTTAAGCTACGAGTTTGTGAGTTATACCACGGAGTCAGACACTTCTGATTTAAAGCTCTCTTTTTCAGAGGAGCTACAGCATCCAAAGTTGTCTTCAATGAGGATGTAAAACTATTGACGAGATACTCTATCTCCCTTACAGAGTTTAGGTAGCTACTCTGCAGTGTGTTGGTATATGGCATTAGAGAACATAAAGAAGGAATCATATCCTTAAACCTAGTTACAGCGCTTTCTGAAAGACTTCTAGTGTAATGAAACTTATTCCCCACTGCTGGGTAGTCCATCAGAGTAAATGTAAATGTTATTAAGAAATGATCAGACAGAAGGGAGTTTTCAGGGAATACTGTTAAGTCTTCTATTTCCATACCATAAGTCAGAACAAGATCTAAGATATGATTAAAGTGGTGGGTGGACTCATTTACTTTTTGAGCAAAGCCAATAGAGTCTAATAATAGATTAAATGCAGTGTTGAGGCTGTCATTCTCAGCATCTGTGTGGATGTTAAAATCGCCCACTATAATTAACTTATCTGAGCTAAGCACTAAGTCAGACAAAAGGTCTGAAAATTCACAGAGAAACTCACAGTAACGACCAGGTGGACGATAGATAATAACAAATAAAACTGGTTTTTGGGACTTCCAATTTGGATGGACAAGACTAAGAGACAAGCCTTCAAATGAATTAAAGCTCTGTCTGGGTTTTGGATTAATTAATAAGCTGGAATGGAAGATTGCTGCTAATCCTCCACCCCGGCCCGTGCTACGAGCATTCTGACAGTTAGTGTGACTCGGGGGTGTTGACTCATTTAAACTAACATATTCATCCTGCTGTAACCAGGTTTTCTGTTAGGCAGAATAAATCAATATGTTGATCAATTATTATATCATTTACCAACAGGGACTTAGAAGAGAGAGACCTAATGTTTAATAGACCACATTTAACTGTTTTAGTCTGTGGTGCAGTTGAAGGTGCTATATTATTTTTTCTTTTTGAATTTTTATGCTTAAATAGATTTTTGCTGGTTATTGGTAGTCTGGGAGCAGGCACCGTCTCTACGGGGATGGGGTAATGAGGGGATGGCAGGGGGAGAGAAGCTGCAGAGAGGTGTGTAAGACTACAACTCTGCTTCCTGGTCCCAACCCTGGATAGTCACGGTTTGGAGGATTTAAGAAAATTGGCCAGATTTCTAGAAATGAGAGCTGCTCCATCCAAAGTGGGATGGATGCCGTCTCTCCTAACAAGACCAGGTTTTCCCCAGAAGCTTTGCCAATTATCTATGAAGCCCACCTCATTTTTTGGACACCACTCAGACAGCCAGCAATTCAAGGAGAACATGCGGCTAAACATGTCACTCCCGGTCCGATTGGGGAGGGGGCCCAGAGAAAACTACAGAGTCCGACATTGTTTTTGCAAAGTTACACACCGATTTAATGTTAATTTAGTGACCTCCGATTGGCGTAACCGGGTGTCATTACTGCCGACGTGAATTACAATCTTACCAAATTTCGCTTAGCCTTAGCCAGCAGTTTCAAATTTCCTTCAATGTCGCCTGCTCTGGCCCCCGGAAGACAATTGACTATGGTTGCTTGGTGTCGCTAACTTCACATTTCTCAAAACAGAGTCGCCAATAACCAGAGTTTGATCCTCGGCGGGTGTGTCGTCGAGTGGGAAAAAACGGTTAGAGATGTGAACGGGTTGGCGGTGTACACGGGGCTTCTGTTTAGGGCTACGCTTCCTCCTCACAGTCACCCAGTCAGCCTGCTTTCCCGGCTGCTCGGGATCTGCCAGGGGGGAACTAACGGCGGCTAAGCTACCTTGGTCCGCACCGACTACAGGGGCCTTGCTAGCTGTAGAATTTTCCACGGTGCGGAGCCGAGTCTCCAATTCGCCCAGCCTGGCCTCCAAAGCTACGAATAAGCTACACTTATTACAAGTACCATTACTGCTAAAGGAGGCCGAGGAATAACTAAACATTTCACACCCAGAGCAGAAAAGTGCGGGAGAGACAGGAGAAGCCGCCATGCTAAATCGGCTAAGAGCTAGTAGCTACGCTAAGCTAGCGGATTCCTAAAAACACGCAAAGTGAATAATGTGTAAATAATTTAGAGGTGATTCAGCAGAAGGAGTGCTTTAGTTAAGGCACGTAAAGATTACACTGGGAAACAAATCGTAATCTAGATAACTAGATCAATCTAACTGCGCAGATTAAACAGCTAACAGATAC
Source organism: Thalassophryne amazonica (assembly GCF_902500255.1). Taxonomy (NCBI): domain Eukaryota; kingdom Metazoa; phylum Chordata; class Actinopteri; order Batrachoidiformes; family Batrachoididae; genus Thalassophryne; species Thalassophryne amazonica. The sequence goes on from NC_047105.1 coordinate 132,615,263, forward strand.
AGAAAAACACCGCTGTGCTCCGGAACAGGAAGTGATACAATACCGCAGTGAGAGCCAACCACCAGTAGAGGCAAGCAAGATATTCTTCTTCTCAAATGGGTTACAACCAGCAAAATTTAGAAGTTGTTTTTTCCTGGACACTCTTGGCTTCTCTGTGATCTGAGACTCAAGCATTTTCAGGCCCATGATGTACACTTTGTTAAAACTTGCTCAGGTGTTTATGCTTAAATGTGTGTTATATCTGTCTGTAGGCTTGTGGATGACCGCTGTGTGGTGCAGCCGGATACAGGTGACCTCAGCAACCCGCCGAAGAAATTCAGAGGTTTGTTCTCAGAAATGACATCTTCTCAGGTCTTGTTTAAGGGCCCCTTCACACATAACACAATTTAAGCCAACTAGCACACAAAGGAGGAATTGCATGCCAGTCGTGAAAAATCAGAGCTGCCTCCAACACCTCGTACACCTCGCTACAATTATTTGCGCACACCAGCTGCCGAAAGATAGAGAGTGCCCTGTTTGAGTCGGCCAAATTCCCGGTGACACACACGAACATCCAGCACCGCTTGCTGGACACTTAGAAAATGTGCGGCCATTCACGCTGTTAGCACAAAAATAGTGAGCAGATGATTACTTTCGAGCTGGATGTGAAATTTGTCTAAGTGCCCCCCAAGACTGTGGCATTGCAAAAAGCAACACACATGTGGCGTGCGGGTGGAAAACACACTTGCATGACATGCTGATATGTATTTACAGACATGATGTGAAACGGATCGTCAGATCACGCAGCAGGCGATCTGAATGTCACACGTGTCCAGCAGAACATGCGCGCCGCAGGGCTATGACAATATGACAAGCCAACAGTGCCACAAATACACCACTTTCAGTCACATATCACCAAAAATATGCCGTAACAAATGCAGTTTTTTCAGTTATTGTGCCACATTTTTCTCTCTCTTTTAAAAAAAAAACGTTTATCTCCTTGTTGATTTTAGCCATTTTATGCTCTTCTTATATGACAGTGATTGTAGTGCAGTGGTACAGTTTCCGTCTGGTAATCTGAGGTTTTGTAAATTTCAGGTTCAAATCCAATGAGTGGCATTTATTTTTATTTAACCAGGGTTATTTAACTACAGGGTTCTGTATTGTGTCCCCTTTTATTTATTATTGATATCAACCCAGTGATATTCACTAATTATACAGCTGGTTTTTATTTTATTTTTCATCACATCAGCGGCGTGATGTGGTGCAGCTGCTCCTCGCTGTGTTCGTGCACATTCACAATGGTTTGTGGTTCCCCAATTCGTGTTTGGTTTGCGAATTTTCTTCTAGTTTCTGTGTCTTTCGTGTTATGTGTGAAGAGGCCCTAATGGCTGTCCAAACCATAATTCAGGATTGTGCACTGCCACTACCCATTTTTCCACTGCTTGTCTGTGGACACATCGCAATGGCAGCAGTTCAAAGCTGGCCATACACTTCACAGTGATAGAGTATGAATCTGCTTTCCTCCAAGATTGTTAAGAATCATATGTCATATTGCAGTGTAGCATCATCCAGAAGAATATAATATGTGTTTTAGGTTATTTGAAATTATCACTTGTGGATAATTTTACCTCAAATACTGGGGGCACCACCTATGACTGAATGATATTATAACAAAGTTATAATATCGCTGATTTTAGGGTCAGTCAATAGGAAATATTAAAATCAGTCTCTAATCTTCAGGAGTAAGTTCCACATGTCAAGTCCGACCCCCCTCTGTAAAACCATACAAAATCACAGACAACTTCACACGTTTAAACATTTATTTAACTCAGTCAGGAGTTAAATAACAGTACATATCACAGTCAGGCAATTTGATGATGATGAATTTCACTGAGCAATTATTATTTGATGTTCAGACCATTTGGTTTAGTTGCAAGAATTTAAGAATGAATTTCATCCTAATCAGCAGGGAATTTACTTTGGTATTTATTAATGTGAGATGGTTAGTGAAGGTGAATAGGATTAAATAAAAGCCACTTTGGAGGTGCTGTGCAGATCGGTCTCCATAGGTCAGATGCTGGAATTGTCTCATTTTCAGTCGATGATCCGTCTGTCACACAACTGCTTCAGGGACCTTGACAGAGAGACTCTGCCGGTCACCACACCCGGTTTCGTTGGTTACCGGGGACGCTTTCCGTTGTTAAGCTGTGACTTGCGGCAGCAGTTCAAATCGCTGTTGACGTCTCAGTTGACCTGGATGTTTTTATCTCTGCAGCGCTTGTAGTCTGGGATGGTCAGAATAAAGGCTCGAGTGTCTTTATTTATTCTATTCGCCAAAACAAAAATTCGTCTTTGGAAGCTAGATCAAATCACAAAACACGATACAAAAATAGCTGACTTTGTAAGAAAAATGTTTGCGAGATGAATTTGGAGTTCAAGAAGAAAAAAGGTTTTAATTTGAAAAATCACACAAGGAAGTTAAATGCGCCTTTTGAAGAAGAAATTTATGGCCATTGCTTAATTGCTTAATGCAAACTTAGGACGTTGAATGTTGGTACAGCTTTCCACTACAGCAGCATATATGGTGTAACTTCCATGGGATCTTGTGTGTTGTTAAAATGAGATCGCATCGCCACCTTTCTCCTCTCCATCATATCAGCAAATGCTCTCTCTTTCTCTCTCTCTGCCAGTCATACTACCACCATTCACTTTCCTGACTCTCACTTCCACCCTGCTAGCTTTCCTCCTCACACTCTGTCTCTGGACATGTTCTCCTGCTCTTCTTCACCTTTGCCCAGCAGTAGCCCAATTTCCACCAGTACCCTGTTGGGCAACAGCACGGGTGACTGTTGCTGTTAATCTGGGTCTCAACCAATGTGGTGTGGAAATTGTTGCTTTTTTACACCTGATGCCCCTCCTGGTGTAACCCTACTCATTTATCCGGCCTTGAGACCTGCAGTCAGAATGGACTGGCTGCACACCCCGTGTGATGGAGGTCCCTGAACATTCACTGCCATTCAGAAATCCCACTCCTGCTGTCTCTCTGTCCTCCCTAATGCCCATTCCCCCGTCCACTTCACACAAGCACTGCCCTTCGAGGAGCCACAGGAGCTAGGCAGAAAAAAAATGTTTGTTGCTTTTTTACTGATCTCGAACTGAACCGTCGCGTGACTCAAAATGTGACTTCTTTTTGTTGTTCCACTTCTACCACTTACATTTAAAAAAGGTGGATCTGTTCATTAGTCCTCAGTGGCTCACTGTTGCAGAATTCCTTGATGCAAATGCATTTCTTGTATTTTACTGGATGTATCAAACTTGAGCAATAAAATGCTACAAATGTTTTGATTTATATAACGACTGAGTGGATTCTTGTCATTTGATTGGTGCTTTGTATGTCACATGACATGGATTAATTCATGGACTGGACTCATTTCTGACGTGATTTTTTTTTTTTTTCGCTGCACTGAGGCCGTATACAGTCTTATTTTTGTTGTTCACGCATGCACAAGCGCCGATGAGGTTGCGTGTGTGCGTGCATGCGCAGGGGACACAACTTTCCTGAGACATAATTTGAGCTAACTGACACTGCTAATTCTTGTAAGATACACACACACAAAACAAATCCACTGTGCTGTCTGTTGGCAGGAAGAGAGAAAGAAAACCTGGACTCACTTCTTCTGGCGTGACTTTTTTTTTCACTGCACTGAGGACGTACACAGCTCGACTGAGCCGGTTGCGTGTGTGCACGTGTGCGGGACAGCAGTATGATGACTTGATTGAGTTAACTGACACTGCTACACACACACACACACACACACACACACACACACATGCAAAATCCACTCCACTGTAAGCCGTCTGGATGCATGAAAAGCTGCTCATATGAAACGCTGATGTGATTTTTGGCTGGACTGAGGAATTACACAAAGTCTTTTTGTTTTTATGGAAGTCCGAGGTCAGTGCACGGCATCACTGGACTACACGTCACAGTGGAACACCAAAATGTAAGTCCCTTTTCTGTTGTTTATAAATTAAATTAATCGCCTTGTTGAATGGTATGTTCCAGCTTTCACCTCATGAAATATTTATATCATTGAACTCATAAACATTCATTATTTGTATACCGATTGCTTCAGTGTCAACATTATGTAGATAATATGGAATCAAGTTTCAATTTATATTTTGAGTTTATGTCTGTGATGCAATTCCACAACACTGGATAATAATCTGGATGGTCTTTTTCCTCTTTAGTCCGGAGGATACAACGTCCATGATTTCCAAAAACAATTTGAAATGTGAACTCATCAGACCACAGCACTTATCCACTTTGCGTCTGTCCATTTAAAATGAGCTTGGGCCCAGAGAAGAGTCGGTGAAGAGACTCCATCTCAGACGTGCTGCTGTGATCTGAAATGATGAATGAATGAATGAAACAATAGAAAAAAACTTACAACAAAGAAGAAAATGAATCAGCAGTGCATCAGTGTGCCTGAAAGGGTATAGGCAGAAGCAAAGCTTATTAATGCCTACCCCTTTAACCAAAAATAAAATGATCTAGCCCAAAAGGAGTGGGGGGGAGTAAAAAATCCTACTATTCCAACTCCCATTTTCAACCATTGCAAACTCTTCAGCTTAAAGGACACAATCCAAACTATACATACACAGTGAAGCAAGGCGAACCAATTTTTATGGGGGGAGCATTCGGTCTGCGACAGGGGCATGCATGACTTTGAGTTTATTTACATTTCAGTGACGTGCGGTGAGGTTGATGGCTGGTGAGGGGTGTAATGTGCTCAAACTTTCTGCTTTGTGTTAAAACTCTGGCTGCAGCATTTTGAACCAGTTGGAGACCCTGAATGCTGGACTGCAGTAAACCAGAAAATAAAACATTGCAGTAGTCCAATCTAGAAGAGATAAATGCATGGATCAGGGTCTCAGCAACAGCCATAGACAGGATGGGTTGAATCTTCGCTATATTTCGCAAGTGCAAGAAAGCAGTCCTAGTAATATTTCTAATGTGGAGGTCAAAGGACAACGTAGAATCAAAAATGACCCCAGGGTTCCTCACTTTGTCCGTGTGATGTATGACACATGAGCCTAGGCTAAGCGTTAACTGATCAAATTGATGCCGATGTTTCACTGAACCAAGAACCATCATTTCAGTCTTATCAGAGTTTAAAAGTAGGAAGTTTCAAGACATCCAGCTTCTCAGTGATGCAAGGTAATCTTATAAGGATTTTATGTGTAAGAGATGACCAGCAGTTATTGGCATGTATAACTGAATATCATCAGCATAGCAGTAAAAGGTAATCCCAAAGTGTGTGCCCAAGTGGTGCTATATAAAGGGAGAAAAGACGGACCCCTGTGGAACGCCAAATTTCATGTCACTAAGGTTACAGGTAGTGTTACTGTACAAAACACAGTGAGAATGACTGGTCAAGTATGACGTCAACCATGCAAGGACACTCCCAGTAATCCCAAAATGTTTTTCCAGCCTATCAAGTAGAATATGATGATCCACGGTATCAAATGCAGCACTGAGATCTAACAGCACCAGAACCATAGTGGTGTCCGAATCCACTGCAAGCAGAAGATCATTCACTACTTTCGTGAGAGCCGTCTCTGTGGAATGATATTTGCTAAAAGCAGACTGCAGTGGCTCAAAGAGATTATTCTCAGTAAGATAGTCCATGAGCTGCCGTGAAACCACTTTTTCCAGAATTTTAGAGCAAAATGATAGATTTGATATTGGCCGATAGTTTTTCAGTACACTAGGGTCAAGATTAGGTTTCTTAAGTAATGATTTAATCACTGCAGATTTGAAACATTTAGGAACAGATCCAGAATTTAAAGAAAGATGAATAATTTCCAGCACAGTCAGCCCAAGAGTGGACCACAGGTCCTGAAACAGTTTTGTTGTTATAGGATCAAATAGACAGGTTGTGCTTTTTGTTGATGTTACGAGTTTCATCAGCATGCCTAGACAATCTCAAATTCTGTAAATCTAGATAATACCTCAGTAATAGTGCCCACCTCAATAATAGGGTGTAGTGGCTGGGTTAAGGCGTGCTGGGATATGTTTAATCTAATGTCTTCTATTTTCTTCTCAAAGTAATCTAGGAAATCTTGTGCTGTAAAATTAGCGCAAACTACAGGTGGTTGTCCATGAATAAGTGTTGCCACCATGTTGAACAAGAACTTTGTGTTATGCTTGTTTTTGTTGATCAGATCAGAGTAGTAGGTCCGCTTTGTAGCCAGTAATGCATGCTTATAGTCTAAGATGGCGTCACGCCATGCAAGGTGGAATACTTCTAATTTTGAACTCAAGCTTTATGCTTGAGGTCACGCAGGTAATCATTGAACCAAGGTGACTGTTTGGGGGGTGATTTTAACAAAGGTGGCGCAATCATGCCGAGTGTGGTGTTGAGCACTGAGTTTAAACTATCGAAAAGACTGTCTACTGATTGGGTATTTGCCAAAAGTGAAGCTAAGACATCAGGCAGTCTAGCATCGAGTTCAGTCTTAGTTGAGGAGTTGATGAATCGCTGTAGTGATAAATAAGGTTGTTGTTCCACAAAACACGGCAGCGAAACTGTAAACTTAATAAGTGAGTGATCAGAGACCACTGACGTAAGAGGCATGATGTCAATATTCGTGACAGCAATACCACATGCGAGAACCAAATTCAGGTTATTTCCGCTAATGTGCGTCGAGGCCTGAATGCATTGCTGAGATCCTAATGCATCCACAATTTCCATAAATGATTTGCAGAAGAGATCAGAAGGCTTATTTATATGAATGTTAAAGTCACCAATGATCAGAATTTTATCTGCACGCGTTGACAGGTCAGAGATGAATGCACCAAATTCATCTAGGAATTCAGAATATGGACCAGGAGGACTATATACAGTGACAAAGTAATACGTCTGATTTTTATTCTTCTGACCTTGGCAATGTGTAATATCCTGAGAAAAGCGGATAATTAGATGCTCAAACGAGTTGTATTTGTGACTCCCACCAGCTTATAAGCTAAACCAAGATTTATAATTAAGAGCAACACCCCCGCCTTGCTTCGCATCACAAGGGATGTGACTAAGTGTATATGCTGGTGGGCAGGTCTCATTTAAGGGGAGGGCAGCTGTAGGTTTAAGCCAGGTTTCACATAACCCAATCACATCTAAGTGATGATCAATAATTAGATCATTAACCAACAATGATTTTGAGGATAGTGATCTTATGTTAATGAGCCCCAGACTAAGGTGCTTCAGTGGGGTTGACAGTTGGACTGTTTGGGTTTAGGCGTGATTCCAGAGTAGCATATACTGTATAAGATGCCTAGAAGTAAGTTTAGGTTTGAGACATTCCACACGAGTTGTAGGTAGCAGACACGAAATCTTTGATATTGCTGGAACAACCATTGGGCCATCCTCAATTTCATCATCATCCAATATAGTAACGGGTATTAGGTTTGCAAAGCATATCCCTCTATAATTTGTATGGACATATCTACGGAAGCAGGCCACAGTGTCAACTTGTTGAATTTCCCTCCCTGGCAGATAAACCCCACTATCACCATAGTGGATTTTCTGCACTAATTTCCTTGCTAAGATAATGGATTCCACACCCACATTTGTCATAAGCCTTGCAGGGTCTCTAATCACCCGCTCCGTGGCCTGCAGTAAATTCCTAATGTTACCCTCCCTGTGGAGCTCTATCTACGTTTGCAGACAAGATGGCGGCGCCTTCCCCAGTAGGGTGTAGGCCGTCTAGCATTAGCAAGCCATGGTGGCCCCAGAACGAAGGCCAGTTATCAACAAAGCTAAAGCCTTGCTGTCTACAAAATTGCTCCAGCCACCTATTTCACTATGTCAGCCTTCTAAATGCCTCATCATTACCCCGAGATGGAAGGGGACCAGAGACTATTAATCAATGCTGACACATCTTTCTGGCAAGATCACAAGTCCTCTCTATGTCCATTTTTGTGACCTCTGAGTGCTTCATCCTGACATTATTGGTGCCGACGTGAATGACTATATCTCATGTCATGTTCCTTAGTCTGTCTTCCCTTCTGCAGCGCCAGCACCCTAAGATGGGAGGCAATGTCGGGAGCAGTGGTGGGCACAGTTCCGATAATCCGATAACCGATAATTATCGAACATAATGTTTTCATTATTGGATTATCTTTTCAGATAACTTTGAAAACCATTATCGGACTAATTATCTTCCGATAAATTTTTGTCCGATAATTTTTAGACTGTTAACGTGGTAAACAAAGCTGAACAGCTACAAACTCTTATAAAATTTAAAATCAGTTGAGCACCTACCTGTTAAATGTTTTGTAGCAGATGTGTAGTTCTACCCTCTGCAAACAGAGGAGAGCTGCTTCTAGAAGAAACCGCTCTATCCTCTTTAGGCAAAGGAGAACTGGTTACAAAAAAAAATCATTTCTTTTAACCCCATACTGATACGTGGGCAATATCACCCAACTCATCCAGAGACATACATTTTTAACTTATGGTTCAAATTTTAAACAAACCAATTTCTGACAAGTTATTTAAATTAACATCACATCTGAAGTTTTATAAAGTGGAAATATCAGATATATGTTTTAGTTTTAAAGTAATGCGGACAGTAGTGTGGACATGCTGTGTCCAGGTGCATTATGGGTATAATAGGGTAATCTCAGTACGTTCACGACATGAGAAATGCATTTGAGACACTCTGATCAGGCTCCACGGACAACAGCATTAAACTCTAGTGCCTAAAACTCTCGTGAATATATTCTCTGGGTTTATAGACGTTGTTATTGTGTTTGCGTTTATTAAATTCCACGCATCTTCAACGTAGCAGAGTGGCAGACACAGATTATCTGGAATTTTGTTTTGGCAAGTTTTCAAGGACTCTACTGCCGTCTACTGGCCAGTAGTGTTCATGGCAGTATTGGCCCTGAAGGTGGGATGAGATTTTCAATCACTGTACTCAGTTCCAGCTCAAACTGTACCACAGAACCGCACAGTGTAAAAGTTCAGAGCGCACGATTTATGTTCTCACACACATTGTACGTTCAAAAACCACACGTCTGACTCATGTTTCCAGAAGCAAAACGTACACAGAAGCTTTTTTTTCAAACTTAATTTACACAAACTCTCGATGGGAGACATCAAAGTTAAAAAAAAAACATTACAAGACAGGTCTGCGGTATTTGCACAGGCACAGTGTAAGCAGTTGGACGCTTGTTGTACTTCAGCAACGGGATACCCTCACGACGGCCGACCAGAATATCAAACAGGTTTGATTTTCATCTGACCATACGATCGCCGAACAGATCGTGGTCGTGAGATGTTAAACGCAGCTGGTTACTCCATGTATACTAAACGATGCAGCACGCGCGATTAAAATGAAACTCTGTGCGATCCAAAAAATTTTCGGACAAATGAAAATTCAGCTGAAAAAGGGCCAAAACCCGCACTGGCACCAGTAGATCATGGCAGTGTTCTATTTATTTTGACACCATTTATATCAGACTTTGCTTTTTTTTTTTTTTTTTTTTTTTTTTTTTTTGAAAATGCCTTTTTTTTTTACAAATAAAAATGGCATATTTTACAAACGCACATTTATCTGTAAACACCAACACACGACACACCTCACATTAACATGTTGATTTACATTGAATGAATGAGTCAACCAATCAGTGTTAGCGGAGGCACATTTTACCCAGAATGCCATCTGTCTGTTTGTTACAAAACTTCAGAATTAGTGCATTATTCAGCATTAAAAGATATATGTTATATCTTAACTTTGCACAAATGACAGAATTGACATTAATGGAGTTATTCTATCAGTATTCATTTTATTTACACCAAACCATAAGTCAGCACTGCTTTATTTTCCAAGACCTCCGCCTGACAGCAGCGTTATGATTGAGTAGAGAGTTGAGCTTTGTGGCTCCTCTCAGCTGCGTTTGTGCTGAAAGCCATGTAGTAAACTGGAGCTTCCAGTAGGGGGCAGGACGCTCAAAGACAGAAGTACTGACTCATTGTTTGGGTCTGTCATCGCCTTTGATGCTTTCAGAAGCAATCGTGGTATTAAACTCAAAATCAGCATGTTAGTGGTTCCAAGTGTACCGGAGACAGTACTGGAATTTCTCGGTTATCTGTAACTTCTGATACATTTTTGGGTGGTTTATCAAAGATAACTTTACAGTTATCTGATTATCTGTTATCAAAGGTAATTTTTTGGTTATCTGTGCCCACCACTGGTTGGGAGCTCTGGCCCCAGGAATACATTTAACGTCAGCTGGCGTCTGTAACCTGACCTTGCGGGTGATAGAATCCCCTATCACTAAAGTCCAGCATTTTGGCCTGGAGACAGGAGTGGAAGTCACTCGTGGGCTCAGAGAATTCACATTAGGCAAATCCAAGGGGGAGAACCAATTCACAGTTTGCAGTGGTGAGTGTGATCGGGGTACCACAACCAGGCACCAAGCCCTACAGGGCTTCCTCCGCCTAGCCACAGTCCAAAAGCTGTCCTCCACAGCCAGCATTTCTAGGGTAATGCTAATGGGCATGCTAGCCGACCCAACACTAATCTCATCTGGAGTGCCCGTAACTCCACTGACCTAAGAAGCTGTTCTAACTTACGGACACGGCTTTGTAAGGGCCCTGTCCCACTGGCGTTTAGGAGGATTTGCGCATGAAATGAGGAGACAAAAGCTGTGCGTCCGCAGCAAAGGTGGGCGGAAATGACAAATGTCCCGGGGTGGATCAGCGAATACATGAGGAAGAAAAGTGGATATAATAGGGAACGGAAGCGAAGGCGACCGCGGAGGTGCCCCCATGAGGGGCACAGCGGCCGTGATGCACTCACTCCATCCGTGCCCACTCTGTCTGCATGCGCGACATACCATTTGCGACCGTGATGTGGCCGTGCTGGGCACGTGTCATATCTGTTTTGCACACTGTCCCGGTCCGCCGGCAAGCCGCGCCAACCTGTCGGTTGCGGATATCAGCGGATGACGGGATATGCGGCGCGTTGGTTGTGTATGTCCTGCGTATGTCTTCAGTATGTGTTCAGGCAGTGATGCGGATCTCATCCGCAGCAGAATTTTTGAGCCGCTCAAAAATCCTGGCTGTGGACATGCGTGCCTCTGCGGATGATCACGGACGTGTTCAGATGGCGACCGGCTCATACAGGAATGTTACACGGTTATTGCGGTTGTTTGGCGGATGTGGGCCACTTTTGTGCGCATTCCATCTGCAAATCCTCCTAAACGCCAGTGGGACAGAGCCCTAAAAGAGCCACCCTATCTTCCAACATCACGCAGGATTTATGGAGGGTGTAAAGTAGTGTACTTTGTGCACTAGGAAATTCAAGATTACAGCCAAGCAAGCATGAGCTAACCAATAATGAATAAGCTAACCACTCCTAAGGCTCACACAAGTTTCACATAAATGAATTAAAATTCACAGCAGTTTTAAAAAAAAAAAGCCCTCCTAAGAGTAAACCACTCCTAAGATTAACACAAGGGTAAAGTACTAAACTAAAATTCACAACAGTTGCACTAAAAAAACTAACAGAAGTATTCAAGAAATTGGGAGGGGAGTCGACTAGCTAACGCAAGCTAACTGCTAGCGAAAATGCTAACCACTCCTAAGATTTACACAGGAGTAAAATAATGACCTAAAATTTACAGCAGTTACACTGACAAACTAACAGAAGTATTTTAGCAGGTAAAAAAAAAACTGCTATAAAAGTAATGGCGGGGAGGTCGACCTAGCTAGCGAATGCTAACTGCTAGCGATTCACAACAGGACTGTACTTAAATAAGATTCAGAGTAGATACACTTAACAACCAGAATAGTGCTAAACAGAAATAAAAGAAAAGTATACAGCCGTGTAAAGCTTGGAAGAGTGTCACAACAGCAAACAATCCACTGGAAGCCACTGGTACGGTGGCTGGGGGGTGCCCTCAAAACCAAACAATATTCCAACTGAGTCCAGACACTGTCACAAGTTGAGAAAAGAAGGCAGGAAAAGGGGGTTGCTGGACAAAGAGCAGGTCTTCTGTCATGTAGTATGAAGCAAACCTTTTACAAAGGTCTAAAAATAAGCTAAAAAGACATTTAAAACAAAACCAAAAAAAAAAAAACCCATATGTGTTGATGTGCCGTAAAGCATTTCATATTTCTCCTGAAACCCTAGACTGTCATTGAGAAGACGGATGGCAGCACTAAAGTTGCAAGGCTCATTTTATGCTACAAGACACCTGGAGGTGGGGGGGTGAGTCCCCATTCTCCTCAAAACAACTCATTTAGTGATTACAATTACTCCCAAACTTTAAAATTAAAGGCCCCTGACACTTGCACGACTTTGAGCCGTGCACTTGCACGCACATTAGGAAAATAATTGATTTAACAGTAAATGATTGGTCTTTTGTTACGTCATATTTGCTAGTTGCATGCACAGAGATTTAAGTGTTAAGAAGCACGTATAGTAATCAGTACCTGTTGACATTTCTCTGTTCTTGTCTTCATCCCCAGACTGCCTTTTCAAGCTATGTCCTATGAACAGATACTCAGCACAGAAACAGTTTTGGAAGGCAGCAAAACCTGGAGGGAACAGCACTACTGACTCTGTCCTCCTCAACAAACTCCATGTAAGTGCACACAAAACCAGGAATGGGTCTCCAGTTGGATCATGGTGAAAAGAATGGATTGGTGGGTGACTCTTGAATACAGTGTTCTCTTTGTAAAATGTGTCAAAACATATGTTGTAGAAAGACTGCTGTGCCTTGTTTTGTGTTACTGCTTCTTTTTTTTGTTTGTTTTTTGAACATCCATCCCTTTGTTGTGGGTTTTCAGCATGCTGCAGACCTGGAGAAGAAACAGAATGAGTCTGAAAACCGCAAGCTTTTGGGGACAGTCATCCAGTATGGAAATGTCATTCAGGTATTGAGGAACCTGTGAGATGAGACACACATCTTTTTATGAAGGTGGTATCTGTACTTCTGTTTTAATTCAGAGAAATTTTGAAATAATAACTAAAATATTGACCAATTTTTTTATCCGCCAAGGACGTAATAAAATCATTGATGTTTGTTTATTTATTTATTTATTTATTTATCTGTTAGCAGGATTATGTCAAAACTACTACACGGATTTTAAAGGAATTTGCATCACAGACTAATATTATGGCAGGGAAGAACCCATTACATTTTGTAGGTGATCTGGATTCTGGATCAAGATTTCACTTTATATAGGCTTTGAAGGATTTCGGTAAAAGCACTTCACGAATTCTTACCAAATTTGCACCGCAGATAGATATTAGTAGTGCTGTGTTGAAAAGATCGATTCACCAATTTTAAATCAATTCTCATTTTAATTCCCACAGATTGATTCACACATCCAAAGATTGATTTTTAATATGTGTGTGTGTATGTATATATATATATATATATATATATATATATATATATATATATATATGCACTCAACAAAACACAGGTGTGCCATATCAAGATGCTGATTAGACACCATGATTAGTGCACAGGTGTGCCTTAGACTGCCCACAATAAAAGGCCACTCTGAGAGGTGCAGTTTTATCACACAGCACAATGCCACAGATGTCGCAAGATTTGAGGGAGCGTGCAATTGGCATGCTGACAGCAGGAATGTCAACCAGAGCTGTTGCTCATGTATTGAATGTTCATTTCTCTACCATAAGCTGTCTCCAAAGGTGTTTCAGAGAATTTGGCAGTACATCCAACCAGCCTCATAACCGCAGACCACGTGTAACCACACCAGCCCAGGACCTCCATATCCAGCATGTTCACCTCCAAGATCGTCTGAGACCAGCCACTCGGACAGCTGCTGAAACAATCGGTTTGCATAACCAAAGAATTTCTGCACAAACTGTCAGAAACCGTCTCAGGGAAGCTCATCTGCATGTTCGTCATCCTCATCGGGGTCTCGACCTGACTCCAGTTCGTCGTCGTAACCGACTTGAGTGGGCAAATGCTCACATTCACTGGCGTTTGGCACGTTGGAGAGGTGTTCTCTTCACGGATGAATCCCGGTTAACACTGACCAGGGCAGATGGCAGACAGCGTGTGTGGCGTCGTGTGGGTGAGCGGTTTTCTGATGTCAATGTTGTGGATCGAGTGGCCCATGGTGGCGGTGGGGTTATGGTAAGGGCAGGTGTCTGTTATGAACGATGTTATGAATGCCATTTTATTGATGGCATTTTGAATGCACAGAGATACCGTGACGAGATCCTGAGGCCCATTGTTGTTACATACATCCAAGAACATCACCTCATGTTGCAGCAGGATAATGCACGGCCCCATGTTGCAAGGATCTGTACACAATTGTTGGAAGCTGAAAATGTCCCAGTTCTTGCATGGCCGGCATACTCACCGGACATGTCACCCATTGAGCATGTTTGGGATGCTCTGGATCGGCGTATACGACAGCATGTACCAGTTCCTGCCAATATCCAGCAACTTCGCACAGCCATTGAAGAGGAGTGGACCAACATTCCACAGGCCACAATTGATAACCTGATCAACTCTATGCGAAGGAGATGTGTTGCACTGCATGAGGCAAATGGTGGTCACACCAGATACTGACTGATATCTCCCCCCAATAAAACAAAACTGCACCTTTCAGAGTGGCCTTTTATTGTGGGCAGTCTAAGGCACACCTGTGCAGTAATCATGGTGTCTAATCAGCATCTTGATATGGCACACCTGTGAGGTGGGATGGATTATCTCAGCAAAGGAGAAGTGCTCACTATCACAGATTTAGACTGGTTTGTGAACAATATTTGAGGGAAATGGTGATATTGTGTATGTGGAAAAAGTTTTAGATCTTTGAGTTCATCTCATACAAAATGGGAGCAAAACCAAAAGTGTTGCGTTTATAGTGTGTATAGAGTGTGTGTATATATATATATATATATATATATATATATATATATATATATATATATATATATATATATATATATATATACACACACACTTCTCCCCAAGCGTTGGAACAGCATCCCTGAAAAAAAAATTACGCTGCAGTTGGGCCATTATGCTGTTTCCGAGGGTGTGAAAATGATCATTTCTCTACCTTGATTGTGGGCCTGCTGGTTCTGGTTTAGAAGCAGGTCCACAATTTATTCATCTACCACTGTCGAAGCTATTTAAAAATAATCCTGATGACCGGGATGCTTGTCTGTTGCAGGCAAGAAAAGAGAATCCTTCGCCGTTTAATTCACACAGTATTTTTTTTCTTTCGTTCTTCATAACAGGCCTATTCTGTGGAACCGTGCACAAAGGTTCTCTGGTGTGGACTTACTTTTCGGTCAGTTTTTTCCACCAGCACTCACTTCGCGGCTGTGGGAGAAGTTCTCTTGGAACATTCCACACAGCCAGCGCTGCAGTTGTAGGGGGTACCGGGACCATTTGCCCCTGGAAATTTTTTTAAATTTGTAACTCTCTGAAACAGTATTGCCTGCATTTTGAGGGCCAATTTTGTTGAAGTAAAGCCATATATATGTAAGGATTAAACAACGAGAAGCCGTGCATTATACAGTTTGAATGCACAACGCGGAGTCTAAAACACCACAACGTGAAGCGGAGTGGTGTTACTTCATGTAGACAGTAAAACTGGTTGTCAAAAATATCTGAATAAATTACTTGTGGTTTGGTATAAGTCATCCAGCAGACTCACTCATCATAGTACAATATTTGTGTTAAAATGTTCCATGTCATTTAACCCAAACCCTCACGAGAATTCCTTGATATAATGGTGCTCTCATTGAAGTGTCTATTTAAACCTTTTCATTTATGTTTAATATCATCATCATCTCACCTTCAACCATCTTTCCAGGTTTGGGTCGCGGGGGCAACAGCTCCAGCAGGGGACCACAGACTTCATTTTCCCGTGCCACATTGACCACCTCTGACTGAGGGATCCCAAGGCGTTCCCAGGCCAGAGTGGAGATATAATCTCTCCACCTAGTCCTGGGTCTTCCCCTGGATCTCCTCCCAGGTAGACGGGCACGTCAATGACGTGCCTGGAACACCTCCCTTGGGGTGTTCCATCTGAAAACATCAATGACGTGCCTGGAACACTTCCTTTGGGTGCCCAGGAGGCATCCTCACCAGATGCCCGAAACACCTCAGCTGGCTCTTCTCAACACAAAAGAGCAGCGACTCTACTCCGAGCCCCCCACGGATGACCGAACTTCTCACCCTATCTCTAAGGGAGACACCAGCCACCCTCCTGAGGAAGCCCATTTCGGCCGCTTGTACCCACGATCTAGTTCTTTCGGACATGACCCAACACTCATGATCATAGGTGAGCGTAGGAACGAAGATTGACTATTAGATCGAGAGCTTCAGCTTTTGGGTCAGCTCCCTTTTCGTTACAACAGTATGGTAGAGCGAATGCAATACTGCCCTGAGGTACTTGAACTCCTTCACTTGGGGCAAGGCCGTATTCCTTACCTGGAGTTGGCAATCCATCGGTTTCCTGCTGAGAACCAAAGATTCAGCCAGGTGTCGTGTGCAATGTCTCGAATCAACCATCATTGGACCAAAACATCAATGACAAATATTTGCTTGTTTTTCACTGTTGACTCATCCCTGAAATTACATAGAAAATGATACAATCACATAAGTCAAATTGTGTATTACAACAAAAAGAAGAGCAAATAAATTCTGTGCACCACAGAAAATTATATATATTATATACACACAAAGTTACATGTCCCATGTGTCTGTAGAGGGTCCAGTCCTGGGGTGGGGGAACGGTCACATGGACAAGCTGGCCCAACACTAAAAGGAATGCTTGATTAAACGCAGCTTCTGCCTCCCTTGCTTCACAGGCATCATCGAGGTTCAATCGGATGTGTTGATCACACTGGGCCCGGTTCGGCTTTAGCCTCAATCTCACTCAGGATGGTCAGATTCTCCTGTTGGAACAGGCTGCATCTTCTCTTGCCTTGACAATAATGAAAGTAGAAATGGGAGGTGATTAACAAAAACAAGTTAAAAAAAAATTTGGGAAATACATTTGGAGCTAAAAGCTTCATGATGTGACATTGATTCTTAACATTGCTGTGTGGTGCCGGATGTTGATGTAGATGATGAAACTGGTGCTGGTGTCAAAGCTCGTGATGGAGCAGGGGAGCTTGGGGTGTCACCTGAGGGCGGTGGCCGAAGTCCCCTTTGCTTATGGAAGTGGATTCGTGAACAGAGTACATGACTTTAGTATATAAGCACAACGTGAAATGGCAACATGTAAAAAACAAATTATATAACACACAGTAATGGCGCTAGCTTAGTCAGATGTACACTTTCACTGTTAACATGCTGACTTAGGTGGGTTTTTGTTTTTTGTCAGGAGTGAATACTTTCACGCAGAGCACAGCTTTAGCTCATTCACTAATTGTTAATCAACACTATTTAGTAACTGGCAGCATGGTGGCTTAGTGGCTAGCACTGTTGCCTCACAGCAAGAAGGTCATGGGTTCATTTCCCACCTGTGGTCTTTCTGTGTGGAGTTTGCATGTTCTCCGCGTGTTTGCGTGGGTTCCTTCCGGGTACTCTGGTTTCCTCCCACAGTTAAAGACATGCAGGTTAGGTGAACTGGAAACTTTATAATTGTCCAGGTCTCCCTTGCAAAAGAGATCTTGATCTCAATGGGACTAACATAGTTAAATAAAACTTTAGTTAAATTAAAAACTAGCTTGTTCCCTGTGTCTGCATATATGAGACAACGATGTTAATTTAACACGGGTTTAGACTCAAAATATCCTAATTTGTTAAAGTGCCCTTCCCACCAATGGGATAAGTAACGCATATACCCCATCACACCAGAGGGCGAATGATCCCGCATGCTAGCCAAAAGATAATTCAACCTCCATTCAGGAGGAGTCAAGGCGCAGTCGAAAACCTCTGACAGCATTCTGTGTGCACTCCAAACAGTCAGACAAATTACTGTGGCCGGCCTGAATGTTTAGCACATGTTCAGAACATTTGAGGTGCAGTCAAGGTAGAAAAAGCTTGAACGACGGTCGAAGTGCAGTCTGAGGCGTAGTTTTTCTAGCATCCCTGTGGAGGTTGGTGGCATTGAACTCGATTGGGCAATGTTCAAAGCTTCTGTTGCTGGAGTTGCAGTAGAGAGCTGTGGCCTGAAGGTCTTAGGTGCCTCAAGGGGCTGCAACCCTTGTACACCGCATTGGACACCGGTGGTGCCGGGGCACCTCAGGAGGGGAAAATGGGGAACCCCCCCCCTCCCCCCAAGCTGTTTACAGTAAAGATGGGACTCTGACTACAAAGGAGGATGTAATCCACCACTGGAAGGAACACTTTGAGGAATTCAGCTGCATCAGACCAGAGCGTCCTGTACAGTAGGGGCAGAGCTGGAAGCTGATAGAGGATTATCATCAATTTCCCTGGTGGAAGTCATTGAGGTAGTCAAACAACAAAAAGGGGACCAGAGAGTGTGTGCCAATTACAGGGCCATCACACTACTCAGCCTCCCTGGTAAAGTCTACTACATGGTGCTGGAAAGGAGGGTTCAACCGATATCTCCACCTCTCCAAGCTCGACTCAACCTGCTTTCTACTCTTGCTACAGATCACAGTTTCATCTGCAAACATCATAGTCCATGGCGACTCCTGTCTGATCTCATCTGTCAACCTGTCCATCACCACTGTAAACAAGAAAGGACTCAGAGCTGATCCTTGGTGTAATCCCTGCTCCACCTTGAATGAGTCTGTCATTCGTACTGCGCATCTCACCACTGTCACACTATTCTTGTACATGTCCTGTACTACCCTAACATACTTCTCTGCCACTCCAGACTCCCTCATACAGTACTCTTTTCTTTGCACACTGTCATAAGCTTTCCTCTAAAGCCACAAACACACAATGTAACTCCTTCTGTCTTTCTCTATACTTCTCCAATGGTGTTCTCAGAGCAAACATTGTAGTGCTCTTTCTCGGCATGAACCATATTGCTGTTCACAGATCTTCACCTGTTTTTTTTTTTTTTAAGCTTAGCTTCTACTACTCTTTCCCATACTTTCATGCTGTGGCTGGTCAGCTTTATGCCTCTGTAATTACTGCAGCTCTGCACACCACCTTTGTTCTTAAAAATAGGAACCAGCACACTTTGTCTCCGCTCCACAGGCATCCTCTCACTTTCCAAGATTTTATTAAGCAATCTGGTTAGAAATTCCACTGTCATCTCATCTAGACATTTCCATGCCTCCACTGGAATGTCATCTGGACCAACTGCCTTTCCACTCTTCCTCCTTTTCACAGCTGCCCTCACTTCATCCTTATTAATCTCTTGTACTTCTTGATTTACTCTCACCACATCAACCAGCTTTTTCTAACACTCATTTTCTTCATTCATCAGCTCCTCAAGATATTCACTCCACCTTCTCAATACACTCTCTCTATCCCAACACTTTTTTACCAGCCTCTTTCTCGTTATCCTTTCCTGGATATTGTAATTCCTCCCCTAAGCCTCCTTGTCTTCCTTCTCTGTCCTTCATAGCTATCTCTCTCACCACATCTGCAGTACTTTTCCAGTTGTCCAAAATTGCTTCCCCTCTATCCATTGCCTCTTTTACCTGCTCATTGAATTTCACACAACAGTTTTCCTCCTTCAGCTTCCACCATCAGATCCTTTGTTGAGCTCTTACTCTCCTCTTCTTCTTTACCTCTAAAGTAATCCTACAAACCAACATCCTACGCTGTCTAGCTGCACTCTGTCTGGCCACCACATTACAGTCAACAATTTCTTTTAGCTTGCATCTCCTACAAAGAATGTAGTCCATCTGTGTGCTCCTTCCTCCACTCTTACTGTGCTTCTCCCATTTCTTAAAGTGGGTATTTACCACAACCATTTCCAATCAATTTTGCAAAATCTGCAATCATCTGCCCTTCCACATTGCTGTCCTTGAAACTATATCTACCCATTATTTCCTCATCACCTCTGTTTCCATCACCAACTTGCCCATTGAAGTCCGCTGAAATGGCCACTCGTTCATGCTTAGGCACACTTCCCACCACCACCTCTAACTGACTCCAGAAATCTTCTTTCTCCTTCATCTCACAGCCTAACTGTGGGGCATATACACTTATGATATTCATCATTGCCCCTTCAGTTTCCAAATTCACACTCATCACCCTGTCAGACACTTGCTTAACCTCCAACACACTTTTAACACACTCTTGTATTAAAATGACCCCAACACTATTTCTCTTCCTATCCACACTATGATACAACTTGAATCCACCACCAGTGCTCCTGCTCCATTCCACTTGGTCTCTTACACACACAATATACTGTAGCTACCCCTCAGAGTTGCCCATCAGTCTTTTTCCATCCTGACTGTTCTCATCCCTGATTCGGCTTCATTTGTGCTCATTCATGCTAAGTGTGATGGGCCCCCTAAATGGTGCTTTCCAGCAGACTACGGACTATGAAGTCACAAAAACACAACATCCATCACCTCCAACAAAGCCATTGCCGAGTCCAGGTCACTGTGCTTCCCATTGCTCTCCGGTCGGTATCTGTCAATGCCCTTCCTGTGGTGGGACTCTTTTCAGCCCTTACGATCTCACCCACTCCAGCCATCGTGGTCCTTGATGGTCCTGTAATCACTTTTAAGCTTTTTCAGCTTTTCTCTGCATTGCTGGAAAGTCCGGTTGTACCTGAAATGAATGAAAAGCATGGTCACTCCAACGCTGTTGCGACTATTTAAAAATGGCGGGTTTGATCCTCATGTCGGATGCAGACACAGTTGGCCATCTCGCTCATGACTCTTCCAGTGACGACACTCTGTTCCAAGTGACTAATCAGTGGTCAGCAGCCTGTTGACATCACATTTTAGTATCAGCTCAACTCACTTGGAACCTTACCTGAGCTGATACCAAAAAACACCAGGTACCAGGTACTTTGCCTCATGGAAAAGCAAAAAACTGACTTGAGTCAAGCCAAATAGTGCTGAATAGGAGCCAAATAGGTGAACTCTATTCACCTTATTCAGCCCTGCCCACTTTTACAACAGAGGCATATCCGTTTTGTCTTAGGACTTCCGCTGAGCGTGTTTTCAGTATAGGACAATGGAAGTCATTCCATGGATAGAAACAAAAACCTTTTTGAAAGGCTCAAAGGGAACGACTCTGGCTCTCCCACAGGTCATAACAGAGTGGGAAGATGACATGAAAAAGTGGCCCTCGATTATTTTTAACTATTTTGTGTTGTCACTCGGTGTGGACAGTTTGGCTATGAGGAACTACGAGCTTTGAGTTGCACAATCAAGTTAAAATGCTACCCGACAAGTAGTACCGCCATAATGCCAAGATTACGTTACATTAATATATGTATAGTGTTATTTCTTGCAGTACTTGCTTGTATTAAATGCCAGAAAATGAGTAAATTAGATGGCAGCTAACACTACAAACACAGCTTACCCATTTGTCTCACTAGCAGACGCCATGGCTTCTTCACTGGAGCGTTGTAACCCAACCATTTCTTTGGGTAAGGATGCACTGGTGTGGGTTTTTCTCCATAAAATGAAAAGACCAGACATAGGGATGTTTGGGTGGATTTTTCATGTACAGCACAGTGGCTTGGTGGTTAGCACTGTTGCCTCACAACAAGAAGGTCATGGGTTCAGTTCCCACCTGTGGCCTTTCTGTGTGGAGTTTGCATGTTCTCCCCGTGTTTGCGTGGCTTTCCTCCGGGTGCTCCGGTTTCCTCCCACATCCAAAGACATGTGGGTTAGGTGGATTGGAATCTTTAAAATTGTCCGTAGGTGCACGAGTGGGTGTGACTGTGTTTGTTTGTCTATATGTGGCCCTGTGACAGACTGGCGTCCTGTCCTGGGTGTACCCCACCTCACGCTCTATGACTGCTGGGATAGGCTCCAGCCCCCCGCGACCCTTAATTGGACGAAGCGGTTGAAGATGAGTGAGTGAGTGAATGAGTGAGTGAACGCTGGAGATCCTCGTCTTTTGATGGAGGAGGGAACAAGTTAAATGCTTGTCCACAGCACTCAGATCTCTACTTTCCATGTTCAAAACATTGTTCTGAAAGCGTTCCTCTTCTTGCAGTTGTTGTGGCACCCACGAACTGAACAATTAATGCTGTTCATGTTCAGACACTTCTAACGTACTGCGTTCCCACATAGCTAATCATCAGATGCAGTGGCAAACAGGAAGTTGCTTGACAAAATGAATAAGACTTCCTGAATAAGTTAAATAATGGAAAAGGCCATTTACGAGGTCTGTCCATAAAGTATCGTACCTTTTTTATTTTTTTTTTAAACTATATGGATTTGAGCCATATGTTTTCACGTCAGGTCAAGCTTGAACCCTCATGCACATGCGTGAGATTTTCCACGCCTGTCGGTGACGTCATTCGCCTGTGAGCACGCCTTGTGGAAGGAGTGGTCCTGCCCCGGATTTTCATTGTCTGGAAATGGCGGAATGATTTGGGGTTTTTTCCATCAGAATTTTTTCAGAAGCTGTTAGAGACTGGCACCTGGAAACCATTCGAAAAATTTATCTGGCTTTCGGTGAAAATTTTACGGGCTTCACAGAGAATAAGGTCTGTTAGTACAGCTTTAAGGGCCCCTTTAAGGACGCTCGGCGCACCGCGCTCCAAGCTGCGACGACGCGGCACAAGCCACCGGACCATTTCTAAACGGATGGCTCTGTGGATATGAGACCGTCATGTGCTCTTTCTCTGGTTATCACAAGAGCTGGACATCAGCCATTTTCTGGCAGATTTCACTTTTAACAAGAGATTTTGTCATGGAAAGCCGCGCGGAGGCTTCACGCGTCACGACTGATTCGCTTTGGAAGCGAGACAAAGGAACACCTCCGTTTCGGCGTGCCAGAGGACAAGTTCGGACATGCCTATCTCGGCTTTCAATGCTTACCAGTCGAGTGAGTTATAAGAGAAATTGTGGAGAGCTGGGCATGTCCGAACTTGTCCTCTGGCACGCCGAAACGTAGGCGTTCTATGTCTCGCTCGAACAGCAAATCAGTCCTGACGCACAAAGCCTCCGCGCGGCTTTCCACAACAAAATCTCTTGTTAAAAGTGAAATCTGCCAGAAAATGGTTGATGTCCACGACGGTCCCAGCTCCACACAGCCATCCATTTAGTAATGATCCGGTGGTTCGTGCCTGTCATCGCGGCTTGGAGCATGGCGCGCCGAGCGCCATTGTGGGCCATCCTTAAAGCTGTAGTAATAGTCCTTATTCTCTGTGAAGCCCGTAAAATTTTCAGCGAAAGCCAGATATATTTTTCGAATGGTTACCAGGTGCCAGTCTCTAACAGCTTCTGAAAAAATTCTGATGGAAAAAAACCCCAAATCATTCCGCCATTTCCAGACAATGAAAATCCGAAGACGGGGCGGGACCACTCCTTCCACAAGGCATGCTCACAGGCGATTGACGTCACCGACAGGCGCGGAAAAACTCACACATGCGCACAAGGGTTCAAGCTTGCCTGACGTGAAAACATATGAATCAAATCCATATAGTTTAAAAAAAATAAAAAGGTACGATACTTTATGGACAGACCTCGTATACAGGTGTGGGGAGCAGGAGTATGGGGGTTCCACAGCCTCATTGGGTTTTAGAATTTAGTATCAGTGAATGAGAGCCACATGGATGCAACTATTGCTGAGCTTTGACAGAATGTATTGGAAGCAAATTCATAATGTATCATTACAAATACTTTGCTTTGAAAAGTACCAAGAAGTCACACAGTAAGAAAGAAAAATAAATTTTCTGTAGAGAAAAAGATGCATCCATTATTTTTTGTTATGTTAATGTTTTCTGTGCCGTGGAGTGGATTATGCAGTGCTCTCAATTAGGGCTGCAACAAACGATTATTTGGATCATCGATGAATCTGATGGGGTTTCGACACGATTAATCGGATTAGCGGGGAATTTTTTTAAAATGTGCCAGGGAAACAATTTTTCTCTCCTTCCATCACTTTATTTAAGAACAGAACAGTATTTGAAAACTTAAAATACTTGAAAATCAACAAATCGTCAAATGTCCCTTTGCTGTTGAAATATAAAATAATAAAGAATAAAACAGTTTATAATAAAGAACAAAAATAATTTCAAATGACATTGCTTTATCAAAGTGCTGAGTTGCCATAAAACAACATTGAAGCATATAAATGTTATAAAATATATGGTGAAAAAAGAGGTATTTTTGTTGCTGCAAATGAGCACTTAGCATAACCAGTTAACCATAAAACCTAAATCAAAAACTGTAGCCTGACTCATTATATGCACAACATTCTCTGTATAATTTGTAAACTATGTGGTCATTTCACAATGACACATGTGACTCATGTTTCTTTCTCTAAAATTGTATTGTAGCATTATTAGTTATTATTACTATTATTATTGTTGCTATTATTATTAATATATAAATAAAAATAAATTAAAAATATTGTAATTTGTAATACATTTGACTCTTTTATGACAACAAATGCTGAGCCATTAATTATTATACAGAAAACAAATGCACAAACATGCTGAAATGCCAGCAGCTTAATGCTAACTTTAACATTGAAAACGCCATAGACATGCTAATGCATTAGCATCGGCGTTAGCATAAAATACATCTATCAACTGTTTCAGAAGACCATAACAGGTTAGTTTAACATAAAAAAGGTAAATATTCCTCACACACATATGCTCTTTAGGGTTTTAGTGGGGAAAAATTAAGATAAAGCGAAATAAAACAAATGAAACCAACGAAGCAGCAGCTCAAAGCACTCCTTCATTGGTTCAAGATTCAAAGCAAAGCTCGGTTGATTAACATTTGCGGTAAAACAAAGTTATTTAGCAACTAATAAATGACTAAATTAGTTGACAACTATTTTAATAATCGATTTTAATCGATTAACTCGATTAGTTGTTTCAGCTCTACTCCCAATACTGTGGTGGCCTATACTTTGGGCACCACAGTGGCTTAGTGGTTAGCACTGTTGCCTCACAGCAAGAAAGTCATGTCACTTGTGGCCTTTGTGTTGGAGTTCTGTTCTCCTCGTGTTTGTGTGGGTTTCCTCCGGGTGCTCCGGCTTTCTCCCACATTTAAAGACATGCAGGTTCGGTGAATTGGAAACTTCATAATTGTTCATGTCTCCCTTGCAAAAATAAAGGTTCAGTTAATTTAAAAGGAAACTTTTCCTGTAACATGAAATATGTGCTCCAGTGTCGCAGACCGAATGCTCCCCCCCCCCCCCTAATAATTTGTCCGCCTGCCTTCACTGTGCACGCGTCATTTGGGACCACAACAGCTCATCTGAGATTGACTGTTTACACCCAAAGCGATCAAATGGAATAATGGGATTATTAACCATCAGATAACAAGGTAAAACCTCTTAAGTCATTCTGAAGTCAGTTTTAAGCAGAAACGAGGTGATAATCGGTGAGCCGCTACCGACACTTTGAAATGAAGGAGGCGCAGTGAACACAGCAACTAGCAGCTCCTCTGGCTGCTGCTCTGTCATCACTTCCTCCGTCTTTTATTATGAAATAATGCTGAATTTATGTGGACATGATTGTTGTACAAAAGCTTCAGATATCTGTCGCTTTTGATGACTGGAGTCCAGTTTTAAGCAGAAATGAGGTGATAAGCAGTGAATTGCTGCTGACGCTCTGAAATGACATGTGCAGTGAACCCAGGGTGGACCGATTTTTAGGGGGGACAGTTCGGTCGGTGACACCGCCAAAACCATGTGGTCTGCTGCAATGAGTTCTGCTAGAATGAGTGGAAAAATGACAGAGTAATGAATCTATAAAAGTGGATCTGTATTTACAAATAAAATGTTAGTATGTTTTTGCTATCATTCCATGCCGTACCCTGTCCACAGCGCACAGCTGAGACATTTAAATGTGGAAGCTAGCAATGATTCAGGCCTGTTGGAGTGATGGTGTGTGTACTGAATCTGGCCTTTTAAATATTTGAGGTGAAAAATTGGGTCAATTTGTGGGTACTTGACAGAAAGATGCTCTTTCCTGCTAAAGGCATGAATACAGTAGGATAATTTCTGTAGTCAGAGGCACACCACAATGTACCACAAAGTACAACAGTGACGTCACTGTGGTACTTTGAGGATGTACATGAAACTAGGTCTTTGGCAGAAAAGTAGATAAACTGTTGTGCACAATATGACATAATGATCCCTTTCGCAAGACTTCAGTATGAAATGTTTTAAATTTCATATTATTTATTAAAAGTTAGAATGTGAGTAAAAATTCAGTTATTTCAATCAAAACCTTGAAACTGTTGTCTCTGAAATTAACATAAATGTTTACTGCTTTATGATTATGCAATGGTTTACTGCTGATGAATTATATCTTAGGTGTAGTTTTCCCAGCCGACTAATTCTGCTCTTTTTCTTTCTGTCCGAGGCACGGATAGCAGAATGGCTACTGAAGACAGTGTGCCGGACTGACCGTGAGATGCCATGCCTGAAGCTGGTGCCGCACACTGCAGTCTGCGTTTTGAATGGACATTGGTGCGGGAACAGGCCCACTTACGGCATGAACACTGCTGGGTGGCCCCTGCCTGTGGCATAACCACCTGTGTGGACTTCTCATCACATACATATTATTTTGTTCTTATGTCATGTTGTTTTGAGTTCCTGTTTTCTGTTTCTTCACCTTTGTAAAGCTTTGTATAAAACGTGTAACTGTTGGTATGGCCCAAGCAGAGGGTTACCCCTCTGAGTCTGGTCTGCTTGAGGTTTCTTCCTCAATATCATCAGAGGGAGGTTTTTCTTACCACTGTCGCCTGTGTGCTTGCTGTAGGGGTTGGTAAGGTTAGACCTTACTTGTGTGAAGTGCCTTGAGGCAGCTTTGTTGTGATTTGGCGCTATATAAAATTAAATAAATTAAAATAAATGTAGTTAGAATAAGTTAATGCAGTATGTGGCATGTGTAAATTTAATTTAATTTACAGCTTAGATTCAGCATTTTAATTTGTTTTAAAGATCTCGGCGAAATCTGTGCAGCATTAATATGAAAAACAATTTTGCCAGTGTTAATTAAGCTGCAGCACAGTGGCTATACTGACTTAAGTAGTGGTAAAGCTGTTCACAAATCCACAAAGAGAACTGTTTCCACAGTTCACGTAAAGGATCAAGGATCACTGTATAGTGGCATACGTGACATGACATGACACTGCTGCTCACTGTTGTTATGCAGCAGTTCTGCATGTGCATGAAAAACCCTTCCTCTGCTGAGCTGCACAGCAGAGAAGAGCTGAACAGCAATCAGTCACCTATTAATAACTGCAGCAAACTGCACATAGCTTTTATTTATTTTTTATTATTATAGTCGAAGCTGAGCCTTCTTGGACAACACTGGATTACATTTTTTTTTTTGAGTCCACATACATATTTTGATAATTAATTACAATAGTAAGAAATTACCTGCAGAAATTTAGCGCTCTTCTGTCACGTCCATCATTGATTAAAAAAAATCTCAGTTAATCAAAAGCTTAATCTTTAAATGAGATTGATGAACATTTTGTGTGTAAAGTGGAGTAGGTAAAAATGGAAAATGTCATGTTATTTATACCCCGTCACACTAGAGGCCAAATGAGCCTGAATGCCATCCGAATTAAAATTCAACCACCAAATGGGCAAAGTCGAGGCGCAGTCGAAACCCTCAGACAGCATTCTGCGTGCATTCCAAACAGTCGGGCAAATTTGTGTGGCTGGCCCAAATGTTCAGCTCATGTTCAAAACAGTCAAGGTGGAAAAATATTATACGGCAGTGGAGGTAGGCTCCAACTGCATTCTGACTGCATTCTAAATATTCGCACGGCATCAAAACGGCATTCGAAACAGTCTGACTGCAGTCGAGGGAAAGTCACCATGGTCAGACACATCTAATCCTGTGGGCATGTGCCGGACTGCAGCCCCGTGCATCCCATTCAGGGTGCACAAAGGAAATATTGCAATGTCTGGGGCATGCAGTCATTTTATGAAGTAGACGTGAACATTGTGCAGTCATACCGAAAATACAGTGTGTCGCTGTGAGTCCATATGCGTCACACAGCCGTGGATCAGCGCGCGCATCTGAATGGTCTGTCACAGCTGTAATATGCCTTATATGACGCATCATATTGTCAGTCCACCTCATGATTTAGAAGATCTATCTGTAATATGTTCTCATGGCTGTAACAGCTTGGACAGACAGCTGCACACTGCGCCAGAGTGTCTCTGAGCGGCGGACAAGCACGCGCAGCTGAACGGCCTGTCACAACTGTAATAAACATATTATGACCGATACATCTTTTAAACAATAAGAAGGACTGATGATGCAACCATTTACCAAGGCATTACAATGTAAATAAAGTAAGTAATCACCTTTGGGACGGCTCCAGACAGGCATCCTCCGCACGGCCACCACCTGCCACACTGCATCCATCAGCTGTCATGTCATCCGTGCAACATGGGTGCGAAGTGAGATGGTGACATCTGCCCATAAAGCTGCAATAGGAGGCTTTAAAATATACCAAATCTGGTTTTACATATCCAAGGTCAGAAACAGTGTGACTGTCCCATTGTTCTTGTACATGTGAGGTAGCCACAGGTGAGTTGACATGGATCCACATGTTGACTTGGCAAATGTTTATGCCGGTTGACTTCCTGACAGAACCCCACGTTAACATGTGGGACAAAGCTGGTGTTGAACCAAATAAATTGAGGAATTGCAACCCCTTCATGCCATGTGTCTTACTTTGTGCTCACATTATGTGTTGTGTAAATCGCGAAGTGGCATTGAACATACCCCCAATTCACTTAGGCTGTGCACTTTAGAACGTGTATTACAACTGCATGCACAATGTTTGGCAAGTAACTATCAAATCAATTTTACTTATATAGCGCCAAATCACAACAAACAGTTGCCCCAAGGCACTTTATATTGTAAGGCAAAAGCCATACAATAATTACAGAAAAACCCCAACGGTCAAAACGACCCCCTGTGAGCAAGCACTTGGCAACAGTGGGAAGGAAAAACTCCCTTTTAACAGGAAGAAACCTCCAGCAGAACCAGGCTCAGGGAGGGCAGTCTTCTGCTGGGACTGGTTGGGGCTGAGGGAGAGAACCAGGAAAAAGACATGCTGTGGAAGAGAGCAGAGATCAATCACTAATGATAAAATGCAGAGTGTAAGCAACTATAGGTAAGTAACTATACTTACCTTATTATTTCTACGCATATTTTCCAACTCCAACCTATATAAACCTGAATGCTGATTGACCTTAAGCATTCTCAGGTGATATGTATTTGTCTAATGAAGGAGGGTGTGGCCTCAACTGGTTAGCATCCTGTCTCAAGGTGTACATAATTACATGCATTAAGGTGTGCATTAATTAGGCAGCTTCTTTACCTCAGACAAAATATGCCAAAAAGTGATTTGACATATGCCATAACTGAAAAGTGAAAAAAAAAATGCAAACTGCCTTTCAGAGGCTGCAATGTTCTTGAAACAGCTAATTTATTGAGGCACGATCACTGAACAATCAAACATTTGGTTGTCAACAGTCAACAGGGTCGCAAGATACATATGATGAAGAAAAACGCAAATAAATTGCAAAAGTCTTGAGAAGAATTAAGTGTGACGCTACCAGTAGCCCATTATCCTCCAGTGGTGCCATATTCTAGAACTCCAGCCTACCTGGAGTGTCCAGAGGTCCAAGGCGAGGAAGGCTGAAACATGACCACCAATGAACAAGACTCAAGGGTTGAAACATCAAGAACTATCTGAAGACAGATTTTTTTTTAAAGGTTTTCTGAACAGAAGGAATGAGTGACTCTTGATGGAGCAGATGGATAGGCCCATGACTGGATTACTAATAGGCACACAGCATCACTTCGAGTCAGATGCCAGTGAGGTGGAGGAAAGGTGTTGGTATGGGCCTCTGTTAAGGATGAGAGAGTTAGATATTTTTGGGTTGAAAAGATGGACTTAAAATCAACTCCCAAACCTGTTGCCAATTTTTAGAATGTACTCTCTTCAAGCAGTCTGTCATGGTCTGGCCCTTTAGGGTCTTCTGTCATAATTATGGTCTCATATTCACGTTTATGCTCTGACTCTTCTGTCTTGTCATGCTCAGGTTATCATTCATTTTGTTTCCATTCATCATCTTTGTATTTATTCATTCATGGTCACTTAGTCACATCAGTCTTTGTTTGAGTCTGTTTATTTTATTTCTTGTATTATACTTTGGTCACCCGTTCCGTTTTCTTTTGAGCATCTTATATTCTTAGCTTAGTTCTGTTTATCACATTTTTGTATTATGCTTTAGTCACAGATTTTGGTTATTATTTATCTTCAAGTGTTTCTTCTGATTATGTTCCATTTGTCACTTATTGCTCATCAGTTAGTTCCTTTTATTTATTGCACTGTTTTGTAGGCACCAGTTTTGTTTATCTGCTGTTCTTATTTCTGTTGTTTTCTGTTGTACTTTTAAATCAGGTTTTGCTTTCTGTTAATTAGTCAGTTCCTGTTTAGTTTTGCTTCAGCATTGATTTTCTGATCAGTTCTTATGTAGTTTTTCTTTTGCATGTATTATATCTTGGTTTGCTTTTAGTTCCCATGATTCTTGCTCTGTCCTGGTTCCCTAGTATCTTATTCTGTTTTTGCTCTGTTCTCACATCATCCTCATTTGTTTGTGTTGACTCCACTTCCCGCACCTACCTCGTGTCTTTGTCTCCCACACTTTGATTCTGTCTGCTTTGCATTTTCATTCACTCTCGCTCTTGCACCTGCTCACGCACCTTTGTATCTGACATCACTTTGTGCACTCCCTTCCCCATTATCTTGCCCATGCATAATCTTTGTTCACTAGTCACGCCCCCTTCCAGAACTTTCACTGACACCTGTATCTTGTTCCACTAATTACACCACCAGTTATTTAAGCCCTCACAGTCTCACAGCTCATGCCCAATTGTTGAATGTTATTCACTTTCCAGCCCTCACACCTTGCCTTGTACTGCCTCGTATTTAGCCTGCCGGTATTTGACACTGTCTTGTCCTCGACCATGTTTTTACGTCGTTGTGTCTGATTGCTACCACGCTGTGTTTTTTGACTTCTGCCTGGACCTAGCCTCAACCTGCCGTCTGTCTGTACCTTTGCCTCACTGCTGGACCACCTGTGTACCGAATCCCTGCCAGTTTTTACGATTAAACCTATTAATCCAGGGCATCGTGAGAGAACAGAGAAGTTTCAGAAGAAGTCGGTTTCAGCATTTTATCTGGATATTCCACTGTTAAAGGAGATTTTTTTTAATGAAAGACGTGCGGGCGGATTGCAGCGTCGGCTCGCAGCCGCCGCGACGCTCCGCCACAGGAAAAACACCTCTGTTGGAAGCCTTAAGGACAAGTTGGAACATGTCCAGCTGTTAAACAATTTCTCATATACTCACTCCACTGAAAGCCATCAAAAGCCGCCTGGATTTTACAAATGGTTATCAACACGGATGTGTTTTCCTGTGCCGCCGACCGCGCCGGCTGCGTCCCGACGCGCGGACCCGTCCGCACGTCTTTCATTAAAAAAATCTCCTTTAACAGTGGAATATCCGGATAAAATGCTGAAACCGACTTCTTCTGAAACTTCTCTGTTCTCTCACGACGTCCTGGATCAATAGAGCCTGAAATGTGGAGGTTTTCAGCTTGAAACAGGCTGACGACGGCGCCTGGGAGCGCTGTGTGACGTCCCGCACCGTGGGAAGTCCTTAAAGCGACAGTATCACCTCAAAATCTCTCATCAGCCGTTAAAATTTTCACCGAAAACGAGCTTAATTTTTCGAACCGTGTCCACTTCGATGTGCCTCACAGGTTTAGAAAAAATGTTGATCAAACAAAGCGCCAGTCTCTCAGCAACTTCTCAGACAAAGGAATTCCGACGAGGGGCTGGACGACTCCTCCCACAAGGAGTGCTTGCAGGCGGATGACGTCACCGACAGGCGTGGAAAAACTCACGCATGCGCACGAGGGTTCAAGCATGTCTGACGTAAAAACATATGAATGAAATCCATATAGTTTTTGAAAAAAATAAAAAGGACCTATACTTTATTGACAGACCTCGTATATCTGTGTTGAAAATCTTTGTCAAAATCCTATCAGTAGTTTTGATGTAATCCTGTTAACAGTAGTCCTTCGAAGTGTATGTGAAGTGAAACTTGATCCAGAATCCGGATCTGGATTACCTCTAAAAATTGAATGGGTTCTTCCTTGGCCTAATATGCATCTGTGTTGAAAATTTCATCAAAATCATTGGTCACAGGTCACTGGTCACACACAAAATCACAGGTCATTGAAGGGATTTCAGAACCATTAACATATATTGTAGTTTGTCATTTCAAACCGGTAAATTTCCCAATGAAATGAAAATAGCCAAAGTTGTACCGCTGTATAAGACTGGGGATAGACACCACTTCACAAATTATAGGCCTGTTTCTTTGCTTCCACAATTTTACAAAATATTAGAAAAATTCTTCAACAATAGATTAGATAAATTCATAAACAAACATAAATTACTTATTGACAGTCAATGTGGATTTAGAGCAAATAGTTCAACATCACTGGCATTAATAGAATGAGCTGAGGAGATCACAAATGCCATAGATCATAAATTACATTCAGTTGGAATATTCATAGACCTTAAAAAAGCTTTCGACACAATCAATCATGATATATTAATCAATAAACTTGAACGGTATGGGATCAGGGGATTAGTGTTGCACTGGGTGAGAAGTTATTTGAGTAACAGAAAATTTGTGAAGTTGGGGGAATATACATCATCATGCTTGGACATTGCTTGTGGTGTCCCACAGGGGTCAGTATTGGGTCCGAAACTCTTTTTACTTTATATAAATGATATTTTTAATGTGTCCAAGATATTAAAATTAGTATTATTTGCAGATGACAAGTATTTTTTGTTCTGGGGGGGATTTGCAGAAACTACTAAGGAACATCACTACAGAAATGGGAAAGCTGAAAATGTGATTTGACAGAAATAAATTATCATTAAACTTAAGTAAAACAAAATATGTTATTTGGTAATTGTAATAAAGACATACAAGTACAGTTACAAGTACAGGGGGTGGATATTGAAAGAGTATATGAAACTAAGTTTCTTGGGGTGATAATTGATGATAAAATAAACTGGAAGTCTCATATAAAACATATACAGAGCAAACTGTCAAGAAGCATTTCAGTTCTGAACAAAGTTAAATACATTCTGGACCACAACTCACTCTGCATTCTCTACTGCTCACTGATCTTACCATATTTACACTATTGTGCAGAGGTCTGGGGCAATAATTATAAATGTACAACACAACCATTATTCATACTGCAGAACTGGTTATAGAGACCACACAAATTCACGGTTCTTAAAATAAAAAATTTTAAAATTTACTGATCTGGTTCATTTTCAATCAGTACAAATCGTGTATAAAGCAATAAACAATTTACTTCCTGGAAATATTAAAAACATGTTCTTTAATAGAGTAGGGGATTATAATCTGAGGGGGGAGTTTAACTTAAAACATCAGTGGGCATGTACAACATTAAAAAGTTTTGTATTTCTGTTTGTGGAGTGAGGATGTGGAACAGATTGAGGGTGGAGCTCAAGCAATGTCCAAGCATGAACCAGTTTAAGCAGCGGTATAGGCACATGGTTTTTTCTAGGTATAGGGAGGAAGGGTGTTGAGGGTTAGGGTGTTTTGTTGATCATTGTTTAGTTGTGTGCACTTTGTTTTTATATCTTTCAAATATGTAGTATAAAATCACACGCATTGCATATGTATGTAGGTATGTGTATATAGGCATGTATCTACACTAGAGATGTTTATGATGATGGGACTTGAGTTTGTGTTGTGTTAAATGTGTCTGTATCATGGCCCAAGCAGAGGGTCACCACTGGTCTGGTCTGCTTGAGGTTTCTTGCTCGATACATCAGAGGGAGTTTTTCCTTACCACTGTCGCCTGTGTGCTTGCTCTGGGGGTTGGTAATGAGTATATATGTATGTTTGTATGTATATAAGGGGTGGGCGTTTATATGCTTTGCTTCTGCTCACCCCCTTTTGGTCACACATGTCACTATGGAATTGTCTTGTGTATCGGTTTTTGTTACTGTTGAGTTTGTGTGCCAAATAAATTCATTCATTCATTCATTCAAAAGCTGTGCAGTAGTTTTGACTTAATCCTGCTAACAGACAGACACATAAATAAACGCCAGTGATTTTATTACATCCTTGGTGGACATAAAAATGAAAATAGCGTAGCAGCCAGGTACCCCAGAAACATAAAAGTAAAAATAAAACAGATACCTCAAAAAGATAAAAAATAAAACAGTACAAATAACAAGAATAAGAATACAAACAAGTGATAAGAAAAACTGAGGTAGATACACATATGTGCAAGAGGTAAATAGCAAATAGTACAGGCTTTTTAAACTCAGTTCAGAGGCCAGTGGTCTAGCAGAGGCAGATACATTAAAGAGTCTGATGGCACTGGAAAGGAACCGTTCCCTTAGCAGTGTGGTTGTATGAGTTCATAGCAGTTACTGAAAAGAAGGGTGGCTATATTAGTCACAGAATATTTTTGAAATGTCAAAAAAGTTTTTAATTTGTTACTTTTGAGTTTATTTGTTATACTTTAATAAATGAATATATAAACAAGTCAGACTGGAAAATGTTTAATTCTTCATTTAGTTAGATAGTTAGTTAGAAGCATAATGCCTTGTAGACGCCGCATCGAATGATGCCGCATGAGGCCGGGTTGGCACTGGACCCCCTAAAATCTGCTTGGATGGGGATGGGGAAGTGGGGATTTAATAACATTGTGTAATTATAAGTGATGTTAGGAGTACCAAGACTGGCTGCTTATTTTTTTCATGGGATCAGTTGACAATGAAAACACAGGGGGACAAGATATATGACTTCTTTGTAAAGAGAAGCAAATCAGGCAAAGACAGAACTCAGCTCTGACATCAGCAGTCCTGACAGCTCCCATCCTGGGGACTAGTCAGGAGAGACAGTGTCAGGCACAACAGCCCAGCAGCCTGTATGTGTGTGAGTAGCTGTGAGAGTAAGTGTGAGTGAGGAACTGTGACTGAGTAACTGTGAGTGAGGAATGTGACTGAGTAACTGTGAGTGAGTAAGTGTGAGTGAGGAACTGTGACTGAGTAACTGTGAGTGAGGAACTATGACTGAGAAACTGTGACTGAGGAACTGTGAGTGACGAACTGTGACTGAGTAACTGTGAGTGAGTAAGTGTGAGTGAGGAACTGTGACTGAGTAACTGTGAGTGAGTAACTGTGAGTGAGTAAGTGAGTGACGAACTGTGACTGAGTAACTGTGAGTGAGTAAGTGTGAGTGAGGAACTGTGAGTGAGTAAGTGTGAGTGAGGAACTGTGACTAACTGTGTTAAAACTGAGTGAGTAGTTGTGTGAGTAACTAACTGTGAGTGAGTCGCTGTGTGAGTAACTAACTGTGAGTGAGTAGTTGTGTGAGTAACTAACTGTGACTGAGTAGTTGTGTGAGTAACTAACTGTGACTGAGTAGCTGTGAATAACTGTGATTGAGCAGCTGTGAGTGAGTAGCTGTGACTGAGTAACTGTGAGTTAGCAGCTGTGAGTGAGTAGCTGTGAGTTTGCAGCAATGAGTAACTGAGTGAGTAGCTGTTCACTCACAGCTGTGAGTGAGCAGCTGCGAGTGAGTAACTGTGAGTGAGCAGCTGTGAATGAGCAGCTGCGAGTAACTGAGTGAGCAGCTGTGAATGAGGAACTGTGAGTGAGGAACTGTGAGTGAGTAGCTGTGAGTGAGTAACTGAGTGAGCACCTGTGAGTGAGGAACTGTGAGTGAGGAACTGTGAGTGAGTAACTGAGTGAGCACCTGTGAGTGAGTAACTGTGACTGAGTAACTGTGAGTGAGTAGCTGTGAGTGAGTAACTGAGTGAGAACCTGTGAGTGAGTAACTGTGACTGAGGAACTGTGAGTGAGCAGCTGTGAGTGAGTAGCTGTGTTAAAACTGAGTGAGTAGCTGTGTGAGTAACTAACTGTGAGTGAGTCACTGTGTGAGTAACTGTGAGTGAGGAACTGTGACTGAGTAAGTGTGACTGAGGAACTGTGAGTGAGGAACTGTGACTGAGTAACTGTGAGTGAGGAACTGTGAGTGAGGAACTGTGACTGAGGAACTGTGAGTGAGGAACTGTGACTGAGTAACTGTGAGTAAGTGTGAGTGAGGAACTGTGACTGAGTAACTTTGAGTGAGGAACTGTGACTGAGGACCTGTGACTGAGTAACTGTGACTGAGTAACTGTGACTGAGTAACTGTGAGTGAGTAGCTGTGTTAAAACTGAGTGAGTAGTTGTGTGACTAACTGAGTGAGTCGCTGTGTGAGTAACTAACTGTGAGTGAGTAGTTGTGTGAGTAACTAACTGTGACTGAGTAGCTGTGAATAACTGAGTGAGCAGCTGTGAGTGAGTAGCTGTGACTGAGTAACTGTGAGTGAGTAACTGTGAATTATCAGCTGTGAGTGAGTAGCTGTGACTGAGTAACTGTGAGTTAGTAGCTGTGAGTGAGTAACTGTGAGTTTGCAGCGGTGAGTAACTGAGTGAATAGCTGTTCACTCACAGCTGTGAGTGAACAGTTGTGAGTGAGCAGCTGCGAGTGAGTAACTGAGTGAGCAGCTGTGAGTGAGTAACTGAATGAGTAACTGTGAATGAGTAGCTGTGAGTGAGTAACTGAGTGAGCACCTGTGAGTGAGGAACTGTGACTGAGTAACTGTGAGTGAGTAACTGAGTGAGCACCTGTGAGTGAGCAGCTGTGAGTGAGCAGCTGTGAATGAGTAGCTGTGTTAAAACTGAGTGAGTAGCTGTGTGAGTAACTAACTGTGAGTGAGTCACCGTGTGAGTAACTGTGAGTGAGCAGCTGTGAGTGAGTAACTGTGAGTTAGTGGCTGTGAGTGAGTAACTGTGAGTGAGCAGCGGTGAGTAACTGTGAGTGAGTAGCTGTGACTGAGTAACTGTGAGTTAGTGGCTGTGAGTGAGTAACTGTGAGTGAGCAGCGGTGAGTATCTGTGAGTCAGCAGCGGTGAGCAGCTGTGAGTGAGTAGCTGTGTTAAAACTGAGTGAGTAGCTGTGTGAGTAACTGTGAGTGAGCAGCTGTGAGTGAGCAGCTGTGTTAAAACTGAGTGAGTAGCTGTGTGAGTAACTGAGTAACTGTGAGTGAGTAATCGTGAGTGAGTAGCTGTGAGTGAACAGCTGAGTGAGTAGCTGTGTTAAAACTGAGTGAGTAGCTGTGAATGAGTAGCTGTGTGAGTAACTGTGTGTGAGTAGCTGTCAGTGAGTAACTGAGTGAGTAACTGTGAGTGAGTAGCTGTGAGTGAGTCGCTGTGTGAGTAACTGAGTGATTAACTGCGTGTGAGTAGCTGTGTGAGTAACTGAGTGAGTAACTGTGAGTGAGCAGCTGTGTGAGTGTGTGAGTAACTGAGTAACTGTGAATGAGTAGCTGTGTGAGTAGCTGTGAGTGATTAGCTGTGTTAAAACTGAGTGAGTAGCTGTGTGAGTAATTGAGTTAACTGTGAGTGAGTCGCTATGTGAGTAACTGAGTGAGTAGCTGTGAGTGACTAACTGTGTGAGTAGCTGTGCGCAAGTAGCTGTGTTAAAACTGAATGAGTAGCTGTGTGAGTAACTGAGTAACTGTAAGTGAGTAACTGAATGAGTACCTGTGGGTGAGTAGCTGTGAGTGAGTAACTGTGTGAGTAGCTGTGATTGAGTAACTGTGGGTGAGTAGCTGAGTGAGTAACTGTGTGAGTAGCTGTGATTGAGTAACTGTGGGTGAGTAGCTGTGTGAGTAACTGTGAGTGAGTAGCTGTGAGTGAGTAGCTGCGAGTGAGTAGCTGTGGGTGAGTAACTGTGAGTGAGTAGCTGTGAGTGAGTAGCTGTGGGTGAGTAATTGTGAGTGAGTAGCTGTGAGTGAGTAACTGTGAGTGAGTAGCTATGAGTGAGTAGCTGTGGGTGAGTAGCTGTGAGTGAGTAGCTGTGGGTGAGTAACTGTGAGTGAGTAGCTGTGAGTGAGTAACTGTGGGTGAGTAGCTGTGAATGAGTAGCTGTGAGTGAGTAGCTGTGTTAAAACTTAGTAAGTAGCTGTGTGTGTCTGAGTAACTGAGGAACTGTGAGTGAGTCGCTGTGTGAGTAATTGAGTGAGTAACTGTGAGTGAGTAACTGTGTTAAAACTGAGTGAGTAGCTGTGTGAGTAATTGAGTTAACTGTGGGTGAGTAACTGTGGGTGACTAGCTGTGGGTGAGTAACTGTGAGTGAGTAGCTGTGAGTGAGTAGCTGTGTTAAAACTTAGTAAGTAGCTGTGTGAGTATGTGAGTAACTAACTGTGATTGAGTAGCTGTGGGTGAGTAACTTTCTGAGTAACTGTGGGTGAGTAACTGTGGGTGAGTAGCTGTGAGTGAGTAGCTGTGGGTGAGTAACTGTGAGTGAGTAGCTGTGGGTGAGTAACTGTGACTGAGTAACTGTGGGTGAGTAACTGTGAGTGAGTAGCTGTGTTAAAACTGAGTGAGTAGCTGTGTGAGTATGTGAGTAACTGTAACTGTGAGTGAGTCGCTCTGTTTGTGTGTGTGTGTGTGTGTGTGTGTGTGTGTCATGGTGTTGGTGCTGTTGAAAAATTGATTGTTGTGTTTTACATTTGTGCATTGTTAATAAACTGCAAATTACATAGAAAAATCTCATCTCCTATGTGCTTAATACACTCAACAAAAATATAAACGCAACACTTTTGGTTTTGCTCCCATTTTGTATGAGATGAACTCAAAGATCTAAAACTTTTTCCACATACACAATATCACCATTTCCCTCAAATATTGTTCATAAACCAGTCTAAATCTGTGATAGTGAGCACTTCTCCTTTGCTGAGATAATCCATCCCACCTCACAGGTGTGCCATATCAAGATGTTGATTAGACACCATGATTAGTGCACAGGTGTGCCTTAGACTGCCCACAATAAAAGGCCACTCTGAAAGGTGCAGTTTTATCACACAGCACAATGCCACAGATGTCGCAAGATTTGAGGGAGCGTGCAATTGGCATGCTGACAGCAGGAATGTCAACCAGAGCTGTTGCTTGTGTATTGAATGTTCATGTCTCAAACCATAAGCCATCGCCAAAGTTGTTTCAGAGAATTTGGCAGTACATCCAACCAGCCTCACAACCGCAGACCACGTGTAACCACACCAGCCCAGGACCTCCACATCCAGCATATTCACCTCCAAGATCATCTGAGACCAGCCACTCGGACAGCTGCTGGAACAATCGGTTTGCATAACCAAAGAATTTCTGCACAAACTGTCAGAAACCGTCTCAGGGAAGCTCATCTGCATGCTCGTCGTCCTCATCGGGGTCTTGACCTGACTCCAGTTCGTCGTCGTAACCGACTTGAGTGGGCAAATGCTCACATTCGCTGGCGTTTGGCACGTTGGAGAGGTGTTCTCTTCACGGATGATGCGAAGGAGATGTGTTGCACTGCATGAGGCAAATGGTGGTCACACCAGATATTGACTGGTATCCCCCCCAATAAAACAAAACTGCACCTTTCAGAGTGGCCTTTTATTGTCGGCAGTCTAAGGCACACCTGTGCACTAATCATGGTGTCTAATCAGCATCCTGATATGGCACACCTGTGAGGTGGGATGGATTATCTCAGCAAAGGAGAAGTGCTCACCATCACAGATTTAGACTGGTTTGTGAACAATATTTGAGGGAAATGGTGATATTGTGTACGTGGAAAAAGTTTTAGATCTTTGAGTTCATCTCATACAAAATGGGAGCAAAACCAAAAGTGTTGCGTTTATATTTTTGCTGAGTATATTTAGCTACTTAAATATGTTTCAACATTTAGAGACTCTGATTACAGTTGATTGTTTGAGAAACAAATTAATTGTCATAATGTGTGGACCCCCTGAAATAGCCTTGACCAAGGACAAAAGTCTAACTCCACCAGTGGCCCGGACACTCTTCCTGGTGCAACTCCACATTACATGGAGAGTTGTGGCAGGGGTGGGGGTTTTAATCAGGAACCTTCTCCACTGAAACCAAGCACACTAACCACTTGATAACTCTGTAATTCTTTCAATTTTCTGCTTCACATAACAGCTGCTGCACTTGAAAAGCAATAAATACCTGACAGTGAACAAGCGTCTCCCTGCACTGTTGGAGAAGAACGCCATGAGAGTGACTCTGGATTCAGCTGGAAACGAAGGGTCTTGGTTCTACATTCAACCATTCTACAAACTCCGATCCCTTGGAGACAGTGTGAGTGGAGCGGTGGGGTGGGACAGAAGTTGCTCTCATCAGAGAAATGTCATGCATCAGTCAGTGAGAGCACACAGCTGGTACCTCATTCATTGAATAAAAAGTAAGTCGGAACAGTTTAGTAATGTGTCTTCAGGAGAGCTACCTTTGACAAAAATGGTCAGTGCTTTTAAACTATGGTTTCCAGCTGAAAGCTGTTTATTTCAGAACCAGCAGGTTCTTGCTAACATTTGACACAATGGCCACATC
Source organism: Thalassophryne amazonica (assembly GCF_902500255.1). Classification (NCBI taxonomy): domain Eukaryota; kingdom Metazoa; phylum Chordata; class Actinopteri; order Batrachoidiformes; family Batrachoididae; genus Thalassophryne; species Thalassophryne amazonica. The sequence goes on from NC_047105.1 coordinate 132,655,894, forward strand.
TTAACCGGAAAAATAAGTTATTTGAAATTTTCTAAACTATCGATCATTGTTCAGTAAATCCAGTAAATCCAGTAAATGTGATGGTTGCACTTCTTCATTTTATCCATGAGTTTCCAAAGTGTTCTGTGTATAAATCCAATAGTTTAGTCATACCTTATGTATTGGGGCTCTGCTTCTTGGGAGTGCCATAATTTTTTCAAGACTTTGAAATTGGAGACAGATGTGTTACACCGTTGCATAATACATGTTTTTAGTGTGTATGGTATGATTTTTGTTTGAGTCTGTGTTTGTTTTGGCCAGTGCGTATCTTATGAATGGACCAATGTCAAGTTTCTGTCCTGTAAAAGTAAACGTGAATGTTCGTATGTTATTACCTTTGCCAAGGAATTACTCTGGAATTACTCCTTTTCTCTGAATGACTCTACATTTTCTCAGTAGGTGGTAATTTAGCGATATTTGCACAAACTTTAAACTGAGACAAAGAGAGCCTAAATAAGCACAAAATAGAGTTATGTCAATTATATTTGTATGTACTGAAAGAGTCCTACTCTTGTACAACCAGTAAATAGAACTGGATTTGATTCCCTGTCACACTACAACCCCTGGCAAAAATTATGGAATCACCGGCCTCGGAGGATGTTCATTCAGTTGTTTAATTTTGTAGAAGAAAAGCAGATCACAGACATGACACAAAACTAAAGTCATTTCAAATGGCAACTTTCTGGCTTTAAGAAACACTATAAGAAATCAAGTAAAAAAGATTGTGGCAGTCAGTAACGGTTACTTTTTTAGACCAAGCAGAGGAAAAAAATATGGAATCACTCAATTCTGAGGAAAAAATTATGGAATCACCCTGTAAATTTTCATCCCCAAAACTAACACCTGCATCATATCAGATCTGCTCGTTAGTCTGCATCTAAAAAGGAGTGAACACACCTTTTAGAGCTGTTGCACCAAGTGGACTGACATGAATCATGGCTCCAACACGAGAGATGTCAATTGAAACAAAGGAGAGGATTATCAAACTCTTAAAAGAGAGTAAATCATCACGCAATGTTGCAAAAGATGTTGGTTGTTCACAGTCAGCTGTGTCTAAACTCTGGACCAAATACAAACAACATGGGAAGGTTGTTAAAGGCAAACATACTGGTAGACCAAGGAAGACATCAAAGCGTCAAGACAGAAAACTTAAAGCAATATGTCTCAAAAATCAAAAAATGTACAACAAAACAAATGAGGAACGAATGGGAGGAAACTGGAGTCAACGTCTGTGACCGAACTGTAAGAAACCGCCTAAAGGAAATGGGATTTACATACAGAAAAGCTAAACGAAAGGCATCATTAACACCTAAACAGAAAAAAACAAGGTTACAATGGGCTAAGGAAAAGCAATTGTGGACTGTGGAATGACTGGATGAAAGTCATATTCAGTGATGAATCTCGAATCTGCATTGGGCAAGGTGATGATGCTGGAACTTTTGTTTGGTGCCTTTCCAATGAGATTTATAAAGATGACTGCCTGAAGAGAACATGTAAATTTCCACAGTCATTGATGATATGGGGCTGCATGTCAGGTAAAGGCACTGGGGAGATGGCTGTCATTACATCATCAATAAATGCACAAGTTTACGTTGATATTTTGGACAATTGAAAGGATGTTTGGGATGTTTTCAAGATGATAATGCATCTTGCCATAGAGCAAAAACTGCAAAAACATTCCTTGCAAAAAGACACATAGGGTCAATGTCATGGCATAGGGTCAATGTCAATGAGCAGATCTGATTTGATGCAGGTGTTAATTTGGGGGATGAAAATTTACAGGGTGATTCCATAATTTTTTCCTCAGAATTGAGTGATTCCATATTTTTTTTCCTCTGCTTGGTCTAAAAAAGTAACCGTTACTGACTGCCACAATCTTTTTTTTCTTGATTTCTTATAGTGTTTCTTAAAGCCAGAAAGTTGCCATTTGAAATGACTTTAGTTTTGTGTCATGTCTGTGATCTGCTTTTTTTCTACAAAATTAAACAACTGAATGAACATCCTCTGAGGCCGGTGATTCCATAATTTTTGCCAGGGGTTGTATCTGTCTGTGTCCTTTGGACAAGACTGTTCATCTGCACTGTCTCAGTCCAACCAGCTGTAAGTGGGTACCAGCCTTTGCTGGAAATGGATTCAGTGATGGACTAACATCCTATACAGGGAGGCATAGACTCTGATTGGCTTCACACTGCAGAATCCACAGTGACATTCCTGGACAGAGGGAGACTAACTGGTTGCCTATGGTGCCCTCTGCATGGGTGGAGGCAGTTGAGAATTTCTGTTCAAACTGAATGCCGCATACAGTGCATCCAGAAAGTATTCACAGCACGTCACTTTTTCCACATTTTATGTTACAGCCTTATTCTAAATTGAATGAAATAATTTTTTTCCTCAAAATTCTACACACACTACCCCATAATGACAACGTCAAAAAGTTTTTTGTTTGCTTATTTATTTTTTTTAATTTTATTTTATTTTTACAAATTTATTAAAAACATATATACAAAACTAAGAAATGACATATACATAAGTATTCACAGCCTTTGCCATGAAGCTCAAAACTGAGCTCAGGTATTTCCACTGATCATCCTTGAGATGTTTCTACAGCTTAAACGGAGTCCGCCTCGAGTAAATTCAGCTGATTTGATTGGACATGATTTGGAAAGGCACACACCTGTCTACATATAAGGTCCCACAGTTGACAGTGCATGCGAGAGGCCAAAGTCAAAAGAACTGTCTGTAGACCTCCGAGATAGGATTGTCATGAGGCACAGATCTGGGGAAGGGTAAAGAAACATTTCTGCTGCTTTAAATGTCCCAATGAGCACAGTGACCTCCGTCATCTGTAAATGGAAGAAGTTCAGATCCACCAGGACTCTTCCTAGAGCTGGCCCTTCACTCCCGAACTGAGCGATTGGGAATGAAGGGCCTTAGTCGGGGAGGTGACCAAGAACCTGATGGTCACTCTGTCAGAGCTCCAGCATTTCTCTGTGGAGAGAGGAGAACCTTCCAGAAAGGCAACCATCTCTGCAGCAAACCAACAGTCAGGCTTGTATGGAGAGTGGCCAGACAGAAGCCACTCCTTAGTAAAAGGCACATGGCAGCCCACCTGGAGTTTGCCAAAAGGGACCTGAAGGACACTCTGACCACAAGAAACAAAATTCTCTGGTATGATGAGGCAAAAATTCTTTGGCATGAATGCCAGGCGACAGTGTTTTTGGGCCACATTGATTTTTTTTTAAGACTTTCAGAATAAAGTCATAATATTACAAGAATAAAGTTGTGATTTTATGAGGAAAAAATGTGTAAAATTACAAGAATGTCATAATTTTATGAGAAAAACTCTTAATATTATGAGAATAAAGTCATAATATTACGAGACTAAAGCCATAATTTTATGAGAAAGATTGCAATATTATGAGAATAAATGTTGTAATTTTATGAGAAAAAAAAACTCGTAATAATATGAGAATAAGGTCATAATATTACAAGAATAAAGTTGTATTTGCTCGAGAAGCGACGACTGCCAGTGTTGTGCCAAAGTAGTTATTCCCACCAGTATCCCCTGGCACCAACCCCACAACACCCCTTCCAGCCATCTCCTCCTCTATCAAGTAACAAGTTTAAGTCCAGACATAGGAATCAGGGATTGGCACACAGACTAACAGACTAGATTGACCTTGAGGAAGAGGAAAGGAAGAAAGAAAAACTGACAGCGAAGTTGTAGCGCTTACCCACCCATATCCTGTCCCCAAACAACAGGGATAAAACACCCAGATAATGTCACAAACAGAACTATGTCTCAACTTAAATTAAAACCACGGTAACATTATAACCACTCAGGAACCCAACCAAACTCCAGGCCAGGTTATAAACACCCATAGGAATCCCCCACCCTCCCACAAAGAAGAAAAGGAAAAACATTATTATAGAACCTGAGCATCTTAAATAAAAATGTAGATCTTAAATTGGTCTTGAAACCAATTATACCCTGCTTATAACAAATATAGTAATGGTATTAAAGAGATACGTTAATCTTGTTACTAGTGGTAAAGTGTTGATACTTTCAAGTCCAGTGTCCATTGTTTTTCAATGTCTTTTTGGGAGGGAAAGGGGGGGGGGTGATATGATGAATGTCGGGGGCTCCACATGGGTTAAGTCTCTTTTGTACATTGAAAACATTGTTACCTCAGTTAATAAACTCCAAAAAGCAGCAGTCGACTTGGGGGTGTTAATAAGATGAATTTGGCCATCCTGAAGGCAACGCAAGTGAGTTAGATAGGCGAATCCACAGTACATGTTGCAGCAAGCCATCACTTTACTCACGGTGTCAAACTCCCATCTCTTCCGCCGAACCTCATCAGACAAATCAGGGTAGAACCACAATTGTGAGCCCTCATGAAGGATGTCTCGTTTCTTTAGGGCGGCTCTGAGTACAGCCTCTCTTTGTGAATATTGTAAGAACCGCACCAGGATGCTCCTCGGAGCTTTATTTGGGGCTGGGTTGGAGGTTGGTGCTCAGTGGGCGCATTCAGTCTCCAGTGGAGGGGAGTCAGCAGGAAGTTGTACTAGTTTTGGTAATAACGTCTGGAGAGAGTCCGCAAGGGGAACACCAGCCTCAGTGATCTCTGGGAGATTAACAGTCTTCAAGTTGTAGCAGCTCCACTGTCTTTTCCATGGCGGCTAAATTGGTACTGAACTTGCTGCATCCGTCCTCTGTAGCGGAGATCCTGCATTCAACCTCCTCCACACGCTTTTCTAAATCGATCACCTGGTTGGAGAGAGTAGAGAGGGAGCCCTCGACCAATGAGACAAATGTTTTAGTTTCACCTAGAGCCCCGTCAATTAAATCCAGGCGAGAGCCAACTGAATCATCCATATTATTCACATGGGAGGCTACCAATTATACCAATACTTCAGCTAAAATCTGCTTCACCGTTGGGGTTTTTCCGTAATTATTGTATGGCTTTGCCTTACAATATAAAGCACCTTGGGGCAACTGTTTGTTGTGATTTGGCGCTATATAAATAAAATTGATTTGATTTGATTTGATAGGGGCTAGCCTCGTGTGAATCCTCATTAGTTGTGTTCTTTCATTCCATGGATGCACCAGAAGATGAAAACACAGGAAAAACTTTTCCACGTTGCTTGTTAGGCATTGCTACAGTGTAGAAGACCTGGCAGTTCCAATGTTAATTTAAGAAATTTAAGAATTTTCTTTGAGGCTGTAGCGGAGTAAAATCCGAAGCAGCCATCTTGCTTCGGGTCACGTGATCTCCCCTCAGTTTTTCATATTGAATAAATTTGCAAAAAATTCAAAAAAGCTTTTTTCATGTTATCATTATGGGGTGGTGTGAGTAGAATTTTGAGAGAAAAGTGAATTTACACCATTTTGAAAAAAGGCTGTAACATGTGGGAAAAAAATGAAGTGCTGTGAATACTTTCTGGATGCACCGTAGCATTGGTTTTGGTATTGTGAAGAGCATGTATAACTCCTCCTAGTAGAGCTGCTATACCACCATATGGAACCCCCCCCAACCAAGGCTGGTATCCATTGAAAGCTGAGTGGAATGCAGATCATGTATACTTTCCAAGAACACAAACACTGTGGCCTGAAATAGACACACCTGGAATCAACACCCCACCCCACCCGATATATAAGTAGCCCAACTGACTGTATTCCACCATGGAGCCTCCTGCTCTGCCCGATGCAACAGGCCGAGAATTCTATTATTCAGAGAATTATTCTCTCAGGTGTTCAGAGCTGTGTGTTGTGAAGGTGTCATTCCCATGATGTTGCAGCAACACACAAATGCAAGTTCAGTATTTGCAGCAGTCACTTACTTTGGACACTTTTGGTAGAAATTTATAGATTTGACTGCGTTGTTTGTATATTGTTTCTCTAGGTGGTAATTGGAGACAAAGTAGTCCTTAACCCTGTGAATGCAGGACAACCTCTGCATGCCAGCAACCACCAGCTAGTTGACAACCCAGGATGTAATGAGGTATGTGAGATCTTCATATTTCTATTATTTTATTATATGGCTGCAACGCTACACGCACTCTGATTGGCTGATTTCCGGTCTGATATTTTCCCATATCAGACCGGTTAACATGACAAATGGTCCAGAATGCGTATCTCTTTTCTTACAAACCAGAAAGCTAAATACATGGTTAAACCAAGTTGGACATGAACGTACTCCATAAATATCTAAACATACAGATTGAAAGCTTACAACACTGCATTTAATCTATTATTAGACTCTATTGGCTTTGCTCAAAAAGTAAATGAGTCCACCCACCACTTTAATCATATCTTAGATCTTGTTTTGACTTATGGTATGGAAATAGAAGACTTAACAGTATTCCCTGAAAACTCCCTTCTGTCTGATCATTTTTTAATAACATTTACATTTACCCTGATGGACTACCCTGCAGTGGGGAATAAGTTTCATTACACTAGAAGTCTTTCAGAAAGCGCTGTAACTAGGTTTAAGGATATGATTCCTTCTTTATGTTCTCTATTGTCATATACCAACACAGAGCAGAGTAGCTACCTAAACTCTGTAAGGGAGTTAGAGTATCTCGTCAATAGTTTTACATCCTCATTGAAGACAACTTTGGATGCTGTAGCTCCTCTGAAAAAGAGAGCTTTAAATCAGAAGTGTCTGACTCCGTGGTATAACTCACAAACTCGTAGCTTAAAGCAGATAACCCGTAAGTTGGAGAGGAAATGGCGTCTCACTAATTTAGAAGATCTTCACTTAGCCTGGAAAAAGAGTTTGTTGCTCTATAAAAAAGCCCTCCGTAAAGCTAGGACATCTTTCTACTCATCACTAATTGAAGAAAATAAGAACAACCCCAGGTTTCTTTTCAGCACTGTAGCCAGGCTGACAAAGAGTCAGAGCTCTATTGAGCTGAGTATTCCATTAACTTTAACTAGTAATGACTTCATGACTTTCTTTGCTAACAAAATTTTGACTATTAGAGAAAAAATTACTCATAACCATCCCAAAGATGTATCGTTATCTTTGGCTGCTTTCAGTGATGCCGGTATTTGGTTAGACTGTTTCTCTCCGATTGTTCTGTCTGAGTTATTTTCATTAGTTACTTCATCCAAACCATCAACATGTTTATTAGACCCCATTCCTGCCAGGCTGCTCAAGGAAGTCCTACCATTATTTAATGCTTCAATCTTAAATATGATCAACTTATCTTTGTTAGTTGGCTATGTACCACAGGCTTTTAAGGTAAAGTAATTAAACCATTACTTAAAAAGCCATCACTTGACCCAGCTATTTTAGCTAATTATAGGCCAATCTCCAACCTTCCTTTTCTCTCAAAGATTCTTGAGAGGGTAGTTGTAAAACAGCTAACTGATCACCTGCAGAGGAATGGTCTATTTGAAGAGGTTCAGTCAGGTTTTAGAATTCATCATAGTACAGAAACAGCATTAGTGAAGGTTACAAATGATCTTCTTATGGCTTCGGACAGTGGACTTATCTCTGTGCTTGTTCTGTTGGACCTCAGTGCTGCTTTTGATACTGTTGACCATAAAATTTTATTACAGAGATTAGAGCATGTCATAGGTATTAAAGGCACTGCGCTGCGGTGGTTTGAATCATATTTGTCTAATAGATTACAGTTTGTTCATGTAAATGGGGAATCTTCTTCACAGACTAAAGTTAATTATGGAGTTCCACAAGGTTCTGTGCTAGGACCAATTTTATTCACTTTATACATGCTTCCCTTAGGCAGTATTATTAGACGGTATTGCTTAAATTTTCATTGTTACGCAGATGATACCCAGCTTTATCTATCCATGAAGCCAGAGGACACACACCAATTAGCTAAACTGCAGGATTGTCTTACAGACATAAAGACATGGATGACCTCTAATTTCCTGCTTTTAAACTCAGATAAAACTGAAGTTATTGTACTTGGCCCCACAAATCTTAGAAGCATGGTGTCTAACCAGATCTTTACTCTGGATGGCATTTCCCTGACCTCTAGTAATACTGTGAGAAATCTTGGAGTCATTTTTGATCAGGATATGTCATTCAAAGCGCATATTAAACAAATATGTAGGACTGCCTTTTTGCATTTACGCAATATCTCTAAAATCAGAAAGGTCTTGTCTCAGAGTGATGCTGAAAAACTAATTCATGCATTTATTTCCTCTAGGCTGGACTATTGTAATTCTTTATTATCAGGTTGTCCTAAAAGTTCCCTAAAAAGCCTTCAGTTAATTCAAAATGCTGCAGCTAGAGTACTGACGGGGACTAGCAGGAGAGAGCATATCTCACCCGTGTTGGCCTCTCTTCATTGGCTTCCTGTTAATTCTAGAATAGAATTTAAAATTCTTCTTCTTACTTATAAGGTTTTGAATAATCAGGTCCCATCTTATCTCAGGGACCTCGTAGTACCATATCACCCTAATAGAGCGCTTCGCTCTCAGACTGCAGGCTTACTTGTAGTTCCTAGGGTTTGTAAGAGTAGAATGGGAGGCAGAGCCTTCAGCTTTCAGGCTCCTCTCCTGTGGAACCAGCTCCCAATTCAGATCAGGGAGACAGATACCCTCTCTACTTTTAAGATTAGGCTTAAAACTTTCCTTTTCGCTAAGGCTTATAGTTAGGGCTGGATCGGGTGACCCTGGACTATCCCTTGGTTATGCTGCTTTAGACGTAGACTGTGGGGGGGTTCCCATGATGCACTGTTTCTTTCTCTTTTTGCTCTGTATGCATCACTCTGCATTTAATCATTAGTGATCGATCTCTGCCCCCCTCCACAGCATGTCTTTTTCCTGGTTCTTTCCCTCAGCCCCAACCAGTCTCAGCAGAAGACTGCCCCTCCCTGAGCCTGGTTCTGCTGGAGGTTTCTTCCTGTTAAGAGGGAGTTTTTCCTTCCCACTGTTGCCAAGTGCTTGCTCACAGGGGGTCGTTTTGACCGTTGGGGTTTTTCATGATTGTTGTATGGCCTTGCCTTACAATATAAAGCGCCTTGGGGCAACTGTTTGTTGTGATTTGGCGCTATATAAAAAAAAGTTGATTGATTGATTGATAGCTAACGAACGGACCATCGGTTAGCAAGTTCTTCACGGAGGTGAAGCAAACAGGTCTGACTACGAGCCGTCAGCAGCTTTCATGTTCGGACGATACTGTATGTTTGTGTGTTTATATATATATATATATATATATATATATATATATATATATATATATATATATATATATATAGTGGGGAAAATAAGTATTTGACCTCCTGTCAGTTTTGCAGGTTTTCCCATCTACAAAGAATGCAGAGGTCTGTAATTTTTATCGTAGGTACACTTCAACTGTGAGAGACAGAATCTAAAAAAAATCCAGAAAATCACATTGTATGATTTTTTAAATAATTAATTTGCATTTTATTGCATGAAATAAGTATTTGACCCCCTACCAACCAGCAAGAATTCTGTCTCTTATTGACCTGCTAGTTTTTCTTTAAGAAGCCCTCTTATTCTGCACTCTTTACCTGTATTAATTGCACCTGTTTGAACTTGTTACCTGTATAAAAGACACCTGTCCACACACTCAATCAATCACACTCCAACCTGTCCACCATAGCCAAGACCAAAGAGCTGTCTAAGGACACCAGGGACAAAACTGTAGACCTGCACAAGGCTGGGATGGACTACAGGACAACAGGCAAGCAGCTTGGTAGAAGACAACAACTGTTATGATTATTTATTAGAAAGTGGAAAAAACACAAGATGACTGTCAATCTCCCTCGGTCTGGGATTCCATGCAAGATCTCACTTTGTGGGGTAATGATGATTTTGAGAAAGTTCAGAACTACACAGGAGGACCTGGTCAAGGACCTGAAGAGAGCTGGTCATGGCCATGATGCTGTCATGGTTTAAAATCCTGCAGGGCAGCAAGTTCCCCCTGCTCAAGCCAGCACATGTCCAGGCTTGTTTGAAGTTCACCAGTGACCATCTGGATGATCCAGAGGAGGCATGGGAGAAGGTCATGTGGTCAGATGAGACCAGAATAGAGCTTTTTGGAATCAACTCCACTTGCCATGTTTAGAGGATGAGAACAACCCCAAGAAAACCATCCCATCTGTACCAATTGTTAAGCTCTGTTTTTCTAGGGGGTCATATACTTATTTCATGCAATGAAATGCAAATTAATTATTTAAAAATTATACAATGTGATTTTCTATTTTTTTTTTTTAGATTCTGTCTCTCACAGTTGAAGTGTACCTACGATAAAAATTACAGAGCTCTCCATTCTTTGTAGGTGGGAAAACCTGCAATATGTGTGTGTGTGTGTGTGTGTGTGTGTGTGTGTGTGTGTGTGTGTGTGTGTGTGTGTGTGTGTGTGTGTGTGTGTGTGTGTGTGTGTGTGTGTGTGTGTGTGTGTGTGTGTGTGTGTGTGTGTGTGTAAAATAGACATATAATAAAGGCATTATTAACCTCACTTCCTCAGTCTGTACAGGAATATCAGACCGCTGTGTTTTTTGCATGGACCTTGTGAATGCTGGGTCCGTACCTACACCTCGGTCTGATATTTCCCTGTATAGACCTCGCACTCAGTTATTAATCCTTAATCTTTCCCCCCTTGAAATCAGAAGACAAAATTGAGCAGATATTCACATTCAGCAAAAAGGTGCTATATTTTTGCTGCCATGATTGGGGCATGTTAGGACATTTAAATTACAGTAACAAGAAATGAACTGGTACAATTAGACTATTTAATGTGTGTGACCATTAATTCCCATCTGTACTTGTGCTTGGCTTATCATTTGGAAGAGATGGCCAGTGTGATTGAATGTTTTGATGATTCAGTATGTGTTTAATATGCGTTCTTATTATCGTGACAGTCCCGTGGTCGCAAGGAAGGTCATCTGTTGATTGATTCCTGAATAGAACGGTGGACATGGAGAAAATCTACATCCTGGGTCGATCTAGAGACACCTCTATGTGTTTGTTTAATGTAGGAATGTTGTTGCACACTGACAAACATACGGTTGTTGATGGATCCTTAGCCTTGTCCGATGGTTGGGAAATCCCAGACGATCGGCGTCTGAGGACCTGCTGCAGCCTTCATGTGCCTTCACAGCTGTTTGGTTACAAACCATCACCTCCTTGATCCACTGTTGAGGGCTTCTTGTTTCACCAGAGCTTCGTTGCCCGTCTTGTGTTCAGGGTTTGCTTTATGGCTACCATAGTGGCCACAGGTCACACAGGTTCCCCATCATATTTCACTCCAACAGACAATCCCCGACTTACCCAGGTGTCACGAGACGGACGAGGGGTTGCAATAAATCTGTGATCAGGAGAGGTTGGAGTAGAAAAGTGCTTTAAAGGCCAGAAACACATCACATTTTTAAAACAGTTGCCTCCCTTCGTATCTGTCATGGTACAGAATAACTTTTGGTAAATGATACAATTGCTGCAGATTACTGTTGCAGGGCCAATAATGGATAATAGGCATTAAGTTAAATGTTCTAATTTGAAAGAATGCACTTTTAAACACTTGTCTGTTCTGCATTTCAGGTTAATTCTGTAAACTGCAACACAAGTTGGAAAGTTGTTCTATTTATGAAATGGAGTGATAACAAGGAGACAATTCTCAAAGGGGTATGTACTTTGGAATCTGTGTGCCTGCAACATACAGTGAGGAAAACACTCTGCATAATTAAAAAAGCTTTAATTATGCAGCCCACTAATTTCAGTTCAGTTATTGAAAGAATTTTTGGTCACACATGTCACTGTGGAATTGTCTTGTGTATCAGTTTTTTGTTATTATTGAGTTTGTGTGCCAAATAAATTCATTCATTCATTCATTCATTCAGTCCATCGCTTCTTCTGCAGCCATGCTTTTATTGTGTGTAGAACAGGCGTGGCCCTTAGTTTTCCCACAGCACCACCTGAATAACAGAAAATATTGTGGTGGGCCAGACCAATATACTGAACTCAATTCTGTTCCATATCTATTTTATCTCTATAAAAAGAAGAAAATGTTACTGCTTTGACCAGCTGCAACTATGATTAAGTAATGAAAAAGTGAAGTAAGCTTAGTAAACACACCAACAAATTCCCCAGAAACATCAGTGAACAAACCATTTTTTTTTTCCAACTTCATTTACGGTATTGAACTTTCTTCTTTTAACAAACAAAACCCGACGTGCAGTAAAGCAAGATAGCTTATAGCATAGACATTTATTCAACATTTTTCATATTCCAACTTCATGGCAACAACCACCCCAACTACCTCCCAAACCCACAGGCCAAACAAACACACATACAGGCTCCCACACACAATGTGTAGTATAACAGTAATAACAAAGAAAAAAGAAAGAAAGAAAGAAAGAAAGAAAGAAAGAAAGAAAGAAAGAAAGAAAATAAATAATAATATAATCTAGTCATCTTCTATATCACAAATGACATTCAAAGAATCAATCTCTTCCAAAAATGCATCCCATGCGTCAGGAAACGACTTTACTGAGCCATAAATCTGAAACTTTAAATTCTCTAGCTTTAGATTATACAGCATCTCTTGAACCCAGTGGGCATGTGAAGGGAGATGGGGAAGCTTCCAATTTAAGAAAATCAGCCTACGGGCCAGCAAGGTGGTAAACGCCAAGGTCCGTTTATATACTATTGCCACACCCGCAACAGGGGAGAGTACCAAAAAGTGCAGATAAGGAATTCTGACCAATAGCACAGTGATAGGCTCTACTCAAAACATCAAAAATATATGCCCAGAAAGATCCTAGTTTGGGACACAGCCAAAATATATGTGCCTGATTTGCCGGTGACAAATGACATCATTCACAGGCATTACTCAAATGGAAATGTTTGCCAATCTCGCACTGGTATAGTGAACCCTAAAAAGAACCTTAAATTGAATCAATTTGTGAGGAGCACAGATAGATGACATGTGAACAAGAGACAAAGCAGAGTTCCATTGTTGTTCAGTAAATGTAACATTTAGGTTTTCCTCCCAAGCATTCTTGATTACAGTAAGTGATGTTGAGGATGACAACCAAATAGACCTATATATGACAGAAATACATCCCTTAACTACAGGGTCCACCGAAAGAAGAGTATCTAGTAAAGTTTCTGGAGGACGATTCAGAAAATGAGGAAACAATTTTTTAACAAATTCCCTAACCTGAAAAATCAGAAAAGATGACAATTTGGAAGCTTATATCTGGAAGAGAGCTGCTCAAATGAAGGAAATACAGCCTCTGTGTATTCAAGATTGAAGGATTCAAAAGGAGTTTATTGTCATATGCACATAGGAACATGTTCCCTGCACAATGAACTGTGTTTACTGCATTTTTACCCATCCTAAGTGCCAGTTAGGAGCAGAGGTCGCCTTTTAAATCATTAATAGAATTTATCCCCTTATTTTGCCAGACCCAGAATACTGGATCAGTTGTAGATGGTTCAAAAGCCCAGTTTCTGTAAACAGAGGCCAAAGTAGAAGGGCCTAAAAGCCCAAAATGTTTTCTGAACTGATTCCATATCTTTAAAGAAATTAGTACCACTGGACAACATGTCAAACACAAGAGTGGAGGTGGAAGCTGAGAGCACAAAACTGAAAGCAGCAAAAATGGAGATAAGCTCTTTTCCAGATGCACCCACCCAGGTAGCATACCCTTCTCCTCGTGCATCCAAAACAGAACCCCTTGCATAATGGCTGCCAAGTAGTTGTACCTAAATACTGGTAGGGCAAACCTTCCTTTATCCTGAGGAAACTGCAAAACTGATTGGATTCTGGCTAGTTTGCCAGCCCATAGAAAAACAGAAATAAGTCTGTTCAGACCAGAAGGTGCTGAAACAAATAAACTCTGGATGAATCACAATCTTAACCAAATTTATCTGACTCACAAGTGAGAGGCAAAGACAACCGGTGTGCAAAGTCCCCCTCAGTCTTGTCGATCAGAGGAGCGAAATTGACCACTTAAATGGCACTAAAGAGGGAGGAATAGCTTTAGCGGAATCAATAATAGGTAACAGCTACGTTTTTAAAATAATTAAGTTTATAACCTGACTAGCTACCATTTTCATTCAAGATATTAAAAATTGGAGGAAAAGAAACCAACAAACCTGAGCTGTTTTGTAAAGAAGGATGGTCCAAAATACCTT